>NC_079509.1:14202446-14843823 GCF_030052815.1 Hevea brasiliensis | reverse complement strand
CTAGAAGTCTAGGAGGAAAGGCATACACATTTGTAATTGTTGATGATTTTTCAAGATTCACATGGACTTTCTTTCTTACTCATAAAGATGAAACCTTTGATGTATTTGAATCTTTTTGCAAAAGAATTCAAAATGAAAAAGGCTATTGTATTACATTTTTTAGGAGTGATCATGGAAAGAAATTTGAAAATAGTTTGTTTGAAAATTTCTGTTCTCAAAATAGTATTTATCATACTTTGTCTGCTCCTATAACTCCACAACAAAATGGAGTTATTGAAAGGAAAAATAGATCTTTGCAAGAAAAGGCATTATAGCTATTTTAAAGTAAACTTCTTATGAGCTTTGGAAATGAAGAAAACCTAATATTGCATATTTTCATATTTTTGGTTGCAAATGTTACATTTTGAATAACAAAGATAGTAATCTCAAGAAATTTGATGCTAAATATTGTGAAGGAATATTTCTTGGTTATTCAACAAATAGCAAAGTATATAGAATTTTCAATAGAAAACCTTGACCATGGAAGAATCAATGCATGTACTTTTTGATGATGCTAACACTTCCTTGCAAAGGAAAGATTCTTGTGATGATGAAAATAAACAGATTCCAAATTCCAAGAATTCAAATAAAGATGAGCTTGATCCAAAACAACTACTAGAGGATGATCAAAATGAAAAAGAAGAAGAACTTCCTTGTTCCACAAATGTTGAAATTCAAGAAGACTCCCAACCAAATGTGGAAGAACTATAAATTGAAGAACCTTAACATCAAGACATTCCACAAGAATGGAGGTACCATAGAAATCATTCCAAAGATGACATTAATGATAGTCCATCACAAAGAATGATGACAAGAGCTCAACTTAGAAGATATTTTGGTAATATTGCTTTTATCTCTCAATTTGAACCCAAAACATATGATGATGCTCAAAATGATGAGAATTGGCTTCTTGCTATGCAAGAGGAACTAAATCAATTTGAAAGAAATAAAGTGTGGACACTTGTTCCTAAACCTAAAAAGCATTCTATTATTGGAACTAAATGGGTATTTAGAAAAAAGATGGATGAAAAAGGGCATGTAATTAGAAATAAAGCTAGACTAGTAGCTCAAGGATACAACTAAGAGGAAGGTATTAATTTTGATGAAACCTTTACTCTGGTTGCTAGAATTGAAGCTATTAGAATGTTGTGTGCATTTGCATGTTTTAAGAATTTCATGCTTTATCATATGGATGTTAAAAGTGTATTCTTAAATGGATATATTGATGAAGAAGTTTATGTGGCTCAACCTTCTGGTTTTGATGACCCTCATTTTCCAAATCATGTTTACAAGCTTACTAAAGCTTTCTATGGTTTAAAGCAAACTCCTAGAGCATAGTATGAGAGACTTAGTAAATTTTTGCTTCAAAATGATTTTAAAAGAGAAAAAGTAGATACTACTCTTTTCATTAAGAAACTAGGAAAAGACATGCTCATTGTGCAAATCTATGTAGATGATATTTTTTTTTGTGCTACTAACCATTCTCTTTGTAAGAAATTCTCCAACATGATGAAAAGTGAATTTGAAATGAGTATAATGGGTGAACTTACTTTCTTCCTTGGATTGCAAATCAAACAAATGAAAGATGAAATTTTTATAAATCAATCCAAGTACATAAGGGATATGCTAAAGAAATTCAAATGGAAGACATGAAAAGTATTAGAACTCTTATGAGCTCAACAATCAAATTAGAGAAAGATGAAAAAGGTAAGGAGATAGATAATAAACTCTATAGTGGTATGATTGGTTCTTTACTCTACTTGATAGCATCCAGGCCAGACATTCATTTTAGTGTATGTTTATGTGCAAGATTTCAATCATGTTCAAAAGAATCTCATCTTATAGCTGTTAAAAGAATTTTTAAGTACCTCATTGGCACACACAACATTGGCTTGTGGTATCCAAAATGTGAATCATTTGATTTTATTGGTTATAGTAATTCAGATTTTGCTGGTAGTAGATTGGACAGAAAAAACACTTCTAGAACTTGTCAATTTCTAAGCCATGCATTAGTTTCATGGCACAGTAAAAAGTAAACTTTTGTTGCACTTTCTACAGCAGAAGCTGAATATATTACAGCTGGAGTTGTGTTGCACAAATTTAATGGATGAAGCAACAACTTGAAAATTTTGAAATTAAGTTTGATCACATTCCCATAAAATGTGATAACATTAGTGCTATAAACTTGTCAAAAAATCCTGTCCAACACTCTAAAAGCAAGCATATTGAAATTATACATTATTTTATTAGGGACCATGTTCAAAATGGTGATATTCAAATTGAATTTGTCCCGTTTGAAAAACAACTTGCTGACATTTTTTACAAAGCCACTTAATGAGGAAACTTTTTGAAAAATAAGAAGAGAACTTGGTATGACTGATGCTCTTGCTTAACATATGATGCATATTCATGTTCCTATATGAAAATGAAGTGATATATGTTGATTTGTGGTGCTGATAATGTGTTCTGAAAATTTTGGTGTAATTTGAAAATTTATGGGTCTAATCTGACGTGAACAGTATTCTGCAGAATTTGATCACAGTGGCATACTAATCTGTTTGCTAAGTGCTTTACCACTGCTCCTAATTCTTCGTTGGCAAACTGATAGTCAAGTCTGATTGTACTGAAATTCTGATATTATTTTTCTTTTCTGAGCGCATATTCTGTATTTTTAAAAGGCATATTACTTAAATACCTCTTTTATTTAAAACTATGTTTCATTATGTGTTTAGAAGGCAAAATAGACTTTTCATATATTAATGTACATAATTTCTGGTGCGGGACTCAAAAATTTGCAGAACCATCAATCGTTTCTGATTCTCCACTGATACACGATATCAATCTCTTTGCAAAACTTTCATTTCTGTCTTTTCAAGTTTAAATTTCAAAATTTTTCCCTTTTCCGATGCATCTCTTCCCGAAATTTGATTGAATGCATCTCTTCTCCATTGTTAACCCGTTTCACTCACAACCCTCTCAACCATCATCTCCTTTCATTTTCTTTAAAACTTTCGAAACCCATTTCCTCTCTAACGAAGCCCTTATTTTGCATTTTTCAAAAACAGAAAATCCCTAAAATCCTTCTTGCTCTTTCCCCAATATCTCTCTCTCTGTTGAAGGAAATCACTCGAGATTAGTTCCTTTTGGGTTAAGTTTTGCAATGCATTCTCTCTCTCTCTCTCTCTCTAGCTTTCACTGACTTTCATCCGCTCTACAAATATTAGATATTTTATTTTTTTTGCGACATTGTTATGGTATTTATCTTTTTATATACATCTTCAATTTTTCTTGAAATTAGTTGATGGGTTTTCTTATTTTAAGCATTTTCACGACAACAAAATGCATTATATGTCAAAATTATAAATTTGTTGTTGATATTCACAAACCCAGATATTTCTTACTGTCTGTTCCTAAAATTTTGAATAATACATGGCATTGCTTCAAAAATTTGTTATTGTTCTTCTAATGGTTATACATTGGTTGCTCACATTATTTATTTTGTGAACCTAGCATTATCTATCCCTACTGCCAACTCTTTCTGATTTGGTCATGGTTCGGTCAAAAGGAAAAGGAAAGGAAAAGGTTACCACACCCTCATCATCTTCAGATTCTGCCAATGCTAGTGTCCCTTCATCACCTCCTTCTACACAGAAAGAAGCTCCTTTGGTCATTGGAAAAACAAAAGAAAAGTCCAAGAAGAAGACTAGTGAGCTTGTCCAGGAGAAAGGTTCTAAGAAGAAAAAGACTTCAAAAGCTCCAATTGTGCTTATGAAAAGGGCCATTCATGAACCAAGGTACATTCATTAGCCTGCTTTTAATGAAGTCTCTGTTCCTTTACAGTCTCTATTTGAATACCAAAAATGGGACAAATTATGCTCTAATATTAAGGGAATATATGTGGATTTAGTTCAAGAATTCTATAGAAATTTGAGAGTTGATGATGCTGAAAGTGATGAATCTTTTAAGGTTAAAATGAAAGAAAAGTTTATGAAGTGACAGTAGAAAGGTTAGCCAGAGCCCTAGGCATCACAAACAGTGGGAATAGAATCTGTTCTCACGAAGAAGTCTTTACTATTGGAGGGTTTAATAAGAGAGATTTTGAAGCTGAAGTCCTTAAAGGAGAAGTGAAAGATAAAACCAGCATCACCCATGCTCACCAACACATCAAAATCCTTCATAGCTTCATCATTTATGTATTGAATCTTAGAACTGGTAGTCCAAACTATTTAAGCACACTTGTTCTCTGCATAATTTGGCATATTGTGAATGAAATTAAGTTTAATCTTGCCTACTTTATGCTGAAACAAATCATGAAATGGAAACTACCTTACAAACTACCATATGCCCATCTTCTTAATGGCCTATTTAGAGACTTTGGGACATCCCTGGAAAATGAGAAACTTAGAACAAATATGATCCCAATTACAAGTCTGCAGAAAGATGATGATGGCAGAAAACTAAGGTTTGAATAAGGTATTAGTTCTAAGGGTAGTGCAAGTGGTGCTTTTGATGATGAAGGAATTCTGGAAGAAGTGAATAATTTAAGGCAATTTGTTGAGATTGAATTTGGAGAAATACAAAAATTCAGATCTTTTCAAGATGTTCTTATGAATGCACTTGATTCCAAGATTGATGGAACTTTGATAATGATGTATAAAATTGTGGATGAGTTAACCAAAATCAAAGTTCATTTGAGTCTTTCAAGCACTGAAGCTAGAGAAACTAGTAAGACTGCTGCCACTAGTTCTACTCCACAAACAGAAACAGAAAAGAAAATAGAAGAAGAAGAAGAAGAAGAAACTAAAAAAGAGGAAGAAGAAGAAACTGAAAAAGAGGAAGAAGAATCGGATGATGAAGATTCTAGCAATGATAGTGATGGAAAAGGAGGAAGCAAAGAAGGAAATGGGGATGACGTGAGTGACTCTGCTTCTGAGCAGGAACCACAGACTCCTGCTCCTGCTGCACTTGCTAAAGGAAAAGCAAAATCAGCTAAAGAGGAACAAAAAAGTAAGCAGAAAGAAGAAACTGGTAAACCATCCGCAAAAGGCTAAAGCGGCAAAAGCCTCATCAGAATCTGCATCACTTTGCATTTGAGTTAGTTCCTGGCCCTATTGTCCCTTTAACACCTGAAACTGCAATGGCTGCTGAAATCCTTCAAACTTTGAGTGATAAACCTGTCAAGCCAAAAAGGGTGAAGATGGCTGCTCCAAGACAAATCAAAAGAAGCTCTAGGCTGAAGGGATAGATCATCATACTAGATGCTTACTGATTTTATTTTATTCTGTCTAACAATCTGTCTCTTAGTTTGCTACTCTGTTTGTTATTTTTAGCTTTCTGGACATTAATTAGTTTGCCATATTATCTACTATTCACTGCACTTAAACTGATTTTTGGTTTATACATATGTGCATATTTTCTCTCATGTTCTTTTGATGCTGACAAAAAGGAAGAGAAGTAAATGATTGACATTGTTGATATAGCTTGTGATTAATATGTTGTTCATATAGCTTGTGAAAATATCTTGTGCATATTTAGTTAGTATTTTAGTCATACTTGCTTAAAACTCCTTGTGACTAAAAGTGCTTATGAATAATTCATTGGAATTATTAAGGGGGAGTTATTTGTTAATATGTGTTGATATAGGTATATACATAGGGGGAGTTATTCCCACATATACATTCATACACATATTCACACTTGTTAATTCGTACATGGTGATTCAATTGAGTTTTTTCATCATCAAAAAGGGAGAGATTGTTGACCCCATGAGCTCAAAGGAGCATAGATTTTGATAATAACAAAACTCAACTAGAATCAAATTAACCTTGTTTTAAGTGTTGTGCTTTTTTAAGGATAAAGAAAAAGATTCATGGAGTTGATGATGAACTTGTGTTTTAAAGAAAGGTTGACATCCTAAGATAACACAAGATGAATCAAAGACAAATAAGAAAGAAAAGGTTACCTTCTAAGCTGCATTGAAGATCAAAATTGAAGGTACATAGTTTAAAAGTTAGTTTAAACTTTAAGGATTACTTGTAAAAAGATTTGAGGAGTAGAAGCCAATGATACTTCTTTTTAATCCCTCAAATTCTTATCCTAAGTTTTCAAAACTTGTTTTTAAATCATCAATGGCCTAAAAGTATTTTATTATAATTTGGTGTAAAGTTTTAAAGTTTTCAAAGTTATGTAGAAAAGTTTTTCTGGTATGCTAATTGGTTTGCTACTGGTTCTGGTATAATAACTAGTTTGCTAACTGTCTCAACTTTATGCAACATCGTAGAAAACGATAAAATAATAGCTATTTTCTTGAAATTTGAAATTTTAACATTCAAATAAGTTCTCAAACGGTCAGAAATGATACAAAGCTATAAATACGCTTACCCTTGGCCATTTTGCACTAAATGAAAGTCTCTCTACTGTTCTTAACCTTTTAAGATCATTAAAGCTTTCATTCAAAGTGCTCAAATTATTTTTATTGCTCATCATTGGCTTACCTACTCATCTCTTCTTTATAGATTATGTTATATTGAGTGAGATTAAGTTTTAAACACCTTCTTAACATTTATGAGAGGTCATACAAGCACCTATTGAAGCTTGATTGTGAAAAGTGTTTGGGATAACACTTGATAGAAGTGTGAAGCTACTTATAAAAGCTTTGGTATGAAGATTTGTAAAGGACTTTTGTCTCTTGCCTTTAAAAGAGAAGATTAGTAGAGTGAAAACTCAAAGTGGGATCTTTGAGAGAGTGGATGTACGCTACTTAGGCTGAACCACTATAAAAATTCAGTGTTCAATTCTCTCAACCCTTACTCTTAAATTTATACATATTTATTTCTGGTTGAATTATTTTTATTAAGTTGAGAATTGATACTGTTTACTGTCAACACTGTTGAAAACTGAAAAGTTTTGTTTACTATTGAATCTGCTGATATCTGATATAATTTACCTCATCGCTATATCTCGTCAAATGATATATTACATTTCGCCTGTTTCTTTGTCTTTGTGATTTTATTCAGATTACTGAAATTTTTACTGAGTGCTAATATATTCTGTTAGATTAGTATACTAAATGCTTATGAGCCAACTCGACATAAATTAATTATTTGAACAGTATCACACACATTTCACAGTAGAAAAATTAGGTTGAACTAAGCTACAATTTTTCAAAGGTTTTGAGTAAGAACCGAAAAATTATTTTAAATCCAATTCACCCATCTCTTGGACATATTTTGAGACATTAACACCAACCATTTCAAATGCTAATACCATCACAATGATCTCCTTTCTATAAAGGAGGATTATAAAGTGTTGAACTGTATTTATAGATATCACAATGTAACTTAAAGAGAATTTTTAATTTAAAAAACTGTTATTTGCATATTAAAGAATTTTTTGTGAAACAAAATTAAAATTTAGAGATTTTTTATTAATAAATTGAATTTAAAGGATAAAAGCGAAATTCGAGACAAATTTCAAGAATGGTATAAAATTTTCCCTACAAACAATGATCATGACGACATATTCCGAATGTAAACTGCTAATTTATCTCTTCATGTAAGCATATGGCCTAAATGTTGTGAGTGTCATTTAATTAGTCGCAAATGTAAACCAATGAAGAATTCCAATTATTGATGCAAAGGAAATAAAGGTACAGTGTTGTTGCATATTTGTTTAGACCCGATTCTAAATACAACTTGCACATATGTTTCCTGTAGTTCACATCTTCAACTGTTTGCAGCTATATCCTATGTGGTTTGTTTTTGAGAATTGAATTTAGTTTGTTAAATAGAAAGCAAATGGATTTACTACTCAATTTCATTTTCTACTATTTTATTATTGAAGATGAAAAAAAAATATATGAAAAGTGTAAATTATGGCAGTCACTAATCCCCGATTGATCGACGGTTGTAAGGGTGATCGATAGTGATCAATAAATTAGTGGATATATATTTTTTATATATGTATATATTTTTTTAAAATTTATAATAAATTTGTTAAAATTAAAAAAATAACTTTTCTCTTTATAAAAAAATTATTTTTCTAAATAATCATTTTTATTTTAATCATAAAAATATTTTCTATTGAATGCAAAACAATATTAAAAATATTTTTCATTACACAATTGAGCCTGTAAAGTTTTAAATCATTCCTTGCACATCTACATGCCTCTTTTTTATTATTTTTTTTTCTTATTTTTAGATACCAAATATGACATTGCACGCGTCATTCAACTTTTAACTTTTGAACTAACACCATAATTATTTTTTTTAACTGTGTTGCAGGATTGAGATTGAAGCTAGGACTAGGAATTCCAGTTCCTCAACATCTCAATTTCTCTTCTGCATAGATATCTCAACATCCAATGGAGAATTTCTGTGATTATGGTTCCTTCTACACTATCTTTTAATCTTCTTTATCCATTGTTGCAGCTCTCTCAACTTCTGGAATTGCGCTTCTAATACTAATCTGTTGGTTTAGTAGAAATTTTTCATCCAATTACTTCATTTTCTATTGGAAGAGGAACACACAAGACCATCAAATTATTGAGGCATTTCTCAAGTACAACGGAGGGATGTCACCAAAAAGATACAAATATACAGAAGTTAAGAAAATGACATGGTCCTTCAATGATAAACTAGAACAAGGAGGTTACGGAAGTGTTTTCAAAGGGAAGTTACCAGATGGCCATCATGTGGCAGTGAAGGTGTTAAAGGAATCGAAAAGCAATGGAGAAGAATTTATAAATGAGGTTGCAGGCTTTAGTAGGACTCCCCATGTCAATGTCGTTGCTCTTTTAGGATTTTGTTTTGAGGATTTTAAACGAGCAAATATGAAGAAAATCCTTTGAAGGTTGATAGTCAATTGCATTGGGAAACATTACACCAAATTGTCGTTGGTATTGCTCGAGGATTAGAGTATTTGCACTAAGGTTGTAACACTACATTTTGACATAAAGCCTCACAATATTCTTTTAGATGAAATTTTTTGTCCTAAAATTTTTTATTTTTATTGTTACGACTCAAATTATAGACCGGACCGGTATTAGGACTTGAGTCAGTATAAGACCCCTAAAACCCGTAGTAAGCATAACTAATCTCCCATCCATGAAGCCCATATTTTGAGCCCAATTTTAAAAAATTAACTGGATAGAGTCCGGCCATAATATGGACCATCCAACGGGGAGTTCTCAACTCATCCGACCTGTAATCTCAAATTAAAACCATTTGAGAAGCTCAGCTCACCCTTACAATCATCCACAAATCAATATAAAATTAAGTGGGAGTCCAACTCCCTCATCTAAAAAGCTATCCATCCACACATTTACACATACATAGATTAATAAGTTCATAACCTCAAAAGAATTAATCTTACAGTCCCAAGCTAAATAAATGATTCTACACATACAGGATCTAGAATTAAAATTTAACAATACAAATATGAAAATAGAAATTAATGGACCTGCGAAGAAGAAATTAGGTTAAATATAAAAATAAGTTCTCCTATAACCTGGAAAAATAGGGTGAACAGGAGTGAGCGTTCAACTCAGTAAGATATTGATTTTACATACAATTTCTATAACTATCTAAGTCTAGTGCATCCTTAAGAATGAATGCAACACCTTCACACAATTCAAATAAGTCAAGTCATAATCACATCAAAAGAAATCTGGAGCACTCACACAACCGTGTGTCACATTCATACTCACATATATATATGAGAGCTGATCCCCTATACAACTTTCTTAGTTCCGACCTCTGCCAGCGAGATTAACTCAAAGCTAGACCTTCTCTTAATATCCACATGTGGGGGCCAGCGAGATTAACTCAAAGTCGTGCCTACCCCGACTTATTCATAATAAGGATCGAGTCCCAGCGAGTCAAGTTCTAGCCGCGTCTGCCTATCCTAACCATATCCATATACACACCAACTCACACACACAACTCTAGATTGCCATAAAATAATAATCACAACAATATCATCAATAACAAATGCAATATAAGGTGTGTCTAATTTTTACTACATACATATATGTATAAGTGATCCATGAGCATACCTTTAATATATAATAATATTGAAATTATAAATAAAATAAATATCTACTCACTGTACTCTAAAAATTATTGCGGCAGCTGGGTAGAGGAGGAAGGCTGACCCAGCTCACCTAAACATTTTATCAAAAATTTTATTAATATTTACTTAAAACAAAATTTTAAAGAATTAAGGGACAAATCTTAAGTTTTGCATAAAATTCGGCAGATTTTTCCCTATATTTAGGACCTACCCAACTTGCAAAAAGATTCAAATAGCACTTTAAAATTTCAAATTCCCACAATCAGATCTCATCAATATCATATGGTCCCTCCTAGGCCCTCCAAACAGTTAATACTCACAAATTTGAAAAATTACATTTTAATTCCTATAACTAGTATTTTATTATAAATCATTTAAATGAGCTCTAAAATTTCTAAACCCCGTGGTCCATAGCAATATTACAAAGTTAATAAAAAAAGGAATTATAATTTTCTAACTTTCCATGAACATTTTATGGATTTTTAATCTAAACCAGGCACTAGATAATGGAAGAAACTTAGGGTTAGGATTTATCTACACCAATTCTTACGCTTGTTATGTGTCCAGGGCGTCTGAAAATGGTAGGGAGGACTATAACCTCAACCCAATTCCAAAGTGGCTCCAACGGATTATCTGCTTTGCCTAAAATTGCAGATCTGGACGACAATCAAATTTCCACGAAATGTAAGAATCTACACAAAACTCATAACACTAGGGGTTAGAATAAAATATTTACAAAATTATTTAAGCTCATTTAAAACTCAAAAAAATTACTGTGAATTTCGTGAGACCCATCGAAATTTTGGTGTCGAAAAATTTTGAAATTTATATTGCCACAAAACTCTCGTCGTGTGGAGTACGCCGGTACTCTCGGAATTTTCTTAGGGTTTCTGGTTTGGAAGAAATTTAGCCCAAAAATCGAAATGGGTTAAAACTTTTTGGGCAACAATTGGACAAACCGCTCAATAAAAATTAGTGTTCTTAATGTCTATAGAAAGCTCTCGAGGTATATATGAGTTTTGGAACAATACCCAGTTTAATTGGTGGTCATATCAGCCGAATTTTGGTCGAGAAGATGAACAGTCGGCGTTGCACGTGAGGGAGCTTCAAACGCTTTTTTCCTGCTTTCCAGACGGTGGTCGACAGTGAGGGAGGGTCCAGGTTGGTCGCCGGCGAGTGGGGAAGGGAGGGGAGTGGCTGGCCGATGCAGGGGAAGAGGGAGGAGAGAGAAAACGGGAGAGAGGGAAAGTGTCAAGGCCTGCAAGGGGAGGGGAAAGACAAAGGAAGAAGGCCGGTTTGATTCTATCGGTTCGATTCGGTCGAATTGAGGATACTCAAAATTAAACTTTTACTTTACCTTGGGATCAAAAATGAGGCCCAAAATTTCAAAAAAAATTTCAAAAAACTCAAAAAAATATTTGGAGTCTAAATATATTTTAAGTTTTGCTACGTGATCTTTAAATTATTTTTTTAAAAATCGACAACGTTTATTGTCTTTGAAAATCATATCCGATTTTAAAAATTCAGAAAAATTTCAAATAAATTTCTATAATATTTAATATAATAAAATATTAATATTTATATATAAAATAATTATTTAAAAATTAGGAGTATTACATTTGTCTTGCTAAAATATGCCCTAGAAAAGAGAGTATCATATCAATGATGGGTGCTAGAGGGACGGTTGGATATGTTGCACCTGAAGTATTTTGTAGAACTTTTGGTGGGGTCTCTCATAAGTCTGATGTTTATAGTTAGGGGATACTAGTGTTAGAAATGGTTGGAGGAAGAAGGAATATCTGTGTTTCATTTGAGAATACTAGTGAGATATATTTTTCTCATTGGATATTAAAGTGCCTCCTAAAAATTTTGACTCAAAAAATTATTTATTTGTGTTTATATATTTTTAGAGACAAATAATTATTTGCTCTATTTATTATTGCCCCTAAATGTAATTAGAGACAAATATAAAAATAAATATATATTTGATCCCAATTTAACCTTCAGAGAAAAATATATTTATCTATATTAATTAATAACTTATAGAGACAAAAAAAAGTCTCCCTTTCTATTTTAACAAATTATATTATTTTCCTTTAAATTTATTTTTAAGACAAATTAAATTGACTTTAATTGTCTATATTAAAATTTTCAAATTTACTTTTAAAATCAAATAAATTTGTCTCTAATAATATTTTTTAAAAATAAATTATCTTGTCATTTATATTCATTTCTTCATACCATTAATTATTAATATAAATACATTTATTGTCTTTAATAATATAATATTTATTTACTACTACAATTTAAATGAAATTTATTTAAATTAATAAAAATAATGAATATTAATTAAAATAAATAAACATAATTAAAAAAAAATACTATAACGAGTGAGTCTCGTATTTGGACTCATTTTTTACTTGAAATGTCGAGAGAGGAGGATTGCCTTTAAAAAAAAAAAATTCATCTCTCAAGTCCTTGAAAAAATGATGTGAAACATCGTTTTCTTTTTTTTTACAAATTATTATTTTCTTAATTTATACTTTAGAATTTAAATTTTCAATTCATCATATATATATATATATATATATATATATATATATATATATATATATATAAATACTTTACTATAATAAAGAACTAATAATATATTATATTATATAATGTAATTTTATTATATTTATTATAGTACTTATATATTTTTTAAGTACAAATTTAATTAAAAAATAAATATATTAATATCTGTATAATTAATAAATTCAAATAATCAAAATATTTGTAGTTTAATGGTAAAAGTGTTTTTATCAAAATTTTGAGTTTTTTTTTTAAGAAATTAATAACACTTATTAGTTCGATGATTAATAATAATAAGTTGATTAAAAGCTTTAATTATATAGATTAAAAGCAAAATATAATTTCTTAATTTTAATATATAAAAACTTAATACAATATAAGTATATATGTGTATGCATTTACATGTTTAATTTTTTAAAAATCACTTTTTTATATAACTATATATAATCTGTACATGCTTAACACACCTTACATAATTTATATATATATATATATAAATTAGTTATTAAAATTTTTTTAATATGGAAAAGGAATTTTTTTAAGTGACAAATTAAAAAAAAAAACCTTAAAACTTCTTATATAAATAAAGTTAATTTTAATGAATTAAAAATAAATAAATAACATTTAGAAATTAATAAGATTTGTCTCAAAAAATTAATTATTAGAAATAAATAATTGCATATTTAGAGACTAACAAGTCTTTTCCTCAAAAAATGAGTTATTAGAAATAAATAATATAATATTTAGAGACTAATAAAATTTTACGTTAAATAATAATTATCAGTAATAAATATTTTATTTGTCTCAAGTATGTATCTTTAAAAGACAATACTCTAGTAGTGAGAACTTGGACTTGATGGAATTTGGTAACGAAGAGGACAACCAAATAGCAAGAAAAATGGTGTTAGTGAGTTTATGGTGCATACAAACTGATCCCTCAAATCGGCCACCAATGAGCAGAGTGGCAGAAATGTTGCAAGGGAGACTCAATTCATCTCCAATCCCACCAAAGCCATACTTGTGCTCCGCTTCGAGGTCTCCTCGAAGATCAGTGGTTAGTTCCTTGATCTCACAACACTTATTGTGATTCTGATAAAGTAAAAATACTCTTTGCTGGCAATTTGGAAGCTTGATAATAATTCTTACAAGAGACTATTAGGTGTATTGGTGCAAATACGGTGAACATATTATTGAAATAAAGCATAATATGGCCCTTCCCTCTCAAGTATCTTGATTCTAATTCTTTTCAAAAATCGAGCGGTTATTACTAATAATTTTACCCAACATGATAATATATCAAAAATATGTAATAAATTAGCAAAAAAGATTAGTAACTACCGTCAGCTCTACTTCCTAAATTTCTAATACATCAAGTAATTCATTCATAATTGATATCTTAATAATAAGACTCTCACTAAAATTAACTAGATTTTTTTTTTTATCAAAAACTAAAACTAACTAGATATCAACAAAATATGACATGTTGCGGAAATTAAGACTAGACCTGAAAAGTTGCATTTTTTATATTTTATAAGAATTTTTATTTTTAATTAGATTTTTAATTTTTTTAGATAATTTTTTTTATATTTTTTAATTTATGTAGAACTTTAAAATATTATTCTTATTTAGTTTGGGTCTTTTAAATTATTTTCTACTTAAATTAAAATTTTTTAATTTATTTATACTTAAATTAAGATTTGCAACCCTATAAATACCCTTATATTTTTATTAAGTTTTTTTTTTATAAAATTATTTTTGTTTTATTTATTTTTAAATTTTAAATTAAGTCTTGTTTATTTTAAAATTTTGAGTTAAATCTTATTTGTTTTTATGGATTTGATCATATGTTTTTTTTTTCCGCACTTATACGTGCTGTTGCATGGAGTGAACAATTCTCCGATATCAATATATTATTAGATTTAATCTACGTGTTAATAATTTTCATTTTATTGCAATAACAAAATATGTCATGTTGTTAGATACTCATTATGGCCTTTGGGGGATCGTTAAATATTCTAATTTCTAAATGGTCCAATTCCAGGCTAACCCAATCCAACCCTGGATGGCCCAGCCCACAATGACCATTCCCGGCTTTCCCAGTATGTACCAGGTGAATATGAGACTTGGCAAGTTCCATTCATGGGCATTGACAACAATTATTTGGTAGAAGTAGAAAGGCCCTAGAAAAACCAAGGGACAACACCAATTAATTTTCTAGTGTGAAAGTTTCAAACTTTCAGTTTCCCTACGATGAGAATTGAGAAAGACAAGTTGTAGCATCACAGCCACAGTTCTGACCCACTTGACCTTAAAAAACAATCAGAGACAAACCTTTTTATTTAATTAACTCCAATTTTCCAGTCGTCCTCACTGGTCAAGAAGTTTCTCAGTGAAAACTGAAAATCCCTTTCCTTTATCAAGTCCAGTGGCGTATTTAATGGATAAACAACTATGTAAGAATGTAGAGCAAAAACACAGAGCTTACCTTTGGAGTTCCCCGATGACTAGCAGGTATCAATCCAATCCAGGTTTGGAATACTGGATAGTTGTCAAGAATATTCTTAAGTACTTGAGAAGAACTAAGGATTTATTCTTGATTTATGGAGGTGGAGACTTGCAATTGGATGGTTATACTGATTCTGACTTCCAATCAGATATCAATGATAAAAAAAGTCTACCTCTGGATATGTGTTCATTTGTAATGGAGGTGCAGTCAGTTGGAAGAGTTCCAAACAGAGCACGACTGCAGATTTTACTACAGAAGTTGAGTATATTGCTGCATCAGATGCTGCAAAGGAAGCTGTTTGGATAAAGAAGTTTGTGATAGAACTTATAGTAGTTCCTTCCATTGAGTCAGCAGTTCCTTTACACTGTGACAACAATGGAGCAGTCATATAGGCTAAGGAACTAAGGTCTCACCCAAAATCCAAACAAATAGAAAGGCACTACCACATTATTAGAGATATAGTTGGGCAAGGCGATATATCCATGCAGAAAAATAACATCAGCTGAAAAACCAGCTGATCCATTCACTAAGCCTATGTCACAGACTCAGCTAGACTGATATCTTGAGAAGATAGGTCTAAGATATTGTAATGAATGGCTCTAGTGCTAGTGGGAGATTGTTAGTAGTATGCCCTAGAGCATATCATTTAGTATGTATCTTGTACATATTTTATTAATAAAAGACATTTCCACTTTTCCGTTTACATAATATATTTATGTGTAATAGAAAAGGTCCATTGATATTTTGTTAAAAATTCTATTCTTAAGTTGTTAAGAATATGAGTGACAGTATTTCTAGTATAAAGTATCATAAATAGGTTCACAATCTAGGATACTTCATAATAAGGACATGACTTACCCAGAAAGATTGTATTCATGTTTGTTACCAAGTTATTTATATGATATATAAATAAGATAGAATTGTGAGTCTCATGCCATATGACAAACATGATAGGCACTTATAAATGATAAGTAGGCCGAACCAGTGACACTTATGATAAGCAGATGGAGTTTACTCTTGTCAATGTATTGTCATAAATCATATCAGTGCATATAATCTTTAGACCTGAGATAGCACAGTTATCTTGTATATAGGTGGTTTGAGTTTGATACTGCTTTCATACTTGTACTATGTATGGGTATATGGGCATGTGTTGGCTCCTACTAGTTATATATAGAGGTAGGTGTTGATCAAGATGGAATCTGTTCCTCTAAGTAAATAGAGATAAAATCCTATGTTAATTTAATTGTTCTTGATGTTTCAAGTTCCTGACCAGGACAGATAGATTTATTCAGAAAAGAGTTTCTGATGAGAAAATCTTTTTAATCAAGAACTAGAATTAAAAGAGAACATAATATTCATAGCAAATGGAGTTTGACATAAACCATGACTCCAGCTTGAGTTGGGATTTTGTAACAAAGAGATTCTAGTGCATGGTAACATATGATTATAGGTTCATTTAAGGTAAACCTTATTACTAATTGGGTGGCCATGGCATGCTATGCTAGGTGTTAACCATGGTCTATGAGGTGCATAAAATGATTTAGAGAAATCATTTATGGTAAGAAATAGTTCTAATGATATTAAGAGTTGATATCATGTTTCATTGCCAATTAGTGATGAGCCTAGTAAGTCACACACATACACAAGTTATTACCTATTTAAATATGATTTGATTAATTAATTAAAGAGTTTAATTGATTAATTAAATATGTTTGGTTTGCAATTAAATTGCAAAGTCCCTAGCATGACTTGAAACCAAATCTAGATTATTGGATGTATAGTATAAGTTAAATTTATATTTAAAGTGTTTAAATATGAATTTAATTAATGAGAAATTAATTAATAGATATTAATTAATTAATTTATATTTGATATAAATTAATTAGAAGAAGAAAAATAATTATTTTGGGTTAAGAACTCAAAATTAAGACATAGGGGTATTTTGGTCATTTCACAGTGTGACACGTGGCACCATGAGATGGTGACACATGAGATTACACATAAGCTTGCCAAATATTTTTTAATCATGTAAGATGATTAAAATCAAGATTAAATATAGGTTTGACACTTGGCACAATGTGATTGGGTCACTTAAACCTAGAGCAAATCAAAGGGTGACATGTGGCAAGGATTTAATAAGTTAACCTAGCTATATAAGTGTTGTTATGAAAAAGAAAAACAACCAGCCTCCACTCCTCTCCTTTGTCAGGCCATTTTGAGGCTCTCCATCTATTCTTCTTCATCTCTCATCAATTCAAAGAGATTAGCCATCAATCTCTTGAATTAAGAACACTAGAAATTGTTTCTAGTGTCCTGTTTACATCCCTAATCTTTTAAAAGGCAGAACTTGAATTTCTAATTAATAGAAAAAGCTTTAGAAGCTGTTCAAGGGCTGCCATAGGTGTTCTTGGTGTGGACAAGCTAGAGGGACAACATTTGGTGTCCTGAAGACAAATCTCAAAGGCGCAGATTGCAAAGTTGCATCAAGAGGTTAGTGTAATCGTTCTTGATTTAATCTAGGGTTCTAAAATTAATCTGATTAATTTAAAAATCTTAAATGGTAAATACATATCCAAAAACATATTAAAAGAGTTTTAATATGTTGTTTATCATTGAAATCAAATAGATAAAAATAAGTCTTACATGATGCATGTGACCCTAGGTGAAAATTTTTGAATTCAATGGTATAAACTTGTATTTTTCACGCTTCCGTTCCTTCAATTACACTCTTAAATTGTACAATTCTTGAAATTTAAGTTTAGGTGTTACTATTCATTTCATTAGTCAACAAAAATGTTGCCTTTTGCATAGACAATAGGTACATTAGTTTTAATACTCCCAACATACCATATTTTGCATTCTAAAATTGTTGGTATTGGTTACCAATACCATTTCTAAGCTTAATGTTAATTGCTTAAAATTTTCAGATTTCAAGCTTTGTATTTACTATTCCATTAGTCATTTTTGCAGTGAGAATTTGGCAAGGTTGTCAACATGAAAGTTGTTCCTTATTGTGTCTAGTTACATTTCTTTTTTTGAATCACTCCATTTGGAGTTTTGTAACTCAAGTTATGGCCTAAACACCATAACTGGCCGAATTGCCAAATTCTCAGATTTTTCTGGACTGACCAAATCTATAGTGTTTGGGGCAGTGACTTCAGGTCACCTTTTGAACATGTTATGGTCAAACTTTGGGTTAGATTTCTTCATGAAAGTTGTAGGTCTATGTCTCAGTATTTGCTGGTAAAATTTCAGGTCAATTGGACCTTTCTATACTGAGTTATGACCAAATGAATAAACACTGTTTATTTGGTCATTTTGCCCAGGCAGAATGCAGGTCACCCAGTTTAGGGCAATCTTTAGGTCAACTTGGTTTAGTTTTCTGGGCATGATTTCTTCACCAAAGTTGTGCCATTATGTGTCTAGTTTCATGTCCAATTTACCTTGCACCAATTGAACCTCTACAACTCCAGTTATTGCTGCCCAAACCTGCTGGACTCATGCCCAGTCCTGTAGGTCACCAAGGGCAGCCACACTAACTTCAATTCCCACTAAACAAACCACTTCATTTCTTATTTACACACAGCCCAATGGCCAGTAATTGACCATTAAAACTCTCTTTCACCAAATACATGAACAAAGTCTTAATTTGGGTCCAAACCCTAGCTCCACCATTCTAGATTGTTACATTCACTTGCATTTCACCTTCCTAATCAATATATTAGTGTTAAGGGCAGCCACAATATCTTTTTAACTCTAAGAAATCTTCAAATCTCTACTAAGTTCAAGGCTGCTGGAATTTTAAGCGAGACATACACATGATGTTTACTCAATTTTCTTGCAAATTTGCATTAAATACCACTCCTTCTACATGAATTGAAAGAAATAAAACGAGTTTGGTCACTAAACTTTAATGGAGCTAATCTCAAGCTTGTAAGAACTCTTCTTTTACACTTCCTTTTGCTGCTAAAAGCTTCACCAAGCTGAAATATCAAGATTTTATGTTGACACTTAAGGTTTTTGTTGAAAGAAAACTAGGAAAATGAAGGTTTGGAAGCTTGTTAATGGAGGAGTGAGGGAGAGCATTTGGGACATTTTTTGAAGAAGGGAGAGGGCTGCTGGTTTGTTCTAGATTTCTGCCCTTTTTTCTTTATTTTTAATGTATTTCAATTGTGGTTCTTGATTTTGATTGGTCCAAACATTTTAATTACCTCATGCTTACATAAGCATGAAGTAATAAGTCCCATTTATCTTTATTTTCTTTCCTTTTTTTGTCTACTTAATTTTAATTAAATTTTGAACAATATTTATCCACATTTTATGTCATATAAATTATTTATTTAATTGGACAAGTTGGCTAAAAATCATCTCTGAAGACGAAATGACCAAAATGCCCTCCATTTGGCTTAACGAGATAAAATTGTCTGTATCGATTGAATTTTTTTTCTAAGCATTTTCTTGGCATTCTAATGCCTTAGAAACATAAATGACTCTTCTCTGGAGTCCCAAAATTTTTTTTATGAATTTTTCCCTGGGTTTAGGGTTGTTAACGGCCTTCACCATCACTTCCCCTTCGGGTTACTCATCCCTGGGGTTTCGGCTCAATTAACCTTAATGTATTTCATTCCTATAAATTTTCCTTGATTTTTATGAGCATTATTTGGTTTCTTTATAACTCCCCACTTTAGTCTAATTATAATTTCAGACATTCTAACTGCCCGGACCGACATTGGTCACCGAAACAGTAGATTGTACAGACTAGCTAAAGTGAGGATGTTACAAGATTCTTAAAGCTCTAATGGCGGTGATTATGCTTCTCTAACACACACTTGAATTTCCCCAGAAGCTTGAAGAAAATTATGGAAGTTTAAGAGGTGGTGTTGAATTCCTTTCACATGCTAAAGTTTGAAGAATGTTCTAGAACTTGTTAAGAGGCGGTGATGCTTCTTCAATGAATACATGATGGGATTGGTCATCTTTACACTAGTGGTTGTACTAGCCTAGTTCCCATTTGTGTCAAAATTCTAAACCAGGCTTCTATTCAACCAAGCATTCAGTAGAAGGCTTCAAATCCAATGTATTCTAGCTATTGGGAAGAAGAACAAATAGGCACTGCCTCTTTGATTATGCAAAGATCTTTGGAGGGGTCACGATCATATGTACCTGAAAGATGTTGTCCTTGGTGGTGCAAGAAAAAATTTTATGTCAGTTTAGATCATTGAGTTGTGGTAAAGAATTTGCTTGAGCATGATAATTTTTCTTGCCCATGTGAAACCCATCAATGTATTATAGAAAATCTCAAGAAATTATATTTATTGGTGTTATGTTCCCTGTCTAATGTTTGCGGCATCTATATATTGAAATTAAGGGCCAATTTGGTTTAGCTGTTAAATGCAACTGATAACTGATAGCTGATATCTATTGTTATTAGCTGATAGCTAATGGCTGATAACTGATAAGAACCAATTAATATTGAATGTTATAATAAAATTATGTCTAAATGTTACTGTCATAAGTAAAATGACTAATAAGGCTATATATAATACTTTTATTTTACTACTAAAATAAATATAGTATTATTATTTTATTATATCATATAATTTAGTTTATTATTAAAATAAACATATAATTATTAATTTTAAATATCATATTATTTATTTTATTATTGAAATAAATATATAATTATTGATTTATTATATTATATTATTTATTTTATTTTCAAATAAATAAATATAATTATAAAATAATACATTATTTAAATGTGCTTAAAATGTATATTTTTAAATTTAAAATAATAGTAAATAACATTTATTGACAAAAATTAAATAAATAGGTTCGTAGGTTGTAATCCTTAAAAATAAATTTTTATATTTATAAATTATGTTTGGAGTACGTATCACTAAACTCATTCCAAAAAAAAAGTAAATAAAGTAAATGAAAAATTAGTTTAAATAACACATAACTATAACTATTAAAAAATATATGGACATGAATTTTTTTTTTTTTTAAATCTCCATGGACGCTTTCAGGATTCATCAGTTTGTGTTGGTGCATATAGTGTGTCAAAGGATATAATATTTAGGAAATTATTATTTAGTTTATGTATTTTAACAAAACTAACTACTTAGTCTTTGTATTATAAAAAGACAAAAAAGCTCTTTAAGCTCCTAACAATTAGTCTTAGAGTCAAATAAGCTTTTGTCAATCTAATTGATCCATTAAGTCCTCATGAATTGTAAATTCACATTTACAAGTCCCATTTGATGCTTGGTGTGCTCCGTTAAATGTGAATTTAGCATTCATAGTGCCACTGGATCGTGCGGTAAAACTCCTCTTCTTCATCTAACATGGGGTGTATCAAAAAGCACTAATTTAGCACTGAGCATGCTAAATGGTAATAACAATGCACAACACTCATATTTTCAATTATTCATCTTCTATTGATGGAATTAAGTCACAAAGAGAGAGAGAAAGTGAGAGAATAGTAAAGAGTTTAGCTATTAGGTTATGTAACAAAAATGGGCATTAACTAAATGTCCGTCCATCACGTGTAAGTCACGTGATAAATATTAGGACTCTTTAACCCAAATTTTCAACGTTTTAACTATAAGAGTAATTGCCAGGTGTTTAAATGAATCAACTGAATTGACAAGGGCATATTTGACTCTAATAGTAATTGTTAAGACTTGAATAGATTAATTAAATTGACAAGAGTTTATTTGACTCTAAGAGTAATTATCAGGGGCTTAAATAGATCAATTAAATCGACAAGGGCTTATTTGACTCCAAGAGTAATTATAAGGGGGCTTAAAAAGTCTTTTTGTCTTTTGAAAAATACATTATTTAGTCTTTGTACTTTAATTTCATTAAACTATTTAGTTCCTCCAACAATTTTTTTCATTATTCAAGGTATTCAAACTACTTCTTAGTCCCTCTATTTTAAGAAAACTAATTAGTTGATCCCTATATTTTGAAAAATACTATTATTTAATCCCTCTATTTTAGTGAAACTAATTAGTTGGTTCATGTATTTTGAAAAATGCAGTATTTTGAAAAATATACTATTGGATGGAAAAGAAATTTTGCTATATGGAGACTAAATCTTAATTTACATTTTTTAAACAATTTTTAATTCCTTGGACATCAATTTTTGTGTTTTCTCTACAGTGAAATAATTTTCTTTGATTACTTAGAAATTTAAATAAACTGGTTAACTTTTTTTGTGTTGATAACTTGTACCATTTTTATCAACAGATGAAAACAAAGAGAGAGAATGAAAAGGAGAAGGGTGCAAGTGTAGAGGAGAACAAACATAGAGTGAGAGAAATAAGGGGGGATAAAAGAAAGATAACAAAGAGAAGATTATGGTAGTTTAAGTATAAAAAATAATTATGGAACTAAATAGTTAACAGAGTCAAATTATAAGGACTAACTAATATGTTTTTCTAAATATAAGGACTAACTAATTAGTTTCACTAAAATAGAAGGATTAAATAGTAGTTTAACTAGTATTTGCTAATAGAAAAATTGATGGAGGGACAAAATAATTTAACAAAAGTAAAATATAATGATTAAATAGTATATTTTTTAAAATACAGAAACCAAATAATCAATTTCATTAAAATATAACGGCTAAATAGTAATTTACCCTTTTTTTAATATCTAAAAATATAGATATTAAGTTGAGCGTCTTGAGTTTTGTTGGTTGAATGGATAAAGGTTACTTTTGTCGGACAATGAAAAAGTTATATAGTTATTCATGAACAACTATAAAATTAGAGATTATACAAACTGCAGGAAATAGACATATATAGTTATTCATGAATAGCTATATAATTAGAGATGATACAAATAGTAGCAGATAGACATTCTATTAGTTGTCTATTAACAAACATCTTGGTTTTGCTGTTTTAATGTCTATTAGCAATCAGTTGCATTCAAGAACTGAACCATACACCTCCTAAATCCATTGCAGCAAAATCAATGAGCTCTATTTTAGTATTTTAAAAAAAGAAAAAAAATAGCTCAATAGCATAGAAATCATTTCTAAATCCGTAAGGTTATGAGTTTGAGTCTCAGTTGGAACCATAATTAAAAAAAAAAATCCATTTCAATAGTGGCCATTCAATATGTTAGGCTAGTGACAAGAAAGGAAAAAAAAAATCAACTATGTATTTTCTTTTTTTTTTTTTCTAATTTTATCAAATTTTCTCAACTTCATCAATTTTGGTTGAGCCTATAACATTTATAACAATTTTAACAAATTCAATAAATTCTTTTTTATTTTTAATGCCAGTAATCATTAATTATTTATTTATTTTTATTTCCTTATCCAAAAGATATTTACATTAATTTTTAATAATCAATAAAAATATATCAATTTTTATAATGGAAAATCTTAAGATAATCTTTTTGTAATCAACTGCATAATAATAAATATCATATTTGTTTGATTTATTTTCTAGATTTTGTAGTTTTTTTAAGACAAATAAGAGAATTTCATATATTAGCAGGCAAAAGTCATTACAAACATTTGGGAGAACGACCCAAATCATAGGAGTTCTGCATTTTTAAATAATTAAACAAGCATCAAAGAGGTAAGCAACAACAGAAGAAATAACATCAGTAAACCTACTGAGAGTCGGTCAATTTCTAGCGCCACATGGGAAGAATTCCTTCTTAGCAACCATTAAAGAGATTCGCGTAGAGCAAATGCCTCAACCACTAATGGCGTAAAAGAACCTATAATAGTCCTAGAATATCTAGCAACAACCATACCATTTGTTTTTTGTAGCACAGCTCCACAAACCACCATGCCATAATTAGGATAAACTAAATCATCTATGTTCTAATTGAGAGTTCTAGGTGTAGGTTTTTGTCACTACAGAGAGCTTGCCATCAAACCCGAAGGATGTGCAAAAACATTAGATCGGGCCCTTACTAAGGACCATTAAACTAATTAAAATTTTCATGAAATGTTATTGGTTAGACATACGGGCGTGCGCGCGCGCGCGCACACACACACACATATATAATAGAATAAACTTTTAAAAACTAGGCTTTTGAAGAATTATGTTAGAGGCTTAGTTTTGTTGTGTATCAATCGTATTTAAATAAATGGCTAAGCATTATTCAATCCAAAATTAAGCCAAATAAATTGAAAATCGAATTTCATATAAATTTAAAAATTAAACCAATCTATGTAAATAATCGAATCTAAATAAATCAGTTTGGTTCATTTTAATCAATCTGTTCTTCAACAATTCAAACTTAGTTTTTCATTCTCTTACTCATTCAGCAGAGGAAACCTTGCATTTCACATAGGAAAAAGAAAATTTCCAAAGAAAAGAGAAAAACCAGCAAACCGATAAAAATACAAAATCTCAATAACAAAATTATAATTATCAACCCTAAACACAATTGTAATTTCAATTATCAAGCTATCCAAAACTAGCAAACAACTATCAAGTATCAAAAAAATACAAAATAATGAAATTAAAAAAAAAAGAAATTAGGAAATAGTGAAGGTTGCACTTGCATAACCATCGATTAAGGAAAGAGAAAGAACGCACCTTGCAACTGGTACTAGAAGCCCCTAAGACTGAGGGTTGCACTTGCATGGTTGTTTATTGATGGTGAAATACTGAAGATTCCCTCTCTCCTTTAAAGGTTATGTTGCTTAGAAGGGACAAAGGTGTGTTAGTGTTGAATGTCAATGGGAAGGGTGGGATGAAAGTAGCATTGCATGGAGGTTGGTAGGTCGCGTTCGTGTTGTGTGTGGCTTCAATGGCTATCGAAGATGAGATTGCTTTGTAACACCCCTATGTTTGTTAGCGCGTTCTACATTTCCGGTGACCAGTGTCTGTCCAGACAGCTAGAATGCCTAGAACTACACTTAGATATGGGTGATGAGACATAAAATAATGAAATACAAGAAAAGAAAATATAAGAAAAATAAAGGAAAAATAATAGCAATGAAATGTAACCAAGTTAAACGAGCCGAGAACCCTAGCGATGGGTGACCGCACCGGGAAGTTGCGACGTGGACTGTTGACTAACCCTAGACTGCGAGGAACCCTGGAAAATATTTTTAGAACTTCAATAAATGTCTATTGAAGTATAAATATCATTAGAAATATCAAAGAAAAATTAATTAATTAGTATAAAGAAAAACGAGAAATTGAGAAAACGACAAAACTCGGTGTTACCAAAAAAATCGGGAATGCAACCCGAATAGGGGCATTGTGGTCATTTGACACCCCGAGTTATCTTTTGACCTAAATGTCCATTAAAAATAAATTATGTTACACTTAGGAAATGCCATATAAAAATGAAATATTATGTGTTGTATGAATAAGAAAAATTATGGGTTTAATGTGGAATAAATGAAAGTTAAACACTAACTTAAATTCTTTAATCACTTAGTGGACCACTATGGGATATCTAAAGCATAAAAAAACCAGAATTGGTCCCACTCACAATCTAAAGCACTCTTTCTTCCTCAAATCCTCACCTTGCCAAATTCAAGCACCCACACAAACCACGATTGTCGGCCATGGAAGGACCTCCATGCAACCTTGATCAATTCACCTTTTCCACTTGATTTCTTCACTAAAGTTGTTCTACACAACTTGGGCAGTAGATAGGCAGCAAGAAAATCAAGTTTTCGTGAGGTTTTGAAGAATTTCAAAAGTGGTAAGTATGTATTTTTAATTATTGTCTCATTAAACTTTGAATGGGTGTTGTGGGTAGTTGAATTGTAGAAGGATTTTTGAAGTTTGATGAGTTCAGGGAGAGGTACATTTTTGGCAGCCATGGAACTTCAATAAGAGCAGTTTATCTTTGCATGTAAATGGTAGATTAAAGTGTTGATATAAGTGTTTTGTGAGTAGGAATAAATTGGATAATGTATACTAAATGTATGTGTGATAGTACACTTGATTTTGGAAGCTTGTAAACTAATTGAAGGAGATGTACAGTCGGCAACTTTGAAGTGTAGACCAAAATGTCTTGTTTCATGGTTTGGTTTATGGAATTCTATTATTGAATTATGGTACTTATTATGGTAGCATGTATACGTATATAAAGGTTTAAATTTTGACATGTAAATGAGCTATGTCATGTGGTTAAATTATTTGTAATTGGACTTGGAAAATTCTGTACTATAATGTGCATATTGAGAATGGTTATAAGCTGCCAAAATGACCAAAAATGAGTTGCTAAATGTGTTTATGTTATGGTACAAACCAGAAATAGCATGGGAGAGTGACTTGGTAAGCATAGGATGTGTAATTGGTAAAGGGTGAACAATGTGCAATAGGGCAGTGTAGGTTTTGGCTTAGAACCTTAAGTGTGTGACTCCAATTGGTATGAGACCAATTGGAAGTGAAACTAGGCACAAAATGTGCCAACTTTCATGAAGGAAGCTTACCTAAATTCTGCTTAGAAGATGACTTGAAAAATAACCAAATCCGGATTAGTGCTTTAAAAACCTGAAAATTGACCATTTGGGCAGCAATTAGTTTTTTGCCATAACTCACTCAAAATAGGTCCAATTGACCTGAAATTTTTACCATGAATAGCTGAGACATATATCTACAATTCTTATTGAGACACCAAAGCCCAAAAATGGCCAGAACCAAGCCAAATAGCTTACACAAATTCAGGTCTAAAAACTGGCCGAACCAAAAGTGACTTAAAACTGACCTAAACCTACCAGTTTGATACATTTTGTCCAGCATTGGTAAATTGACCATAACTTGGTCTATGCAACTCAGAATGACCTGAAATTTTGCCTCATGTGCAATAAGACATAGACCTATAAGTTTGTAGTTTTGACCGAAACTCGAAAACCGAGAAAATTAGGTCATCCAGCTAGCTCAAATTAGTATACCAGAATCCAACAAATTACAATAAAATGCAATATACATGAAAATGAATTGGGTAATATGTACCAACACTAAAAGGCTATTAAATATGACACATTGGTAACATTAAAACCTAATTCACTTAGAATGCATTGAGGGTCAACATCTTAGGTTGACTAAGGAAATAATAGAATTCAATAAATTAATTATTGAACCTTATTGTTAGAGACAGTTTAAATGAGTTCTGAAACACTTCAAATTGTGTGTTTCAGCTAACAAAGACCCAGGGAAGGGGAAGGAAACACTGAGTCAGGACCAAGAGACAGTTATCAGAGATTTGTGCACAACAGTTATTTTTTTTGAATTTTTCAATTGAAATAAATTATGACTATTTGTATATTATTATTTTAAATTGTGAAAAATTGTTTGAATGATATTTGATGGATACTTATTGATTGAAAAGCATTGTAAATGGTTTAAAACCACAGCTATCATGTATATTGATTGAATTCCTCGCTAGCTTGTCTAATGAGATGAATTGAATTGTCACACCCTACTCCCCCGTAAGATGTAACATGATCCCGTAGTACACCTAATGAATTACCGTACTTCGCCTACCGATAACCCATTAGATATACTACAAGGGATTTTAAAACAATTTTCGTGAAATTTAAATCATCGATTAAAATCTGGTGTTATAAAAAAATTTTTCAAAATTTTGGCAAACTGCCGACTGTGTTTCGAGAAAACAGTTCTTCAAACCTGAAAAGGAAAAACACTCCCAATATGTTTTCTCAAATACAACTCCAAGAAACTTCATTTCATAATTCAATCTTAATAATCAATTATTTCATTTTCAAACCAATCTCACCATAAAGAACATTTCATTGATTACAAGACTCTACATTTAATATTACAAAATTATACAGGTAAGCGAAATCTAAATTACTTTACAATAATTTACATTTAATTACATACTAAAATATTTTACAAGAGTTTTTATACAACTGCTCAAATAATTTACATACATATTATAACATGCATACATCAAAACCTGTGTACATGGGTATACCTATGATAAACCTAGAGCTGATCTGAATGTGTCTTCAAAGAAGCTTACTCAATTGCTCTATGCTTTTTTCACCTGCGACAGCATACAAAGCTATCACTGAGTGGTGAACTCAATGGTGCACAACTATAATTTAAAACATAATACAATATACATTAACAAATTTTACAGCAAATAATTTGGAAATCTGAATACTCATCAAATTCTAAAACTCAAAATATTCATTGCCAATAATATAAATCATTTGTATAAAATGACTTTGTTCAAGAAATTCAATTTATCAAATCATAACTAACCATTTAAGATAATTCCAACAAAATCAAATATACATAAATTATAATTGAAATCACAATTCTTTACTATTCAAAACCATTCTTTATCTCAAAAGCCATTCTTTATGTCAAAAACTATTCTTTATCTCAAAAGCCGTTCTTTATCTTAAAAACCATTCTTTATCTCAAAATTCAATCTTTATCTTAAAAACCATTCTTTATCTCACTAACTATGCAAGACTAATCCAAAAGGGCCATCTTTGGGGTGATTCTAACTCCCTATGGTCGGGGAGGTCGAATCAAATTCTAACTCCCTTTGGTCGAGGAGGTCGAATCATCGTGCACAGTATACATCACAATAATGAATATTCCAGAAGTGCCATAACAATTAAAAACCTAGATCTAACCTCTAACAAGAGGAGAATCTAAGCCTGTGCACATACCATGGTAATCAAAACACAACTGACTCCATTGTCTTCTCAATAAATGAGAGAGACGGGTAATAACCAAGTCAAGCATCTATAGTGAGATATAAAACAATATCACAATCCTTTTAGTGAGCATAAATCACAATACAATTCGATTCAAAGTCAATTCCAATATCCAATAATTTTTATGCTCATCACAATTCAAATCATAAATTTGCATTTTTTCATGCAAATTGCCCATCACAATTCAAAACATGTTCTATCACAATTTTCCAAAACATAATTTATTCAATCCACAGCAATGCTTAATACTTGTGGAAATACCATTTCACAAAGCTAAATTCATACATACTATAACAATTTCAATAATCATTGAATTAAATCCAATGCTTGTTAAACATAATAAATAAGAAAAATATGTCATTTAATCATATGAAATATTCAGAACAAAATTAATTAAAAACTAGTTGTGCACAAACCTGATTTGAGTCACTCCTAGGCCTTGATTCAATGTTCCTTATGCTTCCCAATATCTTTATCAACTGAAATACACAATTTAAAGTGTTTCAGTACTCAATGAATTTGTTTCCAACCATAAAATCCAATATCTAAATTTTCTTGGTACTATTTCCTTCAATTCATTTCATTAGTCAACCTACAATGTTGACCCTTGATGCACTCTAAGTGAGTCAATTCTAATGTTACCAATATGTCACATTTTATAGCCCTTTAGTATTGGCACATGTTACCAAATTCTTTTCCAAGTATATTGCATTTTATTGCAATTTGCCTGATTTTGGTATACTAATTTGTCTTAGCCAGATGACCTAGTTCCCTTGGTTTTCGAGTTTCAGTCCAAACTACAAACTTGTAGGTCTATGTCTTATTGCACGCAGGGCAAAATTTCAGGTCATTCTAAGTTGTGTAGACCAAGTTATGGTCAATCTACCAATGCTGAACAGAATGTACCAAAATGGTAGCTTTAGGTCATTTTTAGGTCACTTTTGGTTCGGCCAGTTTTTTGACCTAAAATTGTGCAAGCTATTTGGCTTTGTTCTGGGCATTTCTGGGCTTTGGTGTCTTCATGATAATTGTAGATATATGTCTAAACTATTCATGGTAAAAATTTCAGGTCAATTGGACCTGTTTTGAGTAAGTTATGGCCAAAACAGTAACTACTACCCAAATGGTCAATTTTCAGGTTTTCAAAGCACTAATCCGGATTTGGTCATTTTTCAAGTCACCTTCTAAGCAGAATTTTAGTAAGCTTCCTTCATGAATGTTGGCACATTTTATGCCTAGTTTCACCTCCAATTGGTCTCATACCAATTGGAGTCACACACTTAAGGTTCTAAGCCAAAACATACACTGCCCTATTACAATTTCTTCATCACATACCAATGACACATCCTATGCTTACCAAATTCACTTTCCATGCTAATTCTGGTTTGTACCATAACATTAACACATTTAGCAACACATTTTTTCTCATTTTGGCAGCTTGTAACCACTCTCAACATACACACTACAACCCAGAATTTTCCAAGTCCAATTATAAATAATTAAACACATGAATGCACCTCATTTACATGTCCAAATTCAAACATTTATACACACATACATGCTGCCATCCATAACAACATAATTCAAAAATATAATTCCTTAAACCAAACCATGAAACAACACATTTTAATCTTCTTCATAAGGCTGCCACAAGTTTACACATACCCATCAATTTCCACTTTCACTTTTCAAGCTTACAATTCAACCCTTACACATGGAATTCAACTTCAATACAATTAAACATTTAAATCCTCATCCAAACTACTGTTTACATGCAAGAACAAACTGTTCATTGTGAAGTTCCATGGCTGCCAAAATGTACCTCTCCATTAACTCATCAAACTTCAAAAATCCTTCCACAAATCAACTACCCACAACACCCATTCAAAGTTTAATGAAACAAGAATTAAAAATACATACTTATCACTTTTGAAATTCTTCAAAACCTCACCAAAACTTAATTTTCTTGCCGCCTATCTACTGCCCAAGTTGTGTAGAACAACTTTAGTAAAGAACTCTTGAAGAAACTAGGGCTTAATCATGGAGTTTTAATGGCTCAAAAGTGGGCGGCCATGGGAGAATTCTCCCAAGCTTGGTTCGGCCAAATGAAATGTAAATGGTGAAGAAGATGAATGCAGAATATTAGTAGAAGAAATCTGTCCACTTATGCTTTTATATGGTGCATAATGGTCCACTAACTCAATTAAATAATAAGGTAATGTTAAACTTTTTAATTATTCACATTATACCCCATAATTTTACTTTATTATATTTCATTCCAACTTCAATTTTTCATGTAATTTCTAAACCTTAACACTACTTTATTTCCATGGATATTTAGGTAAAAAATCAACTCGGGGTGTCAATTGACCACAATGCCCCTATTCGGATTGCATTCCAGATTTTTCGATAACACCGAGTTTTATCATTTTCTCGATTTCTCGTTTTTCTTTGTACTAATTAATTAATTTTTCTTTGATATTTCTAATGACATTTATACTTCAATAGATGTTTATTTAAGTCTTAAAAATATTTTCCAGGGTTCCCCGCGGTCCAGGGCTAGTCAACGGTCCACGCCGCAACTTCCTGGTGCGGTCACCCATTGCTACGATTTTCGGCTCATTTAACTTGGTTACATTTCATTGCTATTATTTTTCCTTTGTTTTTCTTGTCTTTTCTTTTTTTGTATTACATTATTTTATGTCTCCTCACTAACTTTTAAATATAGTTCTAGGCATTCTAGCTGTCCGGACAGACACTGGTCACCGGAGCAATAGAATGCACTACTGAACATAGGGGTGTTACAATTCTCCCCCCCTTTAAAATAAATTTCCTCCGTGAAATTTTACCCAATATCCATCTTACAATAGTCATACGTTTATTTTCTCCTTTCTATATGATCATACAATCTTCTTTCCTTTGAATTTGTATAAGACTTTTAACAATCTAATACCACATTTACTTTGTTTATAAAGCACTAATCTTTCCTTACTATCGCTCCGTCTAATATTTCGATTCATGTTCCCTTCTTGAAAGACCATTGAGGTCATGTTAAAATTATTTATCTAATCATGGGTCCTTTGACCATTCTAGTTAACAATCTTACTCATATTCGTAACATTTCTTTGTTATGTATGAACTAACTGTTCAAATTTTTACTTCCACTACTCTTTTTATCTATTAATATTCTATAGCTTACTTCCATTTGTACTAAACTATAACCTTTCGATATTCTAACTTTTGAGTTTTAAATCCCTAAGTAGGATTTTCAAACTTATTTCCAACAATTAAATTCTGTCCTCGCATAACTATACCAAAACAGATGCCGTTGGCAACAATTCTCATCTTGTTAAACTATTGAGTAGTACGTAGCTCTACACAATAAACTCAAGTCAGTACTATAATCTGCAGCTTACAGTACAAACATCAAGAATATTGCATAGTTACTACGATACATCCCAATAGATCAAACTTTCCTATCTTTTATCCTTTTCGAATTCACTAATATCTGAAACTTATTCTGATTACAATATCCATTAATAATTACTAACAGTAACATCTTTGCCCTCATTTAGAGCAATTCTATTACTGCAACTTACTTTTACGTCCTCTTGCCTTACATTAAGTAGGCTTGTCATTTAGCTTTATAGCTTACGTTGTGTTAGAAAATACTTTTCGCTGATAAACTCTTCCAAAACTAATTTCACTTATTATCACATTCTTTATCTTAAAGAACTAATCATTAATGCATCAAAATTTATTCCCATGTAAAGGAATAGCAACAAAATATATAATTCTAACACTAACATACAACTAAGTAGTGCTGGGATCAAATAATGAATTTTTTTTTTAACTTACCAGCAGCTACACCCGAAGTTTATGTTCTTTCCCCTTAGCGCATAGTGGACACTCTAACTGATGTACTACTATGTTCTGGTTGATTCACTATATTATGGTTGTGAAGAGTACCAACTCTATTTCTATCTCGACCTTTACTGACTGTCTGTGAACTTTGGAGAGCAGATCGAGATGCTCTAGTACAATCTCTAGCAAAGTCTCCATGTTCACCACAGTTGTAGTAGGCTCCAGTGGCCTTATAACAATTACCTCCATGTAGCTTACCACAAACATAGCAGAAACGGGCAGAATAGGAACTTCTGGTTGTTCGACGACTAGATCTTAGTGTTCTCTGCCCTGATGATCCGCCTCTATCATATCCCTGAGCTTAGGGTTCCTCAAATTCTTTTCTCTTCCCCAAATTACTGTTCGAGCTTTGACCCATAGGTTTTTCCCTCTTCTTTATTTCACACTGCCCTTGTGGGGGTTGGGTTTGTGCTTGAGCTTGAGCTGACAGAGTATCAGCCATTTGTTGAAAGAAAGTGGCCATTTGCTGGGCCATTTGTGCAGTAATTTGTACAGGTAAAACTGGTACAGTCGGGCCTTCGACACTTTGTGGAGCTGGGGCCTCAACTTGTACTTCTGCCATCATAGATTGTTCTATTGTCTCATTCTTCTCTTCCATATCTTTTCACGAGATTTTCTATTCTTGTACGACCAACACAAGGAGATTCCTCTCTATTAGTTCATATTTATGATGTAAATGTACCATATGTATCAATCATTTGAGCAGTTGTAGTTACCGACAAAAAGATTTTAAATTCACAGTTTAAAATTTACTTTAAAACCATTACTTTGATACCACAAAATATGTCACACCCTACTCCCCCGTAAGATGTAACATGATCCTGTAGTACACCTAATGAATTACCGTACTTCGCCTACCGATAACCCATTAGATATACTATAAGGGATTTTAAAACAATTTTCGTGAAATTTAAATCATCGATTAAAATCTGGTGTTATAAAAAAAATTTTCAAAATTTTGGCAAACTGCTGACTGTGTTTTGAGAAAACAGTTCTTCAAACCTGAAAAGGAAAAACACTCCTAATATGTTTTCTTAAATACAAATCCAAGAAACTTCATTTCATAATTCAATCTCAATAATCAATTATCTCATTTTCATACCAATCTCACCATAAAGAACATTTCATTGATTACAAGATTCTACATTTAATATTACAAAATTATACAGGTAAGCGAAATATCAAATTACTTTACAATAATTTACATACATATTATAACATGCATACATCAAAACCTGTGTACATGGGTATACCTATGATATACCTGGAGCTGATCTGAATGTGTCTTCAAAAAAGCTTACTCAATTGCTCTATGCTCTTTTCACCTGCGACAGCATACAAAGCTATCACTGAGTGGTGAACTCAGTTGTGCACAACTATAATTTAAAACATAATACAATATACATTGACAAATTTTATAGCAAATAATTTAGAAATCTGAATACTCATCAAATTCCTTATATCAAAATATTCATTGCCAATAATATAAATCATTTGTATAAAATGACTTTGTTCACGAAATTCAATTTATCAAATCATAACTAACCATTTAAGATAATTCCAACAAAATCAAATATATATATAAATCATAATTGAAATCACAATTCTTTACTATTCAAAACCATTCTTTATCTCAAAAGCTATTCTTTATGTCAAAAACCATTCTTTATCTTAAAAGCCATTCTTTATCTTAAAAACCATTCTTTATCTCAAAAGTCATTCTTTATCTTAAAAACCATTCTTTATCTCACTAACTATGCAAGACTAATCCGAAAATGCCATCTTCGGGGTGATTCTAACTCCCTATGATTGGGGAGGTCAAATCAGATTCTAACTCCCTTTGGTCGAGGAGGTCGAATCATCGTGCACAGTATACATCATAATAATAAATCTTCCAGAAGGGCCATAACAATTAAGAACTTAGATCTAACCTCTAATAAAAGGAGAATCTAAGCCTGTGCACATACCATGGTAATTAAAACGCAACTAACTCCATTGTCTTCTCAATAAATGAGAGAGACGGGTAATAACCAAGTCAAGCATCTATAGTGAGATATAAAACAATATCACAATCATTTTAGTGAGCATAAATTACAATACAATTCGATTCAAAGTCAATTCCAATATCTAATAATTTTTATGCTCATCACAATTCAAATAATAAATTTACATTTTTCCATGCAAATTGCCCATCACAATTCAAAACATGTTCTATCACAATTTTTCAAAACATAATTTATTCAATCCACAGCAATGCTTAATACTTGTGGAAATACCATTTCACAAAGCTAAATTCATACATACTATAATAATTTCAATAATCATTGAATTAAATCCAATACTTGTTAAACATAATACATAAGAAAAATATGTCATTTAATCATATGAAATATTCAGAACAAAATTAATTAAAAACTAGTTATGCACAAACCTGATTTGAGTCGCTCCTAGGCCTTGATTCAATGTTCCTTATGCTTCCCAATATCCTTATCAACTGAAATACACAATTTAAAGTGTTTCAGTACTCAATTAATTTGTTTCCAACCATAAAATCCAATATCTAAATTTTTTTGGTACTATTCCCTTCAATTCATTTCATTAGTCAACCTACAATGTTGACCCTTGATGCACTCTAAGTGAGTCAATTCTAATGTTACTAATATGTCACATTTTATAGCCCTTTAGTATTGGTACATGTTACCAAATTCATTTCCAAGTATATTGCATTTTATTGCAATTTATCGGATTTCGGTATACTAATTTGATCTAGCTGGATGACCTAGTTCCCTCAGTTTTCGGGTTTCAGTCCAAACTACAAACTTGTAGGTCTATGTCTTATTGCACGCGGGGCAAAATTTCAGGTCATTCTGAGTTGTGTAGACCAAGTTATGGTCAATCTAACAATGCTGGACAGAATGTACCAAAATGGTAGCTTTATGTCATTTTTAGGTCACTTTTGGTTCAGCTAGTTTTTGGACCTGAATTTGTGCAAGCTATTTGGCTTGGTTCTGGCCATTTCTGGGCTTTGGTGTCTTCATATGAATGTAGATATATGTCTAAACTATTCATGGTAAAAATTTCAAGTCAATTGGACCTGTTTTGAGTGAGTTATGGCCAAAACACTAACTGCTGCCCAAATGGTCAATTTTCAGGTTTTCAAAGCACTAATCCGGATTTGGTCATTTTTCAAGTCACCTTCTAAGCAGAATTTTGGTAAGCTTCCTTCATGAAAGTTGGCATATTTTGTGCCTAGTTTCACCTCCAATTGGTCTCATACCAATTGGAGTCACATACTTAAGGTTCTAAGCCAAAACATACACTGCCCTATTACAATTTCTTCATCACATACCAATGACACATCCTATGCTTACCAAATTCACTTTCCATGCCAATTCTGGTTTATACCATAACATTAACACATTTAGTAACACATTTTTGGTCATTTTGGTAGCTTGTAACCACTCTCAACATGCACACTACAACCCAGAATTTTCCAAGTCTAATTACAAACAATTAAACACATGAATGCACCTCATTTACATGTCCAAATTCAAACCTTTCTACACACATACATGCTGCCATCCATAACAACATAATTCAACAGTATAATTCCATAAACCAAACCATGAAACAACACATTTTAATCTTCTTCATAAGGCTGCCACAAGTTTACACATACCCATCAATTTCCACTTTCACTTTTCAAGCTTATAATTCAACCCTTACACATGGAATTCAACTTCAAAAAAATTAAACATTTAAATCCTCATCCAAACTACTGTTTACATGCAAGAACAAACTGTTCATTGTGAAGTTCCATGGCTGCCAAAATGTACCTCTCCATTAACTCATCAAACTTCAAAAATCCTTCCACAAATCAACTACCCACAACACCCATTCAAAGTTTAATGAAACAAGAATTAAAAATACATACTTACCACTTTTGAAATTCTTCAAACCTCACCAAAACTTAATTTTCTTACTGCCTATCTACTGCCCAAGTTGTGTAGAACAACTTTAGTGAAGAACTCTTGAAGAAACTAGGGCTTGATCATGGAGTTTTAATGGCTCAAAGGTGGGCGGCCATGGGAGAATTCTCCCAAGCTTGGTTCGGCCAAATGAAATGTAAATGGTGAAGAAGATGAATGCAGAATATTAGTGGAAGAAATCTGTCCACTTATGCTTTTATATGGTGCATAATGGTCCACTAACTCAATTAAATAACAAGGTAATGTTAAACTTTTTAATTATTCACATTATACCCCATAATTTTACTTCATTATATTTCATTCCAACTTCAATTTTTCATGTAATTTCTAAACTTTAACACTACTTTATTTCCATGGATATTTCGGTCAAAAATCAACTCGGGGTGTCAATTGACCACAATGCCCCTATTTGGGTTGCATTCCCGATTTTTCGGTAACACCGAGTTTTGTCATTTTCTCGATTTCTCTTTTTCCTTTGTACTAATTAATTAATTTTTCTTTGATATTTCTAATGAAATTTATACTTCAATAGATGTTTATTTAAGTCTTAAAAATATTTTCCAGGGTTCCCCGCGGTCCAGGGCTAGTCAACGGTTCAAGCCGCAACTTCCTGGTGCGGTCACCCATCGCTATGATTTTCGACTCGTTTAACTTGGTTATATTTCATTGCTATTATTTTTTCTTTGTTTTTCTTGTCTTTTCTTTGCTTGTATTACATTATTTTATGTCTCCTCACTAACTTTTAAATATAGTTCTAGGTATTCTAGCTGTCCGGACAGACACTAGTCACCGGAACAGTAGAACGCATTACCGAACATAGGGGTGTTACATGAATTCCCTCTCTGGCTGAAGTGTTGAGGTGTGTGCCTGTTGAGGACGAATAGAATGAATACTCATATTATTGCTAGCTAGCTATGTTATTCCTCATTAGCCATCGGCTTTTGGGATGAATTGGACTTTGGAACATGTTTAAGCTGTGTGTGATTTATTAATATTTATTGTGATATTGTGAAATGGAGTTTAAATTCTTTATGACATTTACTGTCTTTGAATTTAATTATGGTTTTAAGTATCCACTATTTATATGACTTATGATTTGTGATTTAAAGTTGTATTTTGTTAATGTTGTGCACCACTGAGATAATGGCTCAGCGATAGCTTTTCATTGCTGTCGCAGGTAGACAAACTGATAAGGTAGTAGACTAGGCTGCTAGTACTACACTGAGAGATCATCGGGTATATTGAGTATACCATATTTTGCATTTTATATTGTAATGTATGTTCACTGTATGTATACAATGTTCTTGGTTTTGAGCAGTTGTAAATTAAAATTGTACATTAAAGTTGTAAACTAAATTTGTAAATTATTTTGGTTTGTAAATATTATGATATATTTCTTTTATCTCAGCTTTTGAAAACTCTGAAAAATTATTGTGGATTTAAGTTGACAATTATTGAGAAACTTTTTGTGTTTATTTGATGTTGGAGTTTGGAATTGAGAAATATATTTGAAGTGCTTTTTATAGGTTTTTGAAGAACTGTTTTATTCAAAATACAGATGACACTCCGCCAAAATTTTTACAAAAATTGTTAATTCTTCAAATGTGTTAACTGTTTCACTTCAGTTCAAAAGAAAAAAAAAATTTAACACCTGTAAATAGTGCTCACCACTCCAAAAAGAAGTAAGAAAATTTTTAAAATCCCTTGTAGTGTATTTAATGGGTTATCAGTAGACGAAATTGATAATTCATTAGGTATACTACGGGATCATATTATACCTTACAGAGGGGGTAGGGTGTGACATGTTTTAGTGGTATCAGAGCTAGTTTTTAAATTCTGTTTTCACCTGTAATTTGAATATTCTTTCTTCATAATACAACTGTTCAATGTCATTGTTTGATACATACAGTACATTACATTATAAATATGCACTAACAGGAGGAAATCTCCTTGTGTTATTTGTTCAGGAGATATAATATTCTCTAATTGTCAATGGATATTGTAATCAGAATAAGTTTTGGATATTAGTGAATTCGAGAAGAATAAAATATAGGAAGGTTTGATCTATTGGAATGTATCGTAGCAACTATGCAATGTTCTTGATGTTTATACTATAAGCTGCAGATTACAGTACTGACTTGAGATTATTGTGTAGAGCTACATACTACTGATAGTGCACCAAGATGAGAATAGTTGCCAACAACATCTGTATTGGTATAGTTATGTCAAGGCAAAATTTTATTGTTGGAAATGGGTTTGGAAATCCTACTTAGGGATTTAAAACTCAAAAGTTAGAATATTGAAAGGTTATAGTTTAGTACAAAAGGAAGTAAGCTATAGAATATTAATAGAATGTATAGGGATTGTCCTTTGGTGATCCAAGGTCATACTTTTCTGTCTGATCTCATTGAAATGCCCTTCAGAGATTATGATATCATCTTGGGCATGGATTGGCTAGCCAGGCATCACGCCATTATTGACTGTAGATTGAAGACAGTCACTTTTGGTCTCCCTCAGTACAGTGATGTGGTAATACATGGGGAGAGGCAGCTATTACCATCCAACATCATTTCAGCTGCACTAGCCAGAAAAATGATCAGAAAGGGGTGTGAAGGATACTTAGCACATGTGGTAGACACCCAAGTGGGGAGTTCAGCATTGAGGGACATCCCTACAGTCTATGACTTTTTAGATGTGTTTCCTGATGAATTGCCAAGATTAACTCTGGAAAGAGAAGTTCAGTTTGAGATTAATGTTATGCCTGGTGTGGATCCAATCTCCATAACACCATACAGAATGGCACCAACAGAGTTGAAAGAGTTGAAAGAGTTGAAAGTACAGTTGCAAGAACTACTTGAAAAGGGCTTCATTCGCCCTAGAGTGTCACCTTAGAGAGCGCTAGTATTGTTTGTTAAAAAGAAAAGATGGCACTCGTCACTTATGTATCGACTACCGGCAGTTGAATAAGGTGACAATAAATAACAGATATCCATTACCTCTCATTGATGGTCTGTTTGATCAGTTGAAGGGTGCAGTTGTATTCTCCAAGATTGATTTGTGATCTGGTTATTATCAATTGAAGGTGCAAGAGCAGAGTATTCCAAAAATTGCTTTTAGAACTCGATATAGCCACTATGAGTTTTTATTAATGCCATTCGGGTTAACTAATGCTCCAGCTACTTTTATGGATCTGATGAACACTATCTTCAGACCATATCTCAACCAATTTGTGGTGGTGTTTATTAATGATATTTTGATATATTTGAGGAATGTAGAGGAGCATGACAGATATCTTCGGATTGTATTGCAGACTCTAAGGGAGAAACAGCTATACGCCAAATTATCGAAATGTGAATTTTGGCTAAAAGAAATCTCATTTTTGGGACATGTTGTGTCAGCTAAAGGGATCAAGGTAGATTCCAGCAAGGTAGAAGCTATCCTTAATTGGAAGCCACCCAGGAATATCACAGAAATTCACAGTTTTCTGGGTTTAGCTGGATATTACCATCGATTTTTGAAAGGGTTTTCTATGTTAGCTTCTCCATTGACCAAGCTGCTTCGGAAAGATGTAAAATTTCAGTGCACAAATAAATGTCAGCAGAGTTTTGATAAGTTGAAGAGGTGTTTGACTAAAGCTCCAGTCTTTACTTTACCTACTCCGGGTAAAGAATATACAGCTTATAGTGATTCTTCTCACAATGGGTTAGGCTGTGTACTGATGCAAGATCAGAATGTCATTGCTTATGCATCATGCCAGCTGAAATCGCATGAGAGGAACTACCCAACACATGATCTGGAGCTAACAGCTATTGTTTTTGCTCTGAAGAGTTGGCAGAAAGGGGAAACTGAGTCCTCGCTTTATCGGACCATATGAGGTTCTAGAAAGAGTTGGTCCTTTGGCATATCGGTTGGCACTACCTCTAGAGCTAGAAATGATACACAGTGTCTTTCATGTGTCCATGTTACGGAGGTACAGATCCAACCCATCTCATGTACTATCAGTTGAAGAGATTGAGGTAAATTCAGACGTCTCATATGATGAAGAACCCATAGAAATTCTGGCTTATGAGGTGAAATAACTGAGGAACAAACAAATACACCTGGTTAAAGTGCTGTGGAACCATCATTCAAGCCAGGAAGCTACTTGGGAATGTGAAGTGGACATGAGGAGACAACACCCATAGCTATTCAGAGACTGATGCCAGGTTAAATTTCGAGACGAAATATATTTTAAGGGGGGGAGAATTGTAACACCCCTATGTTTGGTAGCGCCTTCTACTATTCCGGTGACCAATGTCTGTCTGGACAGCTAGAATGCCTAGAACTACACTTAGATATGGGTGAGGAGATGTAACACCCTCCCTGTAGCAACTCCGTATATTCTACTATTCCGGTGACCAGTGTCCGTCCGGACAGCTAGAATGTCCAGAAAAATATTTAAACTAAAGTGAAGAACCATAATTAACTCAAATATTAATAAGAAAAATTTAGGAAAAATTTTAGAAATAAAATACAACCAAGTTAAATGAACCGGTGCCCTAGCGATGGGTAAACCAGTGAGAAGTTGCGGTTCTCGCAGCTAGGAGCCCTAGACCCAGGAGAAAATTCATAAAATAATTTTTGAGACTCCAGATAAGGGTCATTGAGGTTTCTATGGCATTAGAATGCCAAGAAAAGGTTTACAAAAATTTTTAAATCGGTACAGACAATTTTAGTCTGTTAAGCCAAACGGAGGACATTTTGGTCATTTCGTCTTCAGAGATGATTTTTGGCCGACTTGTCCAGTTAAGTAAATAATTATTATGACATAAAATGTGAATAAATATTGCTAAAAATTAAATTGAAATTTAGTAGACAAGAAAAGGAAAGAAAATTAAAGAATTGGAATTATGACATCATTATGATGTCATTAAAAATCCTCCCATCCAATCAAACTTTGATACATGGCATCAACTTATTTAAAATGACTCAATGGGCAGAAAAAAAAGAAAGAAAAATTAGTTGCTTCTTCAACCTTTGGGGCAGCCAAAAACGTGGAGAGAGAGAGAGAGAGAGAGGAAGGAAAACTCCATTAAAGCTCACCCAAGCTCCCAACCTCACCAAATCTCAGTCCAAAACCCTACCTTCTTCACAAAAAATTTAACCTAACACCTTGAGGAAGCTTTGGGCAGCAAAAAGAAAGAAAAATCAAGAAGCTTTCTAAGCTAGGGAAACTCTCCAACAAAGGTTAGTGTCAATTAATTCTTTAAACTTGTATATGCATCATTAGGAGTATGAATTGATCCATTGATTGTATGTGTTTAAAAAATTGAAATGGTAGAGCTAGGGTTTGGACCCAAAAGTGAGATGTTGATCATGTAATGGTGAAAGCAAGTTTTAATGGTCAATTAGTGACCATTTGGTTATGTGTGAATGAGAAATGAAGTGGTTTATGTAGTGGGAAATGAAGTTGGTGTGGCTGCCCTTGGTGACCTGCAGGACTAGGCATGAGTCCAGCAGGTTTGGGCAGCAATAACTTGAATTGTAGAGGTTCAATTGGTGCAAGGCCAATTGGACATGAAACTAGACACATAATGGCATAACTTTGGTGAAGAAACCATGTCCATAAAACCAAACAAAGTTGACCAAAAGTTTGCCCTAATCCCGGGTGGCCTGCATTCTACCTGGGCAAAATGACCAAATGAATAGTGTTTCATCATTTGGCCATAACTCAGTATGGAAAGGTCTAATTGACCTAACATTTTACCAGCGACAATCTGAGATATAGATCTACAACTTTTATGAAGAAACCTAACTCAAATTATGACCAGAACATATTCAAAAAGTGAGTTGCAATCACTATTCCAAGTATGGTAGATTTGGTCAGTCCAGAAATTCTGGAAAAATTACAATTCGGCCAGTTGTGGTATTTAGGCCATAACTTGAGCTACAAAACTCCAAATGGAGTGATTCAAAAAAGGAAATATAACTAGACAAAATAAGGAATAACTTTCATGTGATCATTTTATCAAATTCCCACTGCAAAAATGACTAATAGAATAGTAAACACAAAGCTTGAAATCTGAAAATTTTGAACAATTAACATTAAGCTTAGAAATGGTATTGGCAACCAATACCAATAATTTTAGAATGCAAAATGTGGTATGTTGGGAGTATTAGAACTAATGTACCTATTTTCTATGCAAAAGTCAACATTTTACTTGACTAATGAAATAAATAGTAACACCTAAACTTAAATTTCAAGAATTGTAAAGTTTAAAAGTGTAACATGCCCTAGTACACCTAGCAAGATTGGTTTGGATAGGTTGGCATGCCAATAGGGTTCAGTTAGCAGTACTGCACATGGCATTATGCCATTCTATGATTTTATGGCTTTTAGCCATTCTGACATTGTGTTGATACTTGGCCTTATGCCTAATATTTATTACAGCTCATTAGCTGTTCTGTTGCACACCGGGAGATACATATGTGACCGATGGTGTGACGGCCCGAGGTACTTGATACCCAGTGCCAGTTTACCCATTTATCCAGTCCAGTCATCCAGTATAAGTTACTTGGGCAATTAAAAATGGAAGTGGATAAATTTAATGAAATTATGAATATAATAAATACAAAATAAATAAGATTACCAATAATGATCGAAAAATTGTTTGCATAAGACATCAGAACATGCACTACATATTTATTTTCTATTATTTTTTTTATTTTATTATTAGCACCACTAAGCATTATTGCTTAGCGCGTTGCTTTTTGCCACGCGTAGATTCTGGAGAGACAGACCGAGAGCCCAATAGACCACAGACTGGGTGAGACCATCTGCAGCTCTGCATAGTGTCCGTGTCACCTCACCGTCTTTAGTGCATTGGTAGGTCACTAGGTTTCATTTTGGTATTATGTAATAAAACTTTTATTTTCTCATGTATAATAAGACTTATGTAATGTATTTAGATATTAATGTAAATAGTGGAAATTGTGTTTATGAATGGAATATTGAGTATTTATTTATGACTTGTATATGAATATTATGTGAAATGAATGAATGAGAAATGGAAATATTATTGAAAAATATTGAGACCATGTTGATGGTTATTGGAGTTTGAGAATGATTGGAAATGATTATTGGAAGTGTTTTTCACAGGTTCCGAAGAACTGTTTTCTCCATTTTTAGCCGGCACTCTGCCAAATTTTTTATAAAATTTGCGGAACCTCAAATAAATTATAATTTCAATAAATGACTTAAATGAAATATATTGTACTTCATAACTATGATAAAAATAAATTAAGAAAGAATAAAAAATGATTGAGATAAAATAGAATGTTCCAGTACACTGTGTGACATATCTTACTCGGCTATACTGTAGACGGGGAAGGGGTGTCACATTTAGTGGTATCAGAGCACGGTTTAGGCGTTTCTGGGCCTAGATTGAGTCCACACCATTCATTGCATTTGTAAGAGTCGAGGTGACACTAATGTAGATCTGTTTGTCTTTGTTATTTTGATTAGGATATGGACCCCTTATCTCAGAGGGCAGTTGAGGAGGAAGTGGAGAGTCATGCTCCACCTGCAGCAGCTAAGACTGGGGGTAGGGGAGAACCTGCTCCACTAGCTCAAGCAGAGCCTACTCAGCCTCCACAGGCTATGTTCTAGCAAATGGCCGAATTCTTCAAACAAAAGGCTGGGGTAATGCCACCACCACCAACACCTCCATAATAGAAATCACACCTGGAAAGACTGAGAAAATTTGGAGCAGTGGACTTCTTTGGCAAGAGAGAAGATCATTCTGTTGTAGCCAAAAACTGGTTGAACAGAACAGGCAGAGTTTTAAAGTAACTCCACTGCACTCCAGAACAAAATCTAGAAGCTGTTGTATCTCTGTTGCAAGATGATGCATATGAATGGTGGGATACGGTGTCCAGTGAAGTACAGCCAGAAGTAATAACTTGGGACTTCTTCCTCTCAGAATTCAAGAAGAAATATGTGGGTAGTGTATACCTAGAAGAGAGAAGAAGAGAGTTCATTAACCTGAGGTAGAGACAGCTGACAGTGGCAGAGTATGAAAAGGAATTTGTCAGAATGAGCCGCTACGGAAAGGAGATAGTCCCTAATGAAGTCGAAAGGTGTAAGAGATTTGAAGAGGGATTAAATAATAATATAAAGATCATGATCACTGCCTTGGGAATCACAGACTTCACCAAGTTAGTGGAAGCTATAATAAAAGTTGAAAAAGTAAGAATAAGTGAGCAGACCAGAAGAGAGAGACAGCAGAAGAGGGGCCCGGGTCAGTCTAGCTCATCTCTTGCACCAGGAAAGAAGTTCAAAGGTCCACCTGCATAGAGTTCAGGTCAACCACAAGGTCAGGGTCAGTCCCAGGAACCTAGGCCACAGTTCACCCCCAGGAGAGGTCAGTCCACACCAACAGTGGGTAGCTCTCCAGGGATAGGGTTCAGGGGACCAGCCCCAGTATCTTCTGCATGTCCGCATTGCTTGAAATGGCATAAGGGGGAGTGTTGGAGAGTGACTGGTGCCTGCTTAAGGTGTGGGTCGACAGAGCATCAGTTAAGGAATTGTCCACACAGAACTGCTACAGCTGCTCCAACACAAGCAGACAGACCTGCTCCTGCACCACAAAGGGGTGGGAAATCTGGCAAATCTGAGGCAGTGGGACCATCACAGAGGCCTGCATCTGAGCCAGCAAAGAGGCCTGAGGGCAGACCACCTGCCAAAGCCTATGCCATGAGAGCTCAGGAGGAGCAAGATGCCCCGGATGTCATTAGGGGTACGTTCTCCCTCTATAATACATCTGTGCATGCATTGGTGGATCCACTCATACATACATCTGCATCAACCTACCTGTAGAAAAGGGGATATTAGTAGGGGAAAGTGACCAAGACATTCTGGTCACTAATCCATTGGACCACAGTGTAGTGGTGAACAAAGTATACAAGGGTTGCCCGTTAAGGATTCAAGGGTATGAATTCTTGGCAGACCTGATTGAGTTACCTTTCCATGAGTTTGATGTGATTTTGGAAATGGACTGGTTGTCACGCCATTAGGCAATGGTTGATTGTAAACTGAAGAGGATTTCTTTGAAAACTCCTAAGGGTAATGAGATCACAGTTGTGGGGGAAAGGGCAGATTCCTTGTCCAATGTCATCTCAGCCACAGTTGCAAGAAAACTGATGAGAAAAGGCTGTGAAGCCTACCTAGCACATGTGGTGGATACTAGGCAGGCTAAGCCAGATCTGTGTGACATACCCACAGCAAAAGACTTCCCAGATGTGTTCCCTGAAGAATTGCCTGGTTTGCCACCAGAAAGAGAAGTTGAATTTGCTATTGAGATACTGCCGGGTACAGCACCAATCTCTATTGCTCCTTATAGGATGGCGCCCACAGAATTGAAGGAACTGAAAATCCAGTTAGAGGAGTTACTAGATAAAGGGTTTATATGCCCCAGCGTGTCACCATGGGGAGCTCCAGTGCTGTTTGTGAAGAAGAAGGATGGGACTTTGAGGTTATGCATTGATTCTGTGATTGAATAAAGTGACAGTGAAGAATAAGTATCCATTGCCTAGAATTGATGATCTGTTTGATCAATTGAAGGGAGCAGGAGTATTTTCAAAAATTGATCTCAGATCAGGGTATCATCAGTTGAGGGTGAAGGATGCAGATGTGCCAAAGACTGCATTCAGGACCCGGTATGGGCATTATGAGTTTCTAGTGATGCCCTTTGGCCTAACAAATACACCAGTGGCATTTATGGACCTTATGAACCCTATCTTCCATCCATACCTAGATTGGTTCGTAGTGGTCTTTATTGATGATATTTTGGTGTATTCCAAGACCAGGGAAGAACATGATGAACATTTGAGGATTGTTCTGTAAAACCTGAGAGAAAAGAAGCTGTATGCTAAGTTGTCAAAGTGTGACTTCTGGTTAAATAAAATTGCATTCCTTGGACACATAGTATCAGCTGATGGGATTAGAGTGGATCCCAAGAAAATAGAAGCAGTGATGGAATGGAAGCCTCCCAGTAATACAACTGAGGTCAGAAGTTTCTTGGGGCTAGCTGGGCATTACAGAAGATTTGTGAAGGGGTTCTCTCTTATAGCTGCTCCAATGACCAAGTTATTGCACAAGAATATGAAATTTGGCTGGAACGACAAGTGCCAAGCAAGTTTTGAGAGGCTAAAGGCTATGTTGACAGAAGCACCAGTGTTAACACAGCCAATGTCGGGAAAGACTTTGTGGTCTACAGTGATGCCTCACATAATGGGCTAGGGTGTGTATTGATGCAAGAGGGGAAAGTGGTCACCTATGCTTCCAGGCAGTTAAGGCCATAAGAACAGAACTACCCTACTCATGACCTAGAGTTAGCAGCAATTATCTTTGCACTGAAGATATGGAGGCATTATTTATATGGCGAAAAATGTTACATCTATACAGACCACAAGAGTCTAAAATATTTGCCAACCCAGAAGGAGCTCAATCTTAGACAGAGGCGATGGATAGAGTTCCTAAAGGACTATGATTGTGTGATAGATTATCATCCTAGGAAGGCAAATGTAGTTGCTAATGCTTTAAGCAGGAAGTCCATCACAGCTTTAAGATCACTAAATGCCTGTCTGTCCTTAGCTCAAGATGGAGCTATTTTGGCTGAGTTGCAAGTAAGGCCAAACCTACTACAGCAGATACAAGATGGATAGAAGGTAGATGAGAAATTAATGACTACTGTGAGTAAAATCTTAGAGGGAAAAGCAACTGACTATAAGGTGAAAGTAGATGGGTGTCTATACTACAAAGGAAGAGTATGTGTACCAGATAATGGGGAATTAAAAGCCAGTATTCTGAAAGAGACACATACCAGTGTTTATGCTATGCACCCAGGAAGTACAAAAATGTATCATGATCTGAAGCTTCAGTATTGGTGGCCTGGTATAAAGAAGGACATAGCTGACTATGTGACTAAATGCTTGACATGTCAGCAAGTCAAGGCAGAACATCAAGTTCCATTGGGATTGCTACAGCCTATACGTATACCTGAATGGAAATGGGATCAGGTCACTATGGATTTTGTAAGTGGTCTACCTCTCACCCAAAAGAAGCATGATGTAGTATGGGTGATAGTAGATAGATTGACGAAGTCAGCACACTTTCTGCCAGTTAGGGCTGACTACTCACTAGAGAAGTTAGCAGAATTGTATATCAGTAAGATAGTTAGACTGCATGGAATCCAACTTTCCATCATATCTGATCGAGACCCAAGGTTTACATCGAGATTTTGGAAGAAGTTGCATGAATCCTTGGGTACACAACTCCACTTCAGCACAGCTTTCCATCCTCAGACGGATGGGCAATCAGAAAGAGTAATCCAGGTAAACAATAGAAACCAATTGAACTAATACAAATATTGAAACGAAATGATAATAATAACATGAAATATATGTTAGGTCCTTGAGGATATGCTGAGGAATTGGGTCATTGAGTTTGAGGGAAGTTGGGATAGATACCTTCCACTGGCAGAATTTGCATACAACAATAGCTACCAAGCTAGCATCCAAATAGCCCCGTATGAAGCATTGTATGGGAGGAAATGTAGAACTCTAGTATGCTGGACTGAATTGGGTGAAGATAAACTAGTAGGGCCAGACCTGGTGAAACAGATTGAGGAGAAAGTAAAACTAATCAAAGCCAATCTGAAGGTTGCCTCAGACAAACAGAAATCTTATGCCGACCTAAAGAGGAAAGAAATAGAATATGTGGTTGGTGATAAAGTGTTCCTCAAGGTGTCACCATGGAAGAAGGTACTGAGGTTTGGAAGAAAAGGTAAGTTTACCCCTAGGTTCATTGGCCCATATGAAGTCATTAAACGTATGGGTCCAATGGCCTATAGGCTAGCTTTACCACCAGAGCTGGACAAGATCCACAATGTGTTCCATGTATCTATGCTAAGAAGATACCACTCAGATCCTTCACATGTCATCTCCATGGAAGAAATTGAAGTACAACCGAATTTGACATATGAAGAAGAACCCATACGGATCCTGGCTCGGGAAGTGAAAGAGTTTAGGAATAAGCTAATTCCACTGGTGAAAGTGCTTTGGAGGCACCACAACACCGAGGAGGCAACTTGGGAAAGTGAAGAGACGATGAGGCAACAGTTCCCTTTAAATTAGAGGGGAAGAGTTGTAACACCCTCCCTATAGCAACACCGTACATTCTACTGTTCCGGTGACTAGTGTCGGTCCGGACAGCTAAAACGTCCAGAAAAATATTTAAACTAAAGTGAGGAACCATAATTAACTCAAATATTAATAAGAAAAATTTAGAAAAAATTTTAGAAATAAAAAACAACCAAGTTAAATGAGCCAGTGCCCTAGCGATGGGTAAACCAGTGGGAAGTTGCGGTTCTCGCAACTAGGAGCCCTAGACCCGGGGGAAAATTCATAAAATAATTTTTGAGAGTCCAGAGAATGGTCATTGAGGTTCTATGGCATTAGAATGCCAAGAAAAGGTTTAGAAAAATTTTTAAATCGGTACAGACAATTTTAGTCTGTTAAGCCAAATGGAGGGCATTTTGGTCATTTCGTCTTTAGAGATGATTTTTGGCCGACTTGTCCAGTTAAGTAAATAATTATTATGACATAAAATGTGAATAAATATTGCTAAAAAGTAAATTGAAATTTAGTAGACAAGAAAAAGAAAGAAAATTAAAGAATTGGAATTATGACATCGTTATGATGTCATTAAAAATCCTCCCATTCAATCAAACTTTGACATATGGCATTAACTTATTTAAAATGACTCAATGGGCAAAAAAAAGAATAAAAAAATCAGTTGCTTCTTCAACCTTTGGGGCACCCAAAAACGTGGAGAGAGAGAGAGAGAGAGAGAGGAAGGAAAACTCCATTAAAGCTCACCCAAGCTCCCAACCTCACCAAATCTCACTCCAAAACCCTAGCCCTCTTCACAAAAAAAATTAACCTAGCACCTTGAGGAAGCTTTGGGCAGCAAAAAGAAAGAAAAATCAAGAAGTTTTCTAAGCTATGGAAACTCCAACAAAGGTTAGTGTCAATTAATTCTTTAAACTTGTATATGCATCATTAGGAGTATGAATTAATCCATTGATTGTATGTGTTTGAAAAATTGAAATGATAGAGCTAGGGTTTGGACCCAAAATTGAGATGTTAATTATGTAATGGTGAAAGTAAGTTTTAATGGTCAATTAGTGACCATTTAGTTATGTGTGAATGAGAAATGAAGTGGTTTATGTAGTGGGAAATGAAGTTGGTGTGGCTGCCCTTGGTGACCTGCAGGGCTGGGCATGAGTCTAGCAGGTTTGGGCAGCAATAACTTGAATTGTAAAGGTTCAATTGGTGCAAGGCTAATTGGACATGAAACTCGACACATAATGGCACAAATTTGGTGTAGAAACTATATCCAGAAAACCAAACAAAGTTGACCAAAAGCTTGCCCTAATCCGGGTGACCTGCATTCTGCCTGAGCAAAATGACCAAATGAACAGTATTTGGTTATTTGGCCATAACTCAGTGTGGAAAGGTCCAATTGACCTAAAATTTTACCAGCAACAATCTGAGATATAGATCTACAACTTTCATGAAGAAACTAACCCAAATTATGACAAGAACATATTCAAAAAGTGAGTTGCATTCACTTTCCAAGTACGGTAGATTTGGTCAGTCTAGAAATTCTGGAAAAATTACAATCCGGCCAGTTGTGTTTTTTGGGCCATAACTTGAGCTACAAAACTCCAAATGGAGTGATTCAAAAAAGGAAATATAACTAGACAAAATAAGAAACAACTTTCATGTTGATTATTTTGCCAAATTCCCAATGCAAAAATGACTAATAGAACAATAAACACAAAGCTTGAAATTTGAAAATTTTGTACAATTAACATTAAGCTTCGAAATGGTATTGGCAAGCAATACCAACAATTTTAGAATGCAAAATGTGGTATGTTGGGAGTATTAGAACCAATGTACCTATTTTCTATGCAAAAGTTAATATTTTAGTTGACTAATGAAATGAATAGTAACAACTAAACTTAAATTTCAAGAATTGTAAAGTTTAAAAGTGTAACATGCCCTAGTACACCTAGCAAGATTGGTTTGGATAAGTTGGCATGCCAATAGGGTTCAATTAGCAGTACTGCACATGGCATTATGTCATTCTATGATTTTATGGCTTTTAAGCATTCTGACATTGTGTTGATACTTGGCATTGTGCCTAATATTTATTACAGCTCATTAGCTGTTCTGTTGCACACCGGGAGATATATATGTGACCGATGGTGTGACGGCCCGAGGTACTTGATACCCAGTGCCAGTTTGCCCGTTTATCCAGTCTAGTCATCCAGTATAGGTTACTTGGGCAATTAAAAATGAAAGTGGATAAATTTAATGAAATTATGAATATAACAAATACAAAATAAATAAGATTACCAATAATGATCGAAAAATTGTTTGCATAAGACATCAAAACATGCACTGCATATTTATTTTCTATTATTTCTTTTTATTTTATTATTGGCACCACTAAGCATTATTGCTTAGCGCATTGCTTTTTGCCACGCGTAGGTTCTGGAGAGACCGACAGAGAGCCCAGTAGACCACAGATTGGGTGAGACCATCTGCAGCTCTGCATAGTGTCCGTGTCACCTCACCGTCTTCAGTGCATTGGTAGGACACTAGGTTTCATTTTGGTATTATGTAATCAAACTTTTATTTTCTCATGTATAATAAGACTTATGTAATGTATTTTGATATTAATGTAAATAGTGAAAATTGTGTTTATGAATGGAATATTGAGTATTTATTTATGACTTGTATATGAATATTATGTGAAATGAATGAATGAGAAATGGAAATATTATTGAAAAATATTGAGACCATGTTGATGGTTATTGGAGTTTGAGAATGATTGGAAATGATTATTGAAAGTGTTTTTCACATGTTCCAAAGAACTGTTTTCTCCATTTTTAGCCGGTACTCTGCCGAATTTTTTATAAAATTTGCGGAACCTCAAATAAATTATAATTTCAATAAATGACTTAAATGAAATATATTGTACTTCATAACTATGATAAAAATAAATTAAAGAAGAATAAAAAATGATTGAGATAAAATAGAATGTTCTAGTACACTGTGTGACATATCTTACTCGGTTATACTGTAGACGGGTAAGGGGTGTCATAGGAGATATAAAATAATAAAATACAAGAAAAGAAATTTTAAGAAAAAAAAGCAAAAATAATAGCAATGAAATGTAACCAAGTTAAACGAGCCAAGAACCCTAGCGATAGGTGACCGCACCGGGAAGTTGGGGGGTGGACCGTTGATTAACCCTGGACTACGGGGAACCCTGAAAAATATTTTTAGAACTTAAATAAATGTCTATTGAAGTATAAATATCATTAGAAATATCAAAGAAAAATTAATTAATTAGTACAAAGAAAAATGAGAAATTGAGAAAACGACAAAACTCGGTGTTACCGAAAAATCGGGAATGCAACCCGCATAGGGGCATTGTGGTCATTTGACACCTCGAGTTTTCTTTTGACCTAAATGTCCATTAAAAATAAATGATATTACACTTAGGAAATGCCATATAAAAATGAAATATTATGTGTTGTATGAATAAGAAAAATTATGGGTTTAATGTGGAATAAATGAAAGTTAAACACTAACTTAAATTCTTTAATCACTTAGTGGACCACTATGGGATATCTAAAGCATAAAAAAACCAGAATTGGTCCCACTCACAATCTGCAGCACTCTTTCTTCCTCAAATCCTCACCTTGCCGAATTCAAGCACCCACACAAACCACCATTGTCGGCCATGGAAGGACCTCCATGCAACCTTGATCAATTCACCTTTTTCACTTGATTTCTTCACTAAAGTTGTTCTACACAACTTGGGCAGTAGATAGGCAATAAGAAAATCAAGTTTTAGTGAGGTTTTGAAGAATTTCAAAAGTAGTAAGTATGTATTTTTAATTATTGTCTCATTAAACTTTGAATGGGTGTTGTGGGTAGTTGAATTGTGGAAGGATTTTTGAAGTTTGATGAGTTAAGGGAGAGGTACATTTTTGGCAGCCATGGAACTTCAATAAGAGTAGTTTATCTTTGTATGTAAATGGTAGATTAAAGTGTTGATGTAAGTGTTTTTGTGTGTAGGAATAAATTGGATAATGTATACTAAATGTATGTGTGATAGTACATTTGATTTTGGAAGCTTAGAAACTAATTGAAGGAGATGTACAATCGGCAACTTTGAAGTGTAGACCAAAATGTGTTGTTTCATGGTTTGGTTTATGGAATTATATTATTAAATTATGGTGCTTATTATGGCAGCATGTATATGTATATAAAGGTTTGAATTTTGATATGTAAACGAGCTATGTCATGTGGTTAAATTATTTGTAATTGGACTTGGAAAATTTTGTACTATAATGTGCATATTGAGAATAGTTATAAGCTGCCAAAATGACCAAAAATGAGTTGCTAAATGTGTTTATGTTATGTTACAAACCAGAAATGGCATGGGAGAGTGACTTCGTAAGCATAGGATGTGTAATTGGTAAAGGGTGAACAATGTGCAATAGGGCAGTGTAGGTTTTGGCTTAGAACCTTAAGTGTGTGACTCCAATTGGTATGAGACTAATTGGAGGTGAAACTAGGCACAAAATGTGCCAACTTTCATGAAGGAAGCTTACCTAAATTCTACTTAGAAGGTGACTTGAAAAATGACCAAATCTGAATTAATGCTTTAAAAACCTGAAAATTGACCATTTGGGTAGCAGTTAGTGTTTTGACCATAACTCACTCAAAATAGGTCCAATTGACCTGAAAGTTTTACCATGCATAGTTGAGACATATATCTACAATTCTTATGAAGACACCAAAGCCCAGTAATGGCCAGAACCAAGCCAACTAGCTTGCACAAATTCAGGTCTAAAAACTGGCCGAACCAAAAGTGACCTAAAACTGACCTAAACCTACCATTTTAGTACATTCTGTCCAGCATTGGTAAATTGACCATAACTTAGTCTACATAACTCAGAATGACCTGAAATTTTGCCTCGAGTGCAATAAGACATAGACCTATAAGTTTGTAGTTTTGACCGAAACCCGAAAACTGAGGAAACTAGGTCATCTGGCTAGGTCAAATTAGTATACTGGAATCCAACAAATTGCAATAAAATGCAATATACATGAAAATGAATTGGGTAATATGTACCGACACTAAAAGACTATTAAAAATGACACATTGGTAACATTAAAACCTAATTCACCTAGAATGCATCGAGGGTCAACATCTTAGGTTGACTAAGGAAATAATAGAATTCAATAAATTAATTATTGAACCTTATTGTTAGAGACGGTTTAAATGAATTCTGAAACACTTCAAATTGTGTGTTTCAGCTAACAAAGACTCAGAGAAGGGGAAGGAAACACTGAGTCAGGACCAAGAGACAGTTATCAGAGGTTTGTGCATAACAGTTATTTCTTTTGAATTTTTCAATTGAAATAAATAATGACTATTTGTATATTATTGTTTTAAATTGTGAAAAATTGTTTGAATGATATTTGATGGATACTTATTGATTGAAAAGCATTGTAAATGGTTTGAAACCACAGCTATCATGTATATTGATTGAATTCTTCGCTAGCTTGTCTAGTGGGATGAATTGAATTCCCTCTCTGGCTGAAGTGTTGAGGTGTGTGCATGTTGAAGATGAATAGAATGAGTACTCATATTATTGCTATCTAGCTATGTTATTCCTCACTAGCCATCGGCTTTTGGGATGAATTAGACGTTGGAACATGCTTAAGCTGTGTGTGATTTATTGATATTTATTGTGATATTGTGAAATGGAGTTTAAATTCTTTATGACATTTACTGTCTTTGAATTTAATTATGGTTTTTAAGTATCCACTATTTATATGACTTATGATGTAACACCCCTATGATCGGTAGTGCGTTCTACTGTTCCGGTGACCAGTGTTGTCCGGACAGCTAGGATGCCTAGAACTACACTTAGATATAAATGAGGAGACATAAAATAATGAAATACAAGAAAAGAAAATACAAGAAAAATAAAGGAAAAATAATAGCATTGGAATGTAACCAAGTTAAGCGAGCCGAGAACCCTAGTGATGGGTGACCGCACCGGGAAGTCACGGCGTGGACCGTTGACTAGCCCTGGACCGCGGGGAACCCTGAAAAATATTTTTAGGACTTAGATAAATGTCTATTGAAGTATAAATGCCATTAGAAATATCAAAGAAAAATTAATTAATTAGTACAAAAAAAAGTAAGAAATCGAAAAACGGACAAAACCCGGTATTACTGAAAAATCGGGAATACAACCCGAACAGGGGCATTGTGGTCATTTGACACCCCGAGTTGTCTTTTGACCTAAATTTCCATTAAAAATACATGATATTATATTTGTAAAATGTCATGAAAAATTAAATTAGTGGTACCTAATTCAATTAGCAAAAATTAGGGACTTAATGTGGGAATATGAAAAGTTTAACAATTATTTATTACTAAACTATGTTAGTAGACCATTATACAACATATTATATCATAAGTGGACAGAAATATCCACTAACAAATCTGCAATTCATCTTCTTCAATTGAAAAGTTCCATTAGCCGCAAGAAAGCTCTCAAACCTCTCCCATGGCCGCCCACCTTCAAGCCATTACAACTCCATGATCAAGCCATCTTTTCCCACACTTGTCTTCATTAAAGTTTATCCTCATCTTGCAAGGAAGAGTTTGATAGCAATTTTAAGAAGTTTTGGTGAGGTTTTGAAGAATTTCCAAAGTGGTAAGTTTGTGTTTTTTATTATTGTTTCATTAAAGTTTGTAAGGATGTTATGGGTACTTGAATTATGGAGAGATTTTTGAGGTTTGATGTTTAAAGGGGGATGTGTACTTTTGGCAGCCATGGAAACTCTTTGAGGATAGTTTATTCTTGCTTGTAAATGGTAGATTAAAGGGTTGATTAAATGTTTATGTGTGTAGGAATTAATTTGGGTGATGTATACTTAGTATATGTGAATGTGTATTTGAAATTGGAAGCTTGGAAATTAATGGAGTGTAATGTATGAATCGGCAGCTTGGTTTGGTGAACCATAAGGATGTTATTTCATGTTTGGTTTATGGAATATTAATGTTGAATTGTGATAGTTGTTATGGCAGCTTGGGTATATGTATGATGGTGTGAGGTTGGACATGTAAATGAGCTAGGTTAAGTGATTGAATTGTTGTAAATTGAGCTTGAAAAATTCTGTGCTAAATGGTGCATATTGAGGGTGATTGTAAGCTGCCAAAATGACCAACAATATGTTGTGAATTATGTTTAGGTTATGGTACAAACCAGAATTGGCTTGAATGTGTAGTTTGGTAAGTGTTAAAAGTGATCTTTGATGAGTATGAACAAAATGCAATAGGGCAGTTTGTGTTTTGGGCCTAGAACCTTAAGTGTGTGGCTCCAATTGGTATGAGACCAATTGGAGGTGAAACTAGGCACAAAATGTGCCAACTTTCATGAAGAAAGCTTACCAAATTCTGCTTGTAAGGTAACTTGAAAAATGACCAAATTTGGATTAGTGCATTTAAGGCCTAAAAATTGACCATTTGGACAGTAGTTAGTGTTTGGCCATAAGTCACTCAAAACAGGTCCAATTGATCTGAAATTTTGACCATTAATAGTTAAGACCTATATCTACAAGTCTTATGAAGACACCAAAGCCCATAAATAACCATAAGCAAGTCAAATAGTTGCACAAGTTTGTGTCCAAAAACTGGCCGAACCTAAAATGACCTAAAATGACTTTAAGTGACCAATTTTGATGCATTTTGACCAGCAATAGTAAAATGACCATAACTTAGACTACATAACTCAGAATGACCTGAAATTTTGCCCCGCGTTCCATAAGACATAGATCTACAAGTTTGTAGTTTAGACCAAAACCCAAAAACTGAGAGAACTAGGTCGTCCGGCTAGGTCAAACTAGTGCCCCGGAATCCAGCAAATTGCAATAAAATGCAATATACATGGAAATAAATTTGGTAACATGTACCAATACTAAAAGGCTATCAAATGTGACATATTGGTAACATTAAAACCTAATTCACCTAGACTGCATCGAGGGTCAACATCTTAGGTTGACAAAGGAAATAATAGAATTTAATGAATTAATTATTAAGCATTATCGTTAGAGACAGTTTAAATGAGTATTGAAACACTTCAAATTGTGTTTCTCAGTTAGCGAAGACTCAAGGAAAGGGAAGGAAACACTGAGTCAGAGCCAAGAGACAGTTATTAGAGGTTTGTGCACACCTAGTTTTTTTTAACTGATTTTGTTTTGAATATTTCATATGATTAAATGATATATTTTGCTTATGTATTATGTTTAACAAGCATTGGATTTAATTCAATGATTATTGAAATTGTTATAGTATGTATGAATTTGGCTTTGTGAAATGGTATTTCCACAAGTATTAAGCATTGTTGTGGATTGAATAAATTATGTTTTGAAAAATTGTGATAGAACATGTTTTGAATTGTGATGGGCAATTTGTATGGAAAAAATGAAAATTTATGATTTGAATTGTGATGAGCATAAAAATTATTGGATATTGGAATTGACTTTGAATCGAATTGTATTGTGATTTATGCTCACTAAAAGGATTGTGATATTGTTTTATATCTCACTATAGATGCTTGACTAGGTTATTACCCGTCTCTCTCATTTGTTGAGAAGACAATAGAGTTAGTTGTATTTTGATTACCATGGTACGTGCACAGGCTTAGATTCTCCTCTTATTAGAGGTTAGATCTAAGTTTTTATATGTTATGGCCCTTGCGGAAGATTCATTATTGTGATGTGTACTGTGCACAATGATTCGACCTCCCCGACCATAGGGAGTTAGAATCCGATTCGACCTCCCCGACCATAGGGAGTTAGAATCACCCCAAAGATGGCCCTTTCGGATTAGTCTTGCATAGTTAGTAAGATACATAATGGTTTTTGAGATAAAGAATGATTTTTGAGATAAAGAACGATTTTTGAGATACGGAATGATTTTTTAGATACAGAATAGTTTTTGAGATACAGAATGGTTTTTGAGATACATAATGTTTTTGAATAGTAAAGAATTGTGATTTCAATTATGATTTATATATAATTGATTTTATTGGAATTAATCTTTATTTCCAATAAATTGTTGGAATTACCTTAAATGGTTAGTTATAATTTGATAAATTGAATTTCGTGATCAAAGTCATTTTATACAAATGATTTATATTATTAGCAATGAATATTTGAGTTTTGGAATTTGATGAGTATCCAGATTTCCAAATTAACTGTTGTAATTTTTGTTAAGGTATATTGTATTATGTTTTAAATTATAGTTGTGCACCACTGAGTTCACCACTCAGCGATAGCTTTGTATGCTGTCGCAGGTGAGAAGAGCATAGAGCAATTGAGTAAACTTCTTTGAAGAGACATTCAGATCAGCTCCAGGTATAACCATGTACACAAGTTTTGATGTATGCATGTATTAATATGTATGTAAATTATTTGAGCAGTTGTATCAAAACTCTTGTAAAACATTTTGGTATGTAATTAAATATAAATTATTGTAAATGTAAATTTGAGATTTCATTTACTTGAATAGTTTTGTAATATAAACTTTGAGTCTTGTAATCAATGAAATATTTCTTTATGATGAGATTAGTTTAAAAATGAATTGATTGTTTATTGAGAATTGAATTGTGAATTGAAATGAAGTTATTGGAGTTGTATTTAAGAAAACATATTGGGAGCCTTTTCTTTTGCAGGATTGAAGAACTGTTTTCTCAAAATACAGCCGGCACCTTGTCGAAACTTTTGAAAGAAAAAATTTGTATAACACCAGATTTTAATCTATGGTTTAAATTTCACGAAAATCGTTTTAAAATCCCTTGTAGTATATCTAATGGGTTATCGGTAGGCGAAGTACGGTAATTCATTAGGTGTACTACCGGATCATGTTATATCTTACAGGGAAGTAGGGTGTGACATATGATTTGTGATTTAAAGTTGCATTTTGTTAATGTTGTGCACCACTAAGATAATGGCTCAGCAATAGTTTTTCATTGCTGTCGCAGGTAGACAAACTGACAGGGCAGCAGACTAGGCTGCTAGTACTACACTGAGAGACCATCGGGTATATTGAGTATACTATATTTTGCATTTTGTATTGTAATGTATATTCACTGTATGTATATAGCGTTCTTGGTTTTGAGCAGTTGTAAATTAAAATTATACATTAAAGTTGTAAACTAAATTTGTAAATTATTTTGATTTGTAAATATTATGATATATTTCTTTTATCTCAGCTTTTGAAAACTCTGGAAAATTATTGTGGATTTGAGTTCATAATTATTGAGAAACTTTTTGTGTTGATTTGATGTTGGAGTTTGGGATTGAGAAATATATTTAAAGTGCTTTTTACATGTTTTTGAAGCACTATTTTATTCAAAAAACAGATGACACTCTGCTAAAATTTTTACAAAAATTGTTAATTCTTTAAATGTGTTAACTGTTTCACTTCAGTTCAAAAAAAAAAAATTAACACCTATAAATAGTGCTCACCACTCCAAAAAGAAGTAAGAAAATTTTTAAAATCCCTTGTAGTGTATTTAATGGATTATCAGTAGACGAAATTGGTAATTCATTAGGTATACTACGGGATCATATTATACCTTACACAGGGGTAGGGTGTGACATACTTGATTTGCAGAAGAGACACATGAAGAAAAATTATAAAGACCCAACACATGGATTCAAATACATGGATCCTAACCTATGTACATACAATTCTAAGATCTCCACCATATTTGTTTCACTAGTCTACCATAAAATTATAACATGAACTATATAGATTACTTCACAGTCTAGATGTGTACCTCATTTGCTGAAACAAATTGCTCCACAACTTGTTTAAAATGAGAGCCTCCAAAGATCAAGAACAAATGCACACTCATTTTTCCTTTTGTTACTCATTAAAATGTTTATAAGGCTCTTATATATACTTGCTCAAAGCATGCCAACCTTTTGGAAAAAAGTTACATCACTTCATGCATGTAACTATTAAGAAAAGTTGCATCTCTTTATGTAATTACATCTTTTAATCAATGTACACGAATTTTGGATTTTGCCACCTTTTGGCAATTTACATGACTTTTGGATTTTGCCACCTTTTTGACAATATACATAAATTTTCATACGATTATTCTTGGTACTGATTTTAAGTATAATGGATCCGGGTTGATCCACATGGATGACTCAAACCATATTTCCAACATCCCCTACTCACACATGATGGGTAACTCTTATTTTAAGTTCTATACTTTCATGCTTCACAAATAGACCATGTGACCAGTGCATACTTCAAGAGCTCATTTGCTATATACCTGTTAGGATAATATGGCATCTCAATTGATGAAGCTTATAGTAAATGTAGTATGTAGCACCCTAGATCATTTATCACATTCTAATCTTTTCCGATCTCATTCATATATACTGAGTTCATAATTATGTTTATATCGCAAATATAAACATAATTGGTTGACCTATGAGCATAGACTAATGTGATAATTTCAATGATCTTTCTCTTTTTATGATATTCTTAACTTTAATTTAACTTGTTTTTCTAAAAATGCGCCTCTAAACTGAATCTTTCATAGTCCTTTGGCAACAACCTAAGATAGTGATCATTAAACTAAGTCTTGAGTAACTGATTAAAGTCAGAGGGTACTAGGTAAAGATTACTTATAATCTTTAGGATCTCATAAAATACCAAGTAGAGATTACACTTTTATTCCCCTTGGTGGACACAAATCACACATGTGATATGAATCACATGCTATGGTATTTGCTCTTTTCCCATGGAGGTATGTCTTTATCAAATACCATATAAATGATAATTAAACACCCTAATGTCAAACTTTGAGTTCACTTGTCTACTTTTTCACATTAGAACTCACATATGGTATTCAAGACATATAATGTGACTCAAATCACATATGGTCAATGCAATTACTTAGCTTATAATGACTCTAGTTCCTTGTCTCTTTTCCAAGGCAAAATTTCATGTTATAAGCTTTGAGCTTTTTATATTATTATCACATAAATGATATTGTTATCTCATCCCCTTCCACCACTAAAGCTATGGAGGCAATTGCCTGTGTGAGAAGGCCAATATTTTTATCTGTTCGATGTACTTTTCAAGTTCTAATATATGTTCCAAACATATATACTCACATATGTATATGGATCTGCGAAATATGCTAGGCATATTAACATGTTTGGGAAAAATATAATATAAGTACATTAACAACATCTAAGCAAACCCAAAGATTTAATGTGCCTATTATAAATATTTTTTTACAATAGGTTACTATATCATACATAGATGTGCACTTTATGTTCATTTTTCTTTCTTGCAACCATATTTCTAACAAAATTATATTTAGTATCAATACGCTTTTAAATATCTTAATATCCTCTTAATTGTTTTTCAATGTTGATGTCCTAAATTAGATTGGTATCTACTAACCAACCCAACAACATAATAGATATAATTTAACTAGCATAAAGGATTTTTCCATTTGCTCCATTTTTTGTAAATCAGCCAATTCCCATACTTGGTTTGATTTCATAGAATGTATCTCTTTCCCTATTGCCTTAATCCACCATTCATCCTTAGCAAGGCACGTAAAGGATGCACTTATTTTCTAATCATCACTTTCTTTAACTTATGGAGTAACTATAAATGCTTCCCTTTCGATTTCAAAATGAGAATGAGAAACATACATATGACTCGATTGTCGTGATTGAAATTGATGAATTGACTTATCAATGTTTATGTTGCTCCCATTGGGAACAACAATATTAGATGGATTTACTACAAATGGTATTTTAGTGTCAATAGGAACCAATTCCTCAACTAGTGCTCCCACTCAGAAAAGAATCCATTTCATGTTGTAAAGCAAAAGTAGTCTGGTCCATAATTTCATATAAAGATAGATATTGACATATCTCGCGGTATCAAGAAAATTCATTCTTTAAGAATATGAATCTCATCATTCAAATTTAGTTATCATGTCACTATCTTTTTCACTCATAAATACATGTCCTTTTGATTATTTTGAGTATCTTATAAGGATACACTTCCTTCCACTTGGACCAAAATTTCCATATTTATGAATAGGATTGTGAACCAAAACAACACACCCTTAAGGTTTTAATAACACTTAAGTTAGGTTATCTATGAGTCCATACCCATATGGAGTTATAGTAACTGATTTAGATGAAACTTAGTTAAGGACAAATGTAGTGGTAAACAATTTATTGTCCCAATAGGTAATATACAAATTAAGAGTCTCTTACTCTTTCAGGACATATGGAATTTTCACATTTATATATAAATATAATATAATATGAGACAATATGCAATAAATTTTAAATTCATAAACATAAATATCCTTTACAATAATTAATTATGCTAACACTTATTCCATAATAAACTTAGAATAGAAAGTTCATTATGTTCCCAATTATCATCTAACATTTTAATGTGCAATAAGTTTAATGTAATTAATTATTTAAGGAATTATAATCTTAAATTATGTGAATTTAAGATTAAGCAATAATTGATTTAATATCTAATATTGAAATATTTAATAAGACAAATTTACGCATGTTTTATATGCATAGTTATTTACATATAAATAACTTTCTAAAGATATTAACAAATATATATATATATATATATATATATATATATATATATAATACCACAAGTGAAATAAAACAACAAAAATTTCATATTCGTATCATATATATATTCACCTCAAATAAATAATTTTTTTTTCAATCTCCAATCCAATTTAGAGATATAAAATTCTAAAAGAAATTTAGAAGCTAAAATTAATTTTAAATAAAGTCAATTAAAACTAATTTTAATTGAATTCATCAAAATATTAATTTTAGTTTACCCCGTAATTTTAGAAATAACTTAATTCTATTTCCCAATCCAATTAGGAAATATTAATTCCAAAAAAAAAATTTTATAATTACTATGATTAATTTTAATGAGATCAATTAAAACTAATTTTAATTGAATTCATCAAATTAATTGCCTAAAAAAATGCCATTTATTTTAGAAAATAAATTTTCTTAAATAATATATATTGAATTAAATAATTTTTAATTCAATATATATTTATCCAAAAGCCCTTTAATTAATTCTAGAAATTGGTTTATAAAATTAATATTGAATTAAACATATTTAATTCATATCCTCATAATTTTATTTTGTAAAAAAAAATTATTTTAATTAAATAAATTCTACAATTTTTACATTTTGGTCATAGGAAGACAAATCACATGACTTGATTTACATACGGCACAACGTCATATTTATTCTATGCCATCATTTCGCACTTTAAGCTTATTTTTATTTTTCTGGGTACATATGGCTCTATTGTCATTTTTCTTTTCTTTTCTTCTTCTTCTTCTTCTTCTTCCCTTTTTTTTTTGTTTTTTTCATGGAGCCATTTTTTGTTATGTTGGCAAAAACCAACTAGTGCCATTTTCATGTGAAAAAAAAAAAAAAGATAACTCCTTTGCGAGTTAACCCAAATGATGTTAAAAAAATCATAAAATGCACTGAAAAAATCATAACACATTTTAATAAATACTAACACCTTAATCAGGTTAGAAAACTTCATAAACTAGGAAACAAATATTTAGGACTCTGATACCAATGAAGAAAAATTATAAAGACCCAACATATGGATTTAAATATATAGATCCTAACCTATGTTCATACAACCCAAAAATATCGACAATATTTATTTTACTAGTCTATTATGTAATCACATGAATAATATGATCTGTATATATTAGCTTACAGTCTAAATATGTACTTATTTACATAAACAAATTACTCTACAACTTGTTTAAAATGAGAATCTCCAAGGATCAAGAATAAATGCATACTCATTTTTCCCTTCGGTACTCATTAAAAAATGCTTGTAAGGCTCTTACATATACTCAGTCAAAGCGTGCTAACATTTTGGCTAAAAATCGCATCACTTTATGCTCGTAACTATTAAGAAAACTTGCATCTCCTAATGTAATTATATCTTTTAACTAATGTATGTGACTTTTAAATTTTGCCACCTTTTGATAATTTATATGACTTTTGGATGTTGCCACTTTTTTGACAATATACATGACTTTTTATACGGTTGTTCTTGATACTGATTTTAAGTCTAATAGATTCAAGTTGATCGACATGAATGACTCAAACCATATTTCTAACAACATAAGATGAGAACAGGGAAAGAGGGACACGAGAGGAAGGCTAGGGGCAAAGAGTTTTCGGAGTGGTTGAATGAAGATTGAGGAGCATTTTGATGGTCTAAGGTAAAAAATAAGGGATTTTACAAAACAATTACGTTTTATTTAAATTATTTAGTTTGATTTTTAAAAATTTGTTGCTTTTAAAATTAAATCAAATCAAATAAATAAAAAAATAAAAAATAAAATCCAAAACAAATTTTCATATAAATAAAAACCAAATTTTGAATTGAATTAATTTAGTAAATTATTTTGGTCTACAACTAACTACTGCAAATACTAAAATTTATAGTCAATTACATCAATTATCCCTTAATTTATGTGATTATTTCATTTCAGTATTAACTTTAATTCATTAAAATAAAATCACTCAATTTTATTTTTTTTTTTAAATCTCATGACCTAAAATAAAAGATTTCTAAATTAAAAAGAATAAAATTATTTTTTTTTAATTTTTTTTACTTTTATAGTTAAATTAATTAATAATTATTATGAATAAAATTATTTTACTTTAATTAAATTTATTAATAAAGTTATTAATTATATATATATATAATATTTGTTATTAATTAAAATTTAATTTATAATAATATGAAATAATGATAATAATAATTTTAAATTTAAAATAATATTTTATTAATATATAATATTTCGTTCATATTTTAATTTTAATATAAGAATAAAAATAATAAATAATAATTTATAAAATTATTTTAATTAAATATCAATTTAATATTAATTTTAAAAAATAACATGAAAACTGCTTTAGCAAGAGACTTTTTTAAAATAAAATTAAATTTGAAAAATTTTATTATAATAAATTAAAATCGGCTCAAATAAAATAATCAAGAATTTTTTTGCCCTTATCCCTGTTAAAAATAAAACTCCCGCAGGCCGTAGGGCTACCATATGTACGCGTGCGTTTATCCAATGCACGAGTGTTACTCAGAAGAGGGAAACAAATAATAGCAATCGCAGAGAAGAATTGAAATCTAGGGATTCGAGGAGTTGTTTGAGAGATGTCGTATCTGCTTCCACACTTGCACTCAGGATGGGCTGTTGATCAGGCAATCTTGGCGGAGGAAGAGCGCCTCGTCGTCATCCGATTCGGCCACGACTGGGACGAGACTTGCATGCAGGTATAAACCCTCTCTTTTTTCATCTTCTCTCTTTGGCTCTCTTCGATTATTACCGGAAATTCAACTTCTTTCAATCTCAAGTACCGATCAAACAACTTTTTTTGAATCTCAAGTACCGATCAAACAACTTTTTTTTTATTGGAATTCGAATTTCTTGCATTTGTACTGTTCATTTTCCATTATTAAATGCCTAATTGTTGTGTTGATGTTATTCATCTCTCTTTAGAGTGATTTGGGGGCGTAGGATTGTGTGTAATTTTCTGAATTTTTTCTCCCCTCTTTTAATTGTCCGTCCCACAATGGTTGTTTGGAATTAAGGTTACGGCGTAATAGTTGTGGAAATGATTTGCTTTTCAACTATTTTCTTGTGGTAGTTTCCTCGTTACAGCTTTTTGGTTTTCGGTGATGTTTTATTCTCCTTTCAGCTGTCAAATGGGTTAAAGTGTTTAATTTGAGTGCATTTTGCTATATTCAACTTCGCTCAACTAAGCCTTTATCCTAAACTAGTCAATTATATGTATTTACTTTTTCTACTCTGAACGATTTTGGATTAAATCATCTCAGAAATGTGTAATAATGTGTAATGCTTCTAGGTCTCCAAGTCAATTTATGTATATTCTTTTTTTATTTCTATCTTTAACTAACTAATTTAGCGTGGTCTACTTGTCTTATGGAGCCTCCTTATGTCTATGCTACTTCACATAACCTCAATCTCCCTTCTCTCAACTTATCTTTAATTGACACCACTCTCTCTAATACTCTCATTACGTACTTTATCTAGTCTAGTATGGTCACTCATCTATCTTAACATTCTCATCTATGCCACTTTTATCTTAGAATCTTAGATGCATATAACTCTTTCAGTGCCCAACACTCACTACCATATAACATAACCGTTCGTATGGCTTTACGATAAAATTTTCCTTTCAATTTATACGATCACATAAAACTCCCGTAGCACGTCTCCACTTCAACCATCCGGCTTTAATCATATGACTAACATCCTTCTCACATCATTACTTTGGGACAGTATCACTCCATTCAAACTAACTCCTTCCTTATCACTAGTTTGGCCTTCACTGAACTTGCAATGCATGTATTCTGTCTTCGTTCTACTTAACTTAAAACACTTTGACTCTAGAGTACTGCATTTTGCTATAAGCTGATAAATTTTTGCTTCGCAGGAATTGGACTTGACTTCGGTTCTCAATCTTTACGAGTTAACTGGAATTGCAAGATTATGCTTTTAGTTGAACTAACTAATATTTTGGCTTCAATGGAACTGTTTCTTTTATTTTGTTGGGTGACAATGTATTTGTTTCCTGGCTATCATGCTATATTCCTTTAATCTATGCATGTTGTTATCTGATGGGTTTGTACGTATTTAATGAACTGTTGTTGCATTGTTAGGTAGATTTCTTTATTAAAAATTGGGCTTTTCCATTTGAAAAACGTTTTTGAATGACCAACTCAATCTAAAAGGCTCTAATATCTGTAATAATATTTCCTCTCAAATTGGTTTTGTTGGTCTTATTTAGATGGATGAAGTGCTCGCATCAGTTGCTGAGACAATTAAGAACTTTGCTGTCATATATCTTGTGGACATCACTGAGGTGCCTGATTTCAACACAATGTATGAGTTGTATGATCCATCCACTGTCATGTTCTTCTTCAGAAACAAGCACATTATGATTGATCTTGGAACTGGAAATAACAACAAAATTAATTGGGCTCTCAAGGACAAGCAAGAGTTCATTGACATTATTGAGACTGTCTACCGTGGGGCAAGGAAGGGTCGTGGTTTGGTTATTGCTCCAAAAGATTACTCCACCAAGTACCGCTACTAAGTGTAAGAAAAATTATTCATTGGACTATCCGACTATGTAAGAACCTGTGATGAAAACAATATGTATGCATAAAACTTGGCTTCAGAAATTTGTAGATTGGAATTTCCTGGTTAACTAACTAGGAGTTTCTTATGATGGTATGTTTACATTTTTTGCCTTGTGTGCAGCAATGTATCTGACATTTATTTTGTGCTAGAACAGTGGAATTTTTGCTTGTTCTATTTTTTTTATAAGTTAATTTTAGGTAATCTTATAGGATAAAGGATTTTTATTGTTGCTTCAAATATTCTTTGAAGTATCTTGGGTGTAGTGCAGAACACATGCACTTCAGCTGTAAGAACAAGTCCTGGCACATAAAAGGGCTGACATTCTTGGCGATGTAGATGTTCCATGTAAAATTACAAAGAGCATTAGATTGTTGATGTCTTGATGATTCGGTTGTATAAAAGGTGGGAATGCATTATGCATTGTAATGTTAGGCTTTTGATCAGTAAGAGATATCTGCTCGATTTTCCTCTCGCCCTATGTTTCCTGACCTTGATCACACTTCCCCCCATTTACCGGGAATGAGATGGTGCCAAACATGACCTTTTTTTTGAACTAGACTGAGCTGTTTTCCAGGGCGATATATGAAAAATTTTTGGTTCCTTCAATAGGACTGGGTACCCCTAGTTAAGTCCTCTCTGTTTCTTATTGGAGTAGACTTAAACTCATAGACAGATTGATAGCTGAGAGCACTTGCCTTCAGGGATCTTTCTCAACATAAGGTGGTCATTTGTTAGGCCTAATCATGTTATGTATGCATTCAGATCTAGGATGTATGGAACTATACATATTATTTTATTGCTAATTTATTACAGAAAATCAAATACTATCTTGTCATGAATATATTCCACATGAAGTATCATTTCAGTGCATGATGAATCTTCTTTTATTTCTTTGTTATAACCTTTTCCTAATTGCTTCTACTAGCTCTATCATTCCCAAGCCAACTATGTACCATGTAATCCCTGCTAACATAGCATGTAACCAAGAGCTATTAACAATCTCCAATGCCAAAGCACCACCTATATGTTTATTCAAACTGCCAACAGCCTGATCTCTTACTATAATTGCTGCAATTGTTGCAATCACCATTGGAGCTCTCCATCTTATGGGATTCATTTGGTTATCTCCTGTCTTGTAATCTTTCTCATCAAGAACTTTTGGCTCTTTAGTATGTTTTGTAGCCTCTGAGGTGGCTTTAGAGCCAGACTTATTGGTTGAGGCAGGAAGTGCTCCAGCTGATGGAATCCAGTACTCGTCGTGATATAGGTTGGATGGTGCTTGACGAGCAGGTCTTGTGTTTTGGCTTGCATGCTTTCTGGCTGCAGCGGCTGCCCGGAGCTTGTTAATGTTTAGTTCGGTTGTATTTTGAGCAATCTGTGGGAGGTTTTGGTGAGGTTTTGATGGGGGTCCTGCTTTTCGTGATTGCCAATATAACCAATTCGAGATTGATCTAATTGCTTGAATAGCTGATATTCTTGCTTCTCTTTGGAGGTCTGTTTCCTGAAATGAATGGAACATTTATGGTTATATACATGTTAATTAACAATACTTGCATGTTAATGAATTGTTTAACAATTAAACAGAGAACGTGTTTTCTGGTTTTTTTTAGTAAAAACTGAAAATTGGAAATAAATTGCAAAAGTGAAAATGGGAGATAGAAAATTAGGGTTTTTATTATGCTGATTTAGAACCAAAGAATTAAGGGTAAGTTATACAAATTTGGGGTCACCACCTATCTGTCGTTTCTTATATCACTTTTCCTTTCTCTGTGTTTCTTACGAACTAAGGGGGCCTTTAGCAGGTTAACTCTAGTTTTATAAGAGAAATTATTCAATATATTCATTGTATATAGAATAGATATAGATTTTGATCGTTAAAATTTCATGTTGCATCAACTATAACTATTATTTTCATGCTGTAATCAAGTTACCACACCCTTCCAATAACTTGCCAACTACTTTTAACACTTTAACAATTATAGCACAAAAAGAGATGCAAAGGGCTGACCTTGGAGCCTTGGGCATCTGCCTTGTTCATGGCTTCAACAACTCTGGTTTGGAACTTTTTCAAATCAACAAATATGTTTGAGACACGTGCACCCGCCGTGTTGCCAGCGCCAACTCGCACATTGCCTCTTGGCTGCTTGGACATTAGGAACTCTAGTGCTGCTAAATCTGACCTTTCCACCATCCTATATATTTGGTTAAGAAGAATTATGAAATTATAGATTTTCAAGAATTTTAGAAGGCATCAGAATATCTAACGAACAAATTCCAGAATCAACTTATACTTGAATTATTTAGATTTCATGTGACTATCATATATTTAAATGTTCATGTGATTTTTCTGTGTTAACTAAATCTCATGTTTCAACATAAAAGAAAAACACACAGTAATGACTTTGCTTAAATTGCTAAGTGTCAAGGAATAGCTCGGTTGAGACACGAGTCTGCCCCTAAATAAGAACACTTTGGTGTGCTGATAACAATTTGATGTCTCAAAATATGTCCAAGAGGGGGGTGAATTGGACTCTAAAAATAATTTTTCGGTTCTTGCTCAAAACCTTTGAAAAATTACAGCTAGATTCAACTCAATTGACTAATGTGAAATATGAACAATACAGCTCTATTGACAAGTTGATTCAAAGTTAAGCTATATGCAATCAGTATACTGATCCAACAGATTATATTAGCATTCAGTATAAATTTCAGTAAACTGAATATGTTCAAAACACAGCAAACAGAGTAGTACACCAGATATACTAACTGACAGCAAATCAAACAACAAGCAGATTAAATCAGATATCAGCAGATTCAAAGCAGCTAATTTTATCGAAAGGCAAGGTTAACAATAAACATCATCAGCTTTCATATCAGCAAGAGCATATCAATCATAAAGTTAAAATGCATAAATATAAAGAGTAAGGGTTGAGAAAATGAACACTGAAATTTTATAGTGGTTCGGCTCAACTAGCCTACATCCACTCTCTCAAAGATTCCACTTTGAGTCTTCACTTCATTATTCTTCACTTTTAAAGGCAAGAGACAAAAGCCTTTTACAAATCTTCTCACCAAAGCTTTTACAAGTAGCTTCATACTTCTACCAAGTGTTATCCTAAACACTTTTCACAACCAAGCTTCAATAGGTGCTTGAATGACCTCTCATAAATGATAATAAGGTGTTTAAAACTCACTCTTACCCAATACAGCAGAATCTATAAAGAAGAGATGAGTAGATAAGCCAATAATGAGCAATAAAAACACTTTGAGCACTTTGAATGAAAGCTTTTATGATTTTGAACAGTGGAGAAACTTTTATTAAGTGCAAAATGGCCAAGGGTAGGTGTATTTATAGTTTTGAAATGTTTTTGACCGTTTGAGAACTCATTTGAACGTTACAATTATGAATTTCAAGAAAATAGCCGTTATTTTGTCTTTTTCTGCGATGTTATGCAGAGTTGAGACGTTAGCATACTGGAGAAAATAGCAAACCAGTTAGCATACTGGAGAAAATAGCAAACCAGTTAGCATACTAAACAAGTAGCAAACCAGTTAGCATACCAGGAAAACTTTTCTGCATAACTTTCAAAACTATAAAACTTTACACCAAATCAAGTCAAATACTTTTTAGGCCAATAATGATATTTAAGAGAAAAATCTTTTGAGGGCTTGAAAATAAGTATTATTGACTTCTACTCCTCAATTCTTTTCACAAGCAATCCTAAGATAATAAAACTGACTTTTTATACTATATGTACCTTCAAATCTGATTGTCAATGCAGCTTTAAAATGTAACATTTTCTTCTTTTATCTCCTTCGATTTGTCCTGTGTTATCTTTAGAATATCATCCTTTCTTCAAGAGCACGAATCCATCATAAAATCCTCAGTTTTTTTCTTTATTCTTTGAGAAGCACCACACTTAAAATAATGTTAATTTGATTCTAGTTGAGTTTTGGTATCATCAAAATCTATGCTCCTTTGAGCTTGTGGGGTTAACACAATTGATAGAGTATATGTGAAAAGCACCTAAATCAAATTCAATTATTATTTTTATTACTCGAATTTGTTTCACATTAAATTAAAATATATGATAAATTATTCGATTATAAATATCAAAATAATATTAAATTCATTGAATTTTATATATTTTATTTAATAATTTACATTATATATGTATATTATAAATAGTTTATATTTTAAATTTTAATGATTCTATAAAAATTTCAAATTATACTTACTTAAAATATAATAAAAATATTTAAAAATATTAATATAAAATATATATTTTATATTTAATTAATTAATTTATATAAATAAATTTGAATATGGATATCAAATATACAAAACCTAAACTCAACCCTATTTTTCAATCCCAAAACCTTTTTTTTTAATTTTTTAATTTCGATAGGGTTTGATTGGATAAATATCCGACACGTTGCGTGCATGTTCTGCCTTCTACTAATTCAAATTAAATGGGAATGAATTTAATTCAAGGTATCATCTAATTCACAATAAAAGGATGAGTTCAAATATGAAGAAAGCAGATATTGATCCTTACGAGATGCAATCAACTGGACATGTATCAATGGCAGCTTGAATTTTGTGCTCAGGATCAGCCCACTGTGCAACCACTCTTGCTCTTCCATAAACAGATTCAATGGCAAAGGTTTTCTCTGCAAATAATGCACATTTCAAGCAACCAACACACTTCACCTCATCCACAAATACTGCTCTCTCTTCGCTTTCCGACCCAAACCACACTGAGTAAATGGGTTTCCCAGTATACCCACGTAGTTCTGCAATCTTTGCTTGTTCCTGCACGACATTAAGAACCAGCCCATTAAAGTTCACCTGATCCCAAATTCTCAAGCCTAAAATTTTCATGATTCATCACCCAAACTTCACTGACCTTATCGTAAGCCAAACGCGAATTTGGATCGGATAGAACAGAGTAAGCTTCGTTAAGAATGATAGCCATGTCATGCCCCGTAGGCCCGGCGATGTCTGGGTGGCACCGCTTCTGCAGCGTACGATATGCCATTTTGATATGCGATTGATCGGAGGAGCTATCGATGCCTAGAAGATCATAGAGGTCGAAATCTGTGATTGAAGAAGAGGTGGAAGCAGCGGGAGGTCTACGACATGACGCAGAACTGTAACGTAGTTTCTTGGAATTCGGAGGAAATGAAGTGAATGGTTTTGGAGTTAAGTTATTAGGTATGATTGAGGCAGAAGGTAAGAATGCAGATGGAAGGAAAGCAGTAGGCATTTTAAAAAAAAAAAAAATTTAATTAATTTCCTCCTCAAAAGAGAAGATGAGAGATATGGCAGATTTTGTTTGAGTAGGAGATATTTGTGGTTCACTTTTTGCTTTTGGGCCGAAGATATTTATTTATTTATTTGAAAATGATGTTTTGGTATTTTTATTATTTTTCTTAAGATCTTGAGTAACGAAAAGTCTCAATATTCAACTTTATTGAGGCATTCTACATATTATTCAAAATATTTTTAATATAGTGTTTTTCTGCTCTTAAAAATATGATTTTTTATTAAATAAAAACAAATTCTATATAATTATTGTTTTATACAATTAGCATCCGGTAAAATTGGAATGCACAACTTAATAGTTATATAGACAATTCCAATATTATTGAATCAAGAGGGTGTTTGGCCTGACTTTAAGATTGTCTTATAAGCTAATTTAACTTTATAATCATCTAAAAATTAAATTAGTTATGTATTTGATTAAAATATTTATAAGTGACTCGTAAATAATTAATAAATAATTAATATATTTAGTAAAAACTAAAAAAAAACTTATAAACACATTTATTATTAAAATAATTAAAAAATATTAAATAAAATTTATGATAAAATTTTAAAAATTAAATAAAGATAATATAATAAAATATTTAATCAAATTAGCTTATTAGCACTAAAAATGAAAAACTGATATCTCTATTATTTTTTTTAAGTTTATTAGTCTAAAAAAAAAATACTATAAACACATAGGGAAATTTACTTTTAGAGGTTATAAACTGATTTGATTAGTTTATAAATTAAGAAGTCGGAGGGAGGAGCTTTTTGTTTTTGTGCTATACATTGTACATTTATAAGTTAGTTTAACCGATTGATTTACTATATTAATCTTATTTAATTTTATAATACCACTATATATCCTTTTTTTTTATCCTCATATTCATTAAAAAAATTATTTTCCTACAACAATTTAAATAAATATTTGAATTAATTTTAATAAAATATTTATCTATAAATATTTGTTTTTTAATTTAAAATTATATCATATTATAATATGATTGAAATATATTTTGATAATATTATAATAAAATATTAAATTAAATAATTATTATTTGAGAAAATAGTTTAATATTCTTCTTAATTATATTTTAATTATAAATTTACTTATAAATTACTTATTAATCACTTACAGGTATTTTAATTAAAAATATAATTGTTTGTCACATCTTACCTCTCTGTAAGTCATAACATGATCCCGTAGTATACCTAATAAATTATCAAATTTCGCCTATCGATAACCCATTAAATATACTACAAGAGATTTTAAAATAATTCAATTCGCTTTTAAATTCTGAAATAGTGATAACTAATTATTAAAGAACTTTTAAATGAAGTTTATGTCATGGATTGAAATTTTGATTAATTTGAGATTTTGCAAATTTTACAGAAATTTCGGCAGAGTTCCATTTAAAAATTAAGAAAACTGTTCTTCAAAACCTGTTAAAAACACTCCCAATACATATAATGTCCACAATTCCATTTAAACCCAACACAATCCAATATCAACCAATACAATTTCAAGCAATCTTAGTATCATTTAATTCAGTTCAATTTACATATAAAATTCTCAATTCAAGAAAAAGAGAACAAAATAAAATTATTGCAAATTTTATTGTACAACTGCTCATTTGGTTCTATAGATACATATGAACAAATAATTTACATCAAAAAGAAATTTATAAGGGTATAAAATATTATACCCATAAAAGATCCCAAAATTGCTTCAACTGCAGCTATAAGCAGCTTACTCTGCTGCTTTATCCTTCTCCTTATCTGTGACAGTAGAAAAAAAAGCTATCGCTGAGTAATTTACTTAGTGGTGCACAACAATAATTTTTAAAAGTCACCAAAAATATAATAACCCATTAGTAAGTAAAAATTTAAAAATTCTCATAGTCATAGTTCACAAAGCCGATGCGAATATTTTTAATAATAATTTATCAAATTAAATTGTAAACAATATTGTTGCCAATAATTACCACAACTTAAGTCATTACACAAAATTTCACGATTAATGCCATGTTGTACACCACGACAAAATAATCTACAACCTCACTAATCGAAATTAATGAGGGAGGTGGCTAGCTAGTTATATGAGTACTCATCCAAATCAACCTCAACTGGCAAGCTAGAGAGGGAGGAACATAATCAAACTCAACTCCATATATGGAGTAGGAACACAGTATAATTGTCATGTCAATTGTGATTTCAAAATCCAATTCAAAACCACATCATTCAAATATTTCATGCAAATTACTAATCATATTTCACTCCAAATTCTCATTTATAAAATAGGCAACACACTATTTCTCAAGTAAAATTCTCAAAGCCATAATAATAAAAAATTATTCTAAACACTTATTCAAATAAATTTTCAAGTAGAAAATAAGAAATTAAAATTTGTTGTGCACAAACCTCTTTTACTTGCTTTGATTTAATCCACTCTTTCTCCTTCCTTAGAGGGCTCATTTCCAACTGAAACACATAATTAAAGTATCTCAATACTTATTCTAGATGTTTCCAATAACTAATATAATAATTGCACTGTACATACTTAAATTATTTATGAAATTTCATAAGATTTGAGTTCTTTGAATTTGATGTTATTGTAGTTACTATTCACGTTACTATTAATGCAAAAATTTTTTTTGAATATTTCATAAATAATAGGTATACAAATTCTAATTTCATGCTAGTATCACATTTTGGGTTATAAACTTGTTGGCATTAGTTGCCAATTACAATTCAAGTCTTTCCAGGAGTAACTTTAAAATTTCAATTTTTGTCACCAATATTTACTATTCCATTGGACTAATATACAGTAAAAATTTGGCTAAACTTTCTTTATCAAAGTTGTTCATTAATGTCTCTACTTTAATTCTCTTTGTGAATCACTCTATTTGGAGTTTTGTAGCTCAAGTTATGACATTTTTACCATAATTGGCCGGATTGGTCCATGTCCAGAATTTCTGGGCAAATTGTGGTTCTGGCAGTTTTAATAAGCTAAATTTGGTTAGTAATTTGATTAAGTTATGGTTAGAATTTGGATTTCTGTTCTTCATGAAAGTTGCTCTACTATGTCTAAGCTTTCCATGGGTTCAAGAATCAGGTCATTTGGACCTTTCTACACAAAGTTATGGCCATTTAAACATGTACTATTTATTTAGTCGGCCTGCTCGTAATCGTAACACCAATTCTGGATTTAAGCCAATATTAGACCATCTTATGGTTAGTTTTTTGGCAGGGTTTCTTCATAAAAAATGTAGTATTATGACCCTAGTTTCATCTTCAATTGGCCTCACACCAATTGAAGCAACATAATTCAACTTATAGCCATTTAACCTTGCTAGACTAATTGGTCTAAAATTTAGCAACTCAACATCCCTCACTTATCTCAATTCCATTCATCAATTCTCAATTATAAGAACACTATATGACCATATTTAAGCATCACAACATCAATTGGTCAACAATTCTCAAAAACTCTCAATTTCTTTCAAAACCCTAGCCACCATAAACCCTAGTTCTCCTAAATTTCACATTTCATACAAAATCATGTCATTCAAAAATACTAATCATATATACTTCATCAATTAAGCTTGAACACTGTTTGCTGGTTTTACAATCACCGCAAGTGCACAGATCGCTAACAAGTAATAAAGTGATGAGTAAAGTATCGTTCCCACGAGGACCATGTTGAGCACCAAACTATAGTGATTTTATTTATCTAGATAATCGAATTGTAGAGAATTAATAATTATATCCAAATTAAAAGAAATAAAATCTAAATAATTAACGAAACTAAAATACCAATGGACGGGAACATTCTAGAGCTAGGGGTTCACACTTTAACTAATTATAGAATCAATCTAATTCATTCAATAATTGAGAGATTATTACTTTAATGGAAATTAATCCTAAGTTATCTTAAATCCTCTCTCAAGGTACTCAAAGTGTATTTTAATTAATCTAAACCATACTTTCATGGTGATTAAATTAATTAAAACCCATTAAGATCTTTGATTAATTTTGAAACTCCACAAAGGTCATCAGCCTATCTCTAGGTCAGATTTCCTAGGTTCAAAATCTCAATTTTCTAATATTAATCTTCACCTTTTAGTCCTTTAATTAATATCTGTAACCAATACTAAGTGAGTACCAACACATAGCATGCATTAAAATCACAAGAGATTGAATCAAAGAATAAAATACCCAATGTATTAAATAAAAATCAAACCAGATCCATAATAAAATTGAGTGCTACACCCTAACCCTAGAATAAAGAACCTACTCACCCATGGTAAGTTTAACAATCAAGTTATAAAAAGATAAAGAGAAGACATGAGAAGAAAATAGAGTGAAAGAACCCAGAAAGAGAGTTACAGCCTTGGACTTTTGGAACTTCAGCTGAAAATCCCTTCTAGCAATCTTGCATATCTTATTTCTTTCTTGCCTCCCTTGAGGTTGATGTGCCTCCTTGAATGTAAATCGACTCTTGAATGTTAATTCTCCTCTTTGGATGTAAATTCTCTCCTCTCCCTCAATTCTTGAGTTGTTCTATTTATATCTGCTGTAAAAACCCTAATTTCAGAGTCCTAAAAGCATTAGGAGTCAATCCGGGTCGAGTTGGAGCGAAGAAAAGTTGCATCAGAATTATTGTCAGGGGACTTTACACGGGCCGTATAATGATACATGTAACACCCCTATGTTCAATAGTGTGTTCTACTGTTCCGGTGACAGTGTTTGTCCGGACAACTAGGATGCTTGGAATTATATTTAAATATTAGTGTGGAGATATAAGGTAGTGAAATACAATAGAGGCAAATACAAGAAAAACAAAGGAAAAATAATAGTAATGAAATGTAACCAAGTTAAACGAGCTAGCATCGCAGCGATAGGTGACCGCACGGGGAAGTTACGGTGCAGGCAATAGCCGATCCTAAGACTGCAGGGAACCCTCAGAATTTAGTTTTGAGACATAATTAAAGACTTATTGAAGTATAAATGTCATTAAAAATATCAAAGAAAAATTAATTAATTAGTACAAAGAAAAACAAGAAATTGAGAAAATGACAGAACTCGGTGTTACCGAAAAATCGAGAATACAACCTGAATAGGGGCATTGTAGTCATTTGACACCCCGAGTTGCCTTTTGACCTAAATTTTCAATAAAAATAAATGGTAATAAAGTTTGAAAATGTCATGAAAAATTAAAATAGTGGTACATAATCTAAATAGTAAAAGATTAGTGGCAAATGAGCAAAATTAAGGAAATGAAGATTAACGAATTGTTTAACCAAGTTAGTGCTCCACTAGTGACATCTTAAGGGACCCATATTAAGCATTAGTGGACTGAAACTACCATCTTCAACCTCAGAGATAAGAACCAGCCGAAACCTTTGGGAGAGAAACCTCCATAGCCGTTGAGTGAAGCTCCATGCAACACACTTGGAGCCCTCCTTTCCACTAAGTCTCTTCTTTAAAGTTAATCCTTACCTTGCAAGGAAGATTTTGGTAGTAATTTTAAGGAGGTTTAGTGAGGTTTTGATCAAGCTTCAAAAGTGGTAAGTGAGTATTTTCCATTCTTGTTTCATTAAACTTTGAGTGGATGTTGTGGTGAGTTGTTTTGTGGAGGAAGTTTTGAGGTTTGATGAATTATTAGTGATGGAGCATTTTGGCAGCCATGAAACTTCACCATGAACAGCTTGTCCTTGCATGTAAATGGTTGTTTGAATATTGATTTAAATGTTTAATTGTATTAAAGTTAAATTCCATGTGTAAATTTTGATTTGTAAGCTTGAAAATTGCAAATGAAAGTTGATGGGCATGTGTAAACTTGTGGCAGCCTCATGAAGAAGATTGAAGTGTTTAAGTTTCATAGAATGGTTTGTTGAATTATGTTGCTTATGGTGGCAGCATGTGTATGTGTTTAATTGTTGGGGTTTAGACATGGAAATGAGGTATGTTCATGTGGTTAAATTGTTATAAATGGGACTTTGAAAATTCTGTGTTATAGTGTGCATATTGAGAATGGTTATAAGCTGTCCAAAATGACCAAAATGTGAAGTAAAGTGTGTTAATGTTATGGTACAAACCAGAATTGGCATGGAAGAGTTAACTTTGTAAGCATAGAATGTGTAATTGGTATGTGATGAAGAGTGTGTAGTAGGGCAGTGTGTGTTTTAGCTTGAACCTTAAGTGTGTGAGTTGAAACTAGGCACAAAAAGTGTCAACTTTCATGAAGGAAGCTTACCAAAATTCTGCCTAGAAAGTGACTTGAAAAATGACCAAATCCGGATTAGTAACTTGAAAGCCTGAAAATTGACTATTTGGGCAGTAGTTTGTGTTTTGGCCATAACTCACTCAAAACAAGTCCAAATGACCTGAAATTTTTACCATGAATAGTTTAGACATAAATCTACAATTCTTATGAAGACTCCAAAGCCCAGAAATGGCCAGAACCAAGCCAAATAGCTTGCACAAGTTCGAGTACCAAAACTGGCCGAACCAAAAGTGACCTAAAAATGACTTAAGCCTACCATTTTGGTGCATTCTGTCCAGCATTAGTAAATTGACCATAACTTGGTCTACACAACTCAGAATGACCTGAAATTTTGGCCCGCGTGCAATAAGACATAGACCTACAAGTTTATAGTTTGGACCAAAACTCGAAAACAAAAGGAACTAGGTCGTCCGGCTAGGTCAAATTATTATACCGAAATCCGGCAAATTACAATAAAATGTAATATACTTGAAAATGAATTTGGTAACATGTACCAATACTAAAAGGCTATAAAATGTGACATATTGGTAACATTAGAATTGACTCACTTAGAGTGCATCAAGGGTCAACATTATAGGTTGACTAATGAAATGAATTGAAGGGAATAGTACCAAAAAAATTTAAATATTAGATTTTATTGTTAGAAACAAATTCATTGAGTACTTTTAAATTGTGTGTTTTAGTTGAAAAGGATATTGAGAAGCACGAGGAACACTGAGTCAGGGCCAAAAGGCATATATCAGAGGTTTGTGCTTAACAGTTATTTCTTTTGACTTTTCAATTGAAATAAATTATGAGAATTTTGTATGTTATTGTTTTGAATTGTGAAAAATTGTTTGAATAGAAATTTGATGGATACTTATGGTTTGAAAATATTGCAATTGGTTTGAAATGACAACTATCATGTATATTGATTGAATTCCTCGCTAGCTTATCTACTGGGATGAATTGGCTTTGAATTCCCTCTCTAGCTGAAGTATTGAGGTGTGTGTCTGTTGAGGACGAATAGGATGAGTAAAGAGCAAGCCAAGTTAAATCGGCTTAAGTCACTTTGATGGAGGTAATTTTGAGCTTAATAATTGAATTTTGCCAACAGTCTTCTTTATTCTTTGAATCAGATAAATTTTATATGACATTAAAGAAAATCATAATCAGATATTCAAAAAGAGTACGCAGACACACCTAAGGAGAAATTTCATCTAAAAATTATTAACGACTCTATTTAAAATTAATAATAAAAAATAATTATACAAATTTGAAGTATCATCAAATAAAAAAGTTTTCTATATTTATGTGAAATTTTAAGTCAATTAAAATAAAAAAATGAAAAATCTTCTTAATTATTTCAAAGAATACTTAATTGTTATGTCAAATGCTATTTTATCGTCTCTTTCTCATTCTCGTATTCATAAGAATAATATTTTTTTTCATCTCTTTTATTTTTATTTTTGTATCATTCTCTATCAATTGTCTTTGTCTTTTTTTATTTTTTTAATTATTTAATGATTCTTTTATGACATAGATTGAGAAAGAAATTTTTAATAATTTTGATAATAAAGTGATCATACAACGCTTTCAAAAAAATAAATACTTATCAAAACCAATTGTAAATTACGATTATTGCAAGAATTTATTATTTTATGAAATTATTTTTATTTAATTTTTACTCTATTCTTGTTACATATAAAAATTTTACATGAATTATTATTATATATTTTTCTTTCATTAAATAATATATTATTCTATACAATATTTTATTTTATTTGAATTGATTAAAATAATTTTTGTTGACCCCACCGGCTCAATCTTCTGGTATTGCTCCTAAACCAAATTCAAATAGATCCATGAGCTAGTAAAAAGAAAAAAAATGTAGATCCAGAGAGTCAAGTTAGAAAAAAAAGAGTCAATAAATTAGATAGGGTACTGCATTCACTACAATCGACAATTGGATGGGTGAGTGTTGTAATCCCACATTAGTAATAAGCAAGGAGAAACAACGGGAAGCTATTTTGGTGGAGTAATTCCAAGCTTAATAATTGGACTTTACAAACAGTCTTCAACACTCCTTAGATTAGAGAAATTTCACAAATTTCTCTCATTTTTTTTTGTTTCTTCAATCTACTGAAACATCGAAATACCCCTCTCGTTGTCCAAACTTCAACTGTGCATGGAAATTTTGATGAGATTAGGTTTCCTTTCGCTGAAGTGAAGAATCTTGCTTGTAAGCTGTTGATGGGATATTGTAGTGACCAAAAGATCCAACTGGAGAAGGGATGGTATAAAGTGTTCGGAATCACTTGAATAAACAAAAATGTGATTTCATTGAGGAATTTCCTCGTCCAAGCCCTGAAGTTGTCTCTTTCTTAATACTACCTTGATATAATTACTTGTACCTAAAATTACCTTGTTCAAACGCAACCGCACCTCCAGTATCACCCGCAGCTCTGGTTATAAACATAGCTGTCAAAATCAAAAACCGAAAATCGAAATCTTTCATTTTATGGAAAATTGAATTGAATTATAATATTCAATAAAAATTTTAAAATTAATTAAAAATAATATATATTCTAAAAATAATAAATAATATATCACAACAACACGTTTTAATAAATATAAAATTATCATTTAGTTAATGAAAAGGATGATTTATAATAGAACAAAATGTTTTTATTATATTATGTGGTTTTAAGTTATAAATGACGAACTCTTGAATTGCAAAAATTAAATAATAAAAATTATATTAAAAAGTCAAAATATATTAATATAAAATAATGAAAAAAAAAAGAGAAAAAAATAATTAGTTGAAGAAAAATAACTAAAAAAAAATTTTATGTGCACGTTTCACAGTAAAAACTAAATAAAAAATAAAAATGTGTGTTTCAGTAAAAACTGCAGGGTCTAACAACAGTCCAATATTAGTGCTGGAGGAAGAAAGAATATGTGTGTTTCAGTTGACAATACAAATGAGATATATTTTCTTCATTGAATATTCAAGCATCTTGAACTAGGAGAAGAAGTTGGACTTCACGGAATTGATAACGAAGAAGATGACCAGAGAGCAAAAAAAAAAAAAAAAAAATGGTGTCAGTGAGCTTGTGGGGCAGACAAATTGATTTTTAAATCGGCCACCAATGAGCAGAGTGGTAGAAATGCTGCAAGAGAGGCTCGAGTTACTGCCCATCCCACCAAAACCATAATTTTCATCCCCTTCAAGCTCAGCCAGGTTCAAAGTCTTGAATTTTTCTTTGATAATATTGCACTATTTCAGAATAATCTATCTGTTGGTTTAAACTTTTTTTTTTTGTTTGTTTAGTGATAATTGTTCTGCAATTTGAAAAATTATATAGCCCCTGGTTCGCTATATAATAATAATAATTATTATTATTATTATTATTATTATTTATATACATTTAGCTCCAACTATAATTTAAACTTATAGGCATGAAAACATCTCCAGTACTATTAAAATAAAGTTATTAGTTATAATTATTACTTAATATTAATACCTATCAAGCTAGAAGACTTTTCTTTAATGTTGTCACGTGGCATTTTAAATTTTGGTGCTGCCACATACGTACACATATATAAAGTAAAGAGTTATTCCCAAAAAAATAACACGTAATATTTTTCTTGAAAAACTTGCCATGTGTCAAATTTCATAAATACTCTCATTTATATTAATTATTATTTAATTTTTTTATTTTCTTTTTAATTATCACTATTATTTATAATATTATCTTAACATTTATTATTTAAATTATTTTTTTTAATTTAATTTTTAAAAATTAAGACCTTTTATATTTAAATTCAATATTTAAAATTTATTTATATTAATTCATAAATACTAATTATTATTTAATTTTTTATTTCTATTTTAATTATCATTGTTATTTATAATGCTATTTTAATATTTATGATGTAAATTATTATTTTCTTTAAAATTTAATTTTAAAAATTAAGATATTTTATAATTAAATGTAATATTTAAAAATTATTTATATTATTTTATAAATACTAATTATTTTTTTTATTTCTCTTTTAATTATTATTATTATTATTATTATTTACAATACTACCATAAAATTTATAAAATAGTAGTAGTGGTAGCAAGGTGAGGTAGTGTTGGTGGTAATAACCAAGTGGTGATAAAGTTGAAATTGACTAAGTGGTGATAACGATAGTTAAGTTGTGGTAGTAGTGATAGCCACGGTGGTAATAGGATGGTGGTAGTAATGGTCATGGTTGTGATGGTGGTAATAATGGTGACAGGGTAAGGGGTAGTGGTGATAGTAACAGTGGTGGTCAAGTAATGGTGGTGGTGGTATTGTTGATAACAAATAAAAAATCAAAATGATATTTGCATATCACATAGTTATTTAAGTTAGATTTCTTAGTCATTCTGCCTTTTTATTGATTAATTTTAGTTAATTTCATTAGTTATTTAATTAGTTTTTCATATTTATTAAATTTAGTTTAATTTGTGAATTCTTGTTTCGTAGGCTAAATGTTGTTTTTGTATAATTAGAGTCAATTGCATGTTTGAAGAATGAATTCCAAGCCCAAAGATACCAAAAATAAAGTTTAAAAATTGCTGAATTTGAAGGCTGCCGAAAATTGCATAAGAAACTACATAGCATGTACAACCCGCATCTAAAAAATAGAGAAATTGTTGAATACTATCAAAAGTTGCACAATTTCTTGCATAAGGTGTGCAACTGCTTATGTGAGAACCTAGGAAACAGGTACAACTCTGCTTAAAGTTGCACAAGATCCTGTGTAAGTTGTGCAACTACTTATGCACAAATCCGAATAGCAATTTCAAGGTTGCCAAAAGTTACACAACCTCTTACACAGTTTATGCAGAAAATTGAAAATTATTCAGAGTTACCGAAAGTTACACAACCTCTTGCATGGCCGTACAACTGCTTATCTAATGACACTAAAGAATTCTTAAGCTTGTCGAAATGTGCATAAGGACCTGCATGGCCATGCAAATTTATCTTCACCCATCCTTATCAGACACAATTCTGCACAAGATCTTGCATAAATACCTACACAACCTATGCAATTTTATTGAACTCAATTGATGTAGCATTTTTATACATGTGCAATGACTTCACACAATACCTGTTTTTAGCCTATTCTAAGGTTTTTGGTTAGGAGGTATATAAACTTCCTTTCATCACTTTTTACTATAAGAAGAAACATTTGAAGAAAAAGTAGAGAGACAAAAAAAGAAGAACACCATACGTGCAACTAGGATTTTGCCTTATTCTTCACTATTTCTCCATGCTAAATATTTGGGTTTTTCAGTTTTAGTTTATTTTTCATATTTTATTTCTTCTCCTAAACAGAATCTCTTGTATTAAATATGGATTATGAGTACTTTTCTTATATTCTAGAGTTGGGGATGCAGCATTTGGGTGATTTTATGGATTTAAACGAGTTAATCCCAATTTAATGAAATTTATGAGATTTTTTTTGTGCTAATTGACATAGTTAGTGTAGGGCTCTATTGAGTTATATTCTTAATCTTTGATTAAAAAACTATAAGGAGAAAATCAAGTGATAGATAATTAAGAAATTAGACTTAATTAACTTAAATTTAGAAATAAATTAAAGATTAAGAGGATTTTATGGATTGATTAAAAATTTTAATGGGTTTTAGTTGATTTTAATTACTGCAAAAGTATGATTTAATCAACTAAGAAACTCTTTTTTTTCACTCAAAAAAAATTTCAAAGGAATTCAGAATTGGTACCTTTTAAATTTCACTGACGATAGGTTTAGCAGCAGCCGGGAGCCACCGGAATCAAGTTGAAAGTGACACTTTGCGTCACTCTCTCTCCTCTAAGATTGCACTAAATCTTCACCTGATGGGGTGCTGCAGTCATCGCTCAGTTACCTGGTGGTCACTTGAACGGCTGTCATTGCCTGGGTGGGTTCCCGAAGTGATGGTCACGGGAGAGAGAAGAAGATGGGGGAGGAAGGAGTAGTGGCCAGAGAGATGGGGTTTCTGCGTTTTGAAATTTGTTTTTTTTTTTTTTTTAAGCTTTTAATTACATAATAAATCCCTAAACTTTTTTTTTTATCTTTTCACTTTAGTCCTATTTCTCTTTCAATTAGGTCCATCTCTAAAATAACTCTCTTAAAATAAGGTTTAAGTAATAAACATAATAAATTTAAACTTTATTAAAATATCTCAAGTAACAAATGCTAAAATATTTTTTTCTATATTTTATAATAAATTAAACACCACAAACTAATAATAGTAACAATAATACATGTAAAATAATATTTATTTTAAATAAAATATTATTATGAAAAATATTAGTTTAACACAATGAATAAAATAGTAATAAATTAATAATCTAATTAAAAATATTTTATATAAAAAAATTAGGTTATTATATAACTGTTAGGTAAAAAGTGTCATAATTTATAAATAGTCAAAATTTTTTTATTCATTAATGACATAAGAAAGAAACATAAACGAAAGCATGAAGTGTGTGCTCCAAATGGTGATGTATTGAATTTTGACATGATTAACTAGAAAAATTAATATGATAAAAATTTTAAAATTATATAAATATTAATTAAAATTTATGTATTTATATAGATGTGTTGGGTTTATATCATATGGTTTAGATATTCGTTAAGAGCTTGGGCGCTCACTGAATATTCAAATTTTCAAATGGCCGAAGTCCAGGCTGACCAATCCCTCCTCTGGATAGCCCAGCCCACAATGACAGCAAAATTCCAGCCTTTCCAGCAATGTGCCAGAGGCGACTGTGAGACACGTCATCGAGTTTCATTCGTGGCTGATGGGACATTGCCAGCAGTTATACGGTAGAAGTAGAAAGGCCCACATAAAGACAAGTGATAACAACAATTAATTTTCTAGTATGAAAGTTTCAAACTTTTAGTTTTCCCGTATGATGAGAATTTAAAAAATAAATAAATAAATGGGCAACTTATAGCATTAGAGCCACTGTTCTGACCCAGTTGACCAACTGAATCACATACCTTAACCTTTTTATTTAACTCCAATTTTCTACTCATCCTTACTAGTCAAGAATGAAGTTTCCGAGTGAAAACTGAAAATCCCTTACCTTTTTCAAGTTTACTGGCTTGTTCAATGGATAAACAACTATAATAGGAACGTATAGTGCACAATTTATTATTAATTATATTAAAAATATCAAAATAATATTATAAATTATAATATAAATATTATTACAAAATAATTTATATATTTTATAAGATGCTCTGATACACTAATTTTTAGTGTACTATATAATTATAAATATTTAATTATTTCATAAATTATGAAATGTAAATTTATTTTATTATGAGAGATAAATTCGTAATAAAAACTCATGTAAATGAGTAGATGTGATGAAACTCTAAAGGCCTATGGAGCAGCAGGTTTAAATATTTGCTTTCGAAAATTTCTTAATAAATATTATATATTATTATAAAAAATTTTATGATTTAAATTGTTTATGATTAAACAATTTAAAATATCTAATGCGATAAATCTTATTTTAATTAATATATGAATGATTATGGATGTTATATATTTATATTTTTTTTTAATAAATAAAAAATTTATTACTTCCCTATATATAAATGCTACTTCTGATTGCATTTTGAATTTTATACAATAATTAAAAAAATATCTAATAATCTCATTTTTATAAAATCATATTAATAATTGATTGGATTGTTCTTTTATCTCACTTTAAAAAATTATATAAATATTTATTTTATTTAATAGAGATAAAGAGTAAAATTTAAAAATATAATTAATATTTTTTTAAATGCAATAATATTTTTTGATAAAAAATTAAATAAAACAAATAAAAATAATATATTTTTATTATCATAAATATAAAAATTTAAATTTATTTCGTTCCTTGGTTTTTAGAAATTTAGATCTACTACTCTGCCAATCTCATATGATTAATAATTAGAATTCATTTATTTATATATATAACAGTTGCACTAGACCACGAACGTCACATGTTGTCTGTTAGGAAAGCGTGGTTACATCTTAATCCTAACGTTAAAGGGATTAAATTTTCAAGAATGGAGAAAAAAAAAATCTGAAAATAGATTAATTGCAGATAGAAGTTGATAATAAATTAAATAATCGACTAAAGGCAATATATATATACATATATATATTTCCATGGATTTTCAGGAGCATGGTTAGAGGCACAATAATTGTCGCCAGCAGTTAAAAGTTAAAAATATATTAATTGATGATAAAGTATTTAGAAATTTAACAAATGAAATTACAATTAGATTATAGAAATGATTAATAAGGATATTTATATATTTTATTAAAATTTTATTTATTAATACATAATGAATCTCTTTTTTATATAATTGCTATTTTTTGTACAACATAAACACAAAATGCATATTAATAAAATAATTATGCGAGATTCTATGGTAATTTATTTTTAATAAAGTAAATATTTCTTTTTATCAATAACCATAATCGATAAATAGAACAAACCACATCCTATATCTAAGAGCACGAAATTATTAAAAATAAAATATAATAAAAATAAAATAAATCAATAATTATATATAGATGTAATTTTTAAGCAATAATATGTTTTTGATGTTCAATGCATTACAAAATTCTATATAAATAAACTATTATATTATCGAGCTTTCTAATATTAATTGGGTTTTGATCAAATGAATATGTGATTTCGTTGATTTTGTGAATGAAATTCGTACAGCGAATACATTTATAAATGAATTAATTCATAAATGATTTCTCATGCATGTTTAGCATCTTAAATATAAAAAATTGTAGTATCATTAATTTATAATATTGTAATTTAGATTACTTTGGTAGAACTACTTTAAAATTTGATCAATTTCATAGAATTAAAATATAAAATTTTAAATAATTATTATGAATTTATCTACACACATAAAATAGACATTTTTTTACAGGACACCGCATGTCATTCTCCATAAAGAAATTGCCACATAAAAAAAAAAAATCCTCAATTATCAAAGTTGAGTTATGGGCAATGTTTCACGGTTTGCGCCTAGCGAAAGGCTTGGGAATTTCTAATATAATTGTTGAATGTGATAATTTGCGTGTAGTCAATATGCTTTTTTGTCACGACTCGATTTCTGGGTTAGACTAGTACTAGCACTTGAGTCAATATAAGGCTTCGAAATTCATAGTATGCATAACTATTTCTAACCCAAATGTAAAGATTATAAATATAGTCCAATTTTAAAGAAATAAATGGATAGAGTCCAGCCATAAATTGGATTATCTAATGATGAGCATTAACTCACCTAACCTGTAAACACAAAATATCAAAATCGGGGAAGCTCAGTTCACCCTCACAATCCTCAATATAGATAATTAATTAAATGGGAGCTCAGCCCCTAGATTCATAGAAAATAAATATCTCAAACATCCAAGCATATCCACATAAACAAGCTTATAACTCCAAAATATTAAATTATTACAACCCTAGATAAGATTAATATACTACTAGAACATGCGGAGTTCTGGAATTTGAAACAAGGAAAATAAAAACATAATTAAGCTTTTCTGGTTAAACATGCGAGAAAGAAAGCAGATTATTCTCAATAGGTCCACCTATTACCTAAGGAAAAATAGTTGAACATGGGTGAGCATTAACTCATAGAGTAAGATATTGATTTTAAATACAATTTCTATAACTATCTAAGCCTAATACATTCCTATGTATGAAATGTAATATACACAAATAATTTCAAACAATTCAAACAATATTCACATAAAAGATAATTTGGAGCACTCAAACACCCATGTGTCATATTAATATATACATATGTATATGAGAGCTGATTCCCTATACAGTTCTCTTAATTTTAATACCTGCCAGTGAGGTTTACTCAAGCCGGACTTTCACTTAATAATCCAAATACGGGAGTTAGCAAGATCAACTCAAAGCCGTACTCACCCCAACTTATCCATATATAAGGATCGAGTCCTAGCGAGTAAAGCTCTAGCCACGACTACCCGTCCTACCATATCTATCTACACCACACGCATGCTAACACACACACACATAACTCCAAATTACCTTAATGCGACATCCACAACCAATTTCATCAATAGAATATGCAACACAAGTGCATGCCTAACACACACATATATATATATATATATATATATATATATATAAGTAAATGCACAAACATGCCTTGAATATATATAATAATATTTAAATTATAAATAAAATCAATATCTACTCACAAATCAATTGGAGATCACTGAGGCGACTGGGCGAAAGAAGAGGGTTGACTCGGATTACTTAAACAATTATATTCATGATTTTTATCAATATTAAAACAAAATAAGAATTTAAAAAGTCAAAGACATCCTAAATTTATGCCAAAAATCCAGCAGAGTTTTCCGATATCTAAGAACTACCCAACCTGTAAGGCAACTTAAATAACACTTTTAAATCTAATGGCCTCAGGCCCACATCACAATAGCATCATACTACCCCTCTAGGGCCCGCCAAACCAGCCAAAACTCAAATAACTACATAATTCAGCCATAAAGTTTAAAACTAACATTTTGCAAAAAAATCTAAACTAACCCCAAAAATTCTATAAAAATGCCCTGCAGTCCTTAGCAATGTTATTATGCTATTGCAAAAAGAATTATAATTTTCTAACTGTCCACGAATATTTTATGAATTTTATTCTTAGCCTAGCATTAGGCAAAAAAGGTAATTTAGAGTTCAAGTTTATCTATGCCAATTTTGACAATTGAAACGTGTTCGAGCTTTCTGAAAATGGTGGAAGCACTGTAATATTGACCCACTTCTAAAGTGGGTCCAAAAACCCGCCTATTTGGCCCAAAAATGCAATCCTGATCACCGGTGGAATTTCCTAGAAACGAGAATACCTACACGAAGCCCACAATACTAGGAGTTAGAAAATAATTTTATTTAATTAAACAGACTTATTAAAGATCTAAAAAAACCACTGCTAAGTTCGTGAGACCCATCAGATTTTTGATATCAGAAAAATTCTAAATTTATGTCGTTGCGAAGCTCTCGACGAGTGGAGCATGTCGGTGGTCTCGGAATCTCAGTAGGGTTCATGGTTTGGGAGAAATCTATTCCAAAAGTCGAAATTGACTAAAATTTTATAGACTTGATTTGCATAAACCGCCCGATGAAAATTGGTAAAATAGGTGTCTATGAAAAACTATTAAGGAGTAGAACACGAAAGAAACTAGACCCAGTATGATTGATGGCCGAATTAGCTGAAATTGGCCAAAGAAGGTGAAGCTGCGTGTGAAGACAAGGGAGAACTTTGGGGGAGTTTTCCGACTGACTGGAGGGGCGGCGCCAGCAGGGGAGGCTGGCCGGAGATGCGTCAGCGTGTGGGGGAGCGGGGGGGTGCGGGAGTGAGGAGAGAGAGAAAAAAGAAGAGAGAAGGGGAGGGGTGTGATGTGTGCGGGGAAGGGAGGAAGAAAAAAAAGGTGGGCCGGTCTAATTCGGTTCAATTTGATTCGGCCGGTTCAATTCAAAATACCTGAAATTTGATTTTTACATTACCTTGTGACTCAAAACGAGACCCACAAATTTCAAAAAAATACAGTAAACTCAGAGAAATTTTTAGAGTCCAAATATATTTTTAAACTTGTCACGTGGTTTTTAAATTAATTTTTAAAAATCATTAAATTAATTGCCTCGAAAAATAAAAATTTAATTTTAAAAACCCAAAAAAAATCAAATTAAATACTATAATATTTAATACATTAAAATATCATAATTTACACATAAAATAATTATATAAAAATTCAGAATGTTACATTTTTTGTTCGATTAGTCCTATTGACAGTTGTGTATCTTTGGTTAAATCCTTTCAGCTGCTTTTATGAAGTATCCTTCAAGCTCGGGTTCTGCATGTGCACAGGGAGGGTAATTTTGCTGCAGATTGGCTAGCTACTTCAGCTGTTCTTATCCTTTGGGATTTGATGTTCTTAGTGACCCACCTGTTGGCCTTGTTTCTTGGCTTTCCCATGATTTAGTTGGGGTAAGCTATCCCCGTTAGTGGCTTCTGTTGTAGTTTGTATTTACCAAAAAAAAAAAAATCTTCTCTTTCTCTCTTTTATTTTATGACATTCTTTTTCTTATTTATCCTCTTAAGTTATAAATTATTTAATAATCACTCTCTTAATATTATAATAAGTAGTCATTATATATTATTGAATAAGTTATAACAGATTAAATTTCATATATCTATTATTTTATATTATATATATATATATATATAATTTTTTTCCTTTGCACTATTTTTACGCTTTTTAGCTTATTAATATTATTTTTAAAATATTATTAATATTAAATAAAGATAATATTTAAATATATTAAAATTTTTAATATATTAAGAGAATATAAAAAAATTTGATATTTAGAAGTGATGAAAATGATAATATAATATAATCAATATCAAATTATTTCATATCTTTAGTCAATATTTTTTTATTGTTATACTTTTATTGAAAAATTTTCATAAAAGAAATCTTCATTAAAAAAATTAAGGGATAAAAATTTAATTTACATAAAAATTAATAATAAACTTAAAATATTATTTATTTATATATATTAAAATTAAAAATATATATAATTTAAAATTATTATTAATCACATGTAAAAAAGCGGCTAATTTTCTAGCTTCAAATGTGTTAAGATACCAAACAAGCTCTACATAAACTTTGCTTTTGGAAGCTTTTAAACCCTTAGCTGGCCCATCAAATTTTAAAAATTATGGCTTTGTGGAAATAAAGGTTCCATTTGTCACTTGGCATGTAGAGGTTTTTGTCTATCATTCAATTTTCTTTTTTTAACATCATTATTTACGAGATCTAAATCTTAATTAATATCCAATTAAAAAATTTCTTACTTACATTTTATGTAAAATATATCATAACAATGTAAATTGATTGCTTCATTCATATTAAATAAAAAAATTATCATTTTTTTTATAAAATTTGACAGTTCATTAATAAAAATAATAAGATGAGTATAACATAATATTTTCATAAAAAAAAAATATAAGCATAAATAATTAAAATATTTTATTTTGAGATAATATGAATAGAGCAGAATATCCTTCTAGATAGTAATTGGTCTTTTTTTTTTTTAGATGACCAAAGAAATCTATTGCAATACTGTCCTTTCGGGAACTTGTTACCTCTATAGCTCACAGAAAAGATTAAATCACCAAAATGTCAATAGAGGAATAGGCCGCTCTACGAGATTCCATTGATAAAAGATTATTATCTATACTTGAGTCTCCAACAAAAAAAAAAAATCAACTATCCATCTTATATTTTGAATTGCCAAATAGTTCATTCAAATATTGAACAAAATAAACAAAACCCTGCCAAAGGGAGAAAAATAAAACTTTGATAATGGAGAGAAACATAACCCCAATATAGGAAAGAGAACCTTAAATCGTTCCCTAAATGACACAAATCTGAGAAGTGAAACTCATATATGTTCCAAATAGACACAAATCTTAAAGTTTATTAAAAAAAATTGAAAAATAATTAAAAAAAAAAGAAAAATTAATCTTGGGGTGGCCAGTAATTAGAAACTCACCGGTGATGACCCAAAAAAAGAGATCTGAAAGAGAAAAGAAAAAAGAGAGAGGAGAGAGGAGGAGAGGAAAAAAATTATCATTTCTCATACATTATTATTTGGCAAATATATAATATGCTAGTTTAAAAAAAATTACCATGTGACAAATTTATGATACTAAGCAATATTTTTTTTTCCACTACACAAATCATACAGTAGTATAGAGAATATCATTCTCTCGAGGATCAGGTTAAAAATTAAAATATTAAACTAAGATAATTTAGACATTTGATAATTGAAATAGGAGATTTGAAGAATAAATTGAATTATATAAGTGAGAATGCCAATGATTAAGTCCTAAATTAAACTAATGGAATATCAATAAATTAAAGTAACGAAAGCGATTCTAGAGTTAGGTTAGACTGATGAAGAAGCTGGTTCTCTGCTTATTAAAGCTCCAAACCCATTCTTATCTCCAAGAGAATCCCAAATCATGCACACCACCTTTCTTTTCTCGTCTCCTTTTTGTCAACCCCAAAATGGCAAGAATAAGATACTTAAATGCTTTTTGGAGAGAAGCCTTAATGAGCTTGGGTGACCTCATTCAAGTGTGGGAGTAAAATGGGTACTCATATTTTTTAATAACATAGAGCTCAGATTGCATAAGTTGTGGATTGAGTTGTGATTTTTGTTGCGAAACTTCAACATGAATATTTGACATTTCACAAGTTGTGCAATAAACTATAAAATACGCTGTCTAAATCTTTGAATTCTTTTAATAGTTTTGGAAGAAAATACACAATTTGTGGGAAAATTTGTGAAATGTGTTGCTTCCAAAATAATAATTGTACATATTTTTAATTTGATTACTTGCATATTCAAGCCTTCAAACATCATCATTTTTTCTCGAAAACTCTAAGAAGGGATTGAAAGTACATATCAACTTAAAAATCAAATGAATAAATAAATAAATTCTAAAAATACAAAATAGAAGAATCAACAAAATAAAAGATTAAATAACTAAAATGAATGCAAACCAAATCTATATTCCCTATATGAAAAATGGGTGCATCACACCACATAAATTTTTATCTATAAAACAATATTTAGCCCAAAAAACTAGCTTTAAATGTTGGAGACCTAAAACTAAGATTTTGTTCAGAACACTTGCGTTGGAGTTTTTTTGTTTTTGTTTTTATTTTTTGATAAAGATTAAATAATCATAATCATAACAATATAATTTTTAATAAAACCCACTTTTGTAATATTTTGATTTTAATAAATATATATATATATTTTTTAAGTAGAAAAGAGAGACTAATAAGCACAACACAAAGTATAAAAAGTAATATAAGCAGAACTTCTAACATTTTTTTATTTTTAAGAATCCCTGACATATCATTCAAGTTGGGGAATAAGTACATTAGGAGGATCCACCAAAGGATGAAGACTCAGAAGAAAAGAGAAAGCCAAATTAACCAACAAATCCATTCAGGTTCGAATGTTTTCGTGAAAAAAATATTTGTTAATTAATTTCTGTATTTTTTTATGCTTAACACTAAAAAAAAATTGATTAATAAAGTGTATTTTCATACTCAAAGTTAAAATCAAATTACTTTTAAGGAAGTTATTTTTCATATTTTTACAAAATTATTAAAATATAAAAACTTTATGAAAACATCACATACATGTATACACTCACAAATTCTGCGATTTATTTTTATTATTCAAAATTTTATTCAATATTTAAAAATTATTTTGATTATTCTCATAAGTAGTTAATATTTATATAAATATATTTTTATTAAAAATACCATTACTGTTATTAATTAATATATTTTAATAGTTAATCATCTTAAATAATAAAATAAAATTAATAATAATAATTTTATTATTATTATTTATGCGTAATTAATATTATACTAAACCTATTAGACTTTTTTCTTAAATTATATAATCAAATTATCATTTATGACTCCATACTTGAATCCAAAGCTTGTGGATTTCAATCCATATCACTATACATTGCAAGAATTTTTGTTAATATTATTCAGGATTTGAAGTTTGATAAATGATGTAGCACTCCTAATTTTCAAACAAGTATTTTATATGTAAATATTAATATTTTATTGTATTAAATATTATGACAATTTATTTGGAATTTTTCTGAATTTTCAAAACCGGGTTTGATTTTTCAAAGATACTAAGCTTTGTCATTTTTAGGAATTAATTAAAAGACCACGTGGCAAAACTAAAAATATATTTGAACTCCACAAATTTTTCTGAGTTTTTAAGAATTTTTTTAGAATTTTTGAGTCTCATTTTTTGTCCCAAGGCAAAGTAAAAATTTAATTTTTGGTATTTTGAATTGAACCAGCCGAATCAAACTGGACCAGATCGGACCGATCGAATCAGATTGGCCTTCTTCCTTTTTCCCCTCTCTCCCCTGCGTGCCTCAACACCTCTCCTTCCCTCTCCATTTCTCCCTCCTCTCTCCTCTCCACCGCCGGCCACCACCTCCCCTCCCTTCCCCAGCCACCTGCACACCTCCCCCAGTCACCTGCACACCTCCCCCAAGCCTCCCCACTGCCGGCTGACGTCCCAAGTGGCCAGAAAATCACGCTAAATTCCTCCCCTTTGTGCGCGTGATGCTTTACTTTTTCAGCCAAAATTCGGCCGATTCGGCCACCAATCGGACTGGGTCTTATCCCAAACACCTTCTACTCCTCAAAAGCTTTTCATAGACACCAAGATCACAAATTTTCATCAGGTAAATTGTCCAATTTTTGCTCGAAAAGTTTTAGCCCATTTCGACTTTTGGGCTAAATTTCTTCCAAACTGGAAATCTCACGAAAATTTCGAGAGCACCGGCGTGCTCCACTCAACAAGAGCTTTGCGGCAATATAAATTTCAAAATTTTCTGACACCGAGGTTGGGTAGGAACCCCACAACTTTAGAATGCCTATTGTCTGTAGCTACCCCTCTTGGTGGCAATATAGATGTAGACATGGTTTTTCAAGGTAGCCTAGTGCAAGTGGATGGTAAGATGCTCTCAGTAGATTTGGTTCCTTTGCCAGTGATGGATTTTGATGTGATCTTAGAAATGGATTGGCTGTCAACTCATTATGTCACCCTAGATTGCAGAAATAAAAAGTTGTATTTTTATATACCTGGAATAAAAGAGTTTAGCTTTGATGGTGATAGAAGTGTGGCACTGTACAACCTAGTGTCAGCCATTAGCACTAGGAAGATGTTAAAGCGTGGATGTCAAGGATATTTGGCACTAGTAAGGGACACATTTGCTGAAGGAATAAATATGACAGATGTTTCTGTTGTCTGAGAATTAATGGATGTATTTCCAGAGGAGCATCCAGGGTTGCCACCGGAGAGGGAAAGAGAATTCTGTATAGACATTGTGCCAGGTACCAACCCCATCTCTATGCCATCTTACAGAATGGCACTAGCAGAGTTGAAGGAACTGAAGGTGCAATTACAAGAGCTTCTGGACATCCAACCAAGTACTTCAACCTGGGGTGCTCCTGTTCTGTTTGTAAGGAAAAAGGATGGATCTTTGAGATTGTGCATAGACTGCAGGTAGTTAAACAAAGTGACAATTAAGAATAAGTATCCACTTCCTCGGATTGATGACTTGTTTAACCAGTTACAAGGAGCGAGGTACTTTTCCAAAATAGACCTATGATCGGGTTATCATTAGCTAAGAATTCGAAGTGAGGATGTGCCAAAGACAACATTCATGATAAGGTATGGTCATTATGAGTTCCTGGTGATGTCTTTTGGACTCACTAATGCACCAGCGGCCTTGATGGACTTGATGAACAGGGTATTTAGTCCATTTCTAGACCGTTTTATCATTGTATTCATAGATGATATTCTGGTATATTCTCGGACTGAGGAAGAGCATGTTTGGCATTTGAGGATGGTGTTGCAGACTTTAAGGGAGCACCAGTTATATGCAAAATTTTCAAAATGTGAATTTTAGCTGGAGAGCATCTCATTCTTGGGACATTTGATGTTCGGTGAAGGTATTTAAGTAGATCCCAAGAAGATTGAGGCAATAACTGACTGGCTTAGGCCTACAATAGTCACTGAAGTGTGGAGTTTTTTAGGCCTGGTAGGCTATTACAGGCGCTTCGTGCATAATTTCTCCAGGATAACAGCTCCCCTAACCAAACTAACTCGAACGAATGTCCCCTTCCTCTGGTCAAACGAGTGTGAGAAAAGCTTCCAGAAGCTTAAAGAATGTCTAACTATAGCCCCTGTGTTGACATTGCCAGTAAATGGTGAGGGATATACAGTGTACTATGATGCTTCCAGGTTTGGGTTGAGGTGTGTCTTAATGCAGCATGAAAAGCTAGTGCCCTATGCTTCAAGGCAACTAAAGAGACACGAGCAGAACTACCCCACCCATGATTTGGAGATGGAAGTTGTGGTTTTTGCATTAAAGATTTAGAGGCATTATCTGTATGGTGAAGTGTGTGAGATACACATTGACCAAAAAAGGCTAAAGTACATTATTCAGCAGAGGGACTTAAATCTAAAGCAAAGAAGATGGATAGAACTTCTGAAGGATTATGACTGCACCATTCAGTACCATCTTAGGAAGGCGAATGTAGTGGCAGATGCCTTGAGCAGAAAGTCTTCGGGCAGTTTAGCCCATATTTCAGTGGAAAGGAGACCGTTGATTCGAGAGATACAAGAATTAATGGATTAAGGTCTGATTCTAGATATTTCAGATGAGGGTATTTTACTAGCCCACTTTAAGGTGAGGCCAGACCTACAAGACAAAATCAGAGTTCCCAGCATAGAGACCCCCAATTAATGAGAATTATAGAAAGAGTACAGTAGGGAGAAGATGGTGAATTTGGATTTGAAGCAGATGGTGCTCTTATGCAAGGCTCCAGGATATGTCTGCCAGATGTAGACAACCTTAGAGCTGAGATCATGCAAGAGGCACACTACACACCCTCTAATGTCCACCCAGGCTCTACCAAGATGTAACATGATGTGAAGGATAGGTATTGGTGAAATGGCATGAAGAGAGACATAGCAGATTTTGTGTTCAAGTACTTGACTTGTCAGAAGGTAAAGTTTGAACATCAAAGGCCATCAGAGAAGTTGCAAGAGATCCCTATCCCAGAGTAGAAGTGGAAAATGATTACTAAGAATTTCGTAACTGGGTTGCCTCATACTACACGTGGATATGACTCAATATGGGTGATAGTGGATCGTTTGACCAAGTCGGCTCATTTCTTACTTGTACGGACTACCTACTCTATTGCTTAATATGCCAGGCTGTATATTCGAGAAATAGTTAGATTATATGGAGTTCTTGCTTCCATAATATCTGACAGGGGGCTCCAGTTAACTTCTCAATTTTGAAGAAAGCTGTAGGAGGCACTTGGCATACAGTTGAACTTTAGTACAATCGTCCTTCCTCAGACAGATAGACAGTCAAAGATCAGATACTTGAAGATATGCTTCGTATGTGTGTCCTAGATTTTGGGGGACAATGGGATAATCAGTTGTCCTTGATAAAGTTTGCCTATAATAACAGCTATCATTCCAGCATCGAGATGGCATCTTATGAGGCGCAATATGGTAGGAAGTATAGGTCCCCTCTGTGTTGGACAGAAGTTAGAGAGGCAAAGGTACATGATGTAGACCTGGTGCAGTACACCTCAGAAATAATTCATTTGATTGGAGAACAACTGAAAATAGCTTTCAGTGGGCAGAAGAGTTATGCAGACCCTAGGCGAAAGGATGTAGAGTTTGTAGTGGGTGACTATGTATTTCTGAAGGTTTCCCCTATAAAGGGAGTTATGAAATTCGGGAATAAAGGCAAACTAGCACCCCGATACATAGAGCCTTTTGAGATTACTGATAGAGTCGGAGCAGGGGCCTATCGGTTGGAGTTACCACCAATCCTCTCTTATTTTCACTCAGTATTCCACATCTCCATGCTTAGAAAATACATACCTGATCCTTCCCATGTGTTACAACCCAACACACTAGAGTTGAATAAAAACCTACCCTTCGAGGAGCAGCCAGTAGCCATAGTGGACTTTCAGATGAGACAGCTAAGGTCAAAACAGTTCTCTATGGTTAAAGTTTTGTGGAGGAGCCAATCGGTAGAAGAGTGTACTTGGGAGTCAGAGCAGAACATGCACATCAAGTACCCGTACTTGTTCAATATGTAATCCTATAATTTTATTCTACCTTGTGTAAAATTCGAGGATGAATTTTCTGTAAGGGGAGAAGAATGTAATACCTTAATTTTCAAAAAATTATTTTATATGTAAATGTTAATATTTTATTGTATTAAATATTATAACAATTTATTTGGAATTTTTCTGAATTTTAAAATCGAGTTTGATTTTTAAAAGATAATAAACTTTGTCGATTTTTAGAAATTAATTTAAAGACCATATGGTAAAACTAAAAATATATTTGGACTCCACAAATTTTTTTTAGTTTTCTAAAATCTTTCCATAATTTTTGGGCCTCATTTTTTGTCCTAAGGCAGAGAAAAAATTCAAATTTTGGTATTCTGAATCGAATTGGCCGAATCGAATTGGATCAATCGAATTGCACTGGCCTTCTTCCTTTTCCCCTCTCTCCTCTCCGCGCCCTAACACCTCTCCTTCCCTCTCCATTTTCTCCATCCTCTCTCCTCCCCACCCCCGGCCATCACCTCCCCTCCCTTCCCTAGTCACCTGCGCACCTCCCTCGAGCTTCCCCTCCACCAGTCGACATCCCAGGTGGCCGAAAAATCTCACTAAAGTCCTCCCCTTCGCGCTCACGACGCTTCACTTTTTAGGCCAAAATTCGGCCAATCCAGCCACCAATTAGATCAAGTCTTGTCCCAAATACCTTCTTTTCTTCAAGAGCTTTCCATGGACACCAATATCATAAATTTTTATCAGGTAGATTGTCCAAATTTTGCCCGAGAAGTTTTAGCCCATTTGACTTTTGGGCTAAATTTCTCCCAAACAGGAAACCCCATAAAAATTCCAAGAGTATCGGCATGCTCTACTCGAAAAGAGCTTTGCGGCAATATAAATTTCAAAATTTTATGACACCAAAAATTCGGTGGGTCTTACAAACTTCGCAGTGATTTTTTGAGCTTTAAATGAGCTTAAATAATTTTGTAAATATTTTATTCTAACCCCTGGTATTGTGGGCTTTGCGTAGGTATTTTTATTTTGTGTAAATTTGACCGTCGCCTGGATCTGTAATTTCGGGCCGAGCAGATAAGCTGCCAAAAACACTTCAAAATGAAGTCAAGGTTATAGGTTACCCCACCATTTTTAGACGCCCTGGACGTGTTCCAAGCATCAAAATTGGCATAGGTAAACCTGAACCCTAAGTTTCTTCAGTTGTCTAGTGCCGTGTTTAGATTAAAAATCCATAATATATTCGTGGGAGATTAGAAAATTATAATTCATTTTGTATTAGCTTTGTAATATTACTAAGGATTGCGGGGCAAAATTTTAGAAATTTTAGAGATCGTTTGAATGATTTATAATAAAATGTTAGTTATAGGGACTAAAATGTAAGTTTTCAAATTTGTAAGTATTAACTGTTTTGGAGGGCCTAGGAGGGGCCATATGATGTTGATGAGATGTGGTTATGGGAATTTGAGATTTAGAAGTGTTATTTGGATCTTTTTGCAAGTTAAGTAGGTTCTAGGTATAAGGAAAATTCTGCCAGATTTTTAACAAAACTTAGGATTGTTCCTTGATTCTTTAAAATTTTGTTTTAAGTAAATATTGACAAAATTTTTGATATAATGTTTAGGTGAGTCGGATCAGCCTTCCTTCTTTGCCAAGCCACCACAGTTGTAACACCCCTAATTTTTAAATAAATTAATTTATATGTAAACATTAGTAATTTATTGTATTAAATATTTGAGAATTTTTTTGAAATTTTCTGATTTTTAGAATCGGGTTTGATTTTTTGAAAATGTGAAATTTTGTTGATTTTAAAAAATTAATTTAAAAATCACATAACAAAACTAAAAATATATTTAGACTCTACAAATTTTTCTGAGTTTTATGAAATTTTTTCAGAATTTTTGGACCTCGTTTTTGGTCCCAAGGCAGAGTAAAAATTCAATTTTGTGTATCCTGAATCGGACTAACTGAATCGAACCGGATCGGGTTAGACTGATCGAATCGGATCGGCCCTCTTTCTTTTCTTCTGTTCTTCCCCGCGCGTCCTCTTCCCTCTCCATTTTCTCTCTCCTCTCTCTGTTAGTAGTATGCCCTAGAGCATATCATTTAGTATGTATCTTGTACATAATTTTATTAATAAAAGGCATTTCCACTTTTCCGTTTACATAATATATTTATGTGTAATAGAAAAGGTCTATTGATATTTTGTTAGAAATATTATTCTTAAGTTGTTAAGAATATGAGTGACAATATTTCTAGCACAAAGTATCATAAATAGGTTCACAATCGAGGATACTTCATAATAAGGACATGACTTATCCAGAAAGATTGTATTCATGTTTGTTCCCAAGTTATTTATATGAGATATAAATAAGATGGAATGGTGAGTCTCATGCCATATAACAAACTTGATAGGCACTTATAAATGATAAGTAGGTGACACTTATGACAAGCACATGGAGTTTACTCTTGTCAATGTTTTGTCATAAATCATATCAGTGCATATAATCTTTAGACCTGAGATAGCATAGTTATCTTGTATATAGGTAGTTTGAGTTTGATACTGCTTTCATACTTGTACTATGTATGGGTATATGGGCATGTGTTGGCTCCTGCTAGTTATATATGGAGGTAGGTGTTGATCAAGATGGAATCTGTTCCTCTAAGTAAATAGAGATAAAATCCTATGTTCATTTAATTGTTCTTGATGTTTCAAGTTCCTGGCCAGGATAGATAGATTTATTCGAAAGAGTTTACGATGAGAAAAATCTTTTAATCAAGAACTTGAATTAAAAGAGAACATAATATTCATAGCAAATGGAGTTTGACATAAACCATGACTCAACTTGAGTTGGGATTTTGTATCAGAGAGATTCTAGTGCATGGTAACATATGATTATAGGTTCATTTAAGGTAAATCTTATTACTAATTGGGTGGCCATGGCATGCTATGCTAGGTGTTAACCATGGTCTATGAGGTTCATAAAATGATTTAGAGAAATCATTTATGGTAAGAAAGAGTTCTGATGATATTAAGAGTTGATATCATGTCTCATTGCCAATTAGTGATGAGCCTAGTAAGTCACACACATACACAAGTTATCACCTATTTAAATATGATTTAATTAATTAATTAAAGAGTTTAATTGATTAATTAAATAGATTTGGTTTGCAATAAAATTGCAAAGTCCTAGCATGACTTGAAACCAAATCTAGATTATTGGATGTGTAGTATAAATTAAATTTATATTTAAAGTGTTTAAATATGAATTTAATTGATGAGAAATTAATTAATAGAGATTAATTAATTAATTTATATTTGATATAAATTAATTAGAAGAAGAAAATAATTATTTTGGGTTAAGAACTCAAAATTAAGACACAGGGGCATTTTGGTCATTTTGCAGTGTGACACGTGGCACCATGAGATGGTGACACATGGCATAACACATAAGCTTGCCAAATATTTTTAATCATGTAAGATGATTAAAATCAAGATTAAATATAGGTTTGACACTTGGCACAATGTGATTGGGTCACTTAAACCTAGAGCTAATCAAAAGGTGACATGTGGCTAGGGTTTAATGTGTTAACCTAGCTATTTAAGTGGGGTTATGAAAGAAAACACAACCAGCAGCCTCTCCTCTCATATGTCACGCCACTTTGAGCCTCTCCAGCCATTCTTCTTCATCTCTCATCAATTCAAAGAGATTAGCCATCAATCTCTTGAATTAAGAACACTAGAAATTGTTTCTAGTGTCCTGTTTGCATCTCTAATCTCTTAAAAGGTAGAACTTGAATTTCTAATTAATAGAAAAGGCTTTAGAAGCTGTTCAAGGGCTGCCATAGGTGTTCTTGGTGTGGACAAGCTAGAGGGACAACATCTGGTGTCCTGAAGACGAATTTCAAAGGCGCAGACACATCAAGAGGTTAGTGTAATCGTTCTTGATTTAATCTAGGGTTCTAAAATTAATCTAATTAATTTTAAAATCTTAAATGGCAAATACAGATCCAAAAACATATTAAAAGAGTTTTAATATGTTGTTTATCATTGAAATCAAATAGATAAAAATAAATCTTGCATGGTGCATGTGACCCTAGGTGAAAATTTTTGAATTCAATGGTATAATCTTGTGTTTTTCACGCCTTCCTTCAATTGGTATCAGAGCCACTATATTTGCCATTTAGATTGTTGATTATATAATTTAATTGTGTGTTTGATCATGAGATCAAGAGATTCATTGCTGGTTGGATCATGAGGTGTGGCGGCACACATGGTGAAGCCACCATTGGTGGCGGCAACAATGGTTCCTTGGGTGGTTCAAGGTTTGGCTTTTAATTCTGCAATTGTTGTATGATCTAAGGCCTATTCTTTGACTAATTAAAGTGTTTAATTAGTTGTTTTAATCACACAATTAAATTATGATTCAAATCAGAATTTTAAAAATTGTTTGAATGTGATTCAAATCTGAATTTTAAAAGTTGCTTGAATGTGATTCAAATCTGAATTTTTAAAGTTGTTTGAATCATATTTAAATCTGATTTTAAAATTGATTCAATAAAATTCAGATCTGATTTTATAAAAATATTTGAATGTGATTCAAATCTGATTTTTTTAAAAATGTTTGAATGTGATTCAAATCTGAATTTTTGAAGTTGTTTGAATGTGATTCAAATCTGAATTTTTAAATTTGTTTGAATGAGATTCAAATCTGAATTTTTAAATTTATTTGAATCATATTCAAATCTGGATTTTTAAGTTGAATATGAGATATTCAATTTAATTTAAGTATGTATGTTTTATTTAATTGTTAAATAGTGATATGCATGATGGATGATCATGGACTATAAAAGACCAATGTGATTGGATTTATTTCTTTTATGTTTCTTTGGGATTGTAAATTAATTAATTTATTTTAATTTATTTTGGGCATGTATTATTAAGTTTGTAATATTTTTGGGTTGTAATTTCATTTATTTAAGTTCTTGTAAATTCACCTTGGTATGCCAAGGATTACTATGTAATATTGGATTGCAAGAAGTTCAAGGAGGTCAAGAGCATTGGTGGGACCAGTGGGAGGAATTCAATATCAAGTGTTGATTATGTACTCCTTCAGCAACTCTTGTAAAATGAATGAATGAAATGCACCTAGGAATGCCCTGATTCAATTCTTGGTGGCTCGAATTGAATCCCTTAGAAAGTCCATGATCATACCATATTTATCGCTTATCCATGAATGCATGAGATGTATGGGAATGTATGCAATTATATGATATATGCATGCTAAATGGATAATGTGCAAAGTGAGACCTTAATAGTAATTAGGATGGCTATAAAATCTTCCAAACAAATGATTAAGTTGGAAATGGTATAATTAAAGTAATTATAACATAAGCCCTCCATTAGGGCAATTATTTTAAGAAATTTTAAATAGTTGCATGAGATGCAATTAATTTAAGAGATTTTCTTAAGAATAATTGTTAAGCATGAGATGTTGTAAATATGTAAATGGTTTAGTGGCCAATATTGGATGTACCTGAGGACATTAAAATTATTTGCATAATTACTGGCTCAATGGGATCAACTTAACTAATGCAAGATAAGTCAATATTGGATGTACCTGAGATTTTGAGCATTAGGGGCTAGCAAAAGGATTGAACCTCACATGAGATGTGATGGGCAAGGAGTTGCTCACTTATAGTTTATTGTAATTCCAATAATGGATGTACACGAGGATGATCAATAGAATTATAAGAATTCAATCACCCACTAGAAATCCATCCAACTAGGATTTCAGTTTTCTACTTTGGAAGTGTAGGATTCGCTAAGTTAGTGGGAGGACCAATTTGATTAAAAGACCATAATCATTTTGGTTAATTACATGATACATTTACTAATTAATCTGGTTATTTTCTGCAGTTACTTTTCTGATAAAAATGAGCACAAAACAACCACCACCATCCAATATCCTTGCAAGCATACTTGATCACAACAGTTCACAGGACCTAATGCGATTGGCTAAGAAATTTGAAACTTGTCTGAACCTTGAACATATAGGATATGTTCTATATTCAAATGTTCTGGTCCCTTACCTCCAGAGACCACACAAGAGGAACATGATACTTTGGACAAGTGGAAGGAGCATGATATGAGAGCTAAGTGTTACATGCTTGCTTCCATGAGTAATGAGTCTGAAGCAACATGAGAACATGCAGTGCTAGTGAGATCCTCCTTCACCTACAAGAGTTGTATGGTGAGCACAAGAGAATGCTAGGTATGAGATATCTAAACAGTTATTCCGTATGAGGATGTCCGAGGCGAGAATGTTGGGGATCATGTCCACAAGATGATTGATTGAGCGGTTGGAACATCTTGACTTCAACATGGATTTCCAACTACAAACGGATTTGATCCTTGATCCCTTCACGAGTCTTTTGGGAATTTTGTGACAAATTTCCATATGACTAAACAGAATGCACCTTAGTGAATTACTCAACATGTTATTGCCCAAAAGAATATCTCGGGCAATAAAGGAAAAGAGGTAGCTTTGGTTGCATCTTCTTGGAAAGTCCAACAAGAAGAAGGGCAATAAGAAAAAGAAACTTCACATTCTGGTCCTTCCAAGAAAATAGCTAAGCAGAAAGGAAGACCAAAGCTGACAAAGGCAAAGGAAAGTTTTCCACTGCCAACAGGAAAGTGTTTCCATTGCTAACAGGAAAGTGTTTCCATTGCCAGTAAGAAAGTGTTACCACTGGCCAGAGTATAGCAATCTAAATGAATGCAATGCCATGGTGAAAAACAACTCAAGTTCAAAATATATTTAGCACTTAAGGTTATGTCATGTTGCAGAAGATAGGATTGCAAAATTGGAGAAAATGGGGATTCTATCCTCATTGGGCTCTGAGCCTACTCCAACTTGTGAATCTTGCCTTCAAGGCAAAATGACTAGATCACCCTTTGTTGGACAAGGGCTAAGAGCTGAAAATATTTTGGAACTAATACATAGTGATGTATGTGGTCCGTTTAAAGAAATGGCTAGAGGGGGCTTTCATTATTTTATTACCTTTCCTGATGATAAATCAAGGTTTGGGTATTTGTATTTGATGAAATACAAACATGAATCTTTTGAAAAGTTCAAAGAATTTAAATCTGAAGTAGAAAATCAAACAGGAAAGAGTATTAAAGCTCTTCGATCAGATCGTGGAGGTAAATATTTGAGTACTGAATTTGATGAATACTTGAGAGAGCATGGCATTGTTTCTCAGCTGACTCCTCCAGGAACACCACAGCTAAATGGTGTATCTGAAAGGAGAAATCGTACCCTATTGGATATGGTACGTAGTATGATGAGCTATACTGATATGCCAATCTCCTTTTGGGGATTTGCATTAGAATCACTTTATATATTGAATAGGATTCCATCAAAATCGCTTTCTTCCACACCTTATGAGATATGGCATGGAAGAAAACCAAGTCTTAAGCATGTTAAGATTTGGGGTTGTCCAGCTTATATCAAAAAGCTGAACACTGATAAATTGGAGACCAGATCAGAAAAAGGTCGATTTGTTGGATATCCAAAAGATAGTTTTGGATATTATTTTTGTTTGCCTACTTCACAAAAGGTTGTGATAAGTAGAGATGCCACATTTCTTGAACAGTTTGTTCAAGAAGGAGGCAAAGGAAAGCAAATAGAGTTAGAATTGGAGAATCGACCAACGATGGATATAGATCCATCTAGTCAACCTATACCCATTGATGAAACATCTACTCCTCGTAGAACAATATCTCACCCACCGGTGAGATATGGTTTTCTTCATGAAAAAGAACAAGAGTTGTTTACTCATGAAGAAGTAGATCATGGAGATGATCCACTTACCTATGAAGAAGCTATATCAGATATAGACTCTTCAAAATGGATTGATGCTATGAAATCCGAGATTGATTCCATGTATAAGAATCAAGTTTGGGATCTTGTTGACCCACCTGAAGGTATTGTACCTATAGGGAACAAATGGGTTTTCAAGAAGAAAATTGGTTCAGATGGAAAGGTAGAGACCTATAAGGCAAGGCTAGTAGCGAAAGGGTTTCGCCAAAGGCAAGGAATAGACTATGAGGAGACTTTCTTTGTTGCCATGCTTAAATCAATTAGGATTTTATTAGCAATAGTGCATACTATGATTATGAGATTTGGCAAATGGATGTCAAAACAGCTTTTCTCAATGGATACATTGAAGAAAACATTTTCATGGAACAACCTAAGGGATTTGAATCCCAAGATGGTTCCAAGGTATGCAAGCTAAAGTGATCCATTTATGGGTTGAAACAAGCTTCGAGGAGTTGGAACATCCGTTTTGATGAAGCCATTAAATCTTTTGGTTTTATCAAAAATGAGGATGAGCCATGTGTATATAAGAAGGTTAGTGAGCTATCACTTTCCTTGTCTTATATGTGGATGACATGTTGATGTGTAAAGATACAGGTTTGTTGACGACTATAAAGGTATGGTTGTCAAATACATTCTCCATGAAAGACTTATGGGAGGCAACCTATATTCTTGGGATTCGCATCTATAGAGATAGAGCGAAAAGAATAATTGGTTTATCCCAAAGTCTATACTTGGAAAAGGTGTTAAAGAGGTTTAACATGCTTGATTCCAAGAGAGGATTGTTACCAATGAGACATGGTATTCATCTTTTTAAAGAGATGTCTCCAAAGACACCTGAAGAAAGAGATAAGATGGCCAGGAGTCCATATGCTTCGGCTATTGGAAGTTTAATGTATGCGATGTTGTGTACTAGGCGGATATCGCATATCTTAGTTTGACTAGCGGTATCAATCCAATCCAGGTTTGGAACATCGATAGTATCAAGAATATCCTTAAGTACTTGAGAAGAACTAACGATTTATTCTTGATTTATGGAGGTGGAGAATTGCAATTGGATGGTTATCTTGATTCGATTTCCAATCGGATATCGATGATAGAAAGTCTACCGGATATGTGTTCATTTGTAATGGAGGTGCGATCGGTTGGAAGAGTTCCAAGCATGTGCAGATTCCACTCGAGGTGAGTATATTCTTGCATCGGCAAAGGAAGTCGTTTGGATAAAGAAGTTCGTGTGAGAACTTACGAGTTCCTTCCATTGAGTCGCAGTTCCACTAGTGACAATAATGGAGCGATCATACTGAGCTAAGGAACTAAGGTCTCACCAAAATCCAAACACATAGAAAGGCACTACCACATTATCAGATATATAGTTGGGCAAGGCGATATAGCCATGCAGAAAAATAACATCAGCTGAAAAAACCTGATCCATTCACTAAGCCTTTGTCACAAGCTCGTTAGTGACATCTTGAGAAGATGGGTCTAAAATATTGTAATGAATGGCTCTAGTGCTAGTGGGAGATTGTTAGTAGTATGCCCTAGAGCATATCATTTAGTATGTATCTTGTACATAATTTTATTAATAAAAGGCATTTCCACTTTTCCGTTTACATAATATATTTATGTGTAATAGAAAAGGTCCATTGATATTTTGTTAGAAATATTATTCTTAAGTTGTTAAGAATATGAGTGACAATATTTCTAGCACAAAGTATCATAAATAGGTTCACAATCGAGGATACTTCATAATAAGGACATGACTTATCCAGAAAGATTGTATTCATGTTTGTTCCCAAGTTATTTATATGAGATATAAATAAGATGGAATGGTGAGTCTCATGCCATATAACAAACTTGATAGGCACTTATAAATGATAAGTAGGTGACACTTATGACAAGCACATGGAGTTTACTCTTGTCAATGTTTTGTCATAAATCATATCGATGCATATAATCTTTAGACTGAGATAGCTTATCTTGTATATAGGTAGTTTGAGTTGGATACGGCTTTCATACTTGTACTATGTATGGGTATATGGGCATGTGTTGGCTCCTGCTAGTTATATATGGAGGTAGGTGTTGATCAAGATGGAATCTGTTCCTCTAAGTAAATAGAGATAAAATCCTATGTTCATTTAATTGTTCTTGATGTTTCAAGTTCTGGCAGACAGATAGATTTATTCGGAAAGAGTTTCGATGAGAAAATCTTTTAATCAAGAACTGGAATTAAAGAGAACATAATATTCATAGCAAATGGAGTTTGACATAAACCATGACTCCTTGAGTTGGGATTTTGTAAGAGAGATTCTAGTGCATGGTAACATATGATTATAGGTTCATTTAAGGTAAATCTTATTACTAATTGGGTGGCCATGGCATGCTATGCTAGGTGTTAACCATGGTCTATGAGGTTCATAAAATGATTTAGAGAAATCATTTATGGTAAGAAAGAGTTCGATGATATTAAGAGTTGATATCATGTCTCATTGCCAATTAGTGATGAGCCTAGTAAGTCACACACATACACAAGTTATCACCTATTTAAATATGATTTAATTAATTAATTAAAGAGTTTAATTGATTAATTAAATAGATTTGGTTTGCAATAAAATTGCAAAGTCCCTAGCATGACTTGAAACCAAATCTAGATTATTGGATGTGTAGTATAAATTAAATTTATATTTAAAGTGTTTAAATATGAATTTAATTGATGAGAAATTAATTAATAGAGATTAATTAATTAATTTATATTTGATATAAATTAATTAGAAGAAGAAAATAATTATTTTGGGTTAAGAACTCAAAATTAAGACACGAGGGCATTTTGGTCATTTTGCAGTGTGACACGTGGCACCATGAGATGGTGACACATGGCATAACACATAAGCTTGCCAAATATTTTTAATCATGTAAGATGATTAAAATCAAGATTAAATATAGGTTTGACACTTGGCACAATGTGATTGGGTCACTTAAACCTAGAGCTAATCAAAAGGTGACATGTGGCTAGGGTTTAATGTGTTAACCTAGCTATTTAAGTGGGGTTATGAAAAGAAAACACAACCAGCAGCCTCTCCTCTCATATGTCACGCCACTTTGAGCCTCTCCAGCCATTCTTCTTCATCTCTCATCAATTCAAAGAGATTAGCCATCAATCTCTTGAATTAAGAACACTAGAAATTGTTTCTAGTGTCCTGTTTGCATCTCTAATCTCTTAAAAGGTAGAACTTGAATTTCTAATTAATAGAAAAGGCTTTAGAAGCTGTTCAAGGGCTGCCATAGGTGTTCTTGGTGTGGACAAGCTAGAGGGACAACATCGGTGTCTCAAGACAATTTCAAAGGCGCAGACACATCAAGAGGTTAGTGTAATCGTTCTTGATTTAATCTAGGGTTCTAAAATTAATCTGATTAATTTTAAAATCTTAAATGGCAAATACAGATCCAAAAACATATTAAAAGAGTTTTAATATGTTGTTTATCATTGAAATCAAATAGATAAAAATAAATCTTGCATAGTGCATGTGACCCTAGGTGAAAATTTTTGAATTCAATGGTATAATCTTGTGTTTTTCACGCTTCCGTTCCTTCACTCTCCTCCCCTTGCCACCCCACCCCCACCCCTCCCTCCCCAACTCGCTGACGCGCCTCCAAAGACCCTCCCCGCCGCCATCCGATGCTCCAAGCCGCTGGAAAACTCGCCCCAAAAGTCCCCTTTGCACAGATCGCCGCTTCAACTTCCCGCGCTGATTTCGGCCGATCCGGCCAACGATTGGATCGGGTCTTGTCCCAAAACCCATCTACAACTAGAGAGCTTTTCATAGACACCAAGAACACAAAAATTCATTGAGCAATTTGTCCAATTTTTATCCTGAAAGTTTTAGCCTATTTTGACTTTTGGGCTAGATTTCTCATAAACCGTGAACCCCACGAAAAATCCGAGAGTATTAGAGTGCTTCTTTCGGCGAGAGCTTCATGATAATACCCATTCCGAATTTTTTCGATACCGTTTTTTAGTGGGTCCCATGGAAATTCGCATTGTTTTTCTGAGCACTAAATGAGCTTAATAAATTTTGTAAAAATTTTGTACTAACCCTCGTGTTGTGGGCTTCACGTAGGTATATTCAATTCGCGAAAATTCAATAGTTGCTCGGGTCTGCAATTTCGTGCCGAGCAAACAGGCTATCGAGAAAGTTGCAGAATTGGATCAAGATTATAGGCTACCCCACCATTTTCAAATGTTCCGGACTCGTCTCCAGGATTAGAATTGGCATAGGTAAACCCGAACCTTATTTTTTCTTAATTATCTAGTGCTTGATTACTATTAAAAATCTATAAAATATTCGTGGTAGGTTAGAAAATTATAATTCTTTTTGCATTAACTTAATAATATTGCTAAGGGTCGCGAGGCAAAATTTTAGAATTTTTAAAGCTCAATTCGGTAGTTTTTGCAAAAGGGTTAGTTGTAGGGACTAAATGGTAATTTTTCAAATTTTGGTGGTTGATTGTTTGGATAGGCCCAGGAGGGGCCATGTGATGTGATTGAGTTGTGGTTGTATGACTTGTGGATATAGAAGTGTATTTTGAACCCTTTTTCAGGTTGGGTAGGTTCTAGGTATAGGGGAGATTTTGTCAAATTTTCGGCACGACTTAGGGTGTCTTTGGTCCTTTCTAAACTTGTATTGAGTTAAATATATTAAATAATTGTAATAAAATTATCAAGTGAGCCGGGACAGCCTTCCTCCTCCGCCCAGCCGTCGCAGTGACCTCAGTTCAAGTCTGTGAGTAAAATATTAATTTTAATTATAATTTCAATATTATTATATATTCAGGCATGCCCATGCATTACTTATAAATATGTATCTATGTATTTAAATACTAGGCACATTTTATATTGCACTTTTAATTGATGAAGTGCCATGGATGTTGTTTATGGTAATTTGGAGCAGTGTGCGTGCGTTGGCGTGCATGTGGTGTGTGGTATTGGATATGGATAGGACGGGTAGACGCGGCTTGAGAGACACTTGCTGGGACCCGGTCCTTTATAGATAAGTTGGGGTAGGCACTGCTTGAGATGATCTCGTTGGCTCCCGCATTTAGTTTATCAAGTGAAAGTCCGGCTTGAGAGACACTCACTGGCAGAGGTTGGATTAAGAGAACTGTATAGGAGATCAACTCCCATATATGTACTGTTTGAACATTACTGGGTGCGTGAGTGCTCCAAATTGCCTTTTTGTTGTTATGACGTGATTTGTATGAAAAATTTGATGGTGTTGCATCCATTCTTCAGGATGTATTAGCTTTAGATAGCTATAGAAATTATGGTTAAAATCAGTATTTTACTCTCTGAATCGAACGCTCACTCCTGTTCACCTTATTTTTTCAGGATACAGGAGATTTCTTATTGAGTTTTAACCTGCCTCTCTCCTTCGCAGGCAATCTATTAATATCTGTTATGCTTGTACAATTTTACTAAATTATAGACTCCGCATGTGTTAGCAGTATTTTAATCAATTTAGGACTGTAATATAATATTATTTTGAATTTGTAAGAATATTAAATGCACGTATGTATGCATGTGATTAGATTGGAAGAGGGAGCTGAGCTCCCATTTGATTATATGACATGATGAGTATGTGGAGGGTGAGCTGAACTCCCCAAATTGTTATATATTGTGCTTACAGGTCGAGTGAGTTAAAAACTCCTCATTGTATGATCCATGTTATGGCCAGATTCTGTCCGGTTGAATTCTTGAAATTGGGCTTAAAATGGGCCTTAGGATTGGGTTAAAGAATAATTAGGCTTACTACGGGCCTCGGGGGCTTTAGGTTGGCCCAGGTCCTAGTGCTGGTCCGGCCCATATGTTGGGTCATGACAGCAATGACTGTCCGTTAATTAGTGAGTAGATATTGATTTTATTTATAATTTTCATATTATTATATATTTAAGGCATGCTCATACATCACTTATACATATATGTATGTAGTAAAAATTAGATACGCTTATATTGCATTTGTTCTTGATGATATTGTTGAGATTGTTGTTTTATGGCGATCTGGAGCTGTGTGTGTGAGTTGGTGTGTATGTGGTGTGTATATGGACATGGATAGGACAGGTTGACGCAGCTGAAGCTTGACTCGCTGGACCCGATCCTTATTATGGATAAGGCAGAGTAGGCGCAATTTTGAGTTGATCTTGCTAGCCCTCGCATTTGGATATTGAGAGAAAGTATGACTTTGAGTTGATCTCGTTAGTAAAGGTTGAAACTAAGAGAGCTATATAGGGGATCAACTCCCGTATATATATATATATGTGTGTGTGTGTGTGTGTGTGTGTGTGTGTTAGTATAGATGTGACACACTGGTGTGTGAGTGCTTTAGATTGCTTTTGATGTGATTATGACCAATATCTAACTCTATGAGTCAAATGCTCACTCCCGTTCTCCCTATTTTTTCAGATTACATGAGAGTTTATTCTTATGTTTAACCTGTTTTTTTCCTCGCAAATCTATTAGTTTCTATTTCCATATTTTGTATTGTTAAATTTTAATTGTAGATCTCTGCATGTGTAGAATCATTTTATTTAACTTGGGACTATAAGATTAATTATTTTAGGGTTATAAACTTATTAATCTATGTATGTATAAATGTGTGGATAGATGACTTGTTAGATGAGGGAGTTGAACTCCTATTTGATATTATATTGATTTGTGGGTGATTGTAAGAGTGAGCTGAGCTACCAAAATGATTTTATTTTAATATTACAGGTCAAGTGAGTTGATAACTCCCCATTGAATGGTCCATGTTATGACTAGGCTCTGTTCAGTTGATTTCTTTAAATTGGGCTCAAAATATGAGTTTTATGGATGGAATGGAGATTAGTTGGACTTACTACGGACTTCGAGAACCTTATACTGATCCAAGTCCTAGTACTAGTCCGGCCCATAATTTGAGTCGTGACAAATGATATACCTTTAACTACTAAATAAAACTAAGCTAGGCACAACTTTTGAAGCAACTATGAGACTGAAAAAAAAAAAAAAAAAAAAAACCCTTCATTAAGATGTTATTATATAGTAACTAATATAATCATGGGTAATACCCTTAATTACAATATTTATTAAAGAACTTTCACAACTTTTATACACACAACCACAAGGCCATCGGCTTTGATTAAACAGTCCAAGATTTAGGGCAGATGCCCTTTTCATCATTGACCATTGAAAGGACACCCTTTTCAATCAACTTGCTTCCCTTAATTATATGTAAGCCAATCCCCACCTCTTTTTGAAAAGAAAAAAAAATCCCTTGGTCTTCTCCTTCTCAAGTCTCGACTCACCCTGCAATATTGCTCTCTTCTCCTCTCTTAACATTATAGAAATACCATCCCCCTGTCTCTCTGTCTCTCTCTCTCTGTCTCTCTGTCTCTCTGTCTCTCTCTCTCTCTCTATTGTACTATCAAGATCTCCAAATGAACCAAAACTTGTTGTTAATACCCTTCTATCCATCCATTAATCTCTTTATCATCACTTTCCTTCTCCTCGCCAGAAAGGCCACAAGTGCATATGTAGATCCTCAGTACTTGACTTGCAGCATCAACAAAACATGTGGCGATGGCCAAATTATATCCTTCCCATTCTATATTCAAGACCAGCAAGAATCTTTCTGGGGTTACCCTGGATTCAATCTCGTTTGTCATGATCGCAGTCCAGTTCTCAGACTACGAGATGATAATTATATCGTCCACAAAATCGACTACAAAAACCAGATTATTCGTGTCTCAAACGCCGCGTTTTTCCATACAAACACCGCTTGTGTTCCTCATCGATTCAAAAACACATCACTACCTGATGACCGGTTCAATCTATTTCCAAATCAGACAGAACTGTTCTTGCTTTCTCGTTGCAACTCAACACTGCTAGGAGGTAGTAATAGTGAACTTCAAAAGTACAAGGTTAATTGTTCTGGCGAAACTGAAGCTGGTCCAATTTTATCAATGTTTGATGGCGATCCTCTACTGGGTAGTGCATCAGAGGTCTGTGAAAAAGAATTGGTGGTTCCTGAAGATTCGCAAAGAGGAGAGAATGAAGGAATTGAAAGGATGATAGAAAGAGGGTTCGTGTTGAATTGGACAGCAAGTAATTGCAGCATATGCGAAAGTAGTGGAGGTAAATGTGGGTTTAATAGCAGCACCTACCATTTTAGGTGTTTCTGCCCAGACCGGCCTCATGGGTGGGGATTGTAAACCTGACCCTCCAGATGCAGGTGAGATTTTTCTTCGCTGTAGATATGGCTGTCAATTCATGGCATTACTTTGTTGGTAAACTATCATTTAAATTTATATAAAATATAAATTAATCAAATAAATAAAAACAATCAAATAATATAAAAATATAACTAATACAACATTAATGTAACTTGAATTATTTTTAATAGATTGATTAAAGTTTGAAAGCATGCAAAGTGGAAATGGGACGACGATAGGTATTCACAGAAGAGGAAGAAAATATAAAGGTGGTGTTTGGTTTACTTGATGAGTGTGATTGATAGTTGATAGACATTCAAATAGGGATGAATTAGAGTGTTTGATAAATTTTAAAAAATAAAATTGATAACTGATAAATAGTTGATATAGTACCATCAACTCAAAAAATTAATTCTATTTTTAGAATTATTTTTCATTAGTTATCGATTGATAATTAATTTAATTTAATTTTTTATTTTGATTATATTAACTTTTTTCTATTTAAATTGAAAATTAATATTATTAATATTTTTATATTTTTATTTATAATTTTAATATTTTAATTAATATATTTTAATTTTATTAAAATATTTTTTATTAATAATATAAAATATAAAATATTTATTTATATTTAAAAACTTAAAATTAATTATAAATTTTTCTTTATTAATAATAATAATTATTATTTTTTTATTTTATTTATATTTTTAAAATTATTTAATTATTTTTTAAAAAAAATTAATTATTTTTTATTTTAATAATAAAATAAAAAATATAATATATTAATTTAATAATTATATATTTATTTTAATAATAAAATAAATAATATAATATATATTTTTATTATTCATTTCATAATTTAACTGTAATAATTAAATATAATTTTATTAAATATTTAATATAAATTAATTATAATTTATTACCAATTATCAATTGACAATAATAGCTATCATTACCAATTATGGGCTATATCTAACAACAGTTAAGCCAAATACATCCATAGATCTAACAGAGAGATCTTAAAATCCAACTTCTAAACGCCCAACCCAACTCCAACCCTAACTAGGGCAGGAAAACACAGCAGATATAGCTCTTAATGTTGTCGCCTCCACAAACTATCACCGGAATGCTTGAACACTGAGGAGAGAACTGGACCAGACCAGCCCTTATCTACCATCTACAGTGATAGATCAAGCAAGGATAGGATCCAAAAAACCAGAAGAACCAGAGATTCAAGGGTGGACTTTAGGACAAGGAAGTGAGAAAACAGAGTACAGGAACTAGAGTCTGCACCGTTAAAGCCTCGAGGGCGTTGGTAACTTTGATCGATAAGCATCCCACTCGCGCTATACCCTTCTAGCCACCAATGATCGAAAAAAGACCTTCATGCCTCTAAATTAACAACCACACACACAGGGCAAAACAAACAAAAACTTCTTTACTCAGCACCTACACCTGTAAGAAGATCAGTAAACACACTAAGAAAGCATAACAGAACCCATAGCAGGCCTAAGAACCTCTCCCTTCAGCGCATGCTACTACACCAGACAAAATCACAAATATTTACATCCCCGCCTAGCGACGGGGAGGGAAACTCATCAAAATCGGGTAGTGAAAGAGGCTTTCCAAGCAAAGGGAGCCGTCGAAAACGGTAAAGAAAAGTTCTTAAAATCCTAGATCTAAAAGAAAAAATAAAGGGAGGAGAGTTTCTCTCTCTAAAAGACAGAGGTAACAAATACTGATGAGGGCGTGTTATTGGCAAATATGGCATTGGGGTTTTAGCTTAGTGATGAAGTATTAGTCTTATAAGAAGTCAAGAGATTCAATAAAATTCAATTTCTTGTAACTTAGGTCTAGACCTTGCATAGAAATTTTCTGATATGAGCCAACCCCATAAGAATCCACTACTTTACCTAAGAAATTCACAAATCCAAATAATTTTAAATTGGGTTTTGTTCTTTTGTGTTTGTTTGATCCCAAAGGTTAGATACATGCATTCAAATTCTTAATTGTATAACCCATAGTTGAATATTTGCAATTTCAAACCAAGTTTCCCGCACAAGAAGTAAGGATGTAAATAAACCAAATCCGAGCTGAGTTTTGAAGAGTTCATATTTAATTTGTTATTATTTTTTTTTTTTGAGTTTTAGCTCAGCTTATATGGAGCTTAAATTGTATACCAATAAATTCAAATTTAGCTCATTTAGAAAATGAGTTTTAAATGAGTTGAGTCAACCCCAGCTTTTATCAAATTGAGTCTTGAGTAGCTCGTAACTGGAGTCCTTTATTGAGTAAGTTTTATGTTTAGAATTATAAAATTCAAACTACATGGTTATAATTAGTTTTCATATAAAAAATAATTTAATTTTTATAAAAATTAAATTTAAATTACAAATAATTATATTTAATAAAATATATTTTATATATCAATTATATCATAGTTTAAACAATACATCATTTTTAAAATATTCATAAATAAAATAATAAATATTTATAATATAATAAAATACAATAATTAATATAAGTACTTTTATAATCAAGATAATTCATAAGCTTATTAAATGGGTTAACTCTCAAGTCTTTATGGTTGGTAACAACGGGTTTGGCCATTAAGGAAAAATAAGTCAATTAATTTTAATGACTCAATTTAAATTTCAAAATTTTTAAATTTAATTCAATAACATCAAGTGATATGGCCAATTTTAATTCTCTATCTCTCTATTTTCTTTCCTTTTCTCTCACTTTCTCTCAATTTGTCATCAAACATACCCTCTTTCTGTAAATAGAAATTCTTTTTTTCAACTTCTTGAATATCAAAAGAGAAGTAATGGCTGTGATTTTATCAAGATGTCGAGTTCTACCTCTGAGGGTTGGGTGTATGTTCTACTTATTGACAAAAAAAAAAAAGAAAGAGAAGCGATGACATATCTTAAATGCTAATTGTTATGCCTCTGAAAAACAAACTTACATACATAATATTCCTCTGCATGCTAAGTTCTGACAATTCTGCATATGTTTCACAACCTTGTTTTGGGATAGACTTGTGGTTTACCTCAGTTTCTTAATTGTGTCCTGTACAGTCTTTGATATTTATTTAATTTTTTGTTGAACAAGAGAACCTATTCTTTTACACTGAGCACTGAATTTATATTGCAGTTTTTTTTTTTTTTTTGAAAATTACTTTGTTGAGATTTCGAAGTACGCAAATTTTTTCAGCATAAGTTCAGGGTTTTTGTTCAACACCATAGTTCTTTGTACATTCTGCTGCAGGAAAGAACAAGTTGGGATTGAGGCTAGGATTGGCATTGGGTAAGTCAATAGCTAAAATTTCTCTGCTTTATATGTTTGTTCTTAATGCTTTATTTAAACCTTTCCATATTTAAATAACTTTAGTTTGTTTGAAATTGAAATATACTTTTTAGCTTAATTTTTAGATTACCATTAACTAATTAATCCTTAATTATCTAGAAAATGATGTCACAATGAGATTTTTTTCCGATTCCGAGACACCTACAACAACTTAATTGAATGGTTTTGTTCATACAGTGCCTCATTTTTGTTTGTTTACCACAAGCAGTGCAATTGTAGTTCTTATTGTGATTGCAGTCTGTTGTCTTATTAGAAAATTGAAATCCGACTTCTCCATTTTCTTTTGGAAGAAGAAAACAAAAGAATATAGAAGCATTGATGCCTTCCTCAAGAACCATGGACCTATACCCCTGAAAAGATATAGATATACAGAAGTGAAGAAAATGACAGAGACCTTCAAAGAGAAACTAGGCCAAGGAGGCTATGGAGGTGTGTTTAAAGGCAAGTTACCTGATGGTCGTCTCGTGGCAGTCAAGGTCTTGAAGGAATCAAAAAGTAATGGGGAAGAATTTGTTAATGAGGTAGCAAGCATTAGTAGGACTTTGCATGTTAACATTGTCAGTCTTTTAGGATTTTGCTATAATGGTCCCAAACGCGTTCTAATTTATGACTTCATGCCTAATGGATCTCTTGAAACATATATATATAAACAAAATCCCTCGAGAACTAATCATGAATTGGGATTGGAAACACTACATGAAATTGCAATTGGCATTGCTCAGGGGTTAGAATACTTGCACCGAGGTTGTAATACAAGGATATTGCATTTTGACATAAAGCCTTAACATTCTTTTAGATGAAAACTTTTGTCCTAAAATTTCAGATTTTGGTCTTGCTAAAATATGCCCTGAAAGAGAGAGTATCATATCAATGATGGGCACAAGAGGGACTATTGGATATATTGCACCCGAATTATTTTATAGAAATTTTGGTGGAGTATCTTATAAATCTGATGTTTATAGCTACGGGATGCTAATGCTAGAAATGGTTGGAGGAAGAAAAAACATTTGCTTTGTGGAAGATGATTATACTAGTGAGATTTATTTTCCAGATTGGATATACAAGAGTCTTGAACAAGGTGAAAAGATTGGACTATTTGGGATCAACGATGAAGAGGAAAATCAAATAGCAAGAAAAATGATCCTAGTGAGTTTGTGGTGCATACAAACGAATCCCTCAAACCGTCCTTCAATGGGTAAAGTTGTAGAAATGTTGCAAGGAAGCATTGCATCCTTGCCAATTCCACCCAGACCGACCTTGGTTTCCGCATCAAGATCACTTCCGCGAGCAACGATAAATTCTTCAACTTCAACAACTGGCATAACAATGTGAGTCTCCCGAGTAAAGAAATGTATGCTTGTTTGAACTCTATATAAGAGCTTGTTAGTCTCTATTGCCCTCAGTGATTGCTTAATTGGTTGCACCCTCTCTTTATGACTCAATTGTATTTTTTAAGGAAAAACCACTGGAATCATAATGTTTTCAATTTCACTTAATATTTTGTTTCTTTGTCCATTAATGAGTTAGTACTAGAGATTTGAGTTCTAAACACTGCCTTCTTACATGGAGTTTTGAATGAGGAAGTACGCATGGAGCTTCCACTGGTTTCGAAGCCACAACAATAAATCAAGTCTGCAAAAGTCTATATATGGTTTGAAATAGGCAAGCAGACAGTGGCATGCAAAATTATTAGATGCTCTCATAACAGGGTTTTTAGCAAGCTCCTTCTGATTCGTCCTTGTAAGTCTACTGACTCAACATTCAATGCTCTACTTATTTATGTTGTTGATCCTAGCTAGCTAGTAAACATATTTCATAGATTCAGCAAATAAAAGTTTATATTCGTGACACTTTCAAAATCAAAGAAATAGGTTGATTAAAATGCTTTCTGGGAACTGAGGTTGCAAGGTCTTTCACAAGCATTAATCAATCACATAGAAAATGCACTTTTGAATTGCTTGCAGACATTGATTGTTTGGGATGTAAGCCATCCCAGTCTCCAATGAGTTACACCAATTAAACTAAATTAAAATATATTATCAGTTATCAGTTAAAAGAAAATTGAATTTAACCAAAAACAAAAATGTTCATTAGTTATTAGGTATGACTGAACTAACTAAAAAATATATATATAATATATAATTTATATTATTAATTAGTAAAATATTAATAAAAATATATTTGTTTTTGTTTTTTATTTATAAAAAAAATAGATATGATAGATTTTTGTAATATAATTTATAAATTAAATATTATTAATAAAATAATATAGATGCTAATAAATTACTTATCATTAATCTATAGTTGGGGCTTTATCTTTTCTTCATTTTTGTTGTTCTAATTGATGACCAAATGTGAGCTTGTTAGAGTCTCTGAAATCCATATACATGAAGTTGGATTCAAATCATAAAAAATCACAATTTATTACGTGTCATACATTTTGATTTTGCAGAAATCAACTTGTATCTGAAGTCTACTATCCCGACTGATCTAGATTCATGTCAAAGCAGATCTATAAAGGGAGGCAAAGTATTCCTTACTAAATTTTAAAAGTGTTTCATATCTAAAACTCGAACTTGAGATCATTAGTTAAGAGAGAATGGATGCTTAATATTCTATCTCACCCCAGATTATGTGTCATATATATTTCATTGATAAATGGTATTTTAGTTAATTAATATTTTGTCATATAAATATAATTAAAAAAAATTCATTAAAATTATAGAGTCCAATAAAAATGAAAATTGTAGTATTTAAAATCTTGATTTTCAAAAGTTGTTTGAAAGAGTAACAAAGAGGACAAAAGAAATAAAATAAATGGTGCAGAGGATGATAAAATTTAACAAATATTGACACGTGAAATAAATAATAAAATTAAATTAAACAAGAGAATTAAAAAAAAAGTATGTAGAAGTAGAAGTTTTTTGCAATTTTAATAAAGGGAAAGTGCAAAATAAGAATTCTATTTTTACATACTTTTCATTAAATTTTTGGATAAATTTTTGCCATCATTCATTAATTTATGAGTTATTTTAGGATCATCCCCTAATTTTAGTTTATATCATAAATATCTTCAAATTTTAATTTAAGTAACCTAAAAAGTCTCTAATGAAATTTTAATATTTTATATGTCTTCTTTCAATTTAAATGAGTGTAATGACTTCTCAATTTTAATTTATATTATAAAAATTTTTAAATTTCAATTTAATATATAAAAAACTAATTATTACTTATTTTTATTAATTTTCCGATTAACTGAGAATAAAATATCAACATCCGTATTATTTTTCTTTTCTGCTGAGTCGTGGCGGACCAAAACATACGTAGCACGAAATTTCACAAGGGTACCCCACCTTTGCTCTTTTTTCCTTTAAAGTCTATATCCCCAAGTCTTCCATGTCAATTTTCCAAGTCCACTGACGTGTTTACCATCTCCATAGCCATATATTGTAGAGGGGTAATAATGAAAGAGAATTACTAACCTTCTTGGTGGTTCTTTCCTTTCAATTGGTTCATGGCTGCTTTCTCTTTGATTCTTCTCTTTGCACTCTTTCTCCCTCTTTTCTGCTTTCTCTTTGATTCTTCTCTTTGCACTCTTTCTCCCTCTTTTTCCCTTTATCAAGGGTTGTCCACCCCCTTTTCCCTGTGGAAGACTCGAAATGCTCAGTTTCCCTGTCACTACGGACAGATATGAAGAGTGGTGCGGTCCCTTTGTGGTGGATCATTGCAAAGGAAAGGAAATTCCGAAGATCCAGTTTGAGAGGGGAACTGGAAAATGGTATCATTTGGAAAGCATCTCCCCATATGAAAAAAATGGGATCCAGTTATCGACTAACATTTCGGTTACTGACATAGAGCTCCAGAATCATTTGAATTCCAAGAAATGTGAGTCCTTCAACAATCTGAGTCTTCTCACTCTCACATACGCTTCTTTTCAAATTGACTCCAGTCTAACAACCATATACAAATGCAACCACTCTGTAGATTTTCCAGAACCTTCTTTTAATTTTATTAGTTATACAAAGTGCCCCGACTTCAAAATCTATTATCCTAAGAAGGATAATGCAAGTATACCGAGGCCTCAGCGTAACTGTTCAATTGTGCAGCTCCCACTAAACACAAACAATGATCATGACGACATATTCCGAATGTTAGCTGCTAACTTCTCTCTTAATGTAAGCATACGGCTTGATTGTTACCACTGTCATTTAAGTGGTGGAGAATGTAAAGAATGTATTGGTGAAGAGGGAAATAAACCACCTCCTGGTCCTCAACCACCTCTGTCTCCTCCAAAAAGGACAGAAAGACACAAAGGTACAGTGCTGGCATATTTCTTTAGACAAGATTCTAAATACAACTTGCACATATGTTCCCTGTAGTTTATATCTTCAACTTTTTGCATCTATATCCTGTATGGTTTGTGATAGTTTAATTTAGTTTTTTAAATAGAAAGCAAATTGGATTTGTTGGTCAATTTTTAAGGATCAGAGTTTGACTCTGGGGGCCACATCACACAGGAGATTTTTTTTCCCCCTTTTTGAATCCTCTAGTATCGATGTGTATAGTCTTCTCTTTGCCGAATAGAGAACAAGAACTTTAATACAAATATTCGAAATCTAACATGTGATACCTTCTTATGTACTTATCACAATACCAAAAATAAAAATAAAATAGTTCTCCGCTGCATATTAGCAGTTTTTGATCCAGCCTCTCTGCTTTCTCTTCTTATTCGTGAATATTTTATTAAACTCTTGGCATATAAACATTTGCCAATTTGAATTTGGCATTTATTTAATATTTAAAACTAACACTATAGTTCTTTGTGCTTATGTTGCAGGATCGCGATGGAAACCAGTAGGTATCATACTTTTTTCACCTCTCAAATAATTCTTTTTCAACATTAATAAGAAACTTGTTAGAATCCCATATCGAAACAATATAAAGTAAAAGGGCAATATATAAGTGATTAGGTTGCAACATTAACTTGACTAGTTATTTTGATGTATAAAGCAATGTAATCATTTATATAACCAGGACTGGGTTATGGGTTTCAACCTCTCATAAAGGCTATATAATTGGGTCCGTGTTGGTTAAAAATAAAAAATACAAACTAATTGTCAAGTATTAACTATATGTGGTTGCAATTGAGGGGGAGTGTTGGAATCCCACATCTAAACAATATGAAGTAAAAGGGTAATCACTTATATAAGTCTGAATTAAAATGAATTAATTTGTAATTTGACTAACACTCTCTCCAAATTTAACAAAACTTCCTAGCATTACAACAATTTCTTTCATGAATATATGTTTAGTTAAAGTTAAATGTTGCCTTCTAGGTATCGGATGTGCTATTGTCACTATGATAATTTTGATGGTCATCATAACTTTGCTTTGGCATCGATATAATAGAAGAAAACATGGTTCCTCCAATTTCTTGATTTTCTATTGGAAGAACACACAAGACAATGAAAGTATTGAGGCTTTTCTTAAGAACCATGGAGTGATGGCACCAAAAAGATACAGGTACACAGAAGTAAAGAAAATGACAGGGTCCTTCAATGATAAACTAGGCCAAGGAGGTTATGGAAGTGTTTTCAACGGGAAGTTACCAGATGGCCGTCTTGTGGCAGTGAAGGTGTTGAAGGAATCGAAAAGCAATGGAGAAGAATTTATAAATGAGGTTGCAAGCATTAGTAGGACTTCTCACGTCAACATTGTTGCTCTTTTAGGATTTTGTTTTGAGGGTTCCAAACGAGCATTAATCTATGAATTCATGATTAATGGATCTCTTGAGAAGTACATATACAAAGAAAATCTCTTGAAGGCTGATCGTCAATTGGGTTGGGAAACAATACACCAAATTGCAGTTGGTATTGCTCGAGGATTAGAGTACTTGCACCGAGGGTGTAATACAAGGATTGTACATTTTGACATAAAGCCTCACAACATTCTTCTAGATGAAACTTTCTGTCCTAAAATTTCTGATTTTGGTCTAGCTAAAATTTGCCCCAGAAAAGAGAGTATCATATCAATAATGGGTGCTAGAGGGACAGCTGGATATATTGCACCTGAAGTATTTTGTAGAAATTTTGGAGGGGTTTCTCACAAGTCTGATGTTTATAGCTATGGGATGCTAGTGTTAGAAATGGTTGGAGGAAGAAGGAATATATGTGCTTTAGTTGAGAATACTAGTGAGATATATTTTCCTCATTGGATATTCAAGCGTCTCGAACTAGGAGAAGAACTTGAACTTGATGGAATTGGTAACGAAGAGGACAGCCGAATAGCAAGAAGAATAGTGTTAGTGAGTTTATGGTGCATACAAACTGATCCCTCAAATCGGCCACCAATGAGCAGAGTGGTAGAAATGCTGCAAGCGAGACTCGAGTCATTGGCAATCCCACCTAAACCATATTTGTGCTCCCCTTCAAGGTCTCCTCTAAGATCGGTGGAAAGTTCATCGCCCTCGCAACATTGTGATTCTTAGGACTATTAAGAACCTTCTTCCTTTCCACTAGCATTTGTGACTCTCAATAACTGCTTGCTAGGAATATCTTTTAAAACTGTGACATATAAGCTTGTCAGTGGATATTGCTCTCAAAAATGGGATAATTACTTGCGCTCTTGCAAATGGCAGCTCGGTTGTTAGAATTTAGAAAATAAATTCTTCTCATATACCATGGGGAACAAGCTGAGTTGGTATTTCGTTCATTATTGATTAGTGTGTTCTAGTTTCTAGATCTGTCTTAAACATGAAAACAGCATACATAATTCGTGGCCTTGCTGTAAATGTTAGTGACACTACTAAAATGCTAATGAATCTATGGGCTGTTGGGTACTAAGATCTCGAGTTCAATCTAAGTGATACCAAATACGTGTGCATGATCAATTGCTGTTGATGTGTGCAGATGATCTAGAAGTTGGCTTATTTCTGCACAAGCAGTCCTGATTTTTCCAATACTGTTACATTGTGAAGGAACTACCACTGAAATTACTATCCCCCCTGTAATTTTAATTTTAAATTTTTTATTCTTCAACTGAGGATTGAAGTTCTGAAGTTAGGAGTCCAACAGTAAGTTTAGTAACAAATTAAAAGGAATAAGCAAGAATAATCACAGTTTTTACAGGTGAAGTAAACAGAGTTCCTACATTTTTGTGATTGAAAAAATGGTAACTTACAATTTAGTCCTTAAAATTTAACAAAATATATAACTAGTCTCTATATTCAAAACTAAGCAATTTAGTCTATGAGTTTTGATAAAATCTATAATTTAGTCCTTACCATTGAAATTTAAGTTAAGTTATTATTAATTCTAGCAAAAATATCAAAATGCCATTAAATCTTTTTTCAATCTGAAAATAATTTGATCCTTAAAATTTTATTTTATTGGCAATTTAATACCTGAAATTTGGTTAAACTTACAAATTGATCCTTATAGTTTTAAAATTAATAATTTTGTTCTTAACATTTTAATAAACCTATAAATTAATTCTTACCGTTAAAATTACAGTTAATTTCTCATTAAATTTAACAAAAATATCAAAATGCTTTTAACTCTGTTTTCGATATGAAAACAATTTAGTCCTTCAATTTTTATTTTAATAACAATTTATCCATATTCATATATTTTTTTCTTTTTTTTATATAAAAATATTATAAATTGATATATATATATATATATATATATATAATTATTTATATATTATTAAAATCATAATGACATAAATAGAATTTTACAAAATTATGATGGCTTATTTATAAATAGTTATAATATTTAAGGATGTAAAAAATTTTATAATTAAATAAAATTTTTAAGGAGCTTAAATTAATATTATAATAATTTAAATTTAAAATTTTTTAATTTAATGGGACTCATATTTTAAAGATATAGGAACTAAATTACTAATAAAATAAAATTTAGGAACTAAATTATTAAGAAAATAAAACTTTAATGTTAAATTATTTTTAAATTAAAAATAAAGATAAGGGTGTTTTGGCCATTTTTCTTAAAATTAATAGTAATTTAATGAAATTATAATAATAGAAACTAAATTATAGATTTTATCACATTTTAAAGATTAAATTACTTAATTTTAAAAATTTAAAAATTAAATTATAAATTTTATCAAATTTTAAATATTTAATTGTAATTTAATCTTTAAAAAAATGAATTCAGACTTTTCAATCCTAAGTGGCAATACAGTACACGACAAATGAGCAAAGAAACGGAGAAGGCTCCACTTCCCCTGTGTGGAAGGAGTCACTGATTCCTGCAAGAAATTCAACAATCATGATTGCTCGAAAATATATGGATTATAGTAACCAAAGTAATAATGTCATTAGACCCTTTTGATTAATCTAACCACCATGTCAATATTTCCTTCAAAGGAAATTCACTTTCCTAAAGAAATGAAAAGGACTTTCAAACTTTAATTTTTTTTCAGTTTTACATTTTTTTTTAAAGAATTTGAAGAAACAAAGGAAAAGAGAAGAGAAAAGAAGAGATTAATTATGCTGAATAATCCTGTGGTCGGTTTGAATTAGCTCATCTTTTCTTCTTTTAAATCATTATCTTTGAAATCCTCACTTGTCATATTTTAACAAATGGACTATCTGTCTTGCATCTGTAAAATTTAGTCCCGTGATAAATATATTAAATTAAATCTTATTTAAAATTTAATTAAAGAAAGTTAATTATTAAATTAAGCAAGCACAAAAAGTGATTGCTACTATTGGAGATTGTATTATTTCCTTTATAGATCTTAACTTTTTCATAAATTGACAATTAAAAATTAATTTGCTATTTGATATTAATCGGATAGAAAGTGCTTTCTTTTTTTTATAGATATATGTGTCATCAGAAGCTAGTATTAGAAAAAATACGTTTGGTAAAAAAAATTTAAAAATTAAGAATTTAATATTATTTTTATAAATTTTAACTTTTAAAACTAATAATTATTAATTTAGATTTTATTTATTTCATAATTTTTTTTAAAAAAATATTTTTTAAATATTTTTTATATTTTATAATATTTGAGACACTTTAAAAAATTAATTAATAAAAAATAAATTTTTTTTTAAATGATTTTTTTATTTTTAAAATTTTAATAATTTTATTAAAATATCAAAATACTTATACATAAATAAAATAAATACATATAATTATTTAAAATTATATTCATAAAAAATATATTTTTTAAAAATATTATTTATGAAAAATATTTTTTATATATAAATTGTTTTTCATAAAATAAATAAAATTTTAAATTTCAAAATTAACATTTAATTATAAAAAGGCGTAAATATTAATTGTATAAAAAATTTGGACGCAGGTTTTCACCCTTCCTCGTTTCATTCATTTATTATTTCTCAGATATAAATACTTATTAAGATTTTATATTAATTATTTTATATAAATATATTTTACTCTCATAAATTTAAAAGTTTAATGTAGGTATGAAAATGAGTTTAATAACCATTTAATTAAATATATATATATATATAAAGTCGTGTATTTTTTTACACATTTTAATTAATTATATATATATTGATATAAATATTTAATCTAATAATTATTAAATTCATTATCATATGAGCTTAAATTTATATTAAAAATAATACTAAATAGCTCAAATTGAGCTAACTCAAATGCCTTAATTATATCCTCAATTAATGAGGAGTAACGAGAAGAAGTATTTTCATGACTAATGTACCCTTATAGAAAAGCTTGATGGCTCGAAGGTAGTTTTTGGTGTCATACATTATGCATACATTAATTATTGAATCGGTCCAATTGGTCAAACCAATTTAATTGAAAATCGAATTAATAATCAATCTAATTTAAGTGTTAAATCTGAATTTCACAGAATCATATTAACGTTATAATAATATTTATTATTTAAATATAATTTTAATATAAAACTTCAAAATTGTAAATTATATTCACAAACACAATTAAATTATGCTTAAAGCTACTGCATTTCTTCATTTATAATTCTTATTTATATCAACTAAAGTTCCTTATCTCTCTCCTCTTATATTTTATAATGTAGATTTCAAATTAAATTTTATTTACTTAAAATATAATATATAAAAATTTATAAATATTATTATAAAAATATATTTTATATTTAATTAATTATTTATATAAACTGATTTGAGTAATGGATATCTAGCATACAAAACTCGAATTCGACTCAAACACTTAATATGCTTGGTGTTGTTGATGGAGGAAGAGAAAGAAAAATAGAGTTTTGCAAGTAAGAAAATTAACATTATGATCAAATGAGTTTAATATGAGTTAATATTAAGATTTTCAAATTCGATTCAGTCATTGAATAGTAAAAAGGAGAGTTAAAGTTTTAAAATTCAACTGAATTAGAATTGGGATTTAATCAATGTACTATTAGATAAATATTAATATATGAATTAATAATATTTTAAAAATAATAATAATAAATTATTATACTTTATAGGTTGATATGTTTTACAAATAATTATTACCTTATAACAAAAGAAATATTTAGAGTAAATATTAAAATAATCATTTTAATATCAATGAAGATAAATTTTAATATATTAAATTTTTATACATTAAAAAATTGAATAAGAAACCAATTAAATAATTTAAAATAGCATTATAATAAATTATCTATACCATATGTCATGACCCAAATTCTGGGTCGGACTGGCACTAAGACTTGAGTCAACATAAAGCTCTCGAAACCTGTAGTAAGCTTAACTATTCCTAACCCTTCCATAGAGCCCACAAATATAATCCAATTTTGAGAAAACAAACAGAGATAGTCCGATTATAAATTGAACTATCCAACGGAGAGTTTTAGCTCAACAGACCTGTAAACACAAGATAACTCAATTTAGGGAGTTCAGCTTACTCTCGCAATCCTCATACAGATAAATAATCCAATGGGAGCTCAGCTCCCTCATCCAAGGTAAATACTCATCTCATACATTCCAACATCTCTATATAATAGGTTTACAATTTCAAAAGAAATAGATTATCACATTCCCAACAAGATTAGAATACTACTAACACATGCGGAGTTCTAAATTATAAATTAAGGAAATAAAATAGAAATAAGCTACTGTTGTGTAAACCTGCGAGAGATGAAGCAAGTTATTCACAAAAAGAGTCTACCTGTCACCTGGGGAAAAATGGTTGAACAAGGGTGAGCATTTGACTAATAGAGTAAAATATTGATTTTAAATACAATTTTTATAACTATCTAGAACTAATGCATTGCCTGGATATGAATTGCAGTATAGTCACATAATATCAAACAATTCAAGCAATATTCGCATAAAAGATAATTTGGAACATGCACATACCTGTGTGTCTCAACAACATATATACATATGAGAGCTGATCACCTATACAGCTCTCTTAATTTCAATACCTGCCAACGAGATCAATTCCAGCCGGACTTTCTCTTAATAATCCAAATGCGGAGAGTTAGCGAGATCAACTCATAGTTATACTCACCCTGACTCATCGACATATAAGGATCGGGTCTCAGTGAGTCAAGCTCTAGCTATGACTACCTGTCCTACCCATATCCATAACCTCACCACACGCACACTGACACATGCACACAGCTCCAAATTATCCTAAGGTGACATCCATAACAATTTCATTAAATAAAAATGCAATACAAGGCTTGCCTAATATTTAACTACATACATATATTTATAAGTGAATACATGGGCATGCATTGAATATATAATAATATTGAAATTATAAATAAAATTAATATCTATTCACAAATTATCCAAATGTCACTTGGGCAGCTGAGAAGACGAGGAAGGTTGACTCAGATAACTTAAATAATCATATTCAAAATTTATCAATATTAACTCAAAACAAAGAACTAAAGAGCCTAAGACACCTTAGGTTTATGCCAGAAATTTGGCACAATTTTTTCTGTACTTAGGACCTACCCAATCTGCAAAGTAACTCAAAAACACTTCTAAAATCAAAGGTCTCAAGCCCACATCTCAACAACATCACACAATGCCCTTCCTGGGCCTGCCAAACCAGTCAATTCTCACATAAAATAATTATTTAAAAATTCAGGACGTTACATTCTTCTCTCCTTATAGAAAATTCATCCTCAAATGTTTATACAAGGCAGAACAAATACACTGAGTTATATATCAAACAAGTATGGGTACTTGTTGCGCATATCTCACTCTGACTCTCGGGTGTATTCCTCTACAAATTGACTTTTCCACAGTACTTTAACCATAGAGATCTGTTTTGACTGAAGTTGTCTTATCTGATAATCCACTATAGCCACTGGTTATTCCTCAAAAGTCAAGTTCTTGTTTAACTTCACTGTGTCTGGTTGCAACACATGAGAAGGATCGGGAATATATTTCCTAAGCATGAAAATATGGAACACTAGGTGGATATGAGAAAGGTTTGGTGGTAACTCCAACTGATAAGCAATTGCTCCCATTTTGTCCATGATCTCGAAAGGTCCTACGTAATGGGGTGCCAACTTGCCTTTCTTTCCAAATCTCTTAACCTTTTTTATAGGAGAGACCTTTAAGAACACATAATTACCCACTATAAATTCTACACCTCTCCTCCTTGGATCTGCATAACTCTTCTGCCTGCTGAAAGCTGTCTTTAAATGTTCCTTGATCAAAGGAACTATCTCTGAAGTATATTATACCAGATCTAAATCATATACTCTTGCCACTCTAACTTTTATCTAACACAGAGGGAACCTATACTTCCTGCCATATAATGCCTCATGGGGTGTCATTCCAATACTGAAATGATAGCTATTATTATAAGCAAACTTCACTAATGGTAGCTGATTATCTTATTGACCTCTAAAATCTATGATACACATGAAAAGCATATCCTCCAATGTCTGAATTGTCCTTTCAGACTGTCCATTTGTCTGTAGGTGAAAAGTTGTGCCAAGTGCTTCCTAAAATTTCCTCCAAAACCAAAAAGTGAATTGGGGCCCTCTATCAGATATTATGAAAGCAGAAATCCCATGCAATCTGACTATCTCACGGATGTACATATGTATATATCAGATATCCATCATCTTTCATTTATTGCTATATATATATTTACAATTTATAATTTGATGTGCGTAGAGAATTCCTAAATTCTTACTTCTCTATTCATCACATTGGATTCTACTTTCAAGGTAAAAATTCCTTTTCTTTGTTCAATAATGGGTGAATTTGATTTTTATTTTCTTTCCTTGAATTGTTACAACTACTCTAGAAATTCATTGTTTTTTCTTTGACTATTGGTATTTAATTGGGTTGATTATGATTACTGATAGACAATAACCTTGATTTTAGATTATTAAAATATATATATATATACCACTTTTGATCACGTTAGACCAACTCCCGTGTTCATTCATCCGAAAATCATGTTAGATCAACTCCCGTGTTCATTCATCCGGAAATATATATATATATATATATATATATATATATATATATATATATATATATTAAAGTTATTATTATTATATTATTTTATTATTAGTTGATATTTTTCTTTTATATTTTGGGTATGTGGGAGATTCGAATATTTAATCTGTCAGTTGAAATTGTCTCTCTTTCATTGAAAATAACTATTGTCTTGGAGGTTCCAGGTAAGTGGTAATTATAGTACATAGCATCGTTTTAGTCCCTTTTAAAATTTTTTAGCATTGAATTGTTATTAAATGAAATTTTAAATTAATATTTTAACAATTATTTTGACATGTAATTTTTTAGAGTTTTATTTTATTATTGAATTTTAATCTAATTTTGATTAAATAATTTATTTTTTTAATTATCCATGCATTAGAGCAATTACGATTCCGGGAACAGGCCTTTAATGTCTTTTATATTGATTTATATCTAATTGTGGAATTTACAAATGTGCTACGCGAAATTGATTTGAGATTCTTGACTCTCTGAAATTGTTGAAATAATCTGTTGAAATTGCAATGTCAGTTATTGTTCATTATCTAAAACTTTTTGATTGATTTTGATTGATTTATGGAAATTGATTTTCTATTTTGAATTGGTACCTGTGCCGACTATCACGGTATTAGTTTGCATTGTTGAGTCATGCATCATTATAATTTATATTTTGCATTAGTATCATATGCATTGATATCTGTGAAGGAGAAGAAATGTATCTGATATTTGGTAGCGCGCTTACCATCTGGCCTTTGGTGATGTGGGGTATCATCACCCTGGTGTACTGTACCATAAAGTTTATTTGAATGATTTTTATATATTTTATGTAATTATTTTACTAATGATTTTGATAGCATGAGCATGATTTTATTGGATAGAAAATTTATTGTGAAATTAATCAAGCGTCTGCTTGCTCCTGTTCCGTTGTGTGCTGTAATTATCATTCACTGAGCATTAGCTCAAACCATGATTTCTCTGTCTGTTATCTGTTTCAGATTATTAGATTTTCTCTCCGGGTCCAAGCGTTTGAATGGCTTCTGGAGAGAGATAATTTCTGGTCTTGTTTTCATGGTATGCCCGAATTCATGCTTCATCGGGCTAACATTTGGTTTAACTTATTAAACAGTTTCAGTTTTATATGAATTTCATAGAGACTCCGCAGTTTATCTAGGCGATTTTATTATTTGTTTAGTATTTAGTTATTTGCAGTTTGTATGGGCTCTCACTATTATTTTCTTTAGATCAATAAATGACTTTTTTATTATTTTAATTTGTGATACTCTGCTAAGGCTTGCATGGATTAAAAAAAAAAAAACTATAATTCATGTGCCGGTCACGACTTGAGTTTTTGGGTCGTGACAAAGTTGGTATCAAAGCCAGGTTGAGGTCTAGTAAACTTGCGGAGCATAGGATCTTTAACGTCTTTTCAGTTTATCATTGCTTTAGGCATCTACGTCTATAACAACCCAAAAAAAAAAAAAAATTATAAATAAAATAATTTTGGACCTAATTGTAAACTCCTAAAAGGTTGAGGGACTAATAGTGTAATTAGAAGCTAAAAAAAAAATTAAAACGCAGCACAACCCCTCCCTCCCGTCTCTCTCTCTCTTCCTTCTATCTCTCTCTCTCTTCCTCCCGTGTCTCTCCTTCTCCTCCCTCCTCCCATTTTTCTTCTTGTCGGCAAGGGACCCACTGCCGGTGACCACCCTAGCGGCTTCAGCCTGACCGGGCGACCACTAGTGGACAGGAAACAACAACAGAAGATGGTGGCGGCGACAAGAATTGAATAGAGAGAGAGAGAGCGACGGCGAGGACCATCCAAGGCCGTTTTTGGCCATCTCTGAAGACAGGAAGATAGGGGACGCCGACAGCGAGCTTCTGGCAGTACTGGGTTCCTCGTCCGACCAAGACTCGCCGGTTTTAATAGAGTTTCCGACAAGAAACAAAGAGAGAGAAAGAGGAGAGAGAAAGTGATGACAGTGGCTTTCCAGCCACTTTTCTGGTGATCCGACCGTCGGATCAAAAATCTGAGGCCACCGATGGACTCAGGACGACAAGATCTCTGAGATAGGACTAATCCCACTCCGATCGGCCACCGTTTGAAAAAGGCGATAATCGGACGATCCAGATCGCTTGGTGAGACTTTCGAATTTTTTTCAATTCCCAAAATTTAAAAATAATTTTATGATAATTATTAACACAATTTAGACTTAATTTAGGTGCAATCAGATCGAGGATAGCTCACCGGCGCCAGGACCGCATTTTCAGGCAGATCCGACTGCTCGGTGGCTCGTCTTAGAACGTGGTCGATATTACAATCAATCTTAATATTTTCAGACGTTCTGCATGCGTTCCAGGTGTCAGAATTGGCAGAGGTAAACCCGAACTCCTAGTTGCTCATTTTTTGCTAATACCGATTTGGAATAAAACTCATAAAATATCCGTGGATGATAAAGAAATTATAATTCCTTTTGCATTAACTTAGTAATATTGCTAAGGACCGCGGGGAAAAGTTTTAGAATTTTTAGAGCTCATATGGGTAGTTTTTGCAAAAGGGGTTAATTATAAGGATTAAATTATAATTTTTCACATTATGATTGTTGATTGTTGGATGGGCCCAGGAGGGGCCTTGTGATGTGATTGAGTTGTGATTGTGTGGTTGGCAGATATAGAAGTGTATTTGAAGCCTTTTGCAGGTTGGGTAGGTCCTAGGTATAGGGGAAACTCTGTCGGATTTCCAGCATGAATTAGGCTGTCTGTTGTCTCTTTAGAGTTTTATTTTGACTTAGTACTAATAAATTTATAATATAATTATTTAGGTGATCGATGTCAGCTATTTTTCTCCATCCAGTAGCCACAATAGTCCTTGGTATACTGTAAGTAAAATATTAATTTTAATTGTAATTTCGATATTATTATATGTTCAAGCATGCCCATGCATCACTTATATGTATATATCTATGTAGTTAAATACTAGGCACTTTTTATATTGCATTCTTAATTGATGGATTGCCATGGGTGTTGTTTGTGGTAATTTGGAGCAGTGTGCGTGCGTTGGCATGCGTGTGGTATGGTTTGGATATGGACAGGACGGGTAGACACGGCTTGAGAGATTCACTGGGACTCGGTCGTTTAGGGTAGACACGGCTTGAGATCTTCGCTGGGACCCCATATTTGGTTTATTAAGCGAAAGTCTGACTTGAGATCTTCACTGGCAGAGGTTGAATTAAGAGGACTGTATAAGGGATCAGCTCCCGTATATGTATTGTTTGACGTTATCGGGTGTGTGAGTGCTCCAAATTGCCTTTTTGCTGTTATGATATGAAAATTATGACGATGTTGCATTTCACTCCACTGGGTGCATTAGCTTTAGATAGCTATAGAGATTATGGTTAAAATTGATATTTTACTCTCTGAGTCGAACGCTCACTCCTGTTTACCATATTTTTCCAAGCTACAGAAGGATACCTTTTTCAGAATAACCTGTTCCTTTCCTCGCAGGTTATGAAAAAAAAAAATTATTTAACTTTATTATTATTATCTAAATTTGCAATTTAGAACTCCTCATGTATTAGTAGTAGCATTAATCCTGTTAGGGATTGTATGAATTTAAGTTTTTGGTATTAACAAATGAAAAATTTTTATGAGTTTTAAATAGTTTGTAAATGATGTAACAGGGTTGAGCTTGGCTCCCCTAATTTTAGTTTCTGATAATTACTGGCTGAAGCTGGCCCGAAATAAAATTATAACAGTTTAATTTTAAAATATTTTATATGCATATTGGGCCTAAATTATGGGCCTGGTCATGGGATTGAGAATAGTAAGGCTTACTACGGGCCTCGGCTTTATGCCGGCCCAAGTCCTAGTGCCGGTCCGGCCCATAGGTTGGGTCGTGACAGCGTTCCTCATACTTTTTGACTTTTTAAAATTTGGCTCATATATTCAAATTTAATGCTTGTTTATTATAATGAATAGGTGCCTGGGTTTGTTAAACATAAAAGGAGAGCTAAGGCTAAAGGTCTTGATGGTGCAAACCTTGATCCAACAGGGGAGGTACCACCTCAAACTATTGATCAGACATCTAAACAGACGCCTATGGCTAAGACTGGGGTGCAACCATTCCAATTAGCTATTACGGCTCAAGCACCTAAGGCTAGTCAAGTTACTATGACAAATCTGGCAACAGGATTGCACGCAGTGAATCGTGCTATTAATACTATGACTGAGTACCTTACAGCTCGACAACAGCAACCAGCGGTTGCCCATACTTCAACACCAACCCAGGATAGGGCTCGATTTCTTAACTCCACAGTCTTTCTCAAGCTAAAACCAAAGGAGTTCACTGGAGAGGATGCATTAACTGATCCCTTGGATTTTTTAAATGACATGGAGAGGTGTTATGATACCATGGGTTGCAGTAGCGCTAGGATGGTGATGTTGGTAGGAAATCAACTTAAAGGAGTGGCTCGTGAGTGGTATCTCTCTAAAAGAACAGGTCGACCCAAAGGTTCTATCCTCTGGCCTGAGTTTCACTCTCTCTTCTTAGAGCGATTTCTCCCTCCTAGTGTTTAAGAGGCTAAGGCTTTGGAGTTTGAAACCTTGAAGCAAGGCAACATAACAGTTACAGAGTATGAGATGAAGTTTACCAAGTTATCCCATTTTGGTAAACACTTGATTCCAAATGAGGATTGAATTGTGGTAATTATAGTACATAGCATCGTTTTAGTCCCTTTTAAAATTTTTTAGCATTGAATTGTTATTAAATGAAATTTTAAATTAATATTTTAATAATTATTTTACATGTGATTTTCTAGAGTTTTATTTTATTATTGAATTTTAATCTAATTTTGATTAAATAATTTATTTAGTTAATTATCCATGCATTAAAGCCATTAGGATTCCGAGACAGGCCTTTAATGTCTTTTATATTTATTGACATCTAATTGTGAAATTTATAAATGTGCTACGTGGAATTGATTTGAGATTGATTTGATCTTACTGACTCTCTAAAATTATTGAAATAAACTATTGGAATTGCACTGTTAGTTATTGTTCATTATCTGAAAATTTTGGGTTAATTTTGATTGATTTATGGAAATTGATTTTCTGTTTTGAATTGGTACCTGTGCCCAGAATTTGTATCTGCTATCTAGCCCCACCGTGTGAACTATCATAGTATTAGATTGCATTGTTGAGTCATGTATCATTGCAATTTATGGTTTGCATTAGTATTATATGCATTAATATCTATGAAGGAGGAGAAATGTATCTGATATTTGGTAGCGCGCTTACCATATGACCTTTGGTGATGTGGGGTATCATCACCTTGGTATATTATATCATAAAGTTTATTTGAATGATTTTTATATATTTTATGTAATTATTTTACTAATGATTTTGATAGCAAGAGCATGATTTTATTGGATAAAAAATTTATTGCGAAATTAATCAAGCGTCTGCCTGTTCCTATTTCTTTGTGTGCTGTAATTATCATTCACTGAGCATTCACTCAAAGCACGATTTCTCTGTCTGTTATCTATTTCAGATTATTAGATTTACGCTCTTGGTCCAATCGTTCAATTGGTTTCTGGAGAGAGACAATTTCTGGTCTTGTTTCCATGGTATGCCCAAATTCATGCTTCTTCAGGCTAACGTTTGGTTTAACTTATTGAACAATTTCAGTTTTATATGAATTTCATAGAGACTTCGCAGTTTATCTAGGAGATTTTCTTATTTGTTTAGTATTTAGTTATTTGGAGTTTGTATGGGCTTTCACTATTATTTTCTTTAGATTAATAAAGGAAATTTTTTTTGTTATTTTAATTTGTGATACTCTGCTAAGGCTTGCATGGATTAAAAAAAAAAACTATAACTCATGCGTGGGTCACGACTTGAGTTTTTGGGTCGTGATAGCAATGAGCTTTAACAGTGACGGGGAGAAGAGAGGTCTGATGCCTGGTGCTTATGAAGGAAATGGAGCTACAGAACTACCAAATCAATCCTTTTGAACTGACAAGCTAAAGTACTATTGGAATGAGATTTTCAATGTGACACGTGAGGATTCTAAGAACTGTTGTTTTGGGAGTGTGGAGATTCTTTATAAGTTCTTTATAAAACTGACACTTATAAAGACTCTTTATTTCCTTCCCTTACACTTTCTAGGCTTAAAAAAAAAAAAAAAAGAACCCCCTTTTAATAGTAACACATTTGGTATTTATAAGGAATGGAAGCCCTAAAATTGAGGGTCAGGATTCAAGATGGAAAAAGAAATGGTTTGGATTTAAAAGGACAATATTTGAGGGTTAGAAATTAAAGAGATCGAAAATCAAGGGTAGAGATTAACTCAGGACTCCTTTGTCCTTATCTTCTTTGATCCAAAGGTTGGGAATTGTGCCTTGCAGACTGGATCAATGGTTAAGGTTAAAAGGTATCAATTTTGCCTTTATTACTCTTGATCCAAGGGTCTGGGATTTATCCTTATAAGTATGATCAATGGTGAGGACTGAGGCGTACCGGAGTGCTTTAACTAACTCAAATCTGATGGTGGAAATTTGATTTACAAAACCAAGGGCTATAATTTAATGACAAAGTGATGTCTCTGAAATTCTGCCTTACTCGACCCTTTTGTTTTTATTTCTTTGTCTAGCCTTATTTGGTTTTCTAATCAGATCTCTCTGAATCTGATCTCTTTTAATCTGCTCTGATCCATTTGAACCCTCCTTATTTGATCTCTCCTTTTGTCTGCTCTTACTGTGACTGACTTAGGGTAAATTTTTCCTAGGGCTAGGCCTTCTATTAGTTGAGATTGGAAGCACCAGGCCCATTTGAATCCGAACTTAATTGAGCGAGCTCTATCTTGGCCGATCTCTTTTGTCATTAATCCCCTGTCGAGCTCAGTCTCCAAATTCAAGTGCACTTAGGGAGTTGCGAAATGTTTATTTGTTCAAGATGTCGCCTCAAGCTTCGCAGGTATTAAATGTACAGGGCTATATATATATGGGCGGGATTGTCATTTCACACTTCTCATTCATTCTCTCCCAAACCTTCTCTAGCGAGTCTTTTCTCGAGCTTCCATTCTTCGACAACGTGATTTTTATTGAAGGTATAGTCTTTGATCTTTTTCCATTCATTATTTTCTTGTTTCATTAGAAAATGTGCGGCGGTGATGTTCAGAGAGTGATGAGTCCACCATCGGTCAATGTTTCATGGACCTCTAATGAGGGGGAGGAGGCAGGAACAAGTAGGCGAGATGAAGTCATGCTAATCTCAACCACGTCAGTCGGTCCGAGCCAAGGATAGGCTCTAAACCCCTAAAAGGAGTCTCTACCAGCGGATGAGTGACGTCGGTTCTGAAACTTTCTGAACTGACTCAAATAAGTCAGGAGTTCAACCTTTCAGCTGGTGTGTATGAGCTCATCTAATGCCACAGGGACTTTAGAGCAGATCACTTTTTCAAAAAGGGAGATCAAATTATCGTTTATGAGGAACAGTTAATGGCTAAGATGCAGTTTCCTTTAGAACAGTTCTACAAAGATGTATTGAGATATCACCGCATCTGTGTCACTCAACTACATTTGAACTCCTGGTGAACTCTGGTTGCTTTCAAAGGTTTATGCTGAGCTAAGGGCTTAGTGCCAACTGTGAGAGTGTTTGCTAAGCTCCATCGCCTTACCAGGTGGAAGAATAACGGGTACTGATTCTTCTAGGCAAAGTTGAACTATGGGCTCTTCGCCGAACACCCCTCCTCCCTGAAGAATTGAAAAGATTGATTTTTCATTCTATGGACTCGAGATCCCGGTGGTTTCAATGGCGTTCCACAGAGTTAGAACTATTTAGCTGAGAGGCCCCAAGAGAAGATCGTCCTTAATCAGGATGAGACAGCGGTGGTCAAAGAGCTAAAGAGCCAAGCAAACTCTTGCTAGTACTTATGCTCTGATGTCGTTGTGGCTGAACTAAAGTGGTGGCTGATGAATGTGGTCGCCCATGAGAACTTTCTTCTTCAACTTTCTGATCTCAGGCCCGAAAAGTGTAAAACCCCTTTATCTTAATCTTATGACTAATATGAACTCACTAACTTCTTTTTGTGTGCAGAGATGATGGGAGGCGAGGTTGACAAGGCAACTTAGAAGAGGAAGAGGGAGCTCGCCAAGAAAGTTGTAAAAAAGAAGGAAGCCACTGCTGTTGCTGCTGCTGCCAGGGCTAAGGAGCTCAAAGCTAAAAAAAAAAAAGCTTAAGTTAAAGAGACTACCTCTCCAACTCGAGCTGAAGAGCCCAAAACTGAGAGATTGACTCCCTTTGCTGACCAAGCTCAGCTTCAACCGCTAACCTCTACTATTTCTGAGGGTGGCTCGTTTGGAGAAACCATTTCATCTGGACAATTGAACTCTAGGGAGCCCAAGTGTTAGTGTGGTCTCTAGAGAGAAATTGAACAGTCAAAGGCAACATAAACCTGGCCCAAGTCACTAGCACAATAATATGTTTCACAGAGGACAAAGCTCGGATGGCCCCAGAGAGCATTGACGATCTCTTGAACCAATCAATGAACCTGAGTCTAGAAGTCGTGGCTACTCAACACATGGTGAAGGAAAAGGTAAATTTCTTGAGATGAGAGATGTCCAAGGCGATCCATGAGCTCGTTGCTTATAAAGGCCAATTGATTGCTGCCAATGCTTGGGTTAGAGAACTTGAGCAACAGGTGAAGTCTTCCAAGGATCATATAGCTCGTCAGCAAAAGGAGCTCAAGGATGCCCAGGCAGATCAAGCAGCTGACTTGGTGAAATTCAGAGAGGAGCTGAAGACAAAGGAGGATGAGCTGAAGGCAAAGGAGAATGAAGCTCTTGAGAGAGAAGCTAGCGCTTACGTGCAAGCTCACAGTGATCTCCTTGCCGAACTGCTTAAATGCTATCCTCAGGAAGACTTCTCCTGGCTTGAGAAGCTCGCCCCGGGTGTAGAGGCTGAGAGGGAGAGTAAGTGAGAGGTTGACGATGTAACTGAAGCTCAGATTGGGGGAGATCTGCCTGCTGAGTGACTTTGTAATTTTTCTTTGAAATATAAAACCTCTTTTAAGATTGATGTTCTTAAACATTTCGTGTTCCAACTTTTTGGCATTAAAATTTATTGAGATCAGATAATTTTAAGATTGGACTTTGATTAAAACTTGAAAACAACATTGAAACTTAATTAAAATTGAAATTTATTGAGATCAAATAGCTAGTATAAAGAGATTGAACTTTGATTAAAACTTGAATAGAATTGAAAACGAGTATTTAAAATTGAGCTTTATTGAGATTGGATAGTTAGCATAAAGAGATTGAACTTTAATTAAAACTTGAACAGAATTGAAAACGAGTATATAAAATTGAGCTTTATTGAGATTGGATAATTAGCATAAAGAGATTGAACTTCAATTAAAACTTGAACAGAATTGAAAACGAGTATATAAAATTGAACTTTATTGAGATTGGATAGTTAGCATAAAGAGATTGAACTTCGATTAAAACTTGAATAGAATTGAAACTTAAACGAGTATATAAAAATTGAGCTTTTTTGAAATCGGATAGTTAGCATAAAGTTATTGAACTTCGATTAAAAGTTAAACAGAATTGAAACTTAAACGAGTATATAATTGAGCTTTTTTGAGATTAGATAGTTAGTATAAAGAGATTAAATTTCGATTAAAACTTAAACAAAACTTAAATGAGTATATAAAATTGAGCTTTATTGAGATCGAATAGCTAGAATAAAGAGATTGAACTTAACCATGAAGTCGAATTTCGATTAAACTTAAACAAAACTTAAAGGAATATATAAAAGATTAGAATTTCAGGACAAAAATTTAATTGAATCTTAATTACTAAGTGGAAAATTAGGCATATACTTAAAAACTTAAGAAAAAGACAAATTGCATTAAACTTTAATTGCTATTTTCATTAGGTCAATCGGAAAGAATTCATTTACCGGACCAAAATATGGTGTCTACGATTAGATTATAGAAATGATTAATAAGGATATTTATATATTATATTAAAATTTTACTTTTTAATGTATAATAAATTTTTTTCATATAATTGCTATTTTTAGTGCAACATAAACACAAAATGCATATTAATAAAATAATTATGGGAGATTCTAAGGTAATTTTGTTTTTAATAAAGTAAATCTTAGTTTTATCAATAATCATGATAGATAAATAGAATAATATCACATCCTATATCTAAGAGCACGAAATTAAAATAAAAAATAAAAAATCAATAATTATGTACATGTCATTTTTATTAATAAAATATTTTTGACATTCAATTCATTACGTAATTCTATATAAATCAATTATTACATTATCGAACTTTATTTATTTGATTTTATCAAATGAACATGTGATTTCACTAATTTGTGTATGAAATTCGTACGATGAATACATTTATAAATGAATTAATATATAAAATACATATTTTTTTTATAAACAAAATTTTATTAATAAAAAAATAGAAAAAACTTAGCAAATCCTACCCATCTAAACCTGGCAGGAGCGAAACCTTTAGTTGATGGCACCCAGAATTTTCAAAAAGAAAATATTTAGTAATCCTTTGGTTACGTTGTGTATGAGTTTGGGAGTTAAGGAACTGATGTAAAGCGCAAGATAAATGTCATGCTCTTGTATACAACACCTTCAGTTGACCATTGACGGGGACATATTCTGGACATTGGGAACTTAAGCCTCCTATAGGATACTGGTGTCCAACTTGAAACTCTATTAACAAAAGATGAGAAGGACCTCATCTAATTTGGTATTCTCTATTCTAATCTCTTCGATTTTAATCCGTCTTTCTACTCCGACTTTAACATTATCAAAGGACATACCAGATATTAATCCTAAGCTGGCATCTCATAAATGACTAATTATCTAAGTAGGAGATCGATAATATATTGATCAGTAATGTCATATAAAATATTTCTCAATAAATAAAATATGCACTAAACATTCGACACAAATCTCTTAATATCTTAAATATATTTCGTAGATTTATACATGTCAATCACGTGACATCTCCATAATTACATGTTTATCACCACTTAAAAAATTTTACATGTTTCAATTATCATATTTTCTTAAGAAATATAAATGCTCTTCACACTATTTAAAAAGCAAAGATAAATTTTAATTTGAGAGAAACTCTCTTATCACATTAAGAAAAACTTATACTTTCTTTATTATAGAATTCAAATGCAAACTCCCTTTTCTATTACAATTATCTTCTATTTATTTTTAATTATAAAATAAATTTTTATTATTTTATATTAAGTTACTAATCTGATCATTGAAGATCACATAATAGGAAGACCATCTACTCTTATCTTTTTTTTTTTTGGTGATACCATCTACTCTATCTTTAATTATGATTATGTTTACCTTCTACTCTATCTATGATTATGTTTCCATGTGTACTTGAATCCAAAGCTTCCCACTTCAATCCATATCACTATACAATGTAAGAAATTTTGTTAATATTATTCATGATTTGAAAATTTGATAATAAATTAATGAATAAATTTCCATATTAGATTTCAACTTTATAGTTGGGGAACCTATGAGACTAAAAAACCCCTTTATTAAAATATTATTATATTTATGGTTTGAATAAAAAAATATATTATATAGTAAATATTATAATTTTGGGTAATATCTTTAATTACAATGTTTATTGGTGAACTTGCACAACTTCATGCCCACAAGGTCATCGGCTTAGATTCAACAGTCTAAGATTTAAGGCGGATACCTTTTTCGTCATTGACTATTGCAGGGGCGACCCTTCTCAATCAACTTGTTTCCGTTAATTATCAAGTCAAACCCCATCTCTTCTCGTTCTCGAAGTCTCAACTCAACCTACAATATTGCCCTCTTCTCCTCTCCTCTCCTAACGTTATAAAAATATCATCCTCTCTCTCTCTCTCTCTCTCTCTCTCTCTCTCTCTCTACTGTACTATCAAGATCTCCAAATGAACCAAAACTTGTTGTTAATTCCCTTCTATCCATTCATTAATCTCTTTATCATCACTTTCCTTCTCCTCGCCAGAGAGGCCACATGTGCATATGTAGATCCTCAGTACTTGACTTGCAGCATCAACAAAACATGTGGCGATGGCCAAATTATATCCTTCCCATTCTATATTCAAGACCAGCAAGAATCTTTCTGTGGTTACCCTGGATTCAATCTCGTTTGTCAAAATCGCCGTCCAGTTCTCAGACTACGAGATGATAATTATACTATCCACAAAATCGACTACAAAAACCAGATTATTCGCGTCTCAAACGCCGCGTTTTTCCATACAAACACCGCTTGTGTTCCTCATCGATTCAAAAACACATCACTACCCGATGACCGGTTCAATCTATTTCCAAATCAGACAGAACTCTTCTTGCTTTCTCGTTGCAACTCAACACTACTAGGAGGTAGTAATAGTGAACTTCAAAAGTACAAGGTTAATTGTTCTGGCGAAACTGAAGATGGTCCAATTTTATCAATGTTTGATGGCGATCCTATACTGGGTACTGCATCAGAGGTCTGTGAAAAAGAATTGGTGGTTCCTGTGGATTCGCAAAGAGGAGAGAATGAAGGAATTGAAAGGATGCTAGAAAGAGGGTTCGTGTTGAATTGGACAGCAAGTAATTGCAGCATATGCGAAAGTAGTGGAGGTAAATGTGGGTTTAATAGCAGCACCTACCATTTTAGGTGTTTCTGCCCAGACCGGCCTCATGCTTGGGACTGTAAACCTGACCCTGCAGCTACAGGTGAGTTTCTTTCTTTCTTTCTTTCTTTTTCTTTTCCTTTTTCTTTCTGCCTGTCCACACGTATGGTTTGTTAGCTGTAGATAAGGCTGTCAATTCATGGCATTAGATAAGATAGGCCACTTGAGATCATGAGATATGCCTTGCTGGGTTTGCTTTAGATATTGATTGCCTGCCTGATCGCCTGCTTCCTGCCCCTTGTGTATATTTAATATTTAGTACTCTTGCCAGTTGCCTGAAACGGACTACCGTGTGCCTTTCTGGCCTCACTGTGCCCACCCATTAAGGCAAAAAAAAAGTATCATCTAGGTGTGAAGTCAGTAAAAAGCCTTTTGCCCTTTTATGAACAGGTCCTACTCCTGACTTTCATGTGGAGCCGGACATCAACGCCCCCATTTGGCAACGTTTTTATCTTTTTAAGTTGTTTAATATTTTTATTAGGATTAAAATAATTAAAATATTATCACTTATTTATATTTTTTTATAATATAATATTTATATTAATTTTTAAATATTAAAAAAATAATTCATGAAAAATTATTATTTTTAACTTTTTTAAATATTAAGTGAATATTTTAATTAAAATTAATAAAATAATATCACTATTTTTATATTTAATAATTAATTTAATAATTATTTTTATCAAATATTTTTATTTTAAATCACTATATAAATAAATAATTATTAATAATTAATATCTAACAGCTAGTAAATTATATAATAGCTACTAAACATCTAACAACTAATATTATTAAATAGGACTCAAATTTTAGTTTATGGGTTCTGCAGCTCTCTGAGTCAGGGACTGAACAAGAATTTGGTCCTATTCCACTGCATCAAAGTAAAAATAGGAACAGGATTCAGGAATTGTAGAAATTAACTATAGGATTATATTTAGACGGTCATCATTGATTCTTTTGCAAATTAGGAGTTTATTTCATCAATATTCCCTCAACATAGTGACTGTATTAGTGTTGTCCTTTAATTTTTATTTGTATCATAAAATTTTTTAATTTTAATTTCAATATTATTAAGATGATATGTGATATACTATCATCAATTTACAAGTTAATTTATAGCTAAATTTTACTCATTATCTCTCAACTTAGCTAAATTTTTTTATTTGTAAATTATTTAAAATAAAATTATACTTTTAAAAATAGTCTATTATTTTTATAAATATTTACAATTAATTAATCTTATTAAAAATAATGTAATTTTATTATTTTTTCAAGAAAAGTTAATAATATTACTTTTACTTCTATTACTTTTTCATTCAAATATAGGTATATCTTCCTTTAATTTTATTTTAATGTTAGAAAAATTAATAATATATACTATTTAGTTTATTTTAATGATATTCAAACTGTAATTAAGTATGGATGATTTTTCTTTTTTAATATAGGTTGATATTATATATAGTTTTTTTCTTATATTAGTAAAATAATATATTTAATTTTAAATTACTATTTATCTTATTTTGTGTTATAATTATTTTTATATTAAAGGATTTTTTGACTTGTGAGATAAATTAATCAAAGTTGAGGGATGCCTGTAGTAAATTTATCCAAATTGAGAGATAATAAGTGAAATTTAGCCTTAATTTAATCTGCAAATCAGTAATAGCAAATCATAAGATTTTAATAATACTCAAATTAAAGTTTAGAGAGATTTATGATACAAATTGAAGTTATAAGAGACATTGCAGATACAACTATCTAAATTAAGGAACTATTAATGAAATTAATCCCACAAATTAGCTTGAAGTTGATACCCTCCCAGTTGAACTTAGTTCCCTATGACCCTTATAAAACTTTGAAAACTCTAGTGATATAAATGATTAGTTAAGAATAGGCATCACGATAATCAAATATCTATTTTATATAATATGCAAATTTTAATATTGTTTCACAATTTCTGGAGTTTTAATTGTCTAGATATTGATCGAGGAATTATATATATATATATATATATATATATATATATATATATAAATTTTGGTTTTCTAATAATTGTGAAGTGATCATTAGTAGCTAACATAGAATTAGGAGTGATAATTAGGGATGATTAATGGGGTGGCTTTTGGTGTGGTGTGGTGTGAGCGTATGAAGTCGGCAGTTGAATATATTTCATGATAGTTTGAAGGGAATTAGTTGGACCAAAGCATGATGAAACATGCCCATGTTATTATAATTATATAATATACTCTCAATTATTTCTCAATGCTGATCCTAACCATATTAAATATTTATGCCAACTGCACATATGTTTCCACATCTCATACCTACCTAAATAGGAGGATTTTTTTTTTAATTATAATAAGATTTCTCTATTTTTTTAGCTTCTAATTCTTCTTTCTAACTTTCTAGGCAGCCTTTACTTGACCATGAAGTCTTACTCATTATTATTATTATTTTTTTAAATCGTGTTATATTCTGAACAATGAATTCTTCTTGTTTTGAACAATGTCTATATAGAATTGCAAGATGAAAGCAAAGTAATTGATTGATATATGGCATTGGGGTATTAGGTTAGAAATTAATTATTATTTGTATTATAGGAAGTCAAGAAATTCAACAAATTCAATTTCTCGTAACTAGGGTCTAGACCTTGGAAAGAAATTTCCTTATATGAACCAAGCCATGAAGAATCCTCTACTTCACCTTAGAAATTCACAAATCCAAATGATTTTAAATTGGGTGTTGTTCTTTTGTGTCTTTTGGTCCACAATGTTAATACATGCATTCAAAGTTTCAAATGATTATATAACCCATAGTTGAAAATTTGCAATTTCAAACCAAGTTTGCCGCACGAAGAAGAGTCAAATGCTACCATGACATTTGAAGTAAATTGCATCCTTTTCTTCTCTCTCTCTCTCTCTCTCTCTCTCTCTCTACACACACACATATATATATATATTTTCACAAGTGAAATATTCTTTTGCGACCGAGTGAATTTTTACTTAAAATATATTTTTTAATTTATAAATTAACTTAAAAATAAGTAGTTAATTATATGGTCTTTTTAAGCTGTTTTAAGTGTTTAGTTGAAAGATATTTAAAATAATTTTATTTATTAAGAGAATAAAAAGGGATATGCATTGAGTATTGTGGTCTTTAAAATGAGGAGAGTGTTTGATATTTTCAAAAATTATTAAGATAATATAATTTTATATTTGGTAAAAGTGTAGTATCAACATTTTTGAAATGTGAAGATTGTAAGTCTAAAAGTTTAATATATATACTCTGTTAAAGACGCATCATTATGTATATATATTAAATTCTTTTATTAATATGACAATGCATCCAATCAAAATAAGTATATGAGTTTTAATAAATATTAAACAACTAATTTTAGAAATATATTTAAGCAATGCAAATTTAACAATATTCATATAAGTAGACTATCACCCAAACCTCTTGACGAACACTATTCAAACTCATTGTACATACTTAAATTCAGAAGATTTTGTAGTATAATCATTTTAATATTACGCTATAATCATTTTAATATTACGCTGATTATGTTTTATCCATCAAGAATCTACTATATATTATAAAAACAAAAAATTCACTTCACCAAAATTATTATTATTATTATTATTATTATTAAAGGAAATAGAAGCAAAAATCTAAAATTATAAATTATCAATAGGATAAATCCTATTTTTATATGATTGTTAGACTCACTTAACCATATAAAGTTATTTAAAATAGAAAATAACATTATTGATTTAAACAATTAGGAATGAGAAATTATTAGGTGTACTCGGTGCACATACATTCACTTTAATGTGAGAGAGAGAGCACTATTTTTTAATACTATCGGTGTATCTAATAATTAGCCATCAGGTATAATATAAGATCTTATTTTTATGATTTTTTTAACTATACGATGAGGAGATAAACTTTTTATAAAATTTGATTTAGGGTTGAGGGTAGCTAGAGTGTTATAGAATTATTTTTAAAATAATTAATATTTTAAAATAATAATTTATATAATAAATAATAACGTTGAGTATGCATTAGTTTCTAGATTATACTCATGCTTCGATATCCTTCTGTTCCAGGTGTAGATAGCATTTTAGTTTTCTTTTTACTACCCTCTTCTTCATTTAGTTTGAGTTGTGCTCTAGGCATAGTTAAATTGCATAGGATGTCAATTAGTCTGTCGTTGCGGAACTCTGAGATGATTAATCCAATAGGCTTATTAGATATCTGTTGAAATTTTGAAACATAAAGGATTCTGCTGCTTATTGTCCTTTAACTAAGAGTTTCAAAGGGGTGGCAGTTGGCACAATTAAGTACCAAGTGGTATTATAGTTGAGGCTATAGAGAGCATTACCTTCCATCTCTGGAACTGATTTTTCTTTCATGCTCTGCTCTGAGTAGATATTAGATCCCATACAAAGGTACCCAAAGAAGGAAATGTATTGAAGAAATCTGAGAAGGAAATCAGAACGAAACCACGAAATTGAGTAATATCAATCCATGACCTTTATTATTGTTGGAGTTCCAATCCAACATAATAAAAAAAATTAAAAAAAGAATATATAATAAGGAAAGCTAAATTGGTGTAAACCTTTTTTTTTTGGTGAAAATAACTTTAAACTTAATACATGAAAGGGCTAGTAAAAATAACTAGACCCATAGCCAAGTGGCTAGTGAAAAAAAAAAACTAGACTCATAGTCAAATAAAAAAGAAGAGACCAGATAAAACTGTATTGGCCTCTACATGCAAAATATATATATATATATATATATATATATATATATATATATATATATATATAAAATGAGGTAAGCGGGTCAAATTGGCGTAAGCCATCTTAAGGAAAGTAACTCTAAGTTTAACGCATGTATTTTACCCACAGTCATCTGCAACATTTGGATTGAAAAATTTCACAACTAAATGGTTGTAGGAAGATTATATCTTGCGGACAATAATCCGTACTGTTAGAGTCAGAAAATTTCACGGTTATATGGTTATGGCCGCATAGAGTAAACACATCTACCCTTAATCCCTTCTAGTACTTCACCTAAACCCACGAAGGCCTACCATCAGCTTTGGATATTTTCTTTTTCCAGTTTTTGAATTCTAGGGAATGACTATGACTAAGATATAAATGCTGTCCCAGTGACCGGGCCGCATCTGAATTTTTCTTCGGTGCCGCATGTTTTTTCCTGTCTACTTATTCCAGTCTTTTGCATCAAAATTTCCAAGTCATTTGGCGTGTTTAACAAATAGAAGAACTAGATATATAGTGAAGGTGTATTACTAAGGGACATATACCCCTTGGTTTTACTAACAAGTAAATCTCTCCTAGTGTTTGCTATTATTGTTTCTGAGTTTCTATCGGAAATTTTGGCATGGCACGTGTCTATCTCTTAGTATTCGTTTTTCTGTGTCATCTTGGACTTCACTCTGCTGATCAAGAAATGAAGCACCATCCAAATTGTCCACCTTTTCCTTGTGGGAAGCTTGGTGAGATTAAGTTCCCCTTCACTAATTCCAAACGTCCTCCACACTGTGGTTTGTTAACGGTAGAGGGTTGTGACAATGGTGTTCAGAAGATAAAATTGGAGAGAGGAGGAAGATGGTATGAAATTAGCAGTATCTCTCAGGCAGAAGCCATTTCTATTGATGATAAAATGTTCTCAGAGCTTTTGAATTCTCGTAATTGTAGAGCCTTCAAATATCTAAATCTTCCTAACCTTCCTTATCTATCTTTTCAAATTAGTCAAAACCTAACCTTATTCGAATGCAACAACAAGCTTAGTGATCATCCTTCCCTGTTGGAGTATTCAGGCTGCAATAACTCAAGTATATATTATACTGAACGAGAAATTTTGCCAAGTCTTCCACCTCAGTGTTCACTTATTCAGCTTCCCCGGACTCAAAATGGTCAGGATGACATATTTACTCAGTTAACTGCCAACTTCTCACTTGAAGTGCATGTACATTGGGCTTGCAGGAGGTGTTATTATAGAGGAGGAGACTGTCAGGTGAACAGCAAGCAAAAGTTTTATTGTGCTAATGCAGAAGAAGGTATAGGCATCGGAATTAAAAATGAAATAACTTAAATGTTTACTTGAATCAATCATACATATTCCTCCGTATGCTACGTTCCAATAACTGCGCACTTGATAAACTACCTCACTAGAAAGAACCTTTGATTTCCATTGGTTTCTTAAGTGGGTCATTGATAAAACTCAATCTGCTGCAGTGAACTTAGATTAAAAACCAATTTGCAGGTTTTTACAGTTATTGTTGATATCACTGTGTTCTGCATGAATTCATCTTTACCATTTGATGTTGACATCATACTTCTTTTCAAATTCTATTTGCAGGAAATAACAAATTCAGATTGAAGTTTGGATTGGGAGCAGGTAAGTCAACAGCTAGAATAACTCTGCTTTATAGTGTTTTTTAACATGCACCAGAAATTTTTAACAATTTTATGTAATCTGCCTTTTCAGGTGCAGGCATCGGATTACTAGTAATTTTGTCTCTTTATTTTTTCCTCAGTTACCGTAAAAGAAAACCTGCTCCCTCTAACTTCCTGTCAAAAAATTCCTATTCTGTTCCCTCCTCAAAATCAGATCTAGAATTGGGCGGCGCCTACTTTGGTGTCCCACTCTTCTCGTACACTGAACTTGAAGAAGCCACTAGTAATTTTGACAGCAGAAAAGAGCTTGGAGATGGAGGTTTTGGAACTGTGTATTACGGTAAGGAGATAAAAAAAAAATTAATTAGCATCTTCTAATGATAGATCACCTAAACTAGATTGCAATATAGAAAAACAAATTTACAGTATATACTCCATCGCTTAGTTGAATGGGCTTACCATGATCTGTTAAAACCAGGTAAGCTCCGAGATGGACGAGAGGTTGCAGTCAAGCGCTTGTATGAGCATAATTACAGAAGGGTTGCACAGTTCATGAATGAAATTGAAATCCTTACACGCCTACGCCACAAAAATCTTGTCACTCTTTATGGATGCACTTCTCGCCGCAGCCACGATCTCCTCCTTGTATATGAATACGTTCCCAATGGTACGGTGGCTGATCATCTCCATGGTGATCGGGCAAAGTCCAGTCCACTGACATGGCCTATTCGAATGAGCATTGCAATAGAAACAGCTAGCGCTTTGGTTTACCTACACGCTTCGGATATCATACATCGTGACGTCAAAACCACCAACATTCTCCTTGACAACAATTTCTGCGTGAAAGTTGCTGATTTTGGTCTCTCAAGATTGTTCCCTAATGATGTCACCCATGTCTCAACTGCACCGCAAGGGACGCCAGGTTATGTTGATCCAGAGTATCACCAATGCTACCAGCTTACTGATAAGAGTGATGTCTATAGTTTTGGAGTTGTGTTGATTGAGCTGATATCATCAATGCCTGCTGTTGATATTAATAGGCATCGACATGAGATTAATCTAGCTAACTTGGCGGTAAACAGGATTCAAAAATGTGAATTTGATGAGTTGATTGATCCATCTTTTGGGTATAATTCTGATGAAGAAGTTAAAACAATGACAATTACAGTGGCAGAGTTGGCATTTCGATGCTTGCAACAGGACAAGGAAATGAGACCCACCATGGATGAAGTGTTGGAGGAATTAAAGAGAATTGAAAGTGCAGAATTCATGGAGAATCCAGAGGAGATTCATGATGATAACAAGCCATTGAGTGGTATGCTGCCACCATCTTCACCACCAGATTGCGACGATGCTTCGCTATTGAAAAATATCCGATCGCTGCCTTCACCAGATACGGTAACTGCTAAATGGGCTAGTAGTTGTTCCACTACACCTAATGTTAGTGGTAAGATTTTTTCCGTTTCTGCTGCTTAATTTTCTAGGTGGGTGATGACTGATGAGGGCATGATCAACATTCTATTAGACGGAAACGAGTGGCATAATTGCTTCTGATTTTACTTCCATTTTGTTCTTCATAGAGATAAATTGAAGGCACAGAATCTGTAGGTAAATTTGTAAGGGAGTGTATATAGTAAATGAAGTAAGGAACTAGTTTATACCAATGTCCATATTCTGAATCCCATATGATAAACTCTTGCCTTCTTTTGCTCTTTGCAATCTTTGGTTGTGATTAGGAACTCAAAAGTTTTATAAACAGCAGGACAATCTTGATATGTACGTGTAACAATGAAGAAATGTAATTGAAGTGAATTTATCTCTGATCATATATAATTGGCTCTTCTTTTCCTGTAGCAAAGCAAACGCATCTATTTTGATGCATCATCCTTCAAATTTTTTAGAAAATGTTCAAAAAGATGTAAATGTGGTTGGCCATGCAAGAAATGATAAAAACCATGCCTTGGGATTGCAGAGCCTTGCCACTATAGCTTGAACAATTCCTCAGGTTCCATTCTAGGATTTATAAGTCTAATTGCTTTCTGAAAGCTGGTTAAAGCTCCAGTAGTTGCTGATATGAAGATGACAGCATGTTCAGTAACGATGATAGCTAGGCTGTAACCAACATCTTTTAACTGCGCAGAAGTAAAGAAAACAGATTTCCACTAGAATCATAGACTGTAACCCAACTGTTGCATGCATATAAGAATGGTTCCTCTTTCATCTTTAATCTTTTACGTTGCATTTGATTGAAAGAACATCAAAAATTTATGAATATAAGATTGTTGGTTCTCTTGAATCCGGACATAAAATTACATTTCGTAGCAGTTTTTGTTTCTCGGAATTGAATACTAGCTGATTTTGCTTTATTCTCTTTCAACTTACATGGAAGGCAGCATATGGTTGATGAATAAAGAATGTTACTTAATTCCAAAGATGAGTTTGAATAGGAGGAAATTCATTTATTTGAAAATACAACAATTGCTGTAAAACAATAGTCATTTGATGTTGGTGAATCCCATCAATTTTTAAAATTTATTCATTTTACGTACAACTTTTACATTTCTCCCTTTCCACGGCATGTTTAATGAAGTTTCCTATCGAAAGTTTCAGGTGGAAAAAAAACCATAAAAGGATCTTTTAATGGCTTATGAATATCGATTTTATGTTGTGGGTGCAGCCCATAAGGTCCAGCCCACACCTTGAAAACTTAAAATTAAAACCCGGTCAAGTGGAAAAACTCAATCCTTGTAATAAAAAAGGATAAATTACTAAAATCTTTTTGCGTTGATTTGGCTCCATGATTTAGAAAACCATTGAAATATCGTTGAATCAAGATGAATAACGTGATATAAACATATTTTATGTTTGAAATTAATAATTTTAATTCTTATATTATGAATGAAAAAGTATAATATTTTATAATATAATAATTTAGAATTAAAATGTAATTAAATTTTCAAAATTAAAGATTAAATCATAGCCAAATTTAAAATATTAGAATAGAAATAATAAAACTATAATGAAAATTCATTGTCATGATAAATACTAAAAAAGTATGGAGTAATTCACAAATTTTAGAAATAAAAAAAATATTCGAAATTTTAAAAATAAAATATATGTCATATCAACACATGTATAGATTTTGGTAAATTTTATTGTTTTATTATTTCTATTCTAATATTTTAAATTTGGCTATGATTTAATCTTTAATTTTGAAAATTCATTGTCATGATAAATACTAAAAAAGTATGGAGTAATTCACAAATTTTAGAAATAAAAAAAATATTCGAAATTTTAAAAATAAAATATATGTCATATCAACACATGTATAGATTTTGGTAAATTTCTATAATTAAAAAAAAAACCTATTTTATATGGGAACAAGCCGCAAAATTTTACCCGTGATTTTAAAAAATTAAATGATTCAAATTAATTTTTTTAATATGATTTGATATTAATTGATATTTATTTTAATTAGAATTAATCTTAATTCTAATTGTACAAGAATTACACATATTAGATTTTGAATATATATTACACATATTCTCTTTTATAAAAAATAAAGATATTAAGATCATCTTAAAAAAATATTCATCACTAAAATTTTGTTTTATGTATGAATCAAGAAGGGTTAAAAGGAAGAAATCAATTTATTAAATCAATGAGTTTCTTTCAATTATTGGCATGAGTTAATTAAATTCCGTATCAAGTATTAGATCGATTATTAGAGTGATAGTTGAATATTATATTTATTATTCACATCATATTTATGATTTATTAAAAATTATTTTACATGAATGAAGTTATTTTAAATTTCAATAACATCCTGTTTGGTTTAATTCTATGATAAAATTTATTTCATTTATAAATAAATTTCATGATAGAATTCATTTATAAATGAATTTTTTTATTTGAAATAGTTTATATTAAATGTAGAATTTATTTCAAATTGCATGATTTTTGTATTTGAAATAAATAAAATAAAATAACATATAATAAAAGTATAATTTTTTCACTTGAAATATATATGATTTTAAGTTTAGAATTTATTTATAAATTCTATCAATTTTAATATAATTTAGTTTAGTTATAATAAATTCTATAGAATTAATTATTACGAATTTTAAATAAATTTTTATTTAAACTAAATACTAAAATTTTATATTTACAAATAAATTTTATAAAATTTTGTAAAATTCATTTATGCCAAACATTACCTAAAAGAAATAATTTCATATTATATTTTATGCTTTATAATATCATAACATCACTCCAGATATTTAATCGTTTTTTTAACAGTTTTAAACATAATTAAAATTTTTTAAATTATAATTCATATAGTGATTATTATTTGTAAAAATTGAGCCTATAAATTTTCCTTTTCTATTGAACATTTTCAATATCTCCTAAGGACATTTAAGAAGGAAAAAAAATTAATAAGGTCTTCAATTATGCTAATGTGAAATGGTATAGTTTAATGGGTAAATTGTAACACTCCAAATTTTTAAATAATCATTTTATGTGTAAATTCTAATATTTTAATGCAGTAAATATCATGGTATTTAATTTGAATTTTTCAGGTTTTCAAAATCGGATTTTATTTTTCAAGGTAATTAATTTTATCGATTTTTAAAAATTAATTTAAAGACCACGTAGTAAGTTTAAAAATTAAACTCCATAAATTTTTTTGAGTTTTCTATAATTCTTTTCAGAATTTTCAAGTCTTGTTTTGAATCCCATGGAAATGTAAAAATTAAATTTTGGGTACCTTGAATCGAACAGGCCTCATTGAACCAAACCGAATTGGACCGATCGAATCGGACTAGTCATTTCCTTTTTCTTATTTCCTCCCGACGCGTCTTGCCCCCTCTCCCTTCTCTCTTCTTTTTCTCTCTCTCTTTCCTTCCCCACCGCTGGCCTCCCCCACATGCCGATGCACCTTCAGCCACCCTCCCCTGCTAGCGCTGCCCTTCTTGTAACATCTCGAACCTCCGAGCTCTGAATAGTATCATTTATTGCCTGTAAATAGTACTATTCAAAACCACCTTAGAGACAAAAAAAAATTAAGGGAAAATTAATAGTGATTGACACAATAAAAAAATTCAAGTGAACCAACGACCTAAGGACTCATCGGGGATTATGAAAAGATAGATTATAACCTGATGAGGGGCATTTTGGTCAATTCACTTCAAGAGTTAATTTTTTACCAAAATGTCAATTAAATTAAATGAAAAATAATATATTGAATTATGAAGAAATTTTGAGGAAAAGTTAAGAGAAAATGTAAAAAGAAAAGAAAAGAAATAAAAATTTAAGTTTAATTACATTTATGACACAATTAAAATTTATGATTTAATTAAACTAATTTTGGGGATAATTATATAAAGGGAAAAGACAAATTACACTAAAATTAAAAAGCCATTTTTTTCCTCCTTCTTCTTCTTGTGCCGCCACCCTCCCCCACACTCTCTCCCCCTCTCTTTCTTTCTTCTTCGTCCTTCTTCTTTCATTAACACCCCTTCTCAAAATTCAATTCCTCACTTTCCTTCCATGGGTTTTCTATCTAATTAATAGAAAACATTAAAGAAATTATTGATTGAGGGATTGAAGCAAGAAGAACAAGAGAATTGAAAAAAATTGAAAGTTGGGAAAAATCATCAAGAGGTAAGTTTCTTTCATGCTTAATTAGTTATACAAGCTTTGAATTAAGTTTGATTGTGATGAAATTACATGAGAAAGTATGAGAATCATGCATTTATGGAGAGAGAAATTTTTTGCCAACTTGGGAAAAACTTAGGGTTTGATGTGTTTTAGCTAAATTGATGATGAATTCAAGTTTAATTGAAGTGGTGTACATGTTTGGGGGTTGTGGAATTTTATAGAATTTGCATAAATTGGAAAGTTGAAAATTAGGATTCTTGGAAAATTAGGGCTTTTATTGTATGAAGTGTAATTAGTATTTATAATGACAAAGTGTAGTCATTTGAAGTTCCTTGAGTGTGAATTGATATTGGATTGATGAAAGGAATTAATAGAATGGTATGGATTGGGGAAATTGGAAACTATGATTTTGAAAAATTGGGGGTTTTGTACAAGGAAGTGCCATTGATGTGTTTAATATTAAATTATGGTCATTTGGGATGAATTAAATGTAAATCGAGGTTGGTTAGTGGAAGTAATTGATGGAAATGAAAATTGAACTTTAGGGCTGAAATTCTAGACACTGAGTCTAGTGTGCTTCGCAGCTCATAAGTTGAGCAACACAACTCCAATTGGTGTGAAACCAATTGGACATGAAAATTAAGATATAGGGCTAGAATTTTCATGAAAATACCCTACCTAAAAATTGACCATAAGTTGCCCTAAATGAGCCTTGAATCTGGATGTAGGAATTCTGGACCTGACAGAGTGACCACGTGAACAGTAATAGGAAAATTGTCATAACTCACTCTAGAAAACTCCAAATAACCTGATTCTTGAACCGATAGAAACCTGAAACATAGTAGAACATTTCATATGAAGAACTTAAGGCCAAATTATGAACGTAACCCAACCAAATTACTGAAAAAAATTTGGATTAATAAATCTGCTAGAACCTGGACCAGTCTTAAAATTCTGGAAAATGGCCATCCGACTAGTTTTGGGAAATTTGCCATAACTTGGTCTACAAAACTGCAAATGCAATGATTCCAAAGCCAAAATTTTTATAAGACATAGAACTACAACGTTTATGTTTTGACTAGAACCTAGATCTTAGAGCAACTTATGGAAATTGTTAGGAAAATTTAGAATGCCTAAGCTAGATTCCTGCAATTCAACTAAATGGCCTTATGACCCCAGCATGGTTAATAGGTCATAACTTTCTCTACAAAACTCCAATTGGAGTGATTCAAAATGAGTTGAAAACCTAAGATAGAGACCTACAATATTGTTTTAAAGACTGGATTAAATAATGGACATGAGAGGCTCAGATGTTAGATGCAAAATTGGGCAGAATTCTAAAAACCTGGAATCTGCAGGGTTGCCCACGTGAACAGTAATTTTAATTTGACAATAACTTGAGCTAAAAAACTCTAAATGAGGTGATTCAAAAAGGGAAATAAAGCTGAGACCTAAAGGAACAATTTTCATGAAGAACACCTTACCAAATTATGATTGGAATTAGGTAAAAATTGGGTTCAATTATTAGGCCATTATGCTGTCCAAAATTCCAAAACTCACTAAAGTTACAAAGTTAACTTAGGATGCATTAGACATTTATGTAATGAGTTCTTGGCAATAGTTTTGATAAGTATTGAGACATTCTACTTGTGCATTTTTAGTAGAAAAAGAGGTTGGGACGGACAAGGAGAAGTAAGTAAAGAGAAATGAGGTTTATTGAAGGTTTGTGCATAACTAACCTTTTTCTTTGTTTTTAACTTTGTAAATTGATTTGAATGAGTTTATTTTGAATGAGATATGGTTTTTCTCTTGCATTTGAGAAATTTGGGTGTTGCCACCTCTATATGAGTTTTATGATGATTTGAATATGTTTATTATTTTGCAAATGTGATTGTTGCTTGATAAACTTTGGAAAATTGTTTTAAAAACACAGTTAGCATGACAATCCCTTTCGGAACTCACCAGTAGTAAAGGCTACTTGAGGTTTGATATTTGATTATGATTATGCCCCCATTAATAACAGTTAGTGGGGTGAGACTATATGAGTACTCTTTAGCTAGCTAACCTTTCCCTTATTAATAACGATTAGCGAGGTTGATTTGCTTTGTCGTGGTGTACAACACGGCATTGATCGTGAAATTTTGTGTCATGGCCTAAACTGTGTGTTGATGTTAGCAACACTTATGCTTTGTGAATTGTGATTTGTGAAGTATGATTTCTCATTTGAAAGGTGATTTCAATAAATGGTTCTTATGGACTTAGAACTATTGTAATGTTTTCATGCTTATGGAAAATATGATTTATTATGTTTTGACAAGTTGTGCTTTATTTTAAGTTTTAAAGTTATTAGTTGTGCGCCACTGAGTGATATACTAAGCGATAGCTTATTTATGCTATTGCAGGTAAGAGAAAGGAGAAGGCTACAGAGTGAGAGACTTGGAAGCAGCACTTTATATTGACTGTTGGTATATATAGTAGGTATACCCCTATAATTTCCTTTTGATGTATTTTGTAGCTATATGCATGGATGTACGAACATTGAGCAGTTTGTATTAAAAAGCATTACATTGCTAAAGTATTTTTGGATTTTAAATATTTGAAATTTTATTTTGAGACTTATGGAAATGTAACTTTTGTAATATTTAGTTTATTATTATTTCTAATGAATGTTTACTTGAAATGTAAATGAGTTTTTATTATGCTTGTAAAATGGATTGAAGAAAATCTTTTACTTGACTTATACCATGATTTCTACAGGTTAAAAATTTTGGGTTTACTAAAGTTTCAACCACCACAATGCAGTTTTTTGTAATGTAAAAGTAAAATAAAATGCTATGTTTTATTTAAAATCCCTTGTAGTATATTTAATGGGTTATCGGTAGGTGTAGTTTGGTAATTTATTAGTTATACTACGGGATCATGTTATACCTTACAAAGAGGTAAGGTGTGACATGTTTTAGTGGTATCAGAGCTTTGATTTTCATACAAGTTTTGAATTGCATATTTGAAATTTTTTGATAAGTACAACTGCTCAATTGTCATTAATTGATACATATAGTGCATTACATCATGAATATGGACTAATGGAGGGAAATTTCCTTATGTTGGTTGTATAAGGCGAAAAATTCCTTGTGATTCAGTATGGAAGAGGGGGATCACACAGTAGAGCAATCTGTAGCAGCTGAGGTATAGGAGGAGGCCCCAGCTCCTCAGAATGCTAGTGGGTCAGCTGCATCCATCCCGCCCATGCAGTTTCCTACTCAGTTCGCTCAGCAGATGACTGCACTATTTCAATAAATGGCTGGCAATATACCAGTCCAAGCTCCAATACAAGCTCCTCCAGTGCAACCACCACCCCCAACTAGATAGTATGAAAAATTAATTAAGTATGGGGCAATAGAGTTCAAGGGTACAGTGGACCCATTGGAAGCAGAATAATGGCTTGAGTGAATGGAGTGGGTATTCAAGAAATTACACTACACAGATGATCTGAAGTTCGAATACTTAGTTTCTTTGCTGCAAGGGGACACTTATGAATGGTGGAAAATCATTCCCCATAGTCTGGTAGAGCCCCCAGTATTGACATGGGAAGACTTCCTTAGGGAATTTCGAAAGAAGAATGTTTCGGATACATATATGGATATGAAGCTTCAGGAGTTTTTGAGTTTGAAACAAAGAGATAGGACTGTAGCAGAGTATGAGAGGGAGTTTTCTCGCCTAAGTCACTATGTTGGGAGTTTACTCACCACCAGCAGAGATAGATGCAAGCAGTTTAAAGCTGGATTGAGGCTTAGTCTACGACTACAGGTGGTTAGTTTTAGACATGGGAACTTCTCAAAGTTAATATCTCAGGCCCTTGAGCTGGAAAGGATAGAACTGGAAGGGGCATCTGAGAAGGTAACAACTGAAAAAGAGAAAAGTGGAAAGAACACATGTTAGAGTTCAAGTAGCAATCCGGGTGAGAGAAAGAGCTTTGGGGGACCGAGTAATAGAGGATCTGGTAGGGGAAGATTCTCAGGTCAGAGGCCACCTAGATCTAGTCAGCAGACATCCAGGGGTTTCTTTCCTATTCGTGCCTGTGAAACTTGTCGCAAAACACATGGAGGAATATGTTATAAGGCCACATAAGCCTACTACAACTGTGGCGGAAAGTGGGCATTTTGCTAGAGATTGCACTAGTGCCCGCAAATCTGGGCCACCTACCACCACTGAGGGATATGTTCAAGGTTCTGCTTCCAGAAGACAACAGACAGTTAGTAGAGGCCAAGGCAGGGGTAGAGGCAGTACTTCTGGCAGCCAAGGCACAGTGAACCAGCCAAAACAGAGTGGTGCACCAGCTAGGGTGTACACCATGCACCAGAGGGAGGAAGCTGAGATAACAGATGTTGTGGCTAGTATATTCTCCATCTTTAACAAGGATGTTTATGTGTTTTTTGACCCCAGTTCTACACATTCTTATGCTAGTACCAGTATTGCATGTTCTGTTACTATTCCTTGTGTGAAATTAGATTTTGAAGTGTTAGTGACTAGTCCACTAGCACAAGAGGTTATGGTGAACAAATTGTATAAGGATTGTTCTTTGGTAATCCAAGGACATACATTCCTATCGCATTTGATTGAAATGCCCTTTTGAGATTATGATATCATTTTGGGCATGGATTGGTTAGCCAGGCATCATGCCATGATCGACTGTAGACTGAGTATGCAGATGTAGAAATACATGGGGAGAGGCAGTTATTTCCATCCAACATCATTTCAGCTGCACTTACTAGAAAGATGATTAGAAAGGGGTGTGAAGCATATTTGGCCCATGTGATTAGTACCTAAGTAGGGAGTTTAGAATTAAGGGATAATCCTACTGTATGTGATTTTCTAGATGTCTTTCCGGAAGAATTGCCAGGATTGCCTCCGGAGAGAGAAGTCCAGTTTGAAATTGAGATTATGCTTGGTATGGAGCCAATTTCCATCACTCCTTATAAGATGGCACCTGCTGAGTTGAAAGAGTAGAAGGTGCAACTGTAAGAGTTACTAGATAAGGGTTTCATCCACCCTAGCGTGTCACCTTGGAGAGCATCAGTATTGTTTGTGAAGAAGAAAAATGGTACTCTCTGTCTATGCATAGACTACAGACAGTTGAATAAAGCGACCATAAAGAATAGATATCCTCTGCCACAGATTGATGATCTATTTGATCAGCTGAAGGATGCAACTGTATTCTCTAAAATTGACTTGAGATTGGGCTATTATCAGTTGAGGGTACAACAGAAGAGCATTCTTAAAACTGCCTTTAGGATTTGGTGTGGCTACTATGAGTTCTTGGTAATGCCATTCGTGTTAACCAATGCTCCGACTGATTTTATGGGCTTGATGAACACTATCTTCAGGCCATATTTGGATTAGTTTGTTGTGGTGTTCATTAATGATATTTTGGTGTACTCAAAGAATGCAGAGGAACACAACAAGCACTTGAGGATAGTATCGCAAACTTTAAGGGAGAAACAATTGTATGCCAAACTATCGAAATGTGAGTTTTGGTTGAAGGAGATTACATTTTTAAGGCATATTGTATCTTCAGAGGGTATCAAGGTGGATCCTAGCAAAGTAGAAGTCATTCTTAATTGGAAGCCACCCAGAAATGTCACTCAAGTTCTGAGTTTCCTTGGTTTAGCTGAGTACTACCGAAGGTTTGTGAAGGGATTCTCCATGTTAGCATCTCCACTGACTAAGCTACTTAGGAAGGATGTGAAATTTCAGTGGACTGATCGGTGTTAGGAGAATTTTGATGAGTTGAAGAGGTGTTTAACTGAAGCTCCAGTCTTAACTTTGCCTACTTTGAGTAAAGAGTACACCATATACAGTGATGCTTCTCATAATGGATTGGGCTGTGTGTTGATGCAAGATAGGAACGTCATTATCTATGCTTCTCACTAGCTTAAACCACATGAGAGAAATTATCCTACACATGACCTGGAGCTAGTAGCCATTGTCTTTTCCTTGAAGATCTAGAGACACTACTTGTATAGGGAGAAATGTTATATATACACAGATCACAAGAGTTTGAAGTATTTGGGCACACAGAAGGAGTTAAATTTGAGGCAGAGGAGATGGTTAGAGCTGATAAAAGACTATGATTATCTGATTGACTACCAACCTGAGAAAGCTAATGTGGTGGCAGACGCCTTAAGTCGCAAGACCATGGCTAGTTTGAGAGTTTCACCTTTATCCATGGTACATGGCTTGAGGGCTTTACATGGCAATTTGGAGATTAATGATGATGGGCAGATGGTAGCTACTTGGCAAGTGAAGCCAATGCTAACAGAACAAATTAAAACAGCCACTCAGAATGATGATAAGTATGTGAAGTTAGTGGAAGAGACTCGTGATGGCAAGAAACTAGAGTTGTCGGTGAATGATGAGGGTTTGTTGTTATATCAAGGCAGAATGTGCATTCCTGATAATGTTAAACTGAGGCAAATCATTTTAAAGGAAGCACATTATTCACCTTTTGCTATGCACCCTGGTGGAACCAAATGTACAAAACCATAAAAGAGCACTATTAGTGGAAGGAAATGAAGAAGGACATTGCAAAATATGTTGCTAAATGCCTAACTTGTCAGCAAGTAAAGGCAGAACATTAAGTGTCAGCAGGGTTGCTACAACTATTGCCAATTCTAGAGTGAAAATAGGAGAGAATCACTATGAATTTTGTGACAGGACTTCCATGTACACAGAAGAATCATAATGCAATTTGGGTTATTGTTGATAAATTGATCAAGTCTGCACACTTTCTGCCAGTGATGATGGATTACAGCCTGAAAAAATTGGCTAAATTGTACATTGATGAAGTGGTGAGGTTGCATGGAGTGCCAGTGTCTATTGTATCAGACAGAAATCCAAGGTTCGCTTCTAGATGCTGGGGTAGTCTTCAAAAAGCCCTGGGAACTATAGTAAACTTCAGTACAACATTCCATCCACAAACAGACGACTAATCTGAAAGGATCATTCAGATTTTGGAGGACATATTTCGGGCTTGTGTGATTGAGCTTGATAGTAGTTGGGACACACATTTGCCTTTGATTGAATTTGCTTACAACAATAGTTATCAGTCAAGTATTGGAATGCCTCCATATGAAGCTCTGTATGGTAGAAAGTGCAGAACTCTCTTGTGTTGGGATGAAGGGGGCAAGAGGAAGTTGATTGGCCCCGAGCTTGTGTAGGAGACGAAAGAAAAGAATAAGCTCATTAGAGACAGACTCAAGGCTACAACAGATAGACAGAAGTCCTACATTGATCTGAAGAGAAGAGATATTCAGTATAGTGTGGGTGACAAAGTATTCCTTAAAATTTCTCCTTGGAAGAAGATCATGAGGTTTGGTAGAAAGGGAAAACTAAGTCCTCACTTCATCGGGCTATATGAGGTTCTGGAAAGAGTGGGTCCGTTGACATATAGGTTGACATTGTCTCTGGAATTGAAAAAGATTCACAATGTCTTCCATGTCTCCATGCTAAGGAAGTATAGATCAAAGCCCTCACACATCTTGCCAGTAGATGAGATTGAGGTGAATCCAGACCTAAAATATGATGAAGAGACCATAAAAATCTTAGTATATGAGGTGAAGCAGCTGAGGAACAAGCAGACACCTCTTGTAAAAGTATTGTGGAACCATCATTCAGGCCAGGAGACTACATGGGAGCGTGAGGAGGACATGAGGTATCACACCTTACCCCTTTTATAAGGTATAATATGATCCCGTAGTATACCTAATAAATTACCGAACTCTGCCTATCGATAACCCATTAAATATACTACAAGGGATTTTAAAGGGATCATAGCATTTTATTTTATTTTTATTTTACAGAAAAATTGCATGGTGATGGTTAAAACTTTAGCAAAACCCAAAATTTATAACCTGTTGAAATCATAATATAAATCAAGTAAAAATTTTACCTTCAATCCATTTCACAAGCATAATAATAATTCATTTATATTTCAAGTAAACATTTAATTTCAAATTTTACATTCCTTAAAGATAATAAACTTAATATTATAAGAATTACATTTACATGAGTCTCAAAATAATATTACAAATATTTACAATCTCAAAATGTTATAGCAATGTAATACTTTTTATACAACTGCTCAATGTCAGTATAACCATACATAAAGCTATAAAATATATCAAATGAAACTACAGGGGTATGCCTAATATATATACCCACAGTCAATTCAAAAACTGCTCCAAAGTCTCTCACTCAGCAGCCTTCTCCTTTTCCCTACCTGCGACAGCGTAAATAAGCTATAGCTGAGTATATCACTCAGTGGTGCACAACTAATAATTTTAAAACTTAAAATAAAGCACAACTTGTCAAGATATAACAAATCACATTTCCCATAATCATGAAAATATCACAATAATTTCTAAGTCCATGATAACCATTTATTGAAATCACCTTTCAATTAAGTAATCATAATTCACAAATCACAATTCATAAGTGTTGCTAACAACAACACACAGTTTAGACCATGACATAAAATTTCACGATCAATGTCGTGTTATACACCGCGACAAAGCAAATCAACCTCACTAACCGTTATTAATGATGGAAAGGCTAGCTAACTAATGAGTACTCATATAATCTCACCCCACTAACCATTATTCATGGGAGACATAATCAAAATCAATTATCAAACCCCAAATAGCTGTTACTACTGGGGAATTCCGAATGGGACTATCATGCTAACTGTGGTTTTAAAACAGTTTCAAAGAATTTCAAATCAAATAGTCGCAATCAATTTATCATAAAAACCATAAGGATTGTCAACACATAAATTTCTCAAATGCAAGGAAAAATCATAACTCCTTCATAAAGCTCATTCAAATTAATTTCAAGTTAAAAACAATAAAGGAAGTTAGTTGTGCACAAACTTTCAATGATCTCCTTTCTCTTTACTTACTTCTCCTTGTCCGTCCCAACCTCTTTTTCTACTAAAAACACACAAGTAGAATATCTCAATACTCATCTCAACTATTGCCAAGTACTCATTATATGAATGTCTAATGCATCCCTAAGATAGCTTTGCAATTTCAATGAGTTTGGGATTCTGGACAACTTAGTACCTTGACTTTTGAACTCAATTTTTACTTAGTTCCAATTATAATTTGGTGAGGTTCTCTTCATAAAATTTGTTTCTCTTGGTCTCAGCTTTATTTTTCTTTTTGAATCACCTAATTTGGAGTTTTATAGCTCTAGTTATGATCAAATTACTAATCACTATTCACATGCACCAACTCTGTAGATTCCATGTTTTCAGAATTTTACTCAATTTTTCATGTAACATCCAGGCCTCTTATGTTCATAATTTGATCTAGGTCCTTAAAATAATATTTTAGGTGTCCATCTTAGTAGGGATGAGCATTCGGTTAAAACCGAACCGAATCGAACTGAACCGAATTAAATTATAAAAACTGAACCATAAATTTTAGAAACCGAACCGAACTGAAATGGGTGAAAAATCGAATCGAACCGAACCACTCTATTTTGATTCTGTTCGGTTTAAACCGATCAGTTTGATTTTTTATTAATTTTTTAATATAGACTTGATTTTCAAGTTATTTGGTCTAATTTTAACTTTGGTTTGAATCTAACAACCATTAATCAATGAAATTAAACAATTAATATATATAAATTAAATATAATTCATAAATTTTTCATAAAAATAAATCAATTCAAAAATCAATTTGGTTCGATTTAGTTTGATTTGACTATATAAATTACTATTCGATTCGGTTCGGTTCGATTTAATCGATTTTTTTCTCTTCAAAACCAAACTGAACCGAAATAACTGAAATTTTTATAATGTAAAATCGAACTAAACCGATTAAATTTTAAAATCGAACCGATTGAACCGAATTGACTCAGTTCGATTCGGTTTTTCAGTTTGAACTGAATTCTGCTCAGCCCTACATCTTAGGTTTTCAAATCATTTTGAATCACTCCAATTAGAGTTTTGTAGAGAAAGTTATGACCTGTTAACCATGTTGGGGTCATAAGGCTATTTAGCTGAATTGCAAGAAATCCAACTTATGCATGCCTAACTTGCTCTAGCAATTTCCCTAAGTTGCCCTAAGATCTCGATTCTAGTCGAAACACAAAAGTTGTAGCTCTATATGTTATAAGAATTTTGAGTTTGGAATCACTGCATTTGCAGTTTTGTAACCCAAGTTATGACAATTTTGCCATAATTAGTCGGATAGCCATTTTCCAGAATTTCCAGGTTAGTCCAGGCTCAGATAGATTTGTAGACCCAACTTTGCCCAGCAATTTGGTTGAGTTAAGTTCATAATTTGGCCTTAAGTTCTTCATATGAAATGTTCTAATATGTTTTAAGTTTCCATTGGTTCAAGAATCACATAAATTAGAGTTTTCTAGAGTGAGTTATGACAATTTTAAGATTACTGTTCACGTGATCATTTTGCCAGGTTCAAAATTTCCACCTCCGAATTCAAGGCTCATTTAGGGCAACTTATGGTCATTTTCTGGGCAAGGTATCTTCATGAAAAGTCTAGCCCTATGTCTTATGTTTCATTTTCAATTGATTTTACACTAATTAGAGTTGTGTAGGTCAACTTATAAGCTACCAAGCACACTGGACTCAAGTATCCAGAATTTCAGCAACTCAACACACTACCAATCTATCAATTCATCTCAACAACCAACTTCAATTCACACTCAATGTACATCAATTGGTCAATATTTGGATATAAGAAAATCAATTTCATAATATGGCACAAAATCCCCAATTTTGCTCAAACCCCAAATTCCCAACTCCACAATTCATGCAATTCCATAACTTTCTACTTCACCAATCATGTATACCTCATCAATTCAACATAAATTTTCAACTAAAGTATGCCAAATGACCATAGTTAGGTCTTATAAACCTCAATTGCATAATATACTATAAAAGTCCTAATTCTACATAAACCCTAATCTTCCATCTTCCCATTCATGCAAGTTTAATCAATTTCAACTACATATGTCATATATACAACTTCAATCTAAGTAGAACTCATGTTTAATTTTTATCAAAAGCACAAAAATCCCTACTTTTCCAAAGCTAGTCGAAAATCCCTTCCCCCACACAAGCATGATTTCTTTTAATTTCTCATGTTATTTCTATCCAATTAAACATAAATCCAAGTAATATACCTATAGTTAAGCTTGAAAGTTAAATTACCTCAAGTGACCAATTTCTAATCTTCCATAATCTTCAATTTCCCTTAGTTCTTTCACTTCCAATCTTCTTATCAAGATCAAATATCAATCTTTTGTTGAAGTGGTTATGAAATTTGTGGAGGGAATTCAAGATTTCATGAGCTCAAAATAGGTATCAATGGAGGAAAGTGAGGGAAGGAAGAGAAAAAGAGGGGTTCGGCCAAATGGAAGAAGAAGGAGGAAAATGGCTTTTGATTTTTAGTTTAATTTGTCTTGTCTCCTATATAATTTTCCCCAAAATTAGTTTATTTAAATTATAATTTTTAATTGTATCATGGTGAGGTCATGCTTATGTCATAATAGAATTAAAATTTTAAGTTTTCATTTCTTTTATTTCTTTTACACATTTTTACTTGAATTTTCCTCAAAAATTTCTTTGTAATTCAATACATTATTTTCATTTAATTTAATTAACATTTTGGTAAAAAATCAACTCTTGAAGTGAATTGACCAAAATGCCCCTCATCGGGTTATAGTCCATCTTTTTCATGATACCCGATGAGTCCTTAGATTTTGGTTCACTTAAATTTTTATTGTATCTATCTTATTGAATTTTCCCTTTATTTTTGGTCCTCTAGGTGACTTTGAATTGTACTATTCACAAAAAAAAAATAATACCATTCAAAGCTCGGAAGTTCGGAAGTTCGGGGAGGTAGCACCTACAACTCTTCAGAGACTGAGACCAGAAAAATTTCGAGGACGAAATTTTATTCTTAAAAAGAGGAGAATTGTAACACCCCGAACCTCTGAGCTCTGAATAGTACTATTTTTTGGTCTATGAATAGCACTATTCAAAGCTACCTTAGAAACCAAAAAAAGTTTAAGGGAAAATTAATTGTGATAGACACAATAAAAAAATTCAAGTGAACCAAAGACTTAAGGACTCATCGGGGATTATGAAAAGATGGATTATAACTCGATGATGGGCATTTTGGTCAATTCACTTCAAGAGTTGATTTTTTACCAAAATGTCTGACACAAGGGTTTTGCGGTCGTCGGACGATTATCACCGAAGTGGAAAAAGTGAGGAGTCGCCACTTTAATTTTAAGGAAAATTAAAGAAAACCATTTGTAAAAAAAATAAAGTTTACAAAAACCACTTATAAAACAGAGATTCTAAGTTCGGGGTCCATGCACAGGTGGGAAGGTGTTAGGCACCCCATCTCGTCCCTCAAATGGGATAAGCAGATTTAACGATGTGCTCTTCATAATTTAATATTGATAATTTTTGAGGTTAGAATTATGATGTTGGTCCCTGTTATTGATAAAAGAAACGTTTAATATTTTACCATCTTAGGTTTCCCAGGAACACGTGTATATGGGATGACCCTAGAGTGAATTGATGTTGTGTTTGTTTAATTAGTTATGTATAGGATTCTAATTCCGAAGAGGTGTTATTTGGTCCCTAAAGACTTATAATGAGTGAGGAGGACTCTCGGCTCACATATTATGTATCTCATTATTGGCATTCAAATAACTGAGGGTGCGGTGTGTGTAATGGATATACAAGAATCGATATGGGTATAAATTTTCAAGTTGTCGCAAGGATTTTGCGGTCGCCGGATGATTCTCACCGAAGTAAAAAAAGTGAGGAGTCGCCACTTTAATTTTAAGGGAAATTAAAAAAAACCATTTGAAAAAAAAATAAATTTTACAAAAATCACTTCTAAAATAGTGATTCTAGGTTCGGGGTCCATGCACGGGTAGGACAGGTGTTAGGCACCCTAACTCGTGCCCCAAATGGGATAAGCAGATTTAACGATGTGCTTTTCATAATTTAAAATCGATAATTTTTAGGATTAGAATTATGATGTTGGCCCCTGTTATTGATAAAAAGAAAGTTTAATATTTCACCATCTTAGGTTTCTCAGGAACACGAGTATATGGGATGACCTTATAGTGAATTGATGTTGTGTGTGTTTAATTAGTTATGTATTTATTAAATTCCTCTCTCCTCGAATTAGGACTCTAATTTCGAAGAGTTGTTATTTGGTCCCTAAAGACTCATAATGAGTGAGGAGGACTCTCGGCTCACATATTATGTATCTCATTATTGACATTCAAATAACTGAGGGTGCGGTGTGTGTAATGGATATACAAGAACTGATATAGGTATAGATTTTCATTCCTTTTAATTAGGACTCTAATTCAAAAGGGATGTGTTAATTAAGACCTAGAGAATTCCCTTTATTACTGAGGACTCTCAGTTAATAGAGGGAGATCCCATCATCAGCATAATTATCCATAAAATCTTTATCTATATCGTTTCCTATTAACTTGTTTAATATTTCTTAATAATGGCATTTCATTTGACTAAACCGAACTGAAGTGTAACACCCCAAAAATTTTAAATTTATTATTTTATGAGTAATATTGGTATTTTAATTTTACTTAAATTTTAAGAAAATTATTTGAGATTTTTTCAGATTTTAAAAATCGGGTTCGATTTTTCAAAAATATAAACTTTGATGATTTTTAAAAATTAATTTAAAGACCACGTGGCAAAACTAAAAATATATTTGGAATCTACAAATTTTCCTGAGTTTTCTATAATTTTTTTCGGAATTTTTAGACCTCGTTTTCGGTCCCGAGGCAGAGTAAAAATTCAAAATTTTGTATTCCAAATCGAACCGGTCGAATCGGACCGGACCGGATCGGACCAGTCTAATCGGACCGGCTCCCTCTTCTTCTTCTTTTTCTCCCGCGCGCGTCTCCTCCTCCTTCTCTCTTCCTCCTGTTTTCTCTCTCCTCCCGCCCAGCCACCACTTCCCCCACCCGACTCACGCGCCACGCCCCTTCCCCACGGCCGGCCGCCGCCCCAAACTGCCGGAAAACGCGCGCGAAGGCCCCTCTCTTGCGCGCGCGACCATTCAATTTTCCGGCCAAAATCCGGCCGATTCGGCCACCAATCGGACCGGGTCTTGTGTCTAAATTCATCTACTCGTCGAGAGCTTTCCATAGACACCAAGAACACCGAAATCCATCGAGCAGTTTGTCTAATTTTTGCCCGAGAAGTTTTAGCCCATTTTGACTTTCGGGCTAGATTTCTCGCAAACCGTGAATCCCACGATAAAACCGAGAGTACCAGAGCATAATTATTACCCTAATTCAAAAGGGATGTGTTAATTAAGACCTAGAGAATTCCCTTTATTACTGAGGACTCTCAGTTAATAGAGGGAGATCCCATCATCAGCATAATTATCCATAAAATCTTTATCTATATCGTTTCCTATTAACTTGTTTAATATTTCTTAATAATGGCATTTCATTTGACTAAACCGAAATGAAGTGTAACACCCCAAAAATTTTAAATTTATTATTTTATGAGTAATATTGGTATTTTAATTTTACTTAAATTTTAAGAAAATTATTTGAGATTTTTTCAGATTTTAAAAATCGGGTTCGATTTTTCGAAAATATAAACTTTGATGATTTTTAAAAATTAATTTAAAGACAACGTGGCAAAACTAAAAATATATTTGGAATCTATAAATTTTCCTGAGTTTTCTATAATTTTTTTCGGAATTTTTAGACCTCGTTTTCGGTCCCGAGGCAGAGTAAAAATTCAAAATTTTGTATTCCAAATCGAACCGGTCGAATCGAACCAGACTGGATCGGACCAGTCGAATCGGACCGGCTCCCTCTTCTTCTTCTTTTTCTCCCGTGCGCGTCTCCTCCTCCTTCTCTCTTCCTCCTGTTTTCTCTCTCCTCATGACCCGCCACCGACCACCTCCCACCCGACTCACCGTGCGCGCCCACCCCTTCCCACGGCTGCCGCCCCAAACTGCCGGAAAACGCGCGCGAAGGCCCCTCTCTTGCGCCCGCGACCATTCAACTTCCCGGCCAAAATCCGGCCGATTCGGCCACTAATCGGACCGGGTCTTGTGTCTAAATTCATCTACTCGTCGAGAGCTTTCCATAGACACTAAGAACATCGAAATCCATCGAGCGGTTTGTCTAATTTTTGCCCGAGAAGTTTTAGCTCATTTTGACTTTCGGGCTAGATTTCTCACAAACCGTGAATCCCACGATAAAACCGAGAGTACCAGAGCGCTCCACTCGTCGAGAGCTTCGCGGCGACATAAATTTCAAATTTTTCCGACACCGTTTTTCGGTGGGTCCCACGGAACTTCACAGTGTCTTTCCAAGCATTAAATGAGCTTAGAAAATTCTGAAAAATTTATGTACTAACCCCCGTGTTGTGGGCTTCGTGTAGGTATCCTCAATTCACGAAAATTCAACAGTTGTCCGGGTCTGTGAATTTCCGGCCAGATAGACCTGTTACCGGAAAAGTCTCCGAATTGGACCGAGGTTTTGGCTACCCCCCCCATTGTCAGACGTCCCGAGCGCGTCCTCGAAGTCGGAATCGGCAAAGGTAAACCCGAACCTTGCTTTTTCGTAATTTTCTAGTGCTTAAATAGAATTAAAAAATTCATAAAATATTCATGGTAGCTCAGAAAATTATGATTCTTTTTGCAATAGCCTAGTAATATTGCTAAGGACTGCAGGGCAAAGTTTTAGAATTTTTAGAGCTTATTTGGGCAGTTTTTGCAAAAATGATCAATTATAAAGACTAAATTGAAATTTTACATATTGTGATTGATGACTGATTTGATGGGCCCAGGAGGGGCTGTGTGATGTGATTGAGTTGTGGATATATGGATTGTGACTATAGAAGTGTGTTTTGAGCCCTTTTGCAGGTTGGGTAGGTCCTAAGTATAGGGGAGACTCTGCTGGATTTTCGGCACGACTTAAGACGTATTTGGTCTTTTCATGATTTGTATTGAATCAATTGTGTTAAATAATTGTAATGTAATTGTCAGGTGAGCCGGGACAGCCTTCTTCCTCCGCCCAACCACCACAGTGACCGTTGTCAAGTCTGTGAGTAAAATATTAATTTTAATTGTAATTTCACTATTATTATATGTTCAAGCATGCCCATGCATCACTTATATGCATATATCTATGTAGATAAACTTTAGGCACGATTTATGTTGCATTCATAACTGTGAAAGTGCCATGTATGTTGTTGTGGTAATTTGGAGCAGTGTGCGTGCGTTGGCGTGCGTGTGATGTGGTGTGGACTATGGATAGGACGGGTAGACACGGCTTGAGATCTTCTGGGACCGGTCCTTGGGGTAGACACGGCTTGAGATCTTCTGGGACCCCGATTTGGTTATTAAGTGGAAGTCCGAAATGAGTTCTTCACGCATTGGAATTAAGAGAGCTGTATAGGGGATCAGCTCCCATATATATTAGGATTGATATTACTGGGTGCGTGAGTGCTCCAAATTACCTTTTTGATGTCATGATGTGAAATTATTGCTGGTGTTGCATTTCACTCTACAGGGTGCATTAGTTTTAGATAGTTATAGAGATTATGGTTAAAATTGATATTTTACTCTCTGAGTCGAATGCTCACTCCTGTTCAATATTTTTCCAGGCCACAGGAGGATATTTTTGAGGTTAACCTGCTTTCTCCCTCGCAGGTCGATTATTAATGTTTGTATAAACTTGTTAAATCTTAGAATTTCCGCATGTGTTAGAAATGTTTATTTAATTTGGGTCTGTAAACAAAATTGTTATTTTGGACCTGTAAACTTAATATTCTATGCATGTTTGATGGATTGGATGAGGGAGCTGAGCTCCCATTTATTTTTATGCTGATATGAGTATGTGGAGGGTGAGCTGAGCTCCCCAATTGAGTAATTATTGTGTTTACAGGTCGGGTGAGTCAAAAACTCCCCGTTGAAAGGTTCATTTTATAGCCGGACTCTGTCCGGTTGATTTCTTGAAATTGGGCCCAAATGGGCCTTAGAGTTGAATTAATGAATATTTAGGCTTACTACGAGCCTCGGGGGCTTTAGGCTGGCCCAGGTCCTAGTGCCGGTCCAGCCCATAGGTTGGGTCGTGACATGAAGGGAAGATTCTCCCCTTAGCAATATAAGTATGAGGACCTTGAGAAGGACTCTCCATCAGGTCTCACTATAAGGTTAGGGATTCTAGAAAGGACTCTCCCACGAACCAATTATCAGAACATGTGATTTTTTTTAATAGAAATGCTGAGGCTACCAAGGAAAGTATTATTTCCCAATCTCCCCAATTTTATACAAAAATAGTTTTATTAGAAGTGTAACTATGGGAATCTAGGAAATGACTCTCTCCCGATCCTCCTAATTTAACGCTAGAGAATTTTTAAAAGGTACGAAAATTTCAAGAAAGGACTCTCTCAATCTCCCCTAACTTAGTACCGAATAATTTTTACCAGATAAAAACTACTAGAACCCGGGGAAAGGACTCTCTTCCGATCCCTCTATTTAGAAAAGTGAATTTTGAACATCGTGTATTTTGAGCTGAACTCCTTCTCGATCTCCTTCTAGGGAGCTAAAGTAGTGTATCGCGCGCATAATTTTCTCGATCTCTTTACTATTTGAACTTTCTTGATTTCCGATCTCAAAACTTATGATTCGAGCTTGTATTGGCTTTTAACATCGTAATTTATGAATTCGTTTTGTTTTTTGATCTCGTAGCTTATTTGCACGAGCTTGTATAGATTTTCGGCCTCCCAATAATTACCCGAACCCTTTCACATCTATCCACACTACCTCTACTTACCCTAATTATTTTCCCCTTTAACCAGATCGGAACTCTCAATGTCAACACTCCCACACGTACTTCTTACAACACTTATGAAATCTTAGTAACTTTTATATCACGCGAACCTTATTCAAGTACTAAAAAAGATAAAAATAAGGATAAAAATAAAAATTCTTTGAGATAACGCAGATGTCACAATAGAAAGCTAATGGTATGACATGGTATCCTAAAAGTTCTCACATCATGAACACAGGTTATTTATATTTAGAGAATGAAGTGTTAAAATGCTTACCTGTGGAGAGATGAAGTGATGAGAGAGTCAATACTAATGCCCCGCAAAGCTGAAACTGCTAAAGCTGGGATGACTTGAGCTACTGAAGATGATGAGAATAGGGTCTTGACGACGATCTGAGATTGGACCTTCAAGTTAGCGTGTGAGTACTGAATATATGAAATTGCTATATTAGTAGCTCTGGTGATAAGATCCTTAAGAAAAGTTGTTTCTAAATTCTTTAGAAAACTTAAGGGCTTCCCAAAATGAAAGCAACAAGGCTACAACAATATTTAAATTCAAAGTTTTCTCTCAGCACTGTGATCCCCCCTCTACAGTATTGCATGCAGTTATTTATAGGAGATGGGTACTCCAAATAGAGGGTCAAGATTTCAGTAGAAAGAGATGGAAGGTCTGGATTTAAAAGGACATGATCCGACATCTCAGGATTAAAGAGAATCAGAATTGAAGGTTGTGATTCAGTTTAGAATTTCTGCCCTTTCATTCTTTATATCCAACGGTTAGGAGTCTTGCCTTACAAAATTGATCTAAGGGCTAGGAGTGAAAAGTGTCGAATTAGTTATTCTCTTTTAATCCGAAGGTCCCAAACTCATCCTTACAAGTGAGATCAATAGTGTGAATTGAGGTGTACCAGGATGCTTTAACCATTTAGGATCCAATGGTTGAGGTTCATCCTTACAAATGGGATGGATGGTGGGGACTAGATCGTATCCCAAATGCTTCAACCAACTCCGATCTGACGATGGGGAATGGGCTAAGGGTCATGATCGACAGTGATTTTATTCCCAAGCCTCTTGATCTTTATAGGCTTATTCTTAGGTCCACCCGATCTCTCATTATAGTTCTGAGACCCCTCATTCTGATCTCTCTCTCTATGTCCAATCTCCTCTCGCTTCCGATCTCTTCTCATCTCTTCTTTGTATTCGACCCGTATCGACGAACTCTTAATAATGAAGCATTAAATTTTTTCAATTACCGATGAGCCGCTTTGAGTTCTGCACTCAATAAATGCCAAGGCCCTATATATATGAGGTGGAATTTCATCATTCTCACACTCACACTTCCTTCTCTAGTGAATTTCTAATGTTCTCCCCTTTTTATTCTTATCTTTTCGGCGAAAATTCTTATCATGACAACCGCTTTAATCTTTTTCCGATTGTCTTCTTTGCCCATCGCTTGAAAATGGATGGTGCCAGCGATCAGAGAATTATGAGAGCGTTATCTGATGACGACGAGAGAACGGGACTAATTACCTGTCAGGGTCCAAAATGACTACCGTGCCGAACTTCAATCGGTTTACCAGTATGCTCTACGACCGATCTCGGAGAAGGTGATTGCTAATTTCAATCTTGATGTCAGTAACCACCTCTTGAAGTTCATTTGGCTCCTAACCATCTCAGGGGTCCCAACTGTTGCTTGGTTCTAGTTGATGACATCGACGATGACCCCAAGCTTCCCATAGTCTTTACCATAGTTGATGAGAGCTACACTCCCGATCTCCACGTATCTTTTGAATGACCCCTTGAGATCGAGAGAAGTCTGCACTGCGAGAACGAAACAGGTAGAATGTAGGGTAGAATAGGTGATCTATGTAATTACTGATCTTAAGAGAACGCCCAGATGATGTAATTTGATCTTTTGAAAATGAAATGTACTTTTACTTATTAAAATTGGCTTCATTTATTTCCTTTTTATTTTATCATCGTATTGAGTATTTTTCAATCTCTAATGACAGTATCCGATATGATCTTTTATCGAATCCCTAATTCCACCGATCTCTCCCGTCTGAGCTCTATTACTATCCGCTCTATGGTCGTACTTTACAACCAACCTCACATGTCCGATTTCCTTGCCATGCTTCTGGAATTTTCCTTTGACACAAAATTGAGATGATTGGGTTTCTGCTAACAGATGCATCATCTAGGGCTTTACAAACATTTAATGCTCGGACGAATATAAATAGGAGGGGGGGGGGGATAGCCATTCGCACACTTTGCTTTCTCCGCTCACCTCAAATCTCCTTGAAGGCTTTTCTCAAGTTCTTGATTTCTTCGACGCCACTTTATAATTAGGTAGTAGTTTTAATTTTTTTTCAATCATTTTGTCTCCAATACCTGAAAATGAGTGGCACCGACGATCAGAGAGTTATAAACCCGCTTTCCGTTCATGTTTCTTGGTCTTCCGATGAAGGTGATGAGGCTGAACCGAGCAGGCGACTCGAAACCATTAAGGTTATTGTTCTGACCACTAGTTATCCTACAGGGCCAAACCGGAAACAAGCCTCGATCATTCGGAGAGAGCCTCCCATGGTAGATGAGCTCACCTCAGTTTTGGGGTGGTCCAATCTCGAGTTAATAAGCCAGGAGTTCAACCTTCCACCCAACTCCTTCGAACTCATTCAATGTCATGGGGACTTTCGCGCCAATCACTACTTTGACGAAGTCGATATGATTATGGTATACAAGGAGTAGTTGAAAGCCGAGCTGCAGTTTCCTCTAGGGTCATTTTACAAGGACGTCTTGAAGTACACCCGGGTTTGTGTCGCCCAGCTGCATCCAAACTCCTGGTGAACCCTGGTGGCTTTTAGAGGATTATGACGAGCTAAAGGACTCAAACCCATGGCGAAGGTCTTCACCGAACTGCACAGGCTTGTTCGACGGAAAGACGATGAGTTCTGGTTCTTTCAGGCAAAACCATGTTGTGGGTTATTCACCGATCTCCCGTCTTCGCTCAAAAATTGGAAAGATCAGTTCTTCATACTTCGAAGCAAAGACCCCTATGGCTTTGAGGGGATTTCCCAAAGTTGGAATTATTTGGCCGAGAAGCCGGAGAGAATAGTCGTGCTGATTGATGTCGAGAGCGCCATGGTAAAGGAGCTCAAGAGCCAGCGAACTCTTGCAAATATTTGTGCTTGGATGTGATCATAGCTGAACTCAAGTGGTGGTTGATGAGTATAATCGCTCACAAGAACATCCAGCTGCAACTGTCTGATCTGGGTCCTAAGATGGGTAAAACCTGAATATTTAATCTCTTAGTCTCTGGCGATCTCACTAATCTTGTTTTTATGTGCAGGTATGGCTGGAAATGAGGCAGCGAAAGAAGCTCGGAAGCGGAATAAAGAGCTCAGTAGGAAGGTATTAGAAATGAAGAGATCTGAAGCTCAGAAGAGAGCCCAAACTGAAGAGACGAGCTCGAAGGTTCAAATCCAAGATCAACCGATCCCAGAGGTGCAAATCCTTACCTTGGAGCCTCCCGCCTGATCTGAAACTCCTCCTTAACCTCCGATCTGTCCTCAGGGCAGGAAGCTTCATCTGGACGACCTCTTTCACAAGCTGCTAGAATACTACTCCAATCATTAGAGAAAAATAAATCGGTGTGGGGCAATTTTGATTTGGCAAAAGTATTGAGCGCCACGATCTATTTCCCTGAGGATCAGACCAGAATGGGTCCTGAAAGTATTGATGATCTTCTCAGCTTTTCAATGAGCTTGAACTCAGAAGCAATGGCGACCCATCACGGGGTCAGAGAGAAGGTTTATCTTATGAAGAGGGAGATGTCGAGGATGTCTTAAGATGTGGCATCAATGCAGAATCATCTTTCTGCCTCAAATGCTCGGATCATTGAGCTGGAAGAACAAATGAAGTCTTATGAAGAGAAGGCAGCTCAGCTAGAAAAGGAGCTTGACGATGTCCGAGTTAAGTTCTCCGAAGAGATCCAAATGAAGGATGAGGAGGCTCTGATGAAAGAAGTTGGGGCTTATGTGAAAACTCATAGTGATCTCCTTGTCGAGCTCATCAAACTTTATCCCAATGAGGACTTCGCCTGGCTGGAGAAACTTGCTCCAGGTGCTGAAGCTGAGAGTAAGGGCGAATAAGACAGAGAGGAGGGAGTAGATGTTGAAGATGTAACTGAAGAGCAGGCTAGGGAAGATCCTCCTATTGAATGACTTGTGTATTTTATTTCTTGGAATGAATTTTAAAGTTTTTTTTTTGTTTGTGATCAAATCTTGGTAAGATCAGAAAATATTAAACTAAGTATGGATGAGTATTGAATCAACTCCCACTTAATCAGATAAGCTCGGACACAGAACTTAAGATCGGTTATTAATCATGAAACATGACTGTTTAAAGGGATCAGATAAATGTAATCACGAGTGCGAGATCGGAAAGCCTTATGACCAAAAACTGATTAAATCTTGGACGCATATAAAAATGATTTGAGAACAAGTCTTATTCTGAATTTGTAAGTTCGGGACTGCTCATTTAAAGATCGGTTAAAACATTAACTTAGTTAAACACTTAAACAATTCGAGTGAGGTAACCGATCACAATACGTCCCAGAATTGGGGATCTTGAACATGAAGAGATCAAAAAAACAAAAATACAAAATCAGATAGTCTGAAGATTAATCAAAACAGGTCAGGGAGATCGGAAAACACTTGGTTTGAGTGCACTTTGAAGTTTATTATTTATCTGGGAGGTTACTAGCTCAAAGAAAATGACTTGGGGTCAAATAACTGGTTGAGATCGGTCAAACGCCTACTAGGGAGATCGACATAATTGTAATTATTCGAACTATGAATTTGAAGATCGATCAAAATATGGTGTCTATAATGTCAATTAAATTAAATGAAAAATAATGTATTGAATTATGACAAAATTTTGAGGAAAAGTTAAGAGAAAATGTAAAAAGAAAAGAAAAGAAATAAAAATTTAAGTTTAATTACATTTATGACACAATTAAAATTTATGATATAATTAAACTAATTTTGGGGATAATTATATAAAGGGACAAGACAAATTATACTAAAATTAAAAAGCCATTTTTTTTCCTTCTTCTTCTTATGCCGCCACCCTCCCCCACACTCTCTCCCTCTCTCTTTCTTTCTTCTTCTTCCTTCTTCCTCCATTAACACCCCTTCTCAAAATTCAAATCCTCACTTTTCTTCCATGGGTTTTCTATCTAATTAATAGAAAACATCAAAAGAAATCATTGATTAAGGGATTGAAGCAAGAAGAACAAGAGAATTGAAAGAAAATTGAAAGTTGGGAAAAATCATCAAGAGGTAAGTTTCTTTCATGCTTAATTAGTTATACAAGCTTTGAATCAAGTTAGATTGTGATGAAATTACATGAGATAGTATGAGAATCATTCATTTATGGAGAGGGGAATTTTTGGCCAACTTGGGGAAAACTTAGGGTTTGATGTATTTTAGCTAAATTGATGATGAATTCAAGTTTAATTGAAGTGGTATACATGTTTGGGGGTTGTGGAATTGCATGGGATTTGCATAAATTGGAAAGTTGAAAATTAGGGTTCATGGGAAATTAGGGCTTTTATTGTATGAAGTGTAATTAATGTTTATAATGACAAAGTGTGGTCATTTGAAGTTCCTTGAGTGTGATTTGACATTGAGTTGATGAAAGAAATTAATGGAATGGTATGGATTGGGGAAATTGCAAAATAAGGTTTTGGAAAATTGGGGGTTTTGTGCTAGGAAGTGCCATTGATGTGTTTAATGTTAAATTATGGTCATTTGAGATGAATTAAATGTGAATTGAGATTGGTTAGTGGAAGTAATTAAAGGAAATGAAAATTGAACTTTAGGGCTGCAATTTTAGACATTGAGTCTAGTGTGCTTGGTAGCTCATAAATTGAGCTACACAACTCCAATTGGTGTGAAACTAATTGGAAATGAAACTTAAGACATAGGGTTAGAATTTTCATGAAAATACCCTACCTAGAAAATGACCATAAGCTGCCCTAAATGAGCCTTGAATCCGGATGTAGGAATTCTGGACTTGACAGAGTGACCACGTGAACAGTAATAGGAAAATTGTCATAACTCACTCTAGGAAACTCCAAATGACCTGACTCTTGAACTGATAAAAACCTGAAACATAGTAGAAAATTTCATATGAAGAATTTAAGGACAAATTATGAACTTAACCCAACCAAATTGATGGATAAATTTGGGTTAACAAATTTACCAGAACCTGGACCAGTCTTGAAATTCTGGAAAATGGCCATCCGACCAGTTTTGGAAAAATTGCCATAACTTTATCTACAAAACTGCAAATGCAATGATTCCAAAGCCAAAAATTTTATAACACATAGAATTACAACTTTTATGTTTTGACCAGAACCTAGATCTTATGACAACTTAGGGAAATTGTTAGGAAAATTTAGAATGCCTAAGTTGGATTCCTGCAATTCAACTAAATAGCCTTATGACCCTGGCATGGTTAACAGGTCATAACTTTCTCTAAAAAACTCCAATTGGAGTTATTCAAAATGGCTTGGAAACCTAAGACAGAGACCTACAATATTATTTTAAGAACTGGATTAAATTATAGACATAAGAGGCTCGAATGTTAGATGCAAAATTGAGCAGAATTCTAAAAACCTGGAATCTACAGGGTTGCTCACGTGAGCAGTAACATTAATTTGACTATAACTTGAGCTACAAAACTCCAAATAAGGTGATTTAAAAAGGGAAATAAAGCTGAGACCTAGAGGAACAATTTTCACGAAGAACACCTCATCAAATTATGATTGGAACTAGGTAAAAATGTGATTCAAAAATTAGGCCATTATACTCTTCAGAATTTCAAAACTCACTAAAGTTACAAAGTTAACTTAGGGATGCATTAGACATTTGTGTAATGAGTTCTTGGCAATATTTTGGATAAGTATTGAGACATTCTACTTTTGTGTTTTCAGTAGAAAAAGAGGTTGGGACGAACTAGGAGAAGTAAGAAAAGAGAAAGGAGGTTTATTAAAGGTTTGTGCACAACTAACGTTTTTCTTTGTTTTTAACTTTATAAATTGATTTGAATGAGATATGATTTTTCTCTTGCATTTGAGAAATTTGGGTGTTGCCATCTCTATATAGGTTTTATGATGATTTGAATATATTTATTGTTTTGCAAATGTGATTGTTGATTGAGAAACTTTTGAAAATTATTTTAAAACCACAATTAACATGACAGTCCCTTTCGAAACTCCCTAATAGTAACGGCTACTTGGGGTTTGATATTTGATTATGATTATGTCTCCCATTAATAACGGTTAGTGGGGCGAGACTATATGAGTACTCATTAACTAGCTAGCCCTTCCCTCATTAATAATGGTTAGAGAGGTTGATTTGCTTTGTTGTGGTGTACAACATGGCATTGATCGTGAAATTTTGTGTCATTACCTAAATTGTGTGTTGATGGTAGCAACACTTATACTTTGTGAATTGTAATTTGTGAAGTATGATTTCTCTTTTGAAAAGTGATTTCTCTTTTGAAAAGTGATTTCAATAAATGGTTCTTATGCACTTAGAACTATTGTGATGTTTTCATGCTTATGAAAAATATGATTTATTATGTTTTGACAAATTGTGCTTTATTTTAAGTTTTAAAGTTATTAGTTGTGCACCACTGAATGATATACTCAGCGATAGCTTATTTATGTTGTCTCAGGTAAGGGAAAGGAGAAGGATGCTAAGTGAGAGACTTGGAAGTAGTACCTTGTATTGACTGTGGGTATATATAGTATGTATACCCCCATAATTTCCTTTTGATGTATTTTGTAACTATATGTATGGATGTACGGACATTGAGCAGTTTGTATTAAAAAGCATTACATTGCTAAAGCATTTTGGGATTGTAAATATTTGAAATTTTATTTTGAGACTTATGAAAATGTAACTTTTATAATATTTAGTTTATTATTATTTCCAATGAATGTTTACTTGAAATGTAAATGAGTTTTTATTATGCTTGTGAGATGGATTGAAGAAAATCTTTTACTTGACTTATACCATGATTTCTACAAGTTAAAAATTTTGGGTTTACTAAAGTTTCAACCACCACAATGAAGTTTTCCACAATATAAAAGTAAAATAAAATGTTATGTTTTGTTTAAAATCCCTTGTAGTATGTTTAATGGGTTATCGGTAGGTGTAGTTCAGTAATTCATTAGGTATATTACGGGATCATGTTATACCTTATAAAGAGGTAAGGTGTGACACTTCCAGCCGACCGAAAAGTCACTCCAAAGCTCTCCCTTTAAAGCCACGCCATTTCAGCTGTTCAGGCTGATTCCGGGCAATCTGGCCATCGATTGGACTGGGTCCAATTCCCTTCGTGTTATACTCCTCAAGAGCTTTCTATAGATACCTATTTCACTAATTTTCATTGGGCAGTTTATGTGAATCAAGCCCGAGAAAATTTAGCCTATTTCGAATTTTGGGTTAGATTTCTCCCAAACCGTGAATTGCATTGAGATTCTGAGACCACCAGTATGCTCCGCTCGGCGAGAGCTTCACAACGACACCAATTTAGAATTTTTCTGACACCAAAAATTTAGTGGATCCTAGGACTTCGCAGTGATTTTTTGGATCTTTAATGAGTCTATTTAATTAAATGAAAATAACTCTTAGTGTTGTGAGCTTCGCATAAGTATTCTAGTTTGAGGAAATTCTATCGGCGATAGGGACTTCATTTTCGGGCCAGATAGGTTGGCTATCGTACTCATTTCAAAAGTGAGTCAATATTATAGTGCTTCCCACCATTCTCAAACGCCCAGACGCATTCCAGATGTTAGAATCGACGTAGGTAAATCCGAACTCCAAATTGCTCTTTTTGCCTAATGCTAGATTTAAAATAAAATTCATAAAATATTCATGGGTAGCTAGAAAATTATAATTTCTTTTGTAACAGTATAATAGCATTGCTAAGGACTGCGGGGCATGTTTATAGAATTTTTGGGGTTGATTTGGATGATTTTTGCAAAATATTAGTTTTAAGCATTATAACTGAATTATGTAACTACTTGAGAATTGCCTAGTTTGGCGGGTCTAAGAGGGGTCGTATGATGTTATTGTGATGTGGGCCTGAGGTCCTTGGATTTAGAAGTATTGTTTGAGTTACTTTACAGGTTGAGTATGTCCTAGATGCAGGAGAAACTCTGCCGGATTTCAGGTATAAATTTATGATGTCTTTGAACCTTTTAAATTATTATTTTGTTTTAATATTGATAGATTCATGGATATAATTGTTTAGGTAATCCGAGTCAATAGCCACCTCAGTGATCTCCGGTTATTCTGTGAGTAAATATTAATTTTATTTATAATTTTTATATTATTATATATTCAAAGTATGCGCATGCATTCACTTATAAATATATGTATATAGTTATTTATTAGGCACGCCTTGTATTACATATTTATTTGATGAAATTATTACGAAAGTCGCCTTAAGGTAATTTGGAGTTGTGTGCTTGTATCAGTATGCGTGTGGTGTGGATATGGATATGGGTAAAACGGGTAGACGCAGCTAGAGCTTGACTTGTTGAGACCTGATCCTTATATATGGATAAGTCAAAGTGAGTACAGCTTTGAGTTGATCTAGCTGACCCCCGCACTTGGATTATTAAGCGAAAGTCTGGCTTCAGTTGACCTCGCTGGCAGATATTGAAATTAAGAGTGCTGTATAGGAGATCAGCTTCCATATATATATATGTTGATGTGACACACATGTGTGTGCGTGCTCTAAATTATCTTTTGCGTGACTATTACTTGAATTGTTTGATACTATGTGACTATGCTATATTTCATACCCAGGCAATGTATTGGTTCTAGATAGTTATAGAAATTGTATTTAAAATCAATGTCTTACTTTATGAGTCAAATGCTCACCCTTGTTTAACTATTTTTCCTCAGGTGACAGGTAAGCTCTTTGAGAATAACATGCTTTCTTTCTTACAAGTTTACCAGAAGAAGTTTAATTGTGCTTTTATTTCCTTGATTCATATTCTAGAACTCTGCATGTACCAGTAGTGTATTGATCTTGTCTAAGATTGTAATAACTTAATCTTTTGATGTGGTAAACTTATTATGTGGATATGCATGGATGCATGAAATGGTTATTTTTTTGGATGAGGGAGCTGAGCTCCTATTTAATTATTTATCTGCTTTAAGGATTGTGAGAGTGAGCTGAGCTCCTCAGATTGTAATATTTTGTGTTTACAGGTCAGGTGAGTTAATGCTCCATGTTGGATAGTCCAATTTATAGTCAGACTCTATTCATTTATTTTCTTAAAATTGGACTATATCTATGGACTTTATGGTTGGGTTAAGAATAGTTAGGCTTACTATGGGCTTCGTGAGTGTTATGCTGAGCTAAGTCCTAGTGTCGGTCCAGCCCAGAATTTGGGTCATGACATAAATAACTATTTATTTCCTAATTATCACAATTATCAAGAAAAATTAAAAAAAAATATATCATTTATCTACATTTGCATATAACTATAGAGCTAATTAATTACTTATCACCAATCTATATGATGTTGCTATAAATCTTATTTTACTAGTCTGATAAAGATTTAACTCTGTAACACAAGAAATAAGGGTGAAGTTAGTGGCCTATTGGTTAGCTACTTCAATGCTCAAGTTAGAGTTTGATTGAGACTATTTTGAAATTATGAAACTAATGCTCAATAGAAATTTTTAGTAGAATAAGTATACCTGATTTGTGATTTGTTTGAATATTTATAGATTGAAAATTAAAGGACCGTTAGAGTCAATTTCGAGAATCTCAAAATGTTTGGTTGTTATCCCGAGGTTCTTGCCTATGACTCTGCCACTTCTATTGACTCATATCTTGTCAATGCTCGGTTTGATGGATGCTCGGATCTATTATGCAAGCATCCAATTTCTCAAACGTTCAGATTTCATCACCTAAAGATATACTCGATTCGATCAGTCCGAGCTATTTGGCTCTTGAACAAATCATTCTTGAACCTCTCTTGATTTATTTACTGTATTGATTCTTTGGCTGAGTCTCTTGACTATTTGACTCAATTTTAGGTGGGTTATATCATTATAGCTGAGGTTTTATACATATATATATATATATATATATATATTTATTCTAATTGATGACCACATGTAAGCATGATATGAGGAGTCAAAGACTTAGAGTCTCTTAAATCCATATATATGGAGTTGACTTATTAACTTATAAAAAATAAAAGTTTATCATGTGTCATACATATTTTATTGATAGATGGTTTTTTAGTTAATTAATATTTTCCATATCAAATTAAATTCAATATAAATATAATTAAAAATAAAAGGAAGTATACAATCCAAGAAAAATGAAAAATTGTAGTATTTTAAAATCTTAATTTTCAAAATTTGTTTAAGAAACTAACAGAGAGGACAAAAGAAATAATACAAAATGTGCGGAGAATGATAAAAAGTTAACAAATATTGAGATCTGAAATAAATAAATAATAATAATATAAAATAAGAGAATTAACAAAAAAAAATTATGTAGAAGTAGAAGCGATTTGCAGTTTTAATAAATTGAAGGACTGAAATAAGAATTCTATTTTCACATACTTCTCGTTAAATTTTTGGGTAACTTTTCCCATCATTATCAATTTACGAGTTATTTTATGATTATTTATCAATTTTAATTTATGTCACAAATATTTTCAATTATTTTTTAAATTAAATTTTAATTTAAGTAATATAAAAATATTTTTTAATTTATATATATATATATATATATATATTTCATTATAAATATTTTGGCTCATTTTCCGATTGACTGAGCTGATGACCTGACAGCCGGAAAATTTTTTTTTTTTTCTGAGTCGTGTCGGACCAAACATATTTAACACGAAATTTCACAAGGGTACCCCACCTTGCACGCTCTTCTTAAAGTATATATTCCCAAGTCTTCCATGTCAAATCTCCAAGTCAACTGACGTGTTTTAGCAGATGAAGACCATCTCCATAGCCATATATTGTAGAGGTGTAATAATGAACAGAATTACAGACCTTGTTGGTGGCAGTATATTGCTTTTTCTTTCCTTTCAATTGGGTCTGGGGATGGCTGCTTTCTCTTTGATTCTTCTCTTTACATTCTTTCTCCCTGTTTTGCCCTTTATCAAGTTGTCAACCTGACTCGGTATGATCAATTACCCATTCACTACAGACAAATCTTCTGAGTGGTGCGGTCCCTCAGCAGATTTATTAATTAATTTTTAATATGTGTATATTAAATTAAATAAAATTTATTATTAACAATTATTATGTATATAATAATAAATAAATATTTACATTATTAATAATAGTTAATATGTATATATTCATAAAATTTATTAATTTTTTTTATTATTATTAATTAATATATGTGACTTTAGGAGAATAAGTTTTTTTATCCTCATTTTAATGACTCATTTATCATTAATTATATATATATTATAAATATTATAAAATTCAATTATAAAATATAGTTACAATATAAAATTGAGTTATGATGGAAAATAAATAGATTAATGATAAGTAAAATGAAAAATAATTAATAAACATAATAATGATATATAAAAAAACAATAGTTAAGTACATATTCATAAATAAATTTCATGTAAAATTATTATTAAAAATTAATTTATTAAATTTTAATAGTAAAAAAGTCAATTTAAATTTAAAATTATCATAAATCCCATCACTATTTTGAAAAGTTATACTAAAAAAGTATGTGAAAAAATATTTAAAAGGTAAAATCTAAGATTTTTTTAAATTTAATATTGTATTTTTATTATTTATTTTATTAATAATTTTAAAGAGCATAAGCGCCTAGTTTTTGCTAATTTTCCGGTTAACTGATGACCTGACTGCTGGACTTTTCTTTTTTTTTTTTTTTTCCTGAGTCGTGGGTACCCCACCTTGCTCTTTTTTCCTTAAAGTCTATATCCCCAAGTCTTCCATGTCAATTTTCCAAGTCAACTGACGTGTTTACCATCTCCATACCCATATATTGTAGAGGGGTAATAATGAAAGAGAATTACTAACCTTCTTGGTGGTTCTTTCCTTTCAATTGGTTCATGGCTGCTTTCTCTTTGATTCTTCTCTTTGCACTCTTTCTCTCTCTTTTTCCCTTTATCAAGGGTTGTCCACCCCCTTTTCCCTGTGGAAGAGTCGGTCCAATCAGTTACCCTTTCACGAGCAAATTTGGATTTGATGCGGGATGCGGTCTCTTTGTAATGGATGATTGCGATAAAGAAATTCCGAAGATCAAGTTTGATAGGGGACCTGGAAATTGGTATCAAGTCGAAAGCATCTCCCCATATGAAGAAAATGGGATCCAGTTACCGAGAGACATTTCGTTTGACATGCTTATCAGTAAAAACTTTTCGTTTGACATAAAGCTCCAGAATCAGTTGAGTTCCAATAAATGTGAGTCCTTCAACAATCTGAGTCTTCCCACTCTCACATACGCTTCTTTTCAAATTGACTCCAGTCTAACAACCATATACAAATGCAACCACTCTGTAGATTTTCCAGAACCTTCTTTTAATTTTATTAGTTATACAAAGTGCCACGACTTCAAAATCTATTACCCTAAGAAGGATAATGCAAGGATACCGAGGCCTCTGCGTAACTGCTCAATTGTGCAGCTCCCACTAAACACAAACAATGATCATGACGACATATTCCGAATGTTAGCTGCTAAATTCTCTCTTAATGTAAGCATACGGCTTGATTGTTACCACTGTTATTTACGTGGTGGAGAATGTAAAACCAACAATGGAACAGAGAAATGCATCCAGCCACTTCCTCCTCCAGAAAGACACAAAGGTACGAGCAGACATATTTCTTTAGACAAGATTCTAAATACAACTTGCACATATGTTCCCTGTAGTTTATATCTTCAACTTTTTGCATCAATATCCTGTATGGTTTGTGATAGTTTAATTTAGTTTTTTAAATAGAACGCAAAATGGATTTGTTGGTCAATTTTTAAGGATCAGAGTTTGACTCTGGGGGCCACATCACACAGGAGATTTTTTTTCCCCCTTTTTGAATCCTCTAGTATCGATGTGTATAGTCTTCTCTTTGCCGAATAGAGAACAAGAACTTTAATGCAAATATTCGAAATCTAACATGTGATACCTTCTTATGTACTTATCACAATACCAAAAATAAAAATAAAATAGTTCTCTGCTGCTTATTAACAGTTTTTGATCCAGCCTCTCTGCTTTCTCTTCTTATTCGTGAATATTTTATTAAACTCTTGGCATATAAACATTTGCCAATTTGAATTTGGCATTTATTTAATATTTAAAACTAACACTATAGTTCTTTGTGCTTATGTTGCAGGATCGCGATGGAAACCAGTAGGTAACATACTTTTTTCACCTCTCAAATAATTCTTTTTCAACATTAATAAGAAACTTCCTAGCATTATATCAATTTCTTCCATGTATATATGTTAAGTTTAAAGTTAAATGCTGTCTCCCAGGTATCGGATGTGCTACTTTCACTGCGATAATTTTGATGGCCATCATAACTTTCTTCTGGCATCGATATAAAAAACGAAAAAATGATTCCTCGAACCTTCTCCCAAGAAACACTTCTGCTGATCTATTCTCAAAATCAGATAGGGAAGGGAGCAATATCTTCTATGGGGTCTCCGTCTTCTCTTACACTGAACTTGAAGAAGCCACTAATAACTTTGCTTCTGAGAATGAACTAGGAGATGGAGGTTTTGGAACTGTACACTATGGTAAGAAGAAATATATCTTATTTCTTAAAGCAAAGACATTAACAAATTAAAAGGAAAGCCAGCAACTTGTTGAATGAACTATTAAATTCCTGATCATTCTCAACCAGGCATGCTTCGAGATGGGCGTGAAGTTGCAGTCAAGCGCCTACGTGAGCGCAACTACCACAAGGTTCAGCAATTCCTTAATGAGATTGAAATCTTGACACGCATGCGCCACAAAAATTTAGTGTCCCTCTATGGGTGCACTTCACGCCGCAGCCGTGAGCTCCTCCTTGTGTACGAATACATTCCTAATGGGACTGTTGCTGATCATCTCCATGGTGATCAAGCCAGTTCTAGCCCGCTCACCTGGCCTATTCGAATGAGGATTGCCATAGAAACAGCTGATGCACTGGCTTACCTCCATGCTTCTGATGTCATTCATCGAGATGTGAAGACCAACAACATTCTCCTTGACAACTATTTCTCTGTCAAAGTTGCAGATTTTGGCCTTTCTAGATTGTTCCCAAATGATGTCACTCACGTCTCAACTGCCCCACAGGGGACTCCTGGCTACCTTGACCCTGAATATTTCCAATGTTACCAGCTAACTGATAAGAGTGATGTCTATAGCTTTGGTGTTGTCCTTGTTGAACTCTTATCATCCATGCCTGCTGTTGACATAACTAGACAGCGGGGTGAGATTAATTTGGCTAAGTTAGCAGTAAGCAAGATCCAAAGATCTGCTTTTGATGAGTTGATTGACCCCTGTCTTGGGTATCAGTCAGATGAGGAAGTTAAAAGAATGACAACCAGTGTTGCAGAATTAGCTTTTCTGTGTTTGCAGCAAGATAGTGAATTGAGACCTCCTATGGATGAGGTGTTGGAGGAACTAAAGAGAATTGACAGCCCACAAGAAGAGTCACATTTTCTAAAGGAAAACTATGATAATGCCTGAACCACTGACATCACCTCCACATTACAGTGAGTTTGTATTGCTGAAGAGTATCCTATCCTCTCTTTCACCAGATCTCATAACTAATAAATCTGTTGATGCTCATAGTTAGATGCTTGGGACTAGGGTGTACGACTTGTTTTTCTCATTTGCTTGTCTGTCTTTTGTTGTTCTTAGAAACTAGCATTTAATTCGTAGCATTAGTGAACTGAAATTAAGTTTTTGAGTATGTAAATAAATATAGTTATTTATTCTCTTTACTAATGTTTATATTTTATTTAGAGGGTATTTGGCTTCACTTATGAAAATTAATTTAGCTAATTTAAGCTTACAAGTATTTAAAATTTTAAACAGTTACTTATTTTATTATAAGTGACTAATAAATAATTGATATATTTATTAAAAATAGGTTATAATCGCCTTTATTATTAAAATAACTAAAAAAGATATAAAAATGAGATTTGTGGTGAAATTTTAAAATTAAATAAAAATAATATGATAAAATACTTAGTCAAACTATCTTATAATCACATGATTTATAAACATCAAAATGAAAAGTTGGTATTCCAAACTTATTCTTTAGCTTATAAGTCCAACAAATATTATAAACAAACAGATAAATTTATTTTTAGAACTTATAGGTTAATTTAACCGGCCTATAAGTTAAGACAAACACTCTTTTAATATATTAGTTTCACCTTTCTTTTCTCTTATTTTCTTTCTACCAAGAGGGAATCTAATTCATCTGAACATACAATTTATTTTAAACAAAATAACAAATTGTTTTTCTGATGAAAACAACACATTGTAAATATAAAGCATAGTATGTCCTTTTTCCCTCAAACATCTTGTTCTAATCCTTGTAAAAAATCCAACGGGTATAACTAAAAAAATTTTTATAGAATTATTATTTAATATTAATAATTGCACAATTTTAATATATATACTTCGCATTTAATGATAGTACGTCAATATAAAAATAAGATAATGTCCTCATCCTTCCTAAGCTCTTCAATTGCAAGTTGCAATATGATGACCATTTTAAGGCCATAAAAAATGTAAAAATTAACCAAAAAAAATTAGTAATTAGCAGAGCTTTACTTCTTAAATTTCACATCCATCACGTTGATAATTAATATCTTCATAATACTTTCAATAAAATTAACCTCATATCAGCTAAATTTTACAATGATTGTAACTTTATTATCTAAGTGTATTCGCTAATCAATCATTCTTCAATATCAATAAATTATTAGATTTAATCTACATGTTAAGAGTTTTCATTTTAAACATTCATCTATAATTTTCACTATCAAAAAATAAAAATACATGGGCTGTTTCATGTGGTTTAGATACTCATTATGGGCATTGGGGCTCATTAGATATTTTACTAATGGAACAAGTCCAGGCTAACCCAATTCCGCCCCTGGATAGCCCAGCCCACAATGATAGCAAAATTCCGGGATTTCCATGCGCGAGAGGCGACTGTGAGACTCGCCGTCGAGTTTCCTTTTTTTTTTTTTTTTTTTCTAAAGTTAGGTCGTCGAGTTTCATTCATGGCTGATGGAACATTGGCACCAATTATACGGTAGAAGTAGAGAGGCCCCACATAAAGACAATTGATAACACGAATTAATTTTCTAGTATGAAAGTTTCAAACTTTCAGTCCCCTACGATAAGAATTGAGAAAGACGAGTTATAGCATTACGGCCACTGTTCTGACCCACTTGACCAAAAGAATCAGACTATAATTTTCTAGTCGTCCTAACTAGTCAAGAAACAATTTTCCGAGTACAAACTGAAAATACCTTTCCTTCATCAAGTTCACTGGTGTGTTTAATGGACAAACAACCATAGTGCACCAACGCAGCTTACTTTTGGAGTTTTAAGATGGCGCCTCTCTCTGTTTTACTATTCTTTCTTTTCTCTCATCTTCCGTTTCTTTACTCTGCTGAAACATCGAAATACCCCTCTCCTTGTCCAAACTTCAAATGTGGAAAATTGGGCGATATTAGGTTTCCTTTCACTCCAGCAACGAACCCGGCCTGTGGGCTGTTGAAAGTAAATTGTAGCGACCACAAGATCCAACTGCAGAGGCGAGGAAGATGGTATAAAGTTGAGAACATCTCTGAGGCTGACACCATTTCTATCAGTGATTCAGAACTTCAGAATCATTTGGATAAAGAACGATGTGATTTCTTTGAGGAATTCTCTACTCCCCGCTCTAGAATGGTCTCTTTCCAATTTGTACCTAATATTACCTTGTTCAAATGCAACCGCAGCTTCAACAGCACTCACGGCTCTGGTTTTAGTTATGATACAACTTGTAACAATAGTCTTTATTTTAATCACACAAATGGTAGTAATCCAAGTTTTCTTCCTCATAGCTGTTCAACCATTCTCCTCCCAGGACTTTGGGTTCGAAATCACAATCACTACGACATAAAATTGAAGTTTCAAGCTCGAGTATATGTATCTCTTGAATGTAGCAGTTGTCATTTTGAAAGAGGAGGTCAATGTGAAATTAAGAGCAATGGAGATTTTTTCTGTGCTAATGCAAGAAGACCTGCCAAAGGTGTTCAGGATGACGCAGGTAAGGCTCACTTTTGTTTTCTTCAATTATAAATCCAGTAGCTAGGCTATACAATTGAAGATACTCTCTTTCATGTTTCATAATTCCTCCACTTCTATTGATATTGTTTGAAACGGAAACTTCGACTCATTGGGTTGTTCGACAAATCCTATTTTTCTACTATTCTGTTCTTACTCTTAGTATCTTTAATGATATGTGCCTTCATAGACCCATATGTAGGTCAAGATAAACTACCTAGGATAGTGTTGCTACATTGGTTAGTGCCCCTGAACTATGAGATATTAGAAGAATAGGATAAAGATTGTCATGGCCCTCTGTCTGTACAATCGTAGCTGAAATGGCATACTTTTAGTGGATTATATGCATGTCTTAAGAAAATCCTCTACTCAGTAGGCAGGTTGTGCGAACAACACACCAGATACAGCCAAGACGTGTTGTTATTTTATTGTTACCAGGAGGTAATTCATACCTACCTATGACAATTATCTGCAGTAGTTGCTAGCTTAATTACCTTATGTACTGAGATCCTCTGCCATGATCTGTTGGAAATCTGCAAAATGAACGTAATTTACTTAATTGATTGTTGATTATCCATTTAATCTCTGTGTTTCCCTTTTTGATTCATAAATCCTTCTGTGTTTGATACAATTGCCTATCATCACAATCCATTTCATTCTCAGACTTGGAATCGTTCAGTAAACACTTTATCAGTGAATGTTTGGTTTCACTACATTTACCTCATCTTCTCAAGTCAATTATACTTTAATCCATAAGTAGTTAGGATTAGGATTGGTTATATGGATGTATTTTCTAATTCACCCGGTTTAGGTTTACGTCTTTTCAAAGATTTAGGGTCACTATAAGTGATTTTTCACTAGTTCCCTCTGTCATTTTCAGTCTTTTGCTTCCCTTTATATTTCCTACCACTTCAACGTGTTCAACCTTTCATAGTAGAGCATTTGTCAGTCTACTTCCTCTTCTCTAGGATGTATATTTTGAAATTTTTCTGGCCATTCTTTATCAAGATCTTGGAGCATGCCAATTTGGCATGGCATCCATCAATCAGTTTCCATGAGTTTGAATTAACAGACTAATAGTTCTTTTAAACTTATGTTGCAGGGGGACAAAAATGGGGATGGCGACAAACACTAGGTAACTTGCATCCTTGACAGATTGATTTATCCTCAATTTGTGTTTCTTTGCACAGCGTCAATAGAAAATTCTTACTATCAAAGCATTGATATGTGTTAAAGTATACCATTCTCCTTTTCAGCTTTAGTTCTTGGACTTGCTGCAATAATGGTTATTTCACCGACCATAATTTTAATCTGGTGTCGATATGAGAGAAAATATTCCTCCTCAAACTTCATCCCATCAAATAATTCTTATGATCCCTCCACAAAGTCAGAAATCGAAGGGGGCAGTGTCTACTCTGGTGTCCCCATCTTCCCCTATACCGAAGTTGAAGAAGCCACAAGTAACTTCGATTCTCAAAAGGAACTTGGAGATGGAGGTTTTGGGGCTGTGTACTATGGTAAGAAGATAAACATCCTATGTTTCTTAACCAAAAGCAAAGAAATTTCAAAGGAAGAGAACTGATAGCTAGCAACTTGTTATTTAACTATTCTTCTATCATTCTCACCAGGCAAACTTCAAGACGGACGTGAAGTTGCAGTCAAGCGCCTATATGATCACAACTATAAAAGGGTTAAGCAATTCCTCAATGAAATTGAAATCCTTAGACGCCTGCACCACAGAAATCTCGTGTCCCTCTATGGTTGCACTTCACTGTGCAGTCGTGAACTCCTCCTTATCTATGAATATGTTCCAAATGGCACTGTCGCTGATCATCTCCATGGTGATCGAGCCAAGTCTGGTTCTCTCACCTGGCCCATTCGGATGAGGATTGCCATAGAAACAGCTAGTGCATTGGCTTACCTTCATGCTTCTGACATCATTCATCGAGATGTGAAAACAGACAACATTCTCCTTGACAACGATTTCAGTGTGAAAGTTGCAGATTTTGGGCTTTCCAGATTGTTCCCAATTGATGCTACTCATATCTCAACTGCTCCACAAGGAACTGCTGGCTATGTTGACCCTGAATACTACTACTGTTACCAGCTAACTGATAAGAGCGATGTCTATAGCTTTGGTGTTGTCCTTGTTGAGCTCATATCATCAATACCCGCTGTTGATATAACAAGGCATAGGGATGAGATTAATTTGGCCAATTTAGCAAAAAATAAGATTCAAAGGTGTGAATTTGATGAGTTGATTGACCCATCTCTTGGGTACAAGTTAGACAAGGAAGTTAAAAGAATGACAACTTCAGTTGCAGAGTTGGCTTTTCTATGTTTACAACAAGGTAAGGAAATGAGACCTTCTATGGATGATGTACTGGAGCAACTACAGAGAATTGAAAGTGGAGAATATGCGTTGGACAGCCTGGAGGAGTAATATCATACTTAGGTAGACCTCCAACAGATTGTATTGCCGAAGAATATTCTGCCACTACCATCACTAGATTTTGCAACTGACAAGTGGGTTAGTGGTTGTTGACTACTTGTTCTGCTTCACCTTATGTGCTGATTAAATATCGAGTCAGGTGATGACAACATCTATCTAAATACTCATTGTTTAATGTGAGCCAGTAAAAAATGGGGTTTTTTTCATAGAGAGATGGATTTAAGGAACAGTATTGATAGGATATATGTTTATAGCACCTAAAATTAGGTGGGGCTTTATAATTATTCTTATATTCATATGTTGGAGAGATCAATTTCAGATTATGACCTTTTTCAAGCCAGTTGAAGGGATCATCTCCTTTTTAAACTGATTCTTACTATGAAGATGAGCTTATGCTGTGCACTCCAGAAGGACTGTACTTATTATCAACATAAAGGGGAATAGAGCCTTGTTCTCTCAAAAAGACTTTTTTGATAGGCAGCAGCATGCTTCTATAGTTGATACCTCAGACACAAAAAGGAATTTAAGTGGGCATTATAATTAATACAAGCATGTGGTAACTCAATGCTAATAAACTTGTAAACTATTCCTAGTGCGTTTGGTTGTAGAGGGATGGCATTTGGTAACTCAGTACTAATGACCTGATGTATGAAATCTGTTATTTTTTTATGTCCCTTCAAATCTAGATACATTTTTTATGGACTCGAATTACGGTTTGATATGAAGGTTTCGCATACAATGTGATTAGAATAAAGTAAAGTATATGATGATAGCCTACATTTTGAAATTTTCTTCATATATATATATATATATATAAACAATTACATCTTTAGATGTTTCTCCTACTTCTAAGTCCTTAAGTTTTCCAGATTTTATATGGATAATTATAGTATTTTGGGAAACTGAGTTCCATAAAAATGATCGTTGATTTAAAAAGTTAAATTATAAGACTCTTGATTTAAATAATTCACTATTTGTACTATTTACGTTAATTTTTTTTATTGTTTAATATATTTCTCTTATTTTTCTTGAATTTTAAAAATAAGATTATAATTATTTTATAACTATCACATCGCAATAATATCATTTTATTGAATCAGCTAATTGGATTGATTGAATAAAAAACTGTACTTGAAACAATGAAACTAGTTCGACCTCCAATCCAATTCTTGCAGCCGTATTTCATATCATTTAGGGGGATTTATTAGGCCTTCAAACAAAGGGACAAGGTTTTTCTTTAATTAAAAAATACAAGATTGCAAAAAGTATTGCATTATTTATTATGGATTTTTTTCTAAGCAGCATTTATAGATTAGTTAAGTTTTGAGTTTAACCTTGAAATCTAAAAAATTTACATTTGTTTTATTCTAGTTAAATTATTATTATTATTATTATTATTATTATTATTAATTTGTCACTATTTTAATTTAATTTTCAATGAAAAATCAAAATTAAATTAAAATATTAAAAATAAGTTGAATGTGGTACGATTCAGAATTTCAACAATACGCATAATCTTATCAAAAACAATGGTTTTATAAAGCTAATTATTAAATATATAAGATTATTAAAAAATAATTTTTTTTTTAAATATGAAAAAATTAATTATTTTTAATTAAAAAATAATAATATATAATTATATAATATATATACAAAATACACCTAATAAACTCTCTCTTTGTAAATTTTTTTTTCCCTCTTTTCCTAAAAGCGAGAGCTAACAAACTCATCCGGTCCCACGAAATACGACAGAGGACAGTGCTTCTTTTTCACGCCGCCGTATGGATTTGGAATTCACTTTGGAAAACGTATTAGTCTTCTCTGTCTGTTTCATTTCCCTAAATTCCATTCAAAGCACGCGCTTTAACATCCCAAAAGTAAAAAAAAAAAAAAAAATTCCCAAATAGATCCCAATCTCTTTCTTTCAAGCAATTCCTCAAACATCTTCTGTGTCTGTTTAGCCTTGAGTTTATGAAGTTAAAATTATTTTTTTAATAAAAAAATTACTTTAAATATTATTAAAAGATTAATTTAAAATTTTTATTTTATTATTTTAATATTTTTATAATTAAAATTTATTAAATTTAATTTTAAATTATTTTTTAATTATTATATTTAAAAAAATAATTTTTTCAATAATAATTTTAACACCGCTAAAAAGCCCTGTATATTACATTTAAATTCAAATTTTCCCCAAACTCAATTTATTTTTATTTCAAGAGGGACTAAGAGAGACAAGAGAGACAGGAACCTGAAAATATGGCAACGTTGCAGAAGTTCAAGCTGCTCGCAACCGAATGCGGAGTGGCTCAGAGTCCAACGCGAAGCCCGAGAACAAGTCCTGTTGTTCATCTCCGTCGTAAGAAAACCACTCTCCGTATGCTGCTCAGCCGAAGCTCAGGCTCTGGCCGCCGGTCACCTCCCAGACATGAGCGACCTCCGATTCATTGCCAACCGAGAATCGCTGCACCGCTGCCAGAGAAAAAGAGAGATACATTAAAGGACTTGTTCGTGTCATCGCCGTCATTTGAGGATGAAGAAAACAAAGGCAAGGTTAGAGAGATGATTGGAGGCAAGTGTGAAGTGTTTACAATGAGAGTGAACGGTTTGGCAGGTGAACCGGCCGATTCGCCTAGACAGGGATGGATCGGGTTTAGACATAGGTCTCTGATAAGGAGAGCTTGGCGGCCTATACTGGTTGCCATTCCAGAGGATGAGTAGAATTAATTTGACCCACAGCCTCTCTGATGTAGTAAATAATTTTCAGTTAAATCGAAAATTTCGTGGGTTTTTTTTTTAACCTTCTATTGCCAATATAATATTTTTAAACAAATCAAGAAAATTTGCTTTCTTGGAGATGCTACTAAGCAAAAGGAAAATTCTTTCGTTTCTTTTATTTTCTTGCCAACCAAACGCTTTTCATTTTTCTTGATTTATCATGCTGAAATGTCTTTCATCCTGTTTATTGGTGATAATAGGCCACACATCAAAATCAATAAAGAGAAAAGAATTCCATTTGGTGCTAAAAATTGGTAGTTCAGTATTCGAACTAAGAATGAGTAGATGCATGTGGGATGTTCAAAGTTCGAAACTTTTCTAAATCCTGTGGAAAGAAAAAGTGAGTTGGAAGACGAGACCACATACCATCTGATAAAAAGCAAGGGGATCCAGTTGGAGGTGGAGGGAAAGCAAAGGATGAGGCAACATCAAGCAAGCTAAAGCTAATTTTCAAGATACTCCTGTCTTGACGTATTATTTTTCTGGCAATAGAATTTGCAAGACATTCCAAGCCAAGAGGCGGAAGAACTGAAGCACACAACTGTAGGAAATGGAGTATGCGGCTCCTGATTCCTGTAAATCCAACTGGATTCTGGATGCTTGGGGCCGCGGAGAGCTCAAAGCCCATTTGCATTACCTTAAAATAAGATTGCAAAAGCTATTTAGGTTGAGGCATGGTTAGTCCCGCTTACACTTTTTATAATTTATTCTTTTAATCAAATAAAAAGAAAATTTAAAATTTAAAAATTTGAACGACACCTTTAACGTCTTTGATAAGTAGGCATAATTTAAAAAAAAAATGAAGGATCAATTTGAAATTAGCTCTTAATGTTTAAATTGTCACAATATAAAACTTAAATTAATTAAAATTTTAATTTATGGTGATTAATTATATCATAATTATTATTAAGTCTGTACCTATATTTTAAATGTGGACCGACTCAATTAATTCAATTAGAAAAATTAAGAATCAGCTCTTTCACTGATCTAATTTATCTTCTAAATTTGTTTTTTTAAAGACCTGTTAAAAATTCTTTGAATTTAGGTGGCTGATGAACTGAACAACGCAGATTATATTGGACAAATCTCATTAAAAAAAAAAAAACTAATGCCAATGTTTGAGCCATGAGTCTAAGTGAGTTTTAAAACTAATTACCATTTAAACTACAATAAATATTATATATTTTTATTCCACAATAAATAAATAAAATATTGCTTAAAATCTAAAATCTCAATTAAGAATTTAAAATAATTTATAAATATTAAAAATTTTAAAAATGACCTTGAGTAAATTTTAAAATATATACATAAGAAAATATATTTTATTAGAAATTATAAGTAAATTGCTTTATATTCAAATAAGCAGGCTTTAATAGATGAGTATTCTATAATAGAAAAAATAGTTTAATTATTTTAATTATGTCACTAAAAATTAAAATAATTTTGATACTATAAATATATATATATATAAACTTATTTAATTTGTTTTGAATAATTATTTAAATTTAATTATTTATCTATTTTTATTCTTACCTCTTTTATAATATAAAAGAGATATCAATTTTCTCTAATTTTATTGTGGTATAAAATTACTTTTCAGATGAAAATTCTATATTGAAATCCTAGATTTGTTTTATTAATTTATTTATACAATATGTAAAGGTGCTAATGTTGATACACTTTAGTGCACTATTATTAATTTATAAAAAATTTATTAATTGCATGACATATATTTAAAATTTTATTGAATAGTATATCAGTTGTTTTTTTTTTTATATATATAGAGAAGAAATACAAGATAGACAATATATACTCTGATAATTTTATTAAGGTGTGTTAAGTTATATATCTTATACAAGTAATGTGAGATCTACAGAACAAGCTTTGATTGAACTTTAAGTTCTTAATTTTTATCTTGACTGATTCAAAGACTATCAAATTTGAGAACCTTAATTTGTTTATAAATTTCATTAAATAAAAAATATTAAGAAATAAGCTAATTATTTTAATTTTATAAATAACAATCATTAACTTGTGAAATCTAAAATATTTAATTTTAAACCTAAAACTATTTTTTAAAACTTTTACATAATAGTAAACTATTTTACATGCTTCTTATTAGAAGCATAAACGGACTCTCCTAAAAACAAAATAAATTAAGAAACTTAAAAAATAGAAAATTAAAGTAGGTTTCCAATAGTAAATAGTAATGCTTTAAACATTTTACACCTTTGATTGAAATAAATTTAAATTTCAAGCCATTACCAAATAAAGATCAAAACAAGGTACATATTTAGAGACATTTTACATCGCCTCTTCTATTTGGTTGCTTGGGTTGGAAATAATAAGGAGATTACTTCATCTAATTCCAACCATATTACATTGATGGCAACTGTTCAACACACAAAAAGGAGCAAATTAAGGAGCAAAAATAATTTCGCATTTTATTCATCAAACATTACATTTGGCTGGCCTTTCCAAATAAAATACAAAACCAAAATTAGAAATCAATTAAAAAAATAATAATAATAATAACTCTTATTCACCTTCACGTTTTTATTATCCATTTCAGGTTTTATGGATAATCAACACCCGGTAAGTTTCCAAAGGAACACGTCAATCAGTGTGCTGCAGTTAGCTGCTCCTCGTTTCCCAGAGGAATAGAGGTAGTTCTCTTGTTTGGTTGTGTTTGTGATTGCCCCAAAACAATGTTGTTACCCATCCCGTTTCCTTGGTTTTCCATCAGATGTTGGGGATAGCCTGGTTTTGGTTGAGCTTCTGAATGCTTCTTGTCTGGAGGCAAAACTCTGTCTAGAAACCTATGTATCATCTCGTAAGAGGTAAATGTAATGACAGCAGATGGGGTTGTTCTCATTAAATTTGTTGCACAGCCCCGGTAAAATCCAGGAAAACCTTCCTTTTGGAACACCTTCTTAACACAATCAACAACCCCACGATATTGGACCTCAGAATTTCTGACTTGCCCTTGCTCTTGAAGCCTTGATCGCACAACCTGGTATTTGAAATGCACATATTAAAACAATGTAATGTGCGTATGCACAGTGCCCATGCGTGCCTTTAGCAAGATAAATATCGAGAGTTTTGTGGCTGATAAGCTCCCCACTACAGTAGAGTAAAAGAATAGAACCATGCCAAAAACACACCTCGTGAGGATAAGTCATTACAGAGGCAATCACTTTGGATGTTGAAGCAGCGATTGCAACATCCCCAGCACTTAGCTTATCAACAGAAGTATTATCTGAGAAAATTGAAAACAATAAGATCAGCACTGATCAAATTCACAAAGAAATCTTAGATACACAATCCAGAAAATAATTAAACAGTAAATATTACCCTTTTTAGCCACATAATACTTAATCTTTTCATATGCTGGAAATTGAATTGCAACATGACTTATCCCAGCCAAAGAAGGCAGAATGCCACTGTTCCATACCAAGGGAAAAACTTAATCACACGAAAGAACAAATTCCAGTCATTATAATCATAGAAATGCTGCTTGCAATATGTTCCAAACAAAATCACTCAATCATCATGCACATTTAAATCCAAAGTACAACTAAAGGCTGGGTCAAATTTTGAAATTTACACTGACCTATACAACCCTCGCATGCCTTCCTCGTGTATAATCCTTCTAAAAGCAGAAAGTATGCTTTTATAGGGAACCACATCTGGTCTCATTCCTTGTGTCTAAGAAAGAGATGGAAACAACTAAGCGTCCACAAATAGAATCACAATCATAAATTAAATATCAAATCAGCATAAGCCACAATGAGAAAATGCTCTTAATATAGAGTTGTATTGATCACCAATCTCCACCTACCACCTACTTAAACCCATCCCCTCCCATCCCACCCCAGCACCAAAAAGTAAATAAATAAACAAGTAAAGGAAGAGGAAGTGATTCGTGATAAATCTAGTTTTTAAACTTCACAGACCAGCAAACAATAGGAATTCTGCAAATTAGAAATTTCCAGAACTAGCATGGGGTCAAAAAAGAAGTTATTGAAGAAAATTTCCCATTTCACTACAGAAAATTTTGGCCAGCATATAATTGAAATAAATAAATGTACCGCCATGGAACTTATTACAGAAACCTAACTTTTTAAAAAACCATTTCAAGCAGCTTTCTGCAGATTGGACATGGGCAATTCTGAATAAACAATTCTTGAAAGGAGAATGTAAGCGAACATATGGCAAATCCATCAAAATTAGTTTTTAGATTGTGAATTGAAAAGGTGTAATTTTGTACACTTAATCCAAAGTGTTTCATTTAAGTATGTGCTTTCCTATTTTTGTCTCTTTCTTGATCTTTTCACCTTTTTCAGATTTTTATTCTTATTTGAACTAAAATGTCATTCAAATCCACATTTTCCTTTCCTTAAATGCAGACACAGTATAGGTTAAGCTTGCAGCCATGCGATGAGTTTAAATCTCATTCTCCATCTCAAGGTTATTGAGCTTTTCTTTAGCACCTATTAGCAAAGACATTTTCAGACTCATGCAAGCTCAAAACTTTCTACTTGGATTCACAGTTTCAAGCACTAAAGGTAGTGATGTGCACATTGATCATATAAAAGCAGCATATCCTCTAAACCTATACTTGTAGAAAGAGCAACAAAAAAGAAACAAACCATTCACATCTAAGATCCAAACGTGCAACAAGTACAATTCTTTTGCATTATTTTATCGCTCTCCCAATCTTATAATGCTTACCATGCTTTTTTTTTTTTTTTTTTTTTTTTGACTGACTCACCATGCTTGAAAATTAGCTTAGTGGTAGGGAAGCAACATTGGGTGGCATTGGATCCAACACTTGCAATTTGCAAATCAAACATAGTTTTAGTCATGCTTGCTTATTACAGATTACAGTTAACAAAATTATTAAGATGACCAAAATTACCGATTAAGGCACCCAAAAAGAAGGAAAGAGGAAGGTGGGGAAGAAAGGAAGAAAATAGTCCTTTCCAAATGGCCCCAATGTCTATTAGCTCTTACAGCATGTGAAAGTTTCTATGCTAAATCCTTTTCAGCAAAAGAGAAAGCAAAGATGTTTCTAAAATCTCAAAACTGAATGATTAACTAATTTTCTCCAGGAGGCTTATTTTCATGGTCCAAACTATATGCCTGTTCGGCCCACTTATCTCTCTACTCTATAGCATTGTCAACGAGTTTGATCCTCAAAATTCCACCCCATTTTCCAGTTGTGACCTGGTTTAGATACTTTGTCCCAACACAACAACGTACTCCAATAACTAAAACGAAGTACAGTGAGAGAGTTCTCTAGAATCACATATAGAGAGACAGGTGTCTCTCTGTGTGTATGTGTCAACGAGCAAGGTATTTAATATCCATCAATGGACTATATATTTGTTGCAACAAAATTTTAAAAGCAATAACCATCAATTAAAGAGGCAACAAGTGTAGTAAGTAGAACCATAGAATAATATATAGCCATGGTATACTTACTTGGAGTCTGGTTTTCACTACCCACAACGGATTTGTAGCGATGGCTGTGGCAGCCCCAGCACCTGCGGCAGCTACCATGTTTGCACCAATTGTGAGTTGGCTATTTCCATCCCCTGCAATACAGCATCACAAAAATTAAAAAAAAAAATAAAAAATACAATTCAGAAAACAAAGTCTATTGAAGCAATCCAATAATACAGTATCCTTTGTATCTTAGAAAGAAACTTAATAGAACCAGGTTTGTATAGGAACTCAAAAGAAGACCAAAGCATAATTCTGAAAAATGCAACACTGAAAAGTACCAACCATGTGAAAGAAGGATGCCTTTGAGTTGCTCATAAACTGTGAAATACACCTACAAATAAAATGAGCACAGTTGTTACTGAATAAATTGAAAAGGACATAAGAAGGTATTTTGCATGTGTTTGCTGTGAGAGAAATGGAAAGTGACTTCATAAAATCCCTCTAGTAATTCCAAATGAAAAATACAAAGATTTGGAATGATTTTCTGGGGACTCTAGTAATTAATGCATTTAAGTAAACTATTTCAAAGAAAATTATACAAAAAATTCCAACTCTAACCCCTTTTTTTCTATTGGAGGTAGTGCTGGTTTTTCCTCCCAAAATGATACAGATATATGAAAGTCAAACTGGGCAGTTTCTTAAATTATAAACCTCTTTTAATCCTCAATAACATAAAAAAAAAAAAGAGATTGCACTGGAGGAGTTCTTCATAAGAAAATATACAAACAAGATGGATGACATGTGGCTTCCTATTGATGGTCTTCTTTTTTCAGTAAACATTGAAGATTACTGACATTGTAATTATTTGAAAATCAAAACCAGCATAAAAATAATCACTTTTTTCCTCCATCAAAAAGCCCTCACATATAAACAATCACATTGTTAGCTATTAATGGAAACAAGCTACAAAAGTAATACTTACAGTCCAGTTTGGAAGTAGAGCTATTATTGTTGGAGAGAGACCTCGATACAATCCCTTAAAACCTTCATTCCTAATTATGTTCTTGAGACTTGTGACAATGATGCTACCTGAGCACAGATGAAAGAGAAAAGCTTAAAGAATGGTCACTTATTGATAAGCAAGAGAACCAGTATATACTTGGGAATAAAATCAAATTTAAAGTCCATAACTCCATATTTAGAAGTACTGTCCAATATAGTTATATGGTTCAATTATCATAGTTACACTCTATCCGAATCAACAAAAGTTGCAAAGAGCAAATGTAGAAGATAACACAGTTGTTAGGTTGGAACAAGCTCGAGCAGCTAGAATTATGAATTAAAAGTCTTCATTTAGACAAAAGATATTGATCAAACAGTTAGTACACTGATCCTGAGTACCTGAAAATCATATGTATTGACACCCCTTAACAACAAACCAAAACCAGAAATCAAGGTTCTAGGTTCTTTTAACGTTCTATAGTGAATGACTAGTCCTCTAAAAGGTCGACTAGGCAACTCCCCGAGAATGTCCATGAGATGATCCGGTTGTTTCTAAATAAACCAGTCCGTAGTTTTAAAGACCAACATAAAACATAATATTCAAGGGCAGACAGAGAATTCACAATACCTGTGCGACCTGAATTGGAAGTTGAGGGCAAGCCATGGACCTGCAACCTTGTCTTGATCACATCCAATGGGCAAACGACAGTAGCCGCAATAGCACCTGCAAGTATAATCAACTACCCGTTAATTACAGAAAACTATTATTCACTCGAAGCACAGACAAGTTTCAAAAACAAGTTGGGACGATCAATTAACAAAAACCGAACAACCCACTCAATTTAAAGTTCCTGTTTGAATTAAACATAAAAACCCCTAAAGAAAAAAATCACAAACAAAACGTCATTGCAACAAATATTGAAGTAAAAATTCGAACTTGGTTAAACTAACCTGCAGCAGCACCAGCACCGGCGTGGCATATTAATTCTCTGGGGGTTCGATTATGGGATGATTCCCCACCACTACTCATCGTTTAAACCTATCTAGAAACCCAAAAATTGAATAATACAAAAGCAAATCCCCATGGTAGATCTATATAGAGGTATGGGTAGAGGTAAGCATAGGCTTTCCTATTACCTTGACCTGATGGGAATTGGGAATAGCTTCTTTGAAGGGTTCTGAGGAAGGTGAACTTTTTGGACTCCGAGTGAGACGTGTAAAACGCTCTCTTTTGAAGAGGTCTAATTGGAATTTTGCAAAGTTCTTTTAGAGCAATGAGACCCCAGAAAAAGGAAAAAAATCGCTCCCCTTGAGGAAGGAAAAAAGAAGGATGGGTCTCTCACTGCAATGACTAATTGGGATTTGCAGATGGAAAAAAATGAGGAGGAAGACAGTTATAGAGCTCTCTGCAGCAAACCTGAAACCTGATCATGTCGACAGGCTCTGCCAGCAGTCAACAGTAATTTTTTGCGTTACAACCAGTAGTATATATTTACGTTGGAACACCTTTCTAAAAAAATTAGGAAATTTTATTTATACTTTTTATATAATTTTATTATATTTTCTATTTAATAATAATAATAAATCTAATTTCTAATATAATTCCCAATTCACACTTTTCTCCTTCTCATTTTAAGAAATTTTTATATGAATCAAGTCCATCAAATAAATTATAAATTGTCATTAATTTAATATTATATATTATTTAATATTTTTTGTGATAATTATTTGTAAACATGTAATTGATTTTCTTTTTATGGAAAACATGTAAGTCATATTTATTTAATTCAATGATAAATTCACATATCATGTATTACAAAGTGAATTAAGCACTTAATTAATTCATTTATTTCACATTTAATTAATTTTTTGTTGTTTTTATGATAAATAATATATAATGATTAAAAAAATATTTTTTTATTTTATTCTTCTAATTTTAATAATTTCATTGCAATTTAATTAATTTTTGGGACTGCTTATATCTCTGAATTAATGATGGGATTCTTTAATTATGAGAATAGTGACTGCTTTGAATCGTCTAAAACAAAAAACTCTGCTTTGAATTCAACATAGCATGTTGGTTTTTGACCATATCAGTGCAGTGGTAGATTGACTTCAAAGTCCGACTAACCCAAACTATAAGACATCATGATTATCAATTTTTTTTCTTAAATTACCGAGAAATTGTCTAGGATTTTAAATCTACTTGCTTGGAGGGTTCAGATGCAATTATACATGAAACCAGAAAGATAGATAGATCTTATGCCTACGAGCTGAGCTTGGGCTTTGATTCACAGTGAAATAGTTTTCAAAATCATTAGATTTCATTTGGGCTGGACTTTGTTCTAAAAATTAATTAATTACCTAATCTATTAATGCAGTATCAAGAAGATAGCATGTTGTTGTCTTCCCCAAGGGGGACCTGAGGTCCCTGAAAGCTCCGCATTCAGTTGGTGCAAAGAGCAGACCAAACAAGAAATCTTGAAAAATATTAGCTCTCTGAAATCCTCTTAAAACTCAGTTTCTTTCTTCCATTTGGCCAAACAAAAAAGAAGTAATGGATGGCAGTGAATGCCTTCTCTCGAGGGATTCTTTAGTGAAGGTATGCATTTGGTAGGCCACCCCACAACCACAAGGGGCTGTGAAAAATTGATTGACTGTTCCTTATTTCCGGAGCAAACAGGCAATGCTTGTAGGCCCAAGATAGGCCCATTTTCACAGACCGGTGACCTGTAGTAAGGTAATAAATTTCTGCCCTTTCTGTTGAAGTATTAAAAGCATGAGCAAGAATTTGTATGGGACAAAAAAAAGATGATTGATCCAAGGCCCCTAAGCTTTCAACTCTTCAGAAATTTAAGGGATAGTGTGGCTCCAGATTCAAGGACTTACTGTAATTGTTATGGTTTACTGTGTGCTAATTCTTTGTTCCCTCTCTGTACCACTGTGTTTTATTACTTTATTCTTTTGTCCATAAAAAAAAAAATGATAATGATAGTGTGATCCATCTCATTATAAAACATAATTTCTTAAATTATGATTAATTAAGTACATAAAATAATTTATATATCTAAAAGGTAAGAATTAAATAAGTTGAACTGAAATAATCTAATATTTGAGTTTAATTTAATTAAAAAACTTGAAGTTCAAATTTTCTTAAATTTAAATGAGTTATTTTTTTTTTATGTTTGGGTTTAATTTTATGATTTTTTTTATCAAATGCTTAATTTCATTTAAGTAATTAAAATCTTAAATAAATTTAATTAGATCAAATATAAATTCAAAATCATAAATTATTGTTTAAATTTTACAGATAACGATACTTTAAAAAAAATAAAAAAAAAGTTGGTGCAGAAACATACATTGCTGGCAGGCATTAGCATCAAAATATAACTTAATTTGTCATTGTGCCCGCGTATTACGTGACTTATTTATTCTTTATTCTAATATATATTTTAATATTTATTTTTATAAAATTTATATTTTAAAATTATATTATAAAATTTCATAGTTAATTAATTATATTAAATATAATTAAATTTTTTATTAAAATTTAGCATTTTATTCTTCTTTCTCTTTTTCGAAGTATTAAGTTTGTTTTTCTAATTTTGAATTTTTTATACTTTTCAGCAATAATAAATCTTTATTGTTTAATTTTCTCATAGAATATTTTGTATTTTTTTTTAAATAACATTTTTTTTATATGAATCACTAAAAGTTATGTGGTTAATAGTATAATTCTTTATTTTATTTTTTTTATTTTCAAACTCTATATCTTTTATAAGAATGTTTATTTTTTGAAGTATAGTCTATATTTATGCACACAACAAAAAAATTTTGAAAAATAATTTATTTATCATAAACAAAATGAATTTGAAAAATAAAACATAATAAATATTAAAAAATAATTATGCAAATTTAAAAATATAAAATAATTAAATTATTATTATAAACAGTTAAAAAATGAGAGATTTTAATAATTCATATTCTCAATATTCAGGAGAAATGAGAAATAAATTTATTTTCTAGTATTCATAAATAAATTATTTAATTGTAATTGCTGTAAATATAATTTACTTTTGAATTTTAAATTTTGATAAATAATTTGTATTGTATTTTAAATTAGTTTATATATACCAATCAAAGGATAAAAAATGTAAAAATAAAAATGTTACAACTTTGAAATAAATAAAATGGATAAAAAGAAAAAAGGAAAATGAATATTTAAATTTTAAAATTGAAGATGATAAATTGAATTTTAAAGTTATCAATATTTTTATGCCTAAGTGTATATTATTCGATAGATCACTCTCGAAAAAGTTACTATCCAACAACTTCTTCCTTATTGGTGGTAGGGGTGAGCATTCGGTTCAAATCGAATCGAATCGAATTAAATTACCAAAACTGAATAACTATATTTTAGAACCGAATCGAATCAAAATAAATAAAAAATTAAATCGAATCGAAATGAACCGCTTTATTTTGATTCAGTTCGATTTAAATCAATCGGTTTCGAATTTTGCTTATTTTTTAATTTAGACTTCATTTTCAAGTTATTTGTTTTGATTTTAACCTTAGTTTGAACTTAATAACCATTAATCAATGAAATTAAGTAACTTATATATATATATAATAATTACATATAATTCGTAAATTTCTCATAAAAATAAATTAATTAAAAAATAAAAAATATTATTTGATTCGGTTCGATTCAAACTAATTTTTTTATTCAAAACCGAACTGAACTGAATAACCGAAATTTTTAAAATACAAAAACCGAACTGAACCCACAGCCGAATTACCGAATTAAGGTAATTCAATTTGATTTTTTATTTTAAACCGAATAGTGCTCACCCCTAATTGGTAGAAGAGTATTTATTACAATTGTAGGTAACCTTACCTATAGGTCATTAATGCTTCTTTTTTTCTTTGTCTCTTTTTCTAATTAACCACTCTTTCTCTCTATTTAATTAATTACTTTCTTTGATCTCTAATTTATTCATTATTTTTTTTAATCAGATCTTTTAAATCTTAATTTAAATTAAATTAATTATAAAAAATATTGTTTGACAGCAAATTAATTCAAAATAATGAACCACTAAATAAAAAAAATTTGATTAAAAGAAAAAAAAGATGTTGCTTTTTTTATTTTTTCCTTTTCTAGTAAACAAAATAATCAAAATATCACTTCTTTTGTTTCTTTTCAGTAAATAAAAATTGTTGTTCATGCAATCATATATCGACATGGTTCAAACAAAAATTTTTTAAATTAAAGACAAAAAACGTTGAAAATAAAAACATTGTTTAAAGTGCAATAAAACAGTCTAATTACATACCCACTCCAAATTAACCAAATACATGACTCATGCTTTTGAACAAAATTCCACATTAATTTTCATACCAAACCCAACAAGTTATTCAAGCAAGCTATATCAACATGATTCTTAAAAAAAAAAAGGGATCAACAACTCAATGTTGGCAAGAAAGATGGTAGCAAAAAATTTCGGAATGATAACTATCTGCAAAAAAAAAAATAATAATTCTAATTTAGGCAAGCGTAAAGATACTAAATGGAAATATTAAATATTACATGTTTTATTAAAAGTTCTGTTTGCAATTTTCATAAAATACCTTTTTGCCTTCAATTTGACAAAAAAGTTGAATGTAAGTAAACTATTTCTCCCATATGTACTTATATGGTGTTGAATGGTTTTTTTTTTTAATTTTTCACGAGTTTCAATTTTTATAGAAATTAAGTGGATTAAACATATTTATTATTAAAAAAAAAATAGATTATCCAATAAATTTTTTGCCTACATCTACCATCTACAAAAGATTTAAAATTAATTAGGAGTTCTTTCAAATTATCAACATATATAGATTATATACAAAAATTATGGGTATACAATAAAGTGCCTAAAATAATCAATTTAAAAAAAAAATACCCAGCATAATTCATTGGGGGTTCTTTAAAAAAGATCAACTTGTGTCAAGAATAATCAATTAAAAAAAAAAGATAATACAAATTATATGTACACCTATAAATTTTTTTTTAAAATTCTTTTCTTTTAGCAAAAGACTAGCGTCCAAAACAGAAAGTTATATGATAAAAGACTGACACAATAAAGAAAAAATATAAAATATTTAAAAAAAGAAAATGAACAACAGGAGGAAAAAAATAAAGTGAAATGGCAGAATGGGGGTTTTCTTTAATATGAGATGGGACAATAGTGAATAAATTAAAAATTAAGAGAAATAAAATGATAATTAATTATAAAAAAAGAAAAAAAAAATAGCGTATGATAATAGGTGATATGTAATAAGTTATCTATAATTTATTAAATACTCTTTAAACCAATAAAAATGACGTTGTTAAATAGTCACCTTTGTTGATATTCCTCATCAATGTAATTCCATATCTGCATTTGATATGGAACAATAAAAAATAGTAATTAAATACATATATAAATGTAATTATTATTCCAAAAAATATGTAACACAGCTATAAATTTTTGGAGTTCACTCATATATACTATATGCTTATTTATTGAAACTCATATATATATATATATATATATATATATATATATATATATATATATATATATACACACACACGTAGATTCACTATTTGATTGCTATTTAATGCAGGATTTTCTACATGAAATTAGTGTTATATTATTTTTAAAGTTTTTAAATCCGACCCTGTCAATAAGGTCAAAAGGTTAAGATTCAATGTTCAACCGAAATCAAACCAAATTTAACTAATATATTATTAAATAAACATTCACTATATATTATAAAACTAATAATCTATTTAAAAGCAATAATAATGCATTTATAATGATTATTAAATATTTTATCAATAAAAGATAAATTTTGATATATTAAAATTTTATAATAAAATAAATAAATAATATTTTTTACAATTTTATGATGTAGAAATTATAAAATATAAAAATAATTTAATAATTTAAGTTGATATACTAATAAAATAAATTATCAACATTATTATTATTATCATTATTATTTGAAATTATCAACCTAATTAGTTATTCATATCATAAGTTGACAAAATAAATAAACATTAATCTTTCATTTCAATTGTTACATGTATATTTATTAATTATTTTAGTTTAATATAATTTTAATTGATATATATATATATAAGGAAGCTTCAGAGGGTTGGTGAAGAGTCACTTCTCATAATTTATTAAATAAGTAAATTATTACAAGTACATTAAAAATAGTACATCAAAAATATCTTACAAATTTTCCTCTATTTAAGGGTGCGTCCATTTTCATTAAAATCACACTTAGGAGTAGGGACCACCATTATACGAAATTTATACATACATCCCCACCTGTACTTTCATGCAAGGGATGTTAGCCCCAAAATTACCTTTTTTTTTTTTTGCAAAAAAAAAAAAAAAAGTAAACGCTTTTCATCCTAATAATCAGAGAGTATTTATTACATTTATAAGTAATTCTTACTTATTATCACCTTCTTGAATTTTCAGTAATTACTTGGCGGTGCCATCGTATCATGTAAATGATTTATAAATCCAAATTAGCAATTTGGATTTCTTTAGATAAATAGATGAGTAAATTACTATAAAGGTGTTTAGATTTTATCAAAATTCATTAATTGGCTCTTAAACTTTTTTAAAAATAATTAAAAATATTTCTTATTAATTCAAAATAAGACTATTTAACTTTTCCGTTAGCTTGTTATGAGATATGCTGTTTGACAGATGAAAAATGATCCTAAATGTCCTTATGTTCTTCTTATCTCTTAATCAAGATATTCAAATTATTCTCAAATTCATAATATTAATCAGTACAATATTTAAATTATGTCTTAAAATCACACTCATTTTTACTAGAAATCATAAAAAAACTTTCCAACATCATTCAAAATATTCACACTGTCAAGTCCAATGCGTCACCACTCAAAGGCATTCTTCACTTTTTATCACTCAAAACCTTATGAGTTACTCAAACGATCTAAAACTACTAACAATCGCAAACACAATAACATAAATAAAAAATCACAAAAATTCAAGAAAACAGTAGGCACAACCCAAAGATATGTATGCCCATCAATGTTCATAGCAGAAAATAATCTGCATGCCCATTGATAATTTACATGCTTGTTGATGTTCATAGCACGAAAGTGACAACAATATTTGTAACACCCCAAGATTTTAATTTTTATTATTTATGAGTATTTTTGGTATTTTAAATTTTATTTAAATTTTAGGAAATTTTTTGAGATTTTTCGGATTTTAAAAATCGGGTTCGATTTTCCGAAAATATAAACTTTGATGATTTTTAAAAATTAATTTAAAGACCAAGTGGCAAAACTAAAAATATATTTGGAGTCTACGTATTTTTCTGAGTTTTATGGAATTTTTTCGAAATTTTTGGACCTCATTTTCGGTCCCGAGGCAGAGTAAAAATTCAAAATTTTGTATTTCGAATCGAACCGGCCGAATCGAACCGGACCGGATCGGACCGGTCGAATCGGACCGGTCTTCTTCTCTTTTTCTCCTCCCTCCCGCGCGCGATGGCTCTCTCCCTTTTCTCTCTCGTTTCTCTCTCCTCTCCACCCCCAGCCGCCGCCCAGCCGGCCAATGACCGCCGCCGCCAGTCGTGGCCGCGCCTAAACGGCCGGAAACGCGCAACGCCCCTGGCTGCGCGCTTCAGCTTCCCCGGCCAAATCCGGCCGATCCGGCCACCAATTGGACCGGGTCTTGTGTCCAAAATCATCTACTCGGCGAGAGCTTTCCATAGACACCAAGAACGCCGAAATCCATCGAGCGGATTGTCCGATTTTTGCTCGGGAAGATTTTAGCCAATTTCGACTTTTGGGCTAGATTTCTCCAAAATCGTGAATCCCACGAGAAAACCGAGGCCACCAGCACGCTCCATTCATCGAGAGCTTCGCAACGACATAAATTTCGAATTTTTTCGACACCGTTTTTCGGTGGGTCCCACGGAACTTCGCAGTATTTTTTCGAGCATTTAATGAGCTTAGAAAATTCTGAAAAATTTATGTACTAACCCCCGTGTTATGGGCTTCGTGTAGGTATCCTCGATTCGCGGAAATTCGACAGTTGACCGGGTCTGCAAATTTCGGGCCAGACAGACCCGTTACCGGAAAAGTCTCCGAATTGGACCGAGGTTTTGGCTAGCCCCCCATTGTCAGACGTCCCGAGCGCGTTCCCGAAGTCGGAATCGGCAAAGGTAAATCCGAACCTTGCTTTTTCGTAATTTTCTAGTGCTTAAATAGGATTAAAAATCCATAAAATATTCGTGGTAGCTTAGAAAATTATGATTCTTTTTGCAATAGCTTAGTAATATTGCTAAGGACCGCGGGGCAAAGTTTTATAATTTTTAGAGCTTGTTTGGGCAGTTTTTGCAAAATGATCAATAATAAGGACTAAATTGAAATTTTACATATTGTGTTGGATGACTGATTTGATGGGCCCAGGAGGGGCTGTGTGATATGATTGAACTGTGGATATATGGATTGTGAGTATAGAAGTGTGTTTTGAACCCTTTTGCAGGTTGGGTAGGTCCTAGGTATAGGGGAGACTCTGCCGGATTTTCGGCACGACTTAGGACGTATTGGTCTTTTTCTTTGTTTGTATTGAGTCAAATTTATTAAATGATTGTAATAAAATTGTCAGGTGAGCCGGGACAGCTTTCTTCCTCCGCCCAGCCGCCTCAGTGACCATCGTCAAGTCTGTGAGTAAAATATTAATTTTAATTGTAATTTCGATATTATTATATGTTCAGCATGCCCATGCATCACTTATATGCATATATTTATGTAGTTAAACTCTAGGCACGATTTATGATGCATTGATAAATGTTAAAGTGCCATGTATGTTGTTGTGGTAATTTGGAGCAGTGTGCGTGCGTTGGCGTGCGTGTGATGTGGTGTGGACTATGGATAGGACGGGTAGACACGGCTTGAGTTCTTCGCTGGGACCCGGTCCTTCGGGGTAGACACGGCTTGAGTTCTTCTATGGGACCCCGATTTGGTATTTAAGTGGAAGTCCGAAATGAGTTCTTCACGGCACAGTTGGATTTAAGAGAGCTGTATAGGGGATCAGCTCCCATATATTATGATTGATGTTACAGGGTACGTGAGTGCTCTAAATTACCTTTTTGATGTTATGATGTGAAAATGATGTGGATGTTGCATTTCACTCTACAGGGTGCATTAGATTTAGATAGTTATAGAGATTATGGTTAAAATTGATATTTTACTCTCTGAGTCGAACGCTCACTCCTGTTCAAAAATTTTTACAGGCCACAGGAGGATATTTTTTTGAGGTTAACCTGCTTTCTCCCTCGCAGTCAATTATTACTGTTTGTATAAACTTGTTAAATCTTAGAATTTCCGCATGTGTTAGAAATGTTTATTTGATTTGGGTCTGTAAACTAAATTATTATTTTGGGACCTGTAAACTTAATATGCTATGCATGTTTGATGGTTTGGATGAGGGAGCTGAGCTCCCATTTATTTTTATGTTGATGAGTATGTGGAGGGTGAGCTGAGCTCCCCAATTGAATATATATTGTGTTTACAGGTCGGGTGAGTCGAAAACTACCCGTTGGAAAGTCCATTTTATGGCCGGACTCTGTCCGTTTGTTTTCTTGAAATTGGGCCCAAATGGGCCTTAGAGTTGGGTTAATGAACAGTTAGGCTTACTACGGGCCTCGGGGGCTTTAGGTGGCCTGTGTCCTAGTGCCGGTCCGGCCCATAGGTTGGGTCGTGACAAATGTGGTATCAGAGCTTAGGCTCCAGATTCTTAGGGAAAAGTTGTCTAAAGTGTTGGGAAGAGTCTACTAGGAGTCACATGCGGAAAAATAGGGTCCACATTCGTCTTGCATTGTCGTCTTTGCTTCTAGTTTCTGCTCCATGCATTATGTATAAAAATGAGTCTATAGAGCTGTGTAATGTGCAGTTTGAATTTTGTGGGCTAATGCTGCTGAATTTCAGGAAAATGCGTAGAAGGTGAGAGCCGCCATCGCACGAGAACAGATGTGCTGACGAGGTGTCGACAGATGAGGCGCTGCCAGGAGGCGGGGTAGGAGGCCTAGAGTCGCTCAAGTAGAGGAGCAGCCACCCGATCTGAGATCGATCCTTTATGGCACAGGGTCCCATGGACCCCATGGCAGCTACTCTAGCTGGTCTGCAGAGAACCATCGACATGATGGCGCAGTAAATGGTCCACCCTCCACAGCAGCAGCAGTCCACCGCACCAAGAGAGGACTCTTACAAACAGCTCATAAATTTCAATAAGTTGGTGCACGAACTTATGATGTGTCGACGATGCATATCGGTTTTTAGATTCTCGCAGACAGCAGAAAGTAATTACTGATTGGTGATAGAAGACTGATAGAGTGTGTGCAGCATGTCATGGGGCCTATGCCTAGACAATGGATGAATGACTACGTGTTACCCCGGATGGAGGGATTGACATGGGCTCAGTTTGTGGAACTTTTTATCAATCGATTTGTGCCAGAAAGCTTCAGAGATCAGAAGCAGTGGGCCTTTGAGGCCTTAAGACAGAATGGCAGGTCTATAGATGAATATGCTACAGAATTTCTGGAATTGAGCAGATATGCCCCTACAGCAGTATCTACAGAGACTATGAAGGTAAAAAGATTCCTAAAGGGGCTTGACAGGAGGTATGCGAACCTGGCTATGATGTCTGATCAGTCTTTTGATGTGGTGGTTGATCGAGCCAGACAGATTGAGATTAGCTATGCTGTGGATGACAGCGGTAGAGCAAAGAAAAACAGAGCGGAGGGTTCTTCAGGTGTTCCCCACATGGGTACTACGGATAGTGGTGGCCAAACTACTTACAGAGGAAGAAGCAGAAATAAGAGGAGTGGTTTTAGACACAAATCCCGAGGGTTTAGACCAGGGTATGGATCCAGCAGTGGTAACAGTTCAGGGTATGGCAGTTCTGGCTCTGGTTCAGGATCCTCCTTGGCACCTTGTGCACAGTGTGGAAGAGGACATTCAGGACCTTGTTTGATGGGATCAGGAGTATGCTTCAGGTGTGGCCAACCCGGTCACTTTGCTAGAGAATGCCCCATTTTCAGTGAGCCACAGATGGGGTCACAGGGTTCTCATAAATGTTCCTCGCTTGATTGTATCCGGTACTTCCAACATGGCAGTGATCGATTCGATGGCAACAGGCCGAGGACAAGGGGGACGTGGATTTGGAGGCGGTCGGGAGGTAGAAGTCGATGTCGTGGTTACGCCACTCAGGGTAGGGGTCAAGCTCGGGTTTTCACCCTGACCCACCAGGATGCTCAGGCTTCCAATGCAGTTGTGGCAGGTATTCTTCTGGTCTGTTCTTATGAGGCTCGTGTTTTGATAGATCCGGGTGCTACGCACTCATTTGTCTCCCCTGTGTTTGCCATGAGGTTGGGTAAAAACCCTACAACTTTAGAGTGCCCTTTGTCAGTAGCTACCCCACTTAGTGACAACATAGATGTAGATATGGTTTTTCCAGGTAGCCCGGTGGTAGTGGATGGAAAGATCCTCCCAGCAGACTTGGTTCCTTTACCAGTAATGGATTTTGATGTAATCCTGGGGATGGATTGGCTGTCAACTCACTATGCCACTTTAGACTGCAGGAACAAAAAGGTGTATTTCCACATACCTGGTGTGAAAGAGTTTAGCTTTGATGGTGACAGGAGCGTGGCTCCATATAATTTGGTGTCAGCAATTAGTGCTAGAAAAATGTTGAGGCATGGATGCCAAGGGTATTTGACATTGGTGAGAGATACATCTGTAGAAGGTGTCAGCATGGAAAATGTTCCTGTTGTCAGAGAATTCATGGATGTCTTCCCTGAGGAGCTTCCAGGGTTGCCACCAGGAAGGGAAATAGAGTTTTGCATTGATGTTGTGCCGGGTACAAACCCATATCGATGCCACCTTACAGGATGGCACCAGTAGAATTGAAAGAGCTGAAGGAGCAACTACAAGAGCTTTTGGACAAGGGTTTTATACGTCCGAGCACTTCACCTTGGGGCGCTCCTATTTTATTTGTGAGAAAGAATAATGGGTCATTGAGGTTGTGTATTGACTACAGACAGCTGAACAAGGTCACCGTGAAGAACAAGTATCCACTTCCTCGGATCGATGATTTGTTTGATCAGCTCCAAGGAGCTAGATTCTTTTCCAAGATAGACCTGCGATCAGGCTACCATCAGTTGAGAATCAGGAATGAGGACGTGTCCAAAACGGCTTTCAGGACAAGATATGGTCATTATGAGTTCTTGGTGATGTCTTTTGGACTCACTAATGCACCAGCAGCCTTCATGGACTTGATGAACAGGGTGTTCAAGCCATTTTTGGACCGTTTTGTCATCGTATTCATAGATGACATTTTGGTGTACTCTCGGACCGAGGAAGAACACGTGTGGCACTTGAGAATGGTGTTGCAGACTTTGAGGGAGCACCAGCTATATGCCAAATTTTCAAAATGTGAATTTTGGCTAGAAAGCATCTCATTCTTGGGACACGTGGTTTCTAGTGACGGCATTCAAGTGGATCCCAAGAAAATTGAAGTCAGAATCGATTGGCTTAGGCCTACCGATCCACCGAGGTGCGAAGTTTTACGGGTTTAGCCGGCTACTATAGGCGTTTTGTACAAGATTTCTCCAGGATAGCGGCTCCCTAACTAAGTTGACCGGAAGAATGTTCCATTCATTTGGACAGATGGATCGTGAGGTGAGTTTCCAGAAGCTTAAGGAGTGTCTAACCACTGCCCCTGTGTTGACACTACCTGTGAGTGGTGAAGGATACACCGTGTATTGTGACGCCTCCAGAGTTGGCCTAGGGTGTGTCTTGATGCATAATGGAAAGGTAGTGGCTTATGCTTCAAGGCAGCTGAAGAGGCATGAGCAGAACTACCCCACCCATGATTTGGAAATGGCGGCTGTAGTCTTTGCACTAAAAATCTGGAGACACTACCTGTATGGTGAAGTGTGCGAGATATACACCGACCATAAGAGTCTGAAGTACATCTTCCAACAGAGGGACTTGAACTTGAGACAGAGGAGATGGATGGAGCTTCTGAAAGACTATGATTGCACCATCCAGTACCACCCTGGGAAGGCCAATGTTGTGGCAGATGCCTTGAGCAGAAAATCTTCTGGCAGTTTGGCGCACATTTCAGTAGAGAAGAGACCACTGATTCAGGAGGTACATGAGTTGATGGATCAATGTTTAATCCTAGATCTTTCAGATGAGGGGATATTGTTGGCTCACTTTTCAGTGAGGCCAGACTTGAGGGACAGAGTTAGAGTTTCCCAGCACAGAGACCAACAACTGATGAAGTTCATAGAAAGAGTACAGCAAGGTGAAGGTGGTGAGTTTGGATTTGCCAATGATGGTGCCCTAGTACAAGGTTCTAGGATATGTGTGCCCGATGTGGACAACCTCAGGAATGAAATCATGCGAGAGGCACACTACACATCGCATGATGTCCACCTGAGTTCCACCAAGATGTACCATGATGTGAAAGATAGCTATTGGTGGAATGGCATGAAGAGAGACATAGCAGACTTTGTGTCCAAGTGCTTGACTTGTCAGAAGGTGAAGTTTGAACACCAGAGACCGTCAGGGAAGCTGCAAGAGCTCCCTATCCCAGAATGGAAGTGGGAAATGATCACTATGGATTTTGTGGTAGGTTGCCTCGTACCACGCGAGGATATGATTCGATATGGGTAATTGTAGACCGCTTGACCAAATCAGCTCACTTCTTACCTGTGAAGACTACATATTCTGTGGCACAGTATGCCCGGCTCTACATTCGAGAAATAGTCAGATTGCATGGAGTTCCGGCTTCCATAATATCCGATGAGGGCCCCAGCTGATTCACTTCTGGTTTTGGAGAAAGTTGCAGGAGGCACTTGGCACACAGATTGAACTTCATGACGGCTTTCCACCCTCGCAGACGGACAAATTGAAAGGACAATCCAAACACTGGAAGACATGCTTCGCATGAGTGTCTTGGATTTTGGAGGTCAATGGGATGAGCAGCTAGCTTTGGTGGAGTTTGCCTACAACAACAGTTATCACTCCAAAGATAGGAATGGCACCCTATGAGGCATTATATGGAAGAAAGTGTAGGTCTCCTCCGTGTTGGACGAGAAATGGGGAAGCGAAGGTGCATGATGTAGACCTAGTGCAAGACACTTGAGAGGTAGTTCCTTTAATCGAGGAACGATCGAGGACGGCTTTTGAAGAGATGTAAGAGTTATGCGGACCCAGACGGAGGGATGTGGAGTTTGCGATGGCGACTATGTATTCCTGAAGGTTTCTCCAATGAAGGGAGTCATGAGGTTTGGAAAGAAAGGCAAGTTGGCACCTCGGTATATTGGACCTTTTGAGGTTACTGATAGAGTTGGAGCAGTTGCCTACCAGTTGGAGCTACCACCCAACCTTTCTCACGTTCATCCCGTGTTTCACATCTCCATGCTCAGGAAATACATTCCCGATCCTTCTCATGTACTGCAGCCGGATGTGATAGAGCTAAAAGAGAACTTGACATTTGAGGAGCAGCCTGTAGCCATAGTGGACTACCAAGTGAGACAGCTGAGATCAAAACAGATCCCTATGGTTAAGGTTTTGTGGAGGAGTCAGTCAGTGGAAGAGTGCACCTGGGAGTCAGAACGGGACATGCGTAGCAAGTACCCTTATTTGTTCAATGTATAATCATGTGCTTTATTCTGCCTTGTATAAAAATTCGAGGACGAATTTTCTGTAAGGGGGGAAGAATGTAACACCCCAAGATTTTAATTTTTATTATTTATGAGTATTTTTGGTATTTTAAATTTTATTTAAATTTTAGGAAATTTTTTGAGATTTTTCGGATTTTAAAAATCGGGTTCGATTTTCCGAAAATATAAACTTTGATGATTTTTAAAAATTAATTTAAAGACCACGTGGCAAAACTAAAAATATATTTGGAGTCTACGTATTTTTACGAGTTTTATGGAATTTTTGAATTTTGGACCTCGTTTTGGTCCGAGGCGATAAAAATTCAAAATTTTGTATTTCGAATCGAACCGGCCGAATCGAACCGGACCGGATCGGACCGGTCGAATCGGACCGGTCTTCTTCTCTTTTTCTCCTCCCTCCCGCGCGCGATGGCTCTCTCCCTTTTCTCTCTCGTTTCTCTCTCCTCTCCACCCCGGCCGGCCAGCCAGACCGCCGCGCCTTGACCAGCCAATGGCCGTGTAAGCAATGGAAAAAGCGCTGAACGCCCCATGCGCGCGCCGCGCCGCTTCGACTTCCCCGGCCAAATCCGGCCGATCCGGCCACCAATTGGATCGGGTCTTGTGTCCAAAATCATCTACTCGGCGAGAGCTTTCCATAGACACCAAGAACGCCGAAATCCATCGAGCGGATTGTCCGATTTTTGCTCGGGAAGATTTTAGCCCATTTCGACTTTTGGGCTAGATTTCTCGAAAATCGTGAATCCCACGAGAAAACCGAGGCCACCAGCACACTCCATTCGTCGAGAGCTTCGCAACGACATAAATTTCGAATTTTTCCGACACCGTTTTTCGGTGGGTCCCACGGAACTTCGCAGTGTTTTTCCGAGCATTTAATGAGCTTAGAAAATTCTGAAAAATTTATGTACTAACCCCCGTGTTATGGGCTTCGTGTAGGTATCTTCGATTCTCGGAAATTCGGCGATTGACCAAGATGCGCAAATTTCGGGCGAACGGACGTTCTGGAAAAGTCTCCGAATTGGACCGAGGTTTTGGCTAGCCCCCCATTGTCAGACGTCCCGAGCACGTTCCCGAAGTCGGAATCGACAAAGGTAAATCCAAACCTTGCTTTTTCGTAATTTTCTAGTGCTTAAATAGGATTAAAAATCCATAAAATATTCGTGGTAGCTTAGAAAATTACGATTCTTTTTGCAATAGCTTAGTAATATTTCTAAGGACCGCGGGGCAAAGTTTTATAATTTTTAGAGCTTGTTTGGGCAGTTTTTGCAAAATGATCAATAATAAGGACTAAATTGAAATTTTACATATTGTGTTGGATGACTGATTTGATGGGCCCAGGAGGGGCTGTGTGATATGATTGAACTGTGGATATATGGATTGTGAGTATAGAAGTGTGTTTTGAACCCTTTTGCAGGTTGGGTAGGTCCTAGGTATAGGGGAGACTCTGCCGGATTTTCTGCACGACTTAGGACGTATTGGTCTTTTTCTTTGTTTGTATTGAGTCAAATTTATTAAATGATTGTAATAAAATTGTCGTGAGCCGATGACCTTCTTCCTCCGCCGCCTCAGTGACCATCGTCAAGTCTGTGAGTAAAATATTAATTTTAATTGTAATTTCGATATTATTATATGTTCAGCATGCCCATGCATCACTTATATGCATATATTTATGTAGTTAAACTCTAGGCACGATTTATGATGAATTGATAAATGTTAAAGTGCCATGTATGTTGTTGTGGTAATTTGGAGCAGTGTGTATGCGTTGGCGTGCGTGTGATGTGGTGTGGACTATGGATAGGACGGGTAGGCACGGCTTGAGTTCTTCGCTGGGACTCGGTCCTTCGGGGTAGACACGGCTTGAGTTCTTCGCTGGGACCCCGATTTGGTATTTAAGTGGAAGTCCGAGCTGAGTTCTTCGCTGGCACCAGGTTGGATTTAAGAGAGTCAGATATAGTGGATCAGCTCCCATATATTATGATTGATGTTACAGGGTGCGTGAGTGCTCCAAATTACCTTTTTGATGTTATGATGTGAAAATGATGTGGATGTTGCATTTCACTCTACAGGGTGCATTAGATTTAGATAGTTATAGAGATTATGGTTAAAATTGATATTTTACTCTCTGAGTCGAACGCTCACTCCTGTTCAAAAATTTTTACAGGCCACAGGAGGATATTTTTTTGAGGTTAACCTGCTTTCTCCCTCGCAGGTCAATTATTACTGTTTGTATAAACTTGTTAAATCTTAGAATTTCCGCATGTGTTAGAAATGTTTATTTGATTTGGGTCTGTAAACTAAATTATTATTTTGGGACCTGTAAACTTAATATGCTATGCATGTTTGATGGATTGGATGAGGGAGCTGAGCTCCCATTTATTTTTATGTTGATGAGTATGTGGAGGGTGAGCTGAGCTCCCCAATTGAATATATATTGTGTTTACAGGTCGGGTGAGTCGAAAACTCCCCGTTGGAAAGTCCATTTTATGGCCGGACTCTGTCCGTTTGTTTTCTTGAAATTGGGCCCAAATGGGCCTTAGAGTTGGGTTAATGAACAGTTAGGCTTACTACGGGCCTCGGGGGCTTTAGGCTGGCCCAGGTCCTAGTGCCGGTCCGGCCCATAGGTTGGGTCGTGACAATATTGGAGGAAAACACCTTGAATGGCAAGATTTGAAGGCAAACAGTTGAATGACTCCACATTCTCTTGTACGCTTTGAGCCTTCCACTTCCGATACATGATCAACACAAATTTGGAGTGAATGGCGTCGATGAGAAACCCAGTTGCCATTATTCCCAGTGGGTCACTTGGATGCGTGAAACCTTCTACTTTCTCTCTTAAGAAACTCAACAGTGGCAGTAGAAGAAGAAGAAGAAGAAAAAGAAGAAGAAGAAGGGGAGGCGAGGAAGACCTAAGGCTATGAGTCGTTGAGATAGGTGAGAATCTGGGATTGGGAGGAGAAGAAATGAGGAATGCAGATGAAATAGAGGTAGTGTGTCCAGTAATTTTTATCTGATGAAATCAATTCAATGTACGTGTAACAATTTCATTATAACTATTGATTATGATAAAATCCATATGAGGTCCATCATAATCAACGATTGAAACTAAATCGTGTTTCATTATATAATTTTTCATTGTTTAAGAGGCGTGAACACGAAAATTAAAATTAAATTGATTAGCTTTTAATGAATTTTAAAGGAAATAATAGGTATTTTTATCATTTCACATTATTCTTTCTCTTTTGATGGAGCACTAAACCTTGAACTGATAATTTATATTAAAAAATATTAATAAAAAGATTAAATAATTTTATTCTAAATAAATAAGGGACATTTTAATTTATTAGAAGGGTTTTAAAGACCAATTAACGAATATTAACAAAATTCAAAGATCATATAAGAATTTAACGGAAATAAAATCTTAATTTATTAAAATAAAATATGTCTAATATAATTTAATTATATAGTTAAAAATATATTATTTACCAAGTTTGAATTTTCACTATTTCAATCCCCATTTAAAAAAAAAAAAAATCCCGCTCTCCTTTGCGCGTCAATGACCCTCTTCACTGTACCCAAGCGCCTTTCTTCCGTTTTCTTCTTTGACCCGCAAAACACACCATCATAGAAGCTAATAAATAGAATACATTTTCATAATTTTATATTTGAAAAAAAATAAAAATATTTATCATTTAATTTTAAATTTTAAAATAAATTAATTAATAAATTATTTTTAATTATAATAATTTTTAATTTTTTTAACATGTCATGTACAATTCATTATTAAATAAGTGACTTATTTTTATAAATTATTTTTATTAATTAAAATAAAAATTTTAAAAATATTTTTAAGAAAATATATTTATTTAAAAATTGTGAAAAATCTAAAGGGTAGATTTAAATTTTATTCCCAAAATTTATTATTCATAATTAAAAAAAAAACAATATTTACTAGAAGGGTACTCCATTTATTTTACGTAAGCTGATACCGAGAGCAGTGTATAATTTTCCAAATTTAAACTAACACGCTCTGTGATATCAATCCTGAACTGGCACCATTTCCTCTTAGTTTACTGTAACCCACCACCAGCAACCACCGTCCTATCCTCTTCTCTGATTCAAGCTGCAGCAAGGAATCTAATAACACTCTGCCCTTTAGTGTGATCTCTCTGAAGCAGCCAATTTTGCTACATTTTGGAAATTGGCTTTACATGGTTTTCTTTATTTTTTTCCTCACTTTTAACTCTGTTTTCTTTAACTTTTTTCCTGGAAAATAAAAAAAAGGCAGGCATTTTTTCTCGGCAAAAAAAGGAGGGATTTTTAACAGAAAGGGGAATGTGGGTATGTGGAGGGATTGCTTTGTAGAGTCAGCAAACCCACTTTCTGGCTTTCCCTTGCTTCCCCTATTAAAAAAGTTGTCTTTCTAGGCAACCCTTCTCTTTGGTTTTGATCTTTTCACCAGTGAAGAAATTATTATTATTATTTTTTTAAATATATCTTTGTTTGGTAGAGGAAAATGTACAGAAGCTGACCTGGGTCGGTCCTTAAAAATTGAATTTTTTACTTTAATTTTGTTTATTTCCTTACATGGGTTTATTTATTTATCATTTTAAAGGAGGAATTTCGGGTTTAGATTAATGGGGATTCCAGTTCATGTCTTGTCACCAAAACGCGTTCCGTATCCGTGTTGATGATCTCTTCCTGAAGGTGGTGATGCTGGTGGTTGTTTGTTTAGTGTCGCAATCAGATCTGCATTTTTGGCACTGCTCAAAACACACAGCCAGACATTCTTGCTTGTATTCTACATTATCTCTCTCTCTTTCTCTCTCTCTCTCTCTCTTTTTGTCTGCTGGAGTTTTGTTCTCTGTTTAACAGCTAATGACATTGGCAATCTTTATCCTGCTTATAGCATCTTGAATCTCATGTTCATTGCAGTTCTATTAGGCCCAGTTTTTGCTGCAAAACAGTGAACTATTTAAGGATTAAAACAGAGCAATTGGGCTGATAGAATAATTGTTATTGGTTATTTAACGTCAATGCAGCTGCCTTATTCATTTGCCTGATCTCAGTCTAACATTTGCCTTTATTTTGCGAATGATAACTGCAGATCGAGTCAGAAACTTTGGTAGTAAATTGAGAGATTATTGAATTTAAGTGTGAAGACTAGGAGTTTTCTTGTTCTGAAGTGAACGGGGGAGCACGGCTTTGTCATTTTTTGAGAGATCATTGGTATCAAGGAAGTTGCATTTAGATTGAATTGGATTGGATATAAACTGTAGCTCTTGAAGTGTACGAGCATGATATGCTTTTGAGGCAAATTAGTTGGTAATTTGGAGGTCTTGGGCCCGGCAGCTAAGACATCGGGGTCGTAGTAAATGGCTTCCAGAGAAGGGAGGCGTCGACGTGATAATCTTGTGCCTCTTGCTGCTTTGATCAGCAGAGAAATGAACGAGAAGATGGAGAAGCCAACTGTTCGATATGGTTATGCAGCCCAGTCTAGAAAAGGAGAAGATTATTTCCTGATTAAGACTGACTGCCAGCGAGTCCCAGGGAATTCGTCATCCACATTTTCTGTGTTTGCGGTAATTCCTACCTTCTCTAGCTCCTATATCTCTTTTAGTCCAGACAAACTGCAATAATTTTCTTTCAATGAGATTGGAGCGCGTGATTTAGGAAATCTTGAGTTGGGTAAAAAGGAGTAGTTGTGATCAATTTTGACAGGATCCTTTTAAAAGATTTTATAGTTGGGAATACATTGGTTATTCAATTTGTTAGATTGGTGACCTTGTTATTTTATTATGACAAGTGACGATGGGGGATTGTAGCTCCAAACATAAGAAATCTCTCTCTCTCTCCCTTCCCTGTTGTAGTAGGTGTATGTAATATTCAAAATTATTTGGTTTTTATTCTATTCATAGAGTCCCAAGGAGAGAGAGAGAGAGAGAAGAAATATTTGTAATTTTGACAATGAATTCAAGTGTGTTTGAATAAATTGCATGTATTTTCTTCTGATATATCTTTCTTATTCTATGAGATAGTCAATTGTTCTGTTGTAATTGTCAGATCTTTGATGGGCATAATGGAAATGCTGCAGCAATATTTACTAGGGAGAATCTATTGAATCATGTTTTGGGTGCTCTTCCTCGAGGGCTTGGGCGGGAGGAGTGGCTTCAAGCTTTACCTCGAGCATTAGTTGCTGGATTTGTGAAAACTGACAAGGAGTTCCAGAGCAGAGGCATGGAATTTGAACCAAATCTTCAATGTTTAATTTGATGTAATCTTCCATTTTACTTCTTCTTGATATGCCTTTGGACGAAATTTACAGTTGCTTTTCATGCAATTGTGTACAGGAGAAACATCAGGTACTACAGCAACGTTTGTGATAGTTGATGGATGGACAGTTACTGTTGCATCTGTCGGAGACTCACGTTGTATTTTAGATGCCCAGGGTGCTGCCATTTCCGCCTTAACTGTGGATCATAGGCTTGAAGAGAATGTGGAAGAGTATATGTCTATTTTCAATGCCGTGTAATCTGTTACACAATGTTAGATAGAAATTTATTTTTATTGTGCTTTTATCTGCAGGAGGGAACGTGTGACTGCAAGTGGTGGGGAAGTTGGAAGGCTTAGCATTGTTGGTGGTGCTGAGGTGCAGTGCTTTAAGAACTCATGCATATATTGATACCAAAAGTTCAATTCTAACTGATTGGCATTAAAATAAATGACTTTATCTTTTTTTTTTTTTTTTCCAATCAATATCAATTTTGTTTAATTTTGTGCTTAACTTTACAGATTGGTCCCCTCCGTTGTTGGCCAGGAGGTTTATGCCTTTCTAGGTCAATTGGAGACATGGATGTTGGAGAGTTTATAGTTCCAATTCCATATGTCAAGCAAGTGAAGGTAAGCATCCATTATGGATTCATTTCTTGACTATATTTTCACCTGTTGTTTCCTGTCTTGAGTTTAATTTCCATGCAATTTTGCTGGATATTGCTGGGTCTATCTGTAGCGTGAACTCTGACTTTCTCCAATTCCTGTAAAAGTTATCTAATGCAGGTGGTAGGCTCATAATCGCTTCTGATGGAATCTGGGATGCCCTTTCCTCGGAAATGGCAGCAAAATCTTGCCATGGGTTGCCAGCTGAACTTGCTGCTAGACAAGTTGTGAAGGTGATTAAAGTTTTTGCTGCATATTTCTCTGTACTAGTAATATTTGAATTAACAAGCCTTTCCAAGTTCTGGCACACAGTTTACGATAATCTGTGTTAATATATGAGCGTAGCATGAAAATATTTTGTTTAATGATATGCTTGTGTTCTACCAAATGCTTAAAATTCTTTCTTGCTGTATTTGATTGTTCTAGGAAGCATTAAGGACAAGGGGACTAAAGGATGACACGACATGCATAGTTGTTGACGTAATTCCTCCTGACAATTCAACACAGCCCTCAACTCCTCCCAAGAAGCGGAACAAGCTCAGAACCTTGTTATTCAGGAAGAAATCACATGATTCTGCCAATAAGCTCTCCAAAAAGCTTTCTGCTGTAGGTATAGTGGAAGAACTGTTTGAAGAAGGTTCTGCAATGCTTGCTGAAAGGTTAGTGCTACCATTTCTGCATCATGTGTCATAGTTGTATATTACTTCTCCTATAGGCATTATCAGTTATCTTAGACTTTCTTGATTGTAAGTCAACTCTATTCAAGACTGTTGAGTGCACTTGGTTCTGTGATTTGACTTTATTGGTTGCTTCTACTTCCGAAGTATAGAATTTGATCATGGGATACATTTGAATATAAATTAACTGTGATGCTTGTTTAATGCTTAATAGTCCCTATAATTTATGATCATCTTATAGTCCTAGTTTTGGGATTACTAACTCACGAATTCTAATATGCAATTTTAGTTGGGAAGCTGTATTGGAAATTGAAATTACTTTAGAAATAAATTGCACTCCATTGCTATATGAAATGAAAAAAAAATTTCTGATCTAAGTGAGTTATGACCACCACATGAAGGTTAATTCTGTCCCTAGTCATATCATAGTTAGGAATTTAAGTTGTTATAAATAATCCCTTGTGTATCATATGGTGCCTAAGAACAATCATATAAAGTCTTCAAGGAACTGCCTCAACAATGCATAAACCAAACCAAAATCTGTATGAGTTGTGTTGCGTTGGCTGCAATTTCTATGGTTTGGTTAGCACTGGCTTGAAAATTTGAGGTTTGGCCCATGTTTGTGCTGGTAATCATCCAAATTGATGCACACATTAATCTGCCCTTTTGACATTTTACAAGCAAGGAAGATAAATAAACTAGTCTCAACTACTACAATGAGCACTGGCCTAGAAATGAAAGCTTTGATGTTAACATTGTCCTACACATTGATATTGAAGTGGAATCAAATATTGTTTAGTAAGTAGATAACTCTAATCTTTGGATAACAAACATTATTTGAGGCCAAATATTGTTTATGTTTTGACTTTTGAAGGCAACACAATATGGTTTTGGTAGGTCAAGGTTAAAGTTTTTTGCATCAAGAATCAAGAAAGAAAGCAAGTTTCTAAATAGTGTCTTTGAGTTGAATTTTATACTTTGGCAAGTGGTAATAGTTCGTGGAATTTAAAATAACAAATTAGAGAGCCTGCAGCCTTAATTTTATCTTACATAATCAGGCGGTGCAATGACATATAAAACCATCTATACTTTTTGAAATCCTTTTCATGTGTTTGTTCATTTGCTATTTTTTGGTTTTGGGGGTACCGATTTTTCTCTGCCTTTGAGGTTTCATTGGAAGCGTGTGCAAGGTATGCTCATCAAATATATATTCACACAATAACTCAATAGTGGTGTGTTGTATGTGTCATCAATTGCCTCCCAGAACACCCTGCACCTTAGGAATATGTGAAAACTTTTAATGCAGCTCAATGTTCAATTTTCACTCTTAGTTCAATGACTGATATCTATGAATGCCACTCTTCCATTTCTCATCATGTCATTATTTGCAGGAAGTTTCTTCTCTTGTACTTGTGGCTACATCTTTAATTAAATGTTCTTCTGTAATGCAGACTGGGGAATGATGATTCCACCACGTACTCAACATCTGGTCTTTTCACATGTGCTGTATGTCAAGTTGACCTTGCTCCGAGCGAAGGCATCTCTGTTCATGCTGGTTCAATCTTCTCCACCAGCACCAAGCCCTGGCAAGGGCCTTTCCTTTGTTCAGATTGCCGCAATAAGAAGGATGCCATGGAAGGAAAACGCCCGAGTGGAGTTAAAGTGGCATAACTCTATTGTTTCCTTCATTCTTTATCCCTTAATTATTATTATTTTTTTGTTTGTCTGCAAACCTTGCTTTTCTAGGCCAGGCAATTAATTGAGGCTACCATGGTGCCACAAATGTATATGTAATATTTAAATAATGAAAAATGAGTTTTAGCATGTAAGGCATAGTTTGTTTTAAGGAGCACCTGGTCTTTTGGTTTCGTTCGATATATCATAGTTTGCTGGTACATCTAGGCTCTATCAAGCCCAAAACTTTGATTCTTTTCTATTCAGATAGATTTGTGCCAACTGCCAAGCAATCGAAGTACAGAAAAGTGAGACCTTGCTAAGGTGATCTGTAGAAAAGTGTGCACGTTTACCACCTAGTAAAGATGGGAAATTACATTTTCTATGCAGTTTACGAGAAGACGAATTTGCTTCTGTGACTGATGGAAATGATGCATTCTAACGGTTGAGGCTGAACCTTGGACAGGACGATTCAAGCTGCATTTTGATGGGTGTTGTGCAAAGTGGAAGCATATGTATAAAATATCAATATTTATCACATAGAGCTATATTTACGAGTGAGTTAATCTTTTATTATAATTAATAATAAATCACTCGTTACAAATTTAAGTGTTAGATAATCTTTATTTTATTTTTTTAATGTGTTATTTATTTATTTTATAATAAAATAATTTATTATTTTATCATTGTAAATAAATATTTTTTTAAATAATTCTTCAATTTTATTTATAAAAAAGTTATTGCATAATTTTAATAATAAAAAACTTATTATTGAAAAATAATGAAACATAAATTTTATTATAAAGAAAAATAGTTTTTCAAATTTTAGTCTAATTTGAAAAATTAGAAAACTGATTTTCCATTCTTAATTTAGAAAAATGACACATGAGAATATAAAATTTAATTTACTAAATTTTTCTAAAAAATTGCATCAGTTTTTCACAAGTGAATACACTCTTATTTTGGGTTAGATCCCTAGATATTTTAGTGTGGAAATAAGACTCCTTTCCAGCTGGTTATTATACCCCACATCCTCTCAATAATGTTTTGTACAGAGTCCAAGAACAAGAGTAAGAATTGGGGCATTTTGACCATGTCTTTACGTTGGGGTCTGTGCATAAAATTTCTGAATTACAATTCTAATTTCTAGATTCATTAATTGAAAAGCCATAAGTATATTTATATTTGTGGGGCAGCGCATAGCAAACGTAGGAGGCCATCAGTCCACTCTCAAAGAAGACGGATTTGTCCCTGTATTGAAAAAACGCTCTGTTCCAACACTGTTCGAGTTGGACTTATTTGAAGGTTTCTACAAAGCTGGAAGGCTCTCTGCAACTACAATTTGAACCCTTTTGGAAGCTTATCTGAAACATAAATAACAATCAAGCCTTTTTCCTCTGATTAAAAAAAAAATCAAGTCTTTTTCTGTTTCATTAGAGTGATCCATACGTTCGTTCCCTTGGGTCCCATATCCTCTTATTCCACAAGTCTATATCAGTTCGTTGGTAAATTGAAAGGGGATTTAAGTGCCTTGAAGATTTCATTTTTTTTTTATAATCTATGAACTTGATTCTTCCATTATTCACTGCGGATCTGGAATGGCCTTTGCTTCCTTCTATCTTATCTTGCTTCTTTCTCTACTTACGCTTCATGCTTCTGCTGAAGTAAAAAATCACCATCCAAGCTGTCCGCCATTTAACTGTGGAAAGCTTGGCAGAATTAGCTTTCCTTTTACTAATACCACCCACTCAGATTGCGGCTTCATTGCGGTGGACGGTTGCAGTGAACCGGTTCAGAGAATCCAACTGGAGGGGGGAGGAAAGTGGTATGAAGCTAAAAGTATATCTGAAAACAATACCGTTCAAATTCATGATGAAGAGCTCCAAACCCTCCTGAAATCCAACCAATGTTATGCCTTCAGCAACTTGACTCTTCCAAGCTCTCCTTTTCTCTCATTTCAAGTTACTCCGAATTTAACAGTGTTCAAATGCTGCCATACTCTTAATAACACCCCCAGTTCGGATTCGAACTACACAGGCTGCAAAGATTATAATATATTCTATAATTATTTGGGTCATCGTTTACCTAGCCTTCCTCTTCTATGTTCAATTCTTCAGCTCCCATTTAGCAAGCCTGAGAAACGTAATAACATTTTTGAGTTGTTAACAGCTAATTACTCTCTTGAAATACAAGTATCCAGTGCTTGTTACAACTGTTTCAAGCAAGGAGGCCAATGTGAATTAGAAAGTAAGAAGTTTCAGTGTACTGCTAAAGTGGGTAAGATTTCATGGGGATTAGAACTGTTGGAAAATTGAATCAGTTTCTGAAAACTAACCTTCCTTTCTGAAATTTCAACTTTTGCCATATAATTTTTTTTTCCCTTTTAAAAGGTAAATCTAAAGGAATGGTAATTTTGCAGGGCACAACGGTCTACTGGTGGTTAGAGCAACTACGGGTAAAAAAACCATACTCAGGCCCTAGCCAATTTGCAAACCAATTCGTTTTCTTCTAAAAATAATCTAAATCACATGAGTTTTTCTCCCACTTTTCTTTTATTTGAACTTTTACAGTCACTGCAGCTGTTGGAATTTTGGCTTTAAGTGTTTTACTCTGTTGCATAAGAAGAAAGTATTCATTGGACAAATCCATTTTCACACAGAAGAAGGGAACTCAGAACCATCAAAGTATTGAGGCCATCCTGAAAAACAATGGACCCCTCGCCCCAAAAAGATACAGCTATTCAGATGTGAGGAACATGACCAAATCATTCAGAGAAAAACTGGGCCAAGGAGGCTATGGTAGTGTGTTCAAAGGAAATCTACCTGATGGTTCTCTTGTGGCGGTGAAGGTCCTGCATGAATCAAAAAGTAATGAAGAAGAATTCATCAATGAAGTTTCCATTATCAGCAGAACTTCACATGTTAACATTGTCACTCTTCTAGGCTTCTGCTTCGATGGTCCTAAACGAGCTCTCATCTACGAGCTCATGCCAAATGGATCTCTGGAGAAGTTCATACATAAAGAGAATGTTCTGAAAGCTGATTATCAGCTAGGTTGGCAAAAATTATTCCAAATTGCAGTTGGAATTGCTCGAGGCTTAGAGTACTTACACCGAGGTTGTAAGACACGAATTTTGCATTTGGATATAAAGCCTCATAACATTCTTCTGGATGACGAGTTCTGCCCAAAGATCTCTGATTTCGGTATGGCTAAAACATGTCCAAGCAAAGACAGCATCATTTCTACGTTAAGCACGAGAGGGACTGCTGGATATATCGCACCAGAAGTATTCTGCAGAAACTATGGAGGTGTCTCTCATAAGTCTGATGTTTACAGCTATGGAATGTTGGTTCTGGAAATGGCTGCTGGAAAAAATATTATTGATGATGATGTTGGAGCTTCTCCTGAACATATCAGTGAAACATATTTTCCTCACCTGATATACAATAAACTTGAACAAGATAAAGAACTTGGGTTGCAAGGCATGATGAATCAAGAAGACAAGGAAAATGCAAGGAAGATTGTAATAGTAGGCTTGTGGTGCATTCAAACAGATCCCTCAAACCGACCCCCAATGAGCAGAGTAGTGGAAATGTTGGAAGGAAACCTCGAGTCCTTGCTCATCCCACCCAAGCCCTTCTTGTCATCTCCTCCAAGATCACAATCCAGTTCATCATCTACAATAGATTCTTCCATTTTCTAGACAACTAATGAATGTAATCTTTTTCTTTTTTCCGTCTAAGGGAACATCACATCTGATAGTTGTAGTCTTTTAGACCTGCTAATGTTTCCTGCTCTTGAAGACATAATAAATTGCAGTTTTTGCTGTTCATCAGGCTAAGGCTTAAGACAAACTTTCCTCTGAAATTTCTCACACAATATTTAACCATTTTGTAAATAAATAATGTATCAAAATCAAATTTTATTCGACTAAATCTAAGTCAATTTGCTACTTAAAGTTTGAAGGGGCCATGAGAAGGAATCAAATGATCTTTTCATTGTTATTTATTATGAAAATTAAGTATCTTCGTAAAGCAAATAAGATTGATGTGGTAGTTTACTGTTACATTAATTTGTTATTATTTTTTCTAATTATATAAAATTTTGCTTTTTTTTTTATTTCATGTATAATTGCATATATTTATTTAAAATAAAAATATAACTTAAAACATAAAAAAATTCTATTAAACAAAAAATAAATATACAAACTCCTTAAATTTTTTAATATCAATTTTATTATTATAATAAATAAAATTTAAATTTATTAATGTTATTATCAATTATAATTTTAAATTTTTATTTAATATAATAAAAAAGTATTTAGTTTAACTTATAAGTCGATCAAACCTACTTATAAGTAGAAAATTAAAAATATATTAATTTTTAATTTAAATTATAAGTCACAAGACTAATTAAAATAAGTCAAAATCTTTTATGATATATTTACTTATTTTAAAATTATATTTTCATTAAATAAAAAATTATATTATTTTAATAACTTTTAAAAATATAAACACTATCCTTATTTTAAAGATTACAACATTAAATGATATTTTCTTTTTTATTATTTTTATAAATTAAATTACTTTGAAACACTATTTAATTAAATATGGCCATGAATAAAATGTTCAAACTCTGCCACCACCAAACGTAATACCGTATTTAACAAGCTTAAGATTAATTTCCACAAAAGAATTGGTAGGCAGTGGGACGAGGCTCATTCAAGCATTTCAAGTTTCTGAAAATTCAATTCCAGGGACGCGTGAAGGCCTGTCCGTTTCGTTTCATATTCTTGGCATTATGCTAATGATAAAATAATAGTTAGAATACTTATTTCATAATTAAAAAAAAAAAATCAATAATTGACACACAATAATTACTCCCTTTTATATATTTTCCACATAATATTTTATTGAAAAATTAAATAATCTAAAAAAGTTCCATAGTTTCGGAAAAAGTCCTAGACAAAACCCAAGGCTCTAAAACGCAGGCCCATTACATTGAAGACCTAACTCAGATCCCAGCCCATCACATAGAGATTAGGGCGTACAGAAAAAGGGGCAAGGAAACCCACTAAAAGAGACCCGGTAAAAGCAACCCGTGCCGCGTCTGGCAAAGGAGGAACCTCCAGCAAAACTAATGAAAGAAATGAGAAAAAAATAAAAGACAAACGAATATAAATTATATATTTTTTTATTAATCTAAAATATTTTTCTTTAATTTGGATTCAAATAAAGGAAAATGAAGAGAATTAAATACCACTTATACTAAAATTACCTATATACTCTTAGCATTATATAATAATAAAAATATAAATTCATATCAATTAAGTTTTTTTTTCAGTTAATTGTTTTAGCAGTTATCAGTTATTTTATTAACTGTTAGCTGTTAGATATTAATTATCAGTTGTTAATTATTAATATAACTGTTAAAGTAAAAATATTCGATAAAAATTACAATTAAATTAGTTATTTAATATAAAAATAATAATAAAATTTTATTTATCCTAATCCAAATGATTCCTCGATTACTAAAAGTTATGAGCAACGACTTTTCATTAATAATTTTCTCAATATCTAAAAGCTAATATAAATACCATGTCATCGAATAATATAAATAAAAAAATTAATATTTTGATCAGAATTAAAATATTAAAAATTATCTTAAAAATTATTATTAAATAAGACTTAAAGTAATTTTATTAGGAGAAAATTTTCTTTAACCAAGGTTAGAGAGGAAAACCAAAACGAGGGAAAAGGAGAAGAGCCTCTCAACTAAGGACTGACTGTTTTTATTCTCCATTTCCATTATATGGGTCGGGTTGAGTGGATGTGAGTAGTTTGGTTGTCCCACTTGATTTGAGCACTCTGCTCAATGGGTAAATGAAAATGATTAAGTTGGAGACGGTGCAGAATCGAGCTCAATATTGAAGAGTTGAGCTCGATGGTGCGACTAGTGGGCTCGGGGAGCGAGTCCAATAGGGACCGAGTCAATCAAATATGCCACGCCGAGTGAGGTCCATGAATGGATGGTCTAGTGAAGGCAAGCTCAAGCCTTTTCAAAGCCTTCAAATCCGATCAGACAACGAGGTGGTGAGTCAATTGCAATAATTAAGTGAGAATTTTAATAGATAAAATATTTTTTAAAAGATATAAGATAAAATTTTAATTAAAGTTAAATACATTAAAAACAATAATAATCACATAAATCTTTAATTTAAAATTTATAATAATATATATTTTTTATACAATTAATTTTAATTAAAATTCGAATTCAAAGTATTACAAACTCTCAAGAAAGATGATTATAGTACAGTGAGCTAAAATCATTAGTTAAAAGTAAGCATCTTTAAATAATAATAAAGATATGGTAATCTTTGGAATGAATAATGCAGCTTCATTGTTAATTAAGGGCACTTGGCGCACTAATTAATATAATTAAAGCAGGAGCCAATCGAGCAGAAGGCTCCTCCGGCTCCGAGTCAAAATTCTTCTTCCACTTTTCTTTATGCATTGGAAAAAACGATAAATTTATTACATCATATGTATCTCGCATTGGAGACATAAAAATAATTAAAGTCCTTTCCTAACACTATGTGCCCTTCTCCCACCTTTCATTAATCATTTAATCCCTACTTTAGTCTCTTAATCATTTAACTTTTTATATTACAGTGATTTAAAGTTTTGTTTAGTAGTATATCTTATGTAATTAAATTTTTTATTCACTATCATAAATGGTCATTATTATTATTTAATTTGCAGAGATTTCTTAGATTTAAAAAAAAAAAAAAAAAACTTTGTAATAATTTCTTTGTTTATTTTTAGAATTACCTCGATATCGTGTATAGGAGATCAGCTCCATGGCTGGTCAAGAATATAATCTCCATAGGGCTACAAACCTAACCGACACATTGATGAAACATTGGAGATAGAGAGAGACAGTAAAAATCCATGGTCTCAGTAGCCAGAAATGACTGGTTTCTTTCCATTCAAAAAGATGAGAAAAGGTGAAAACTGAAAAGCAAAAGCTACAGATAGTAAGAACTTCGAGGAAGCAAAGAACCACCCTTTATTCTAAAGCCATTTTCTGTCCAAATCACCTAAACACCTCTTGTACACTAGTTTCGAACTAAAGCATGCTTTAATGTCAAGTTAACAAAACCCCACCATTATTGAATTGTTTCTGTTCAAAAAGAAAAATGACAATATTTGCTTATATAAAATTATTTATAACTTTTTTTTTTTGGTTTATCAAAAGGTAAGATTGCATTATAGAGGCGTCAAAAGGCAGAGAATACATAGAAGTAGAGACCCTTGGCCAAAACAACACTGCAATGGAGATGGTAGCCACTAGCTTGTATGCAGCCTAGATATTCTTCTCCTTTGTAACAAAGCGTACTAACAGAAACCACAAGCATAGAACATCTAAAAGGGAAGACCTTGGCAAGCACAAATCTAGGTCCCTCAAAAACTGTGTCTTGTTAAGCTCAAATTTGGACCCAAAACAAAAGAACAAAAGAGTATATACAAATTCTACTCAGTGAAGGGAGGGTCAACCCACAAAATTAAGCAAGGAGGAGAAGCTCCCCTTGCCTAGGAGGGGCAGGGGCAGTGATGAAGCCAGAAAATCAATTTAGAGAGGCTCAATTAAAAATATATATAATTCATAAAAATAATATAAATTCACAAGAAAATTTTTTAAAAATAAAATCTAAATCTACTTGCTAAAAATTAAATGAAAGTTGTTGTTAATTAAAAATAATAATAAATATTTAACATTAAGAATTATTGAACTTAAAATATATTAATAGCTTAAAATTAAAAAAATTGTCTAATTTATTTCAAATTTATTTTTTTCATAGTAATCATGAAAAACAAATTTAATTAAAATTATAAATTAAATAAAATAAATGATATGGCTTTAATTTTTAAAAGAATTTTTTTTTTAATTTGAGTCTAAGAAAATTATAGTAAAGGAGAAATTTTAATAATAGCAATAAGATTATAAGAAGAAAGCCACAAAAATTTTAAATTGATGAAAAAAATGACAAAAACAAATGTACTATAATTTCATTTAATAATTTATCTAATAATTTAAATTTTAAATAAGAAAAATTAGTGATTGCGGTAAAATAAAATTGATGATAAAAAATAAGTCAAGAAATAATGATGTGTTAAATTTTTCTATAAAAAAATTTACATTTATCTATTAATATCATTCAATTAAAATTTAGAGTTTTATTTTTTATAAAATTAATAATGCTCCTAAAAATTTTTAAAATATTGAGACAATAATTAATTTTTGAGAATCTACTTCTATATTAAACTTCTAAAAAATTTTAAAATGCTTATTAAATTTTTATGGGGCCTAGTACCTCCATAAAATTTATATAATAATAATTAAAAAAAATATTAATATTTTTAAAAACTACCATCATACACTTAAAAATTTTTGAAAACTCAGGGGGCAATGCCCCCTGGCCCAATTGTAGCTCCGCCCTGAGCAGGGGAAAGCAGACGTCAGCAATAGGGAAGCGGAGCTTAACCTCGAGTGGAAAGAAGAACTATTGTATTTATTGGTAAAGTTAAATTTACCTCATTCTAAATTTTTTTGTCTAAATTAGTATAAAAATTTTATTTTAAACTCAATTTAATTTATATACTTACTCTTTGTTATTAAAATTTTATTAAATTACTGTTAATTTTAATAAAAATAATCAAAATATTTTTATTTTTATTTTTAGTTTGAAAATAATTTAATTTATAAATTTTTATTTTCTTAATAATTTAGTTCTTAAAGTTTTATTTTATTAATAATTTAATCTTTATATTTTTTTAAATGTGAATCCCATTAAATTAAAAAAATAAAATTATTAAAATATAAATTAATTATATTAAAATCATCCATATATTTTATAAATTGGTCATTAAATATTGTAATTATTTATAAATAACCCTTTTAACTTTGTAAAAATCTATTTTTCATTATTATTTTAAGAATATATAAATAATTATGTGTATATATATATATATATATATATATCAATTTATAATATATTCATACACTATATTATATTATTATATATATAAAAAAAAGAAATAATATGAATGCATTATTATTAAAATAAAATTTTATCAACTAAATTGTTTTCAAAATTGAAAATAAATTTAAAAACACTTTGATATTTTTGTTAAATTTGAATGGAATTAACTCTATATCTAATGGTAATGAATAACTTATAGATTTATTAAAATATTAAAGAATAAATTATATAATTTTAAAATTATAAGGATTAATTTATAAATTTTAATTAAATTTTAAATATTAAATTATTAATAAAATAAAATATAAAAAATTAAATTATTTTTAAATTAAAAATAAAATTAAAAGTACTTTAATTATTTTTACTATAATTAATATTAATTTAATTAAAATTTTAATAACAAAAATTAAATGACAGGTTTTATTACATCTTAAAAAATAATTTAAAGTTTATAATTTTTTCTTTTATTATAACGCAACCGGCACGTCCTATATTAAAGCTGGAAATTAAATATTCAGACGAGGGACAGAAGTAGTAAAAGAAGTGAGAGGTAGGGGCACGCGTGTCAGAAAATCATGTAAGTACGGAGTTTTTTCTATTATGGACGATATCACACCCCTGTCGTTCCCCCTCTATGATTGCTCAACAGAACAGTGAAAAAAACTTTTAACTATTCAGACTTCGTTTCTACGTGTCACTCTTGACCCTCTGCCCTCCATGCTCCGTCAAAACTCTCAGCTTCTTCAATTCCCTGCCCGCGCCACCTTTAATTCACGTGTCGCCCTTGACCTTGCATGATTATTTGTCTTTTGAATCAATTTAAATTCATATATTCTTATTATTAATTATAAACAAATAGCCAATATATTTACAATCTTATACATGCATATATATTTAATTTTTAATAATAAAATTTAATAATTAATTTAATAAATGATTAGAGTAGTAAAGTTCAGCTAGTTGAAATTGAACAGACGATAACATGCATGGCAATAATTCTTCACAATTAAATTATTTATCATTGTATCTTTAGACAAAATACAAAAAAAAAAATCTATCTCTATAAAAACAAAAGGAAATTTCATCAGGACAAGTATATACAAAAGTCAGAGAAAGGCCTGCTTATCAAACTATCTTTTATTCAATTATTTATTTCTCTTTACTCAATTTTTCTCATATTTATAACTAACTCCTTTAACTCTTTCAATTCTAAAATCCCTTCATTTTAATTCCTGCACTGAAAAGTTTCACAAATAAACTTATACACCTGGTTATAATCTATTTTTATCTTACAGGCTATCTCCCTATCAATCTAAATCATGCATGACTTTTGAACTCTATTTTTAATACATCGCCTAAACTATCTCATAAAATATCATATGAATAATATATTTTTTATTAATTAATTAATATTTTATATTATATTTTTATTTATTTCAAAGAAATACAATCCAATTTGATTTAAAGTGATTTTTAATTTTCTTTTTCTATTGACTAAACTTTTAAATATTACTCATTACACCTATTCAATAGGATTAATATAAATTTTTATATTATTTTTTAATTTAATTTAGATTGCAATTCGATTATAGAAATTATAGCTAAATCAAATAAAAACTCATCGATGCTGATTTCAAAGGCCTATAATGGGAAATCGACTATTTTTTGTCCAAAAATAAACAGCCTCCCAAGGTTTATATTTCTGTCGGAAAATAAACTAGAGGGCAAAAGCGTTACAACACGGGAAGTGTAGTCTGGGTACATGGAGAGTGTACAAGTTACATGCCTTTTCAGTTCACCCAGTCCCTTCTATCTTACCTCAGTCACCGCATTATTCATCATTTATTACCTCAATGCCCCTTCACTTTCTCATTAATTACACCCTTATCCTACTCCCCACATCCACTCCTACAAACCCCGCCACTCCCTATACACTCGCTCACAAGCTAAACGTTTCCTCGGTTCCTTTCTCTATTGCGCCCTGTGCAACTGCAGATCAACAATGGCGAAACCCGCTTCGCTAATCCCACATTTTACCTTCTTTATCTTGTGTCTTTGTTCATATCTTCTGCAAGCGTCTACAAACCCAGACTTGGAGCATCTAATGCAGTTCAAGACCGAATCGGACAAGGCCAACAATCTCGTAGATTGGAACTCCACTATTGACCCATGCACCTGGACCGGTGTCTTCTGTCTCAAAAACAGAGTTTCACGTCTCGTCCTTGAAAATCTTGACCTCCATGGCTCCTTTCAACCCCTTACTTCTCTCACTCAGCTCCGGGTCCTTAGTCTTAAAAGAAACGGCTTTTCTGGTGCGCTACCAGACCTCTCAAACCTCACAGCTTTGAAGCTTCTCTTTTTATCTCACAATAACTTTTCTGGTAACTTACCGGCGTCTCTACAATCTCTTTTTCGCCTTTACCGTCTGGATCTGTCTTACAATAACTTTTCCGGTAATATTCCTGCGACACTCAACCGTCTGACCCATTTGTTGACTCTTCGGCTTGAAGAGAACCGGTTCACCGGTTCTATTGCTGGTATGAATATCCGGACTTTGCAGGATTTTAATGTTTCCGGCAACCACCTCTCCGGTGAGATTCCCAAGTCCTTATCTAGTTTTCCTGAATCCGCTTTTGCCCAAAACTCCGGTCTCTGTGGATCTCCAGTGCAGACCTGTAAAGGTGTAGTGTCTGACCCAACAAGACCTGGATCCGATGGAGCTATTGCCTCTCCAGTAATGCCGGGAAGTAACCCAACTATTGTATCATCATCCCCAAGCTCAATTCCCCCAAACAAAGCAGCAAACACCACCCACAACAAGACAGCCAAAATAAGCCCGTTAGCACTAATCGCCATTATATTGGGTGACATCTTAGTCCTATCTTTAGTCTCTCTGCTCCTCTACTGCTACTTCTGGAGAAACTATGCAGCCAAAATGCGAGAGGGGAAGGGCTCGAAGCTCCACGAAACGGAGAAAATAGTGTACTCATCAAGCCCCTACCCGAACCAGCCGGGGTTTGAGAGGGGTCGGATGGTGTTTTTCGAAGGGGTGAAGAGGTTCGAGCTGGAAGATTTGCTCAGAGCATCGGCGGAAATGCTGGGGAAAGGTGGGTTCGGGACAGCGTACAAGGCGGTGCTGGACGATGGGAATGTGGTGGCGGTGAAAAGGCTCAAGGACGCAAATGTGGGAGGGAAGAGAGAGTTTGAGCAGCACATGGAGGTTTTAGGGAGATTGAGGCACCCTAATCTGGTTAGCTTGAAAGCTTATTACTTTGCAAGAGAAGAGAAGCTGTTGGTCTACGATTTCATGCCTAATGGCAGCTTGTTTTGGCTTCTTCATGGTACGTTATGCTTCGGATTTCATCATTTTGCAATCAATTTTTTCACTTTTTTTTTTTTATAAATTTTTAAAATTTGCTGTTTGGTTAACGAGAATAGAGGAATGAAATAGGATTTCATGCATTTTTAGCGCATTTTCTCAGCGGCCAAACATCACAGTAGAATAATAGCTATTTATTTATCTTCTTTCTATGTACAATGATTATACGGGGCTCAAGGAATTGCTTTATAGATTCAAGACTAGAAAAAAGGAGAAAATTATTTAGGGATCATGGCCTAGTGGGCGGGAGAGGTTCGCCGCCGGCGTGGTGCACATGTGGGGTACATACATTATTTAGTTGGTGGGATTAGTGAGTCCACCGAGGGTTCATATTTTATTTAATAATAATAATAATAATGTGTAAAAGTAGACCTTGATCACCATCTTCATCAGTTGCTGCTCTAGTGCTCTGCTTGATAAGCAGACCCCAGTAGGGTAATATTGATGATACTAGTATCGGTAGAAAATCTGAAAATGCAAAAGTTGCTAAGCTGGCTCACACCTGAGGAGGAAGAGAGTGTGTGTTTGGGTATTGTGATATGGAGATCGTAGGGGTCCACAATACCTTTGCTTTTGCACATTTCCCACTAATTACAGACAAGGGAACAGTTACGCAACAGGACAGCGAACTGCGGCTGAGTTGCGATATTTGGGAATTGGGACGCCCATTGGGATAGAGATAGTGGATAGAGAGATAAAACGACAGGTCCAACAGGTATTTGCGTTTTTTAATTTCTATGTTCGTTTTCTTTTTGTTCTTTACCCTGTTTTGGTCTATCTTTCTTCCAGCGGGAGAATATGTAAGACCAAAAAGAAAAGATTGCTTAGCCAGATAGACCCAAATATAATATGGGCTTTTTCTTTTGTTCGATTCCCATATGCAAGAACGACCCAAGTCCCATTCCCATACAATCTGGAGTAATTATTTAGGCAGCACATGAACATGCATCTTATGCTGATACTTGCAGATCCTCTTTTTTTTTTTTTTTTTTTTTTGTCTTGATCTATTATCTCCACTCTCCAGTGTTAAGATAGTAATTTTGCTTGAACTGTATGCCTTAATGTTTTTAATTCCGACAGGTAACCGAGGACCTGGGAGAACCCCCCTGGACTGGACCACTAGGCTTAAAATAGCGGCAGGAGCGGCCCGTGGTCTAGCCTTTATTCACAACTCATGCAAGTCTCTTAAACTCACCCACGGTAACATCAAATCCACAAACATCCTTCTTGACAAATCTGGCAATTCACGTGTCTCCGACTTTGGCCTCTCTCTTTTTGCTTCCTCTACCGCCTCTGCCCCCAGATCCAATGGCTACCGTGCTCCTGAATTATCATCCGACTGTCGCAAGCCAACCCAGAAATCTGATGTCTATTCGTTTGGGGTCTTGCTGCTGGAGTTGTTGACTGGGAAGTGCCCTTCTATAGTGGATTGCGGTGGGCCAGGGAGTGGGTATGGTGGGGTCGTGGATTTGCCGAGGTGGGTCCAGTCTGTGGTGAGAGAAGAGTGGACGGCTGAGGTGTTTGATTTGGAGCTAATGAGGTATAAGGATATTGAGGAGGAGATGGTGGCGCTGCTGCAGATTGCCATGGCTTGTACATCTCCGGCGCCTGGTCAACGGCCTAGGATGGGTCACTTGGTGAAGATGATTGAGGAGATACGTGGGGTGGAAGTCTCCCCGTGTCATGAGACTCTTGACTCGGTGTCGGATTCACCCTGCATGTCGGAGGACACGTGCGCAGCTAGCCAGTGAGAATGAACGTAGTAGTTCATTTAAGTATGATTAGAAGGTGTAGATGAAGGTGGCCTTTTTGCTTGTCCTGCATTATAAACTTGAGATTTTGAAGTTATTAATTTTTAACCAAAGTTTTTATTTTTTCCTTACTGAGCAATTTGGGTTTAATATTCATGATTTATAAATTTGAAGTAATCATGCAAATTGTAGGTTAATCATGTTGTCCTGTCTGCTGTCCAGTATTATTATTGCTTGTTTTTATGAAATTGTAGTAAGCTAAGCAAATCAATTTTAAGCTAAAGGCCTGAATAAAATAAAGGAGACATGATTATGGGGCCATTTAGAATTACATATTTTAGATATATAAATAATAAATTTATTTACTTTTTTTTAGGGGAAAAGAGCATTCTTCAATCATACATGCTAATTAACAGAGTAGAAGAAACGTTTTTAATGGTTGTAGTAAACCAAAAATGGAAAATTAACAGCTACAAACATTGATAGCTGCAATTACACTTGATTGTTTTAGCTTGCTTGCTTACTTGTGGAGTTCATATTAATACATTTATACAAATTAAAGAATAAAGGATCACATAATTTTGTTATTCCCTCAATTTGATCATCTGTTGAAATGCATGACTTTGGGTGCAAATCTCAACAGCCTATCCAAAGCGGTAGGCATGAATTTCCTTGCAAACAAGAAACAAGTGGTGCTGCTATTTCCATTATACTCACATTTTCTGCCACTCCTTAGCCTCTCCAAGAACTCCACCGTCACCTCCGTTCTTATAAACCGAGTCGGGTGCGGCCCTCCTCTCGACCAGTCTACCCAAGTCAGAGTCCTATTCGAGTTCCTCTTCCCATGTTTCATGCTCACAAATGTTGGCAAATAATGTTCGTCTGCATAACAAGGACCCTTGCAGTACTTCTGGAAAATGGGAAAGTATTTTTGATCTGATATAACTTCAAGGGCTAGTTGTCGATCCATTTCAAACCACTGGGAGCCTTTCCTCCATTGCTCAATGGTGATTTCAGGGCTCATGTGGTGGCTATATCGGCCGCGGCCAACAGGACCCTCTAAGTCATAGGCCTCCACAAAATTTTTGGTAGAGTTCATTAGGTAGGAGTAGACAGTGGAGAAGTTGAAGAGAGGAATGCATGATTCTGAGAGGAGAACAAAACGCTGGTTTGAGATGTCAAGAAGTGCATTAGCTAATAAACGTATCTCTGCTTCGATCATGTTCACTTTTCCCCATTGAACATCCTGCAGTAATTATAAGCATGACCAAACATCAAAATCTCGACTATTATTACTGTAAAAATTGAATACTTCAACAAGGCAGCAATTGAATGTGTATGAGGCCCACGATTTTCGTTTATCAAATTCTCACATAAATTTTCGTGTTGAAGACGAATGACTTCTCCAACTTGGAATGTTTACATCAGGATGGGAGTGGCTTGCAAGCTACGATTATGTCTACGGAGACGACAAATGGGTCGGTCTCCTTGGAAAATAGAGAACAACATTCCCAATCAGGTTCGTGGAAATAAGGTGTCAATTTAAATTAGTTTTCACATCTTTCTATGCCATTTTCCAGGTTGAGTTGGATTTAACGGGGCGTGGGTATGAATTTCTCCTATCTAAACTGCAACAGAAATGTGCAATATCTTGACCAATTGGCTGTCATGAATTAATGAGGTGCCTTGATTGGCGGCCCAATGAGACTACCACTACTAAATACATGCCATAGAACACACGCCTCCTTCGTAATATCAGTTATCATCAACAATTCAACATCATCTCTGTCAAGCCTAGACTCAGTTATCATCAACAATCTTAAGAGCGTATACAGTCTAATCAATCAATCAATTGAATTTTCATACGGATATGATGATAGTATATGCTTATTTAATAATTAAGATGCATAGCTAATTGCGGTGCGCGTAAATATGTGTTTCTTTACATCATCGTGAAAAAGGGATATATTCGTGTACATGTTTTAATTACTGAAGAGAATTTTGATCAGGTTTCCAATCCAGCCAACATGTTTCATACTAAATGTTCATTTAAAAAATTTAATATTTCATTAGCTTCATTAACTACGTAAACCAACCTTAATTACTGGAAATATAAAAGAACTAACGTAAATATGCTACAGTTCAATCAATATCTCGAGAAATGATGGGATATACTAACCTTGCTGGGAATTCTTCGGCCATGAAACACAGGACTTTCAGGATATGATTCATTATAGGACGGACTTGAATGCACATAAATTGAATACAATCCTTGATGCCCCTTGAAGAATTTCTCCCACAGTGGAGCCATTAAAACTGGACCTTTAGTCAGGAACAAGAAGGCAATCTTGGGAACTCTATCAAATGGATATTGGTTTATCCTGGGAACCATTGAAGCCCTCCACAACAATTCCTCATCTTCCATATCATGCTTAGCATCAGTAGGAACTTTCAGATACTCTTTCAAGCCTACACGAGGCAGTACACTTGTCTCATTCTTTATTGATGGTGCTTGTGGTATTGCTGTAGTAGCAGAAACAGAGAACTGGGTAACATGGAAATTGAATGATATGTTCTTGAGATAGGAACTAAGGATCACCCCTGTGGCTAGACCACAGCAGAACAAGAAGAAATAAGAAAGAACATTCACGAGTTGAAATTGGGTGTTGAATGGTTTCGTAAAAGAAGTCATCAAATTCTGTTTTTGACTCTTCATTGCAGGAAAATTTTTAAAAACAATAAAAGATGATAAAAAAAAAAAAAAGCTTCTGTGTTTTATGCGAGAGCTTGAAATAAATATAGCTAGTCTTGACAAAAAAGGCGAATGCTTGTGGAGTTGTGCCTTTCTTGATCTAAGCAGTTCTTTTCTTTGAGCTCAAGAGATCGATGTCAGCAAAGACTAACAAAATCTATAAGTAAAGAAGCGATTCCTACAAAACAAAGGATCACATCAATGAAATCTGAGATGATAACCATGATTGAGAAAAGAGGGAGAGAAAAATGACCAAGAAAAGAGAGTTCATCTTGAGCTTTATATATGAGAGAAGATGGCTGTGCGCACCTCGAATGTATTAGAGCCTAAAGATAAACTGCATGTGTTTGATGGCTTTAGAGACCAAGCGCAAGGTAGAATCTTCTCTCTTCCAAGTTCCAAACTATTAATATTCAAAGATTCAAAAACATACAGACGATTATAATTAATACTTTATTTGGAAGTGCCATTTAAAGTCTTTTTTTTTGCTGGTTACGCGTTTCAAGGCAAGGCAAAGAAACGTAAAATTTGACCTGGAACAAAACTTTTGAAACTGGAAGTAGCAATTTGCAGGCAAGAAGAAACCAGCCGGCAGCCACATGATATGTCACCTCCAGTAAAGGACAAAATACAAAGGCCCATTCGGGTGGACTTTGAATGATATTAATAATAAAAATGCATGGTAATTAAGCTAAGCCGCCTGTTCTTACACTTAATGATAGCTTTCCACAAAAGAAAGGAGCTTTTCTTATCTGTTTGGGTAATTGGTCTAAAATGGGAATGATGACAAGTACTTTGCGTGCAGCAAACAACCTTTTGTGAGGCTCTCTCATTGGCCACACGCGGTTTTTAGGCCATGGAGCCAAGAAATTTCCTGAATCGTTAGAGAGGTTGACTAAGCAATAAAAATCACTCTTTCATGTTTCTTCATGCAGTTGATTAAGAAATGATTACAAATATACTGTGCGGATTGGAAAAATTTCATCATCAAATCAAACCCATTCTTGGAATTTCCAGACTTGTTGGAGTAGCTATTGGGATTTTGTCAATTTGAGTTTCTGGAAATTCTTCAATAAATCTTGAAGATGCAGAACTTGAGATTTGTGATTTTTCAACGAAATTTTGGGAACAAATATTTTTGTTTCTATTGCTCGAACCTCTATTAATAAAAACTTACAAATCAGCAAATTAAAAAAAAAAAAAAAAAAAAAAAAGAGGAAAGTATACAAAAAATGTTATATGGTTTCATTTTTCTCTTCTAACTGAAATTGAATATTCAACTTAGCAGCTAAATCTCTTCTCACAGTTCTCAATATTTTTTTTTTAACTTTCTTTCTCATTCTTAAAAGTTTCTTTCTTGACCTGGTTTGCTTTGGAAATTTTGCACAACTGGGTCACAATCGTAAAACGGAAAACAGAAGCAGACATTATAAATATATATGGTTTCACATCTGTTTACTATGAAACAAGAGTCGTATCTTTGATCTTTCGCTAGGGTTCTTCTCAGGAGCTGCTGGTGTAAGAGTTTATCGCAAATCTAGGTTGTTTTGATTGCAATTTTTACTTGCGTTCTGAGAAGAGAAGCAAAGTCATATTCTTATTGAATGGCGCTGTTCTAGTTCTGAATTTATGATAATCTCTTTTCACTTCTCAATTTCTTAATTGCTTCTTTTGCACCATTAACTATCTCAATCCTATAGCTCCTTCTACTTCTTCCTCTTTATCTTTTATTTCTTTCAAAATTTATCTTCAATGTTAGTGATTAATTGTTGTTATGAAGGACCCCATGATTATCAGGCACCTGATAAAGGCTTAGAAGAACCACACTCCAAAAGGGCAAACCATCAAAGTTTCAGGGCTCAAATCTATATATAAGCCCTAGAAATCTCACTTTCCATAAATTATTGATACGGATTTACAAGAACTACCGAGCCCCTGACTTGCATAAAAGCAGAGCCTAGTTTAACTAATCCAACCCAACTAAACAAACGCAGTACTAAAACCCACAGGCCCAAGCCCGAATCAAACTCCATGAAAAATTCAATTTTTTATTTTTCTATTCCCTCCCTCTCTTCCTCTCTCTTTGTTGGAGATTGCAAAAACCCTAAAATCATTTCAAATAATTAATCTAGTGCATTAGAAAATGGAAACTCATCTAATGATAGATTCAATCCAATCCTGTTAATTTTTGAAATTTATTCGTTTTACTTAAAAAATGATAAAAATTCATTAATTATTTTTTATCAAATGAAATATATTTGAATTGGTTAACCAATCAGCAAACGATTTCACTAACAAAATAAAATTTCAGTTTTACTAATTTGTAACATGTGCTATGAGTTAAAACCAAGCAATGCTGGAGCTATCCTTAGCAAAGGCTCTAGAGTGCTTGGGTGGAACTTTCTTGCAAAAAGGAAGCAAACTTTAGTAATGGAACCATTATAAGTGCAATTAATCCCATTTCTGATCCGATTCAAAAAATTTTCAGAAACATCCTTTCTCAAAAATCTTGCAGGATGTGGACCACCTGCAGACCAATCAACCCAAGTAATGCTCCTATTTGAGTTCAGCTCAGGCCAAATTTTGGTCACAAGAGTTGGCAAGTAATGCTCATCCATGTAACAAGGAGGCTTGCAATGCTCCCTGAAAACAGGATAGTATTTCACATCGGAGACCATCTTCCCGGCGAGCTTCCGGTCAAGTTCAAACCACTGAGAACCTTTCCGCCAATCGGACAAATTCACGGTTGGCCACAGCAGCTTGTTGTAGCGGCCGCGGCCGTTGTGTCTTGGATCATCAAATGACCCTATGAAGCTTTGCTTAGAGTTGATGAGGTATTTGTAGATTGTTGTGAAATTGAGGATAGGAATGCATGTTTCAGAGAGTAGTACGAATCTTTCATTGGAGAAGTCAAGTAGAGCATTGGCTAGCAAACGTCTCTCAGCATCCACCATCGTTGCTCTCCCCCACTCAACTGGCTGCAAGAAACTCAAAAGTATGCATTTATGCATCAAAATAATGGAGCCCATCAATTTTTTTTTTTAATTCAATTGGTTAGGCTAATTAATTCAAGTCTAATTACCTTGCTCGGTATCCTGCGATTGTAGAAGACCGATGATTCTGGCGGTACTTCAGTGAATTCTGGTGAAGTATGGACGTAGATTGAGTAGAGGCCTTCATGTCCCTTGAAGAACTTCTCCCATAGTTGTGCCAAAGGCAATCTTCCCCTGGTCAGGAACAGGAAGGCAACCTTTGGTGTACGATTGTAGGGGTATTCATCAATGTGTGGCACCATTGAGGCACGCCATAGGAGCTCTTTATCGTTCATGGAATGCCAAACCTCCTTGGGCGATATCCAATCACTGAAACTTCCACTTGTAATTGGAAATTGGATTAATGGTGGTAAGGAAGGAGAAGACAATGAAGAGTTGCAAAGTGAATATGAGTATGGATTTTCTGATAAGGCCAAATATTTTTTGACATGATCATTAATGAACATTCCAAGAATTACCATAGTTGATGCGATTGATAAACATAGTACTATGGAAGCTGTGACATGAAGACTGCCTCCTCTAACTTCATTTTTGAAGCGTGTGGAGAGATCTTTCACGAACACAGTGAACCTACTCTGTTTCATCTTCCTTCCCAATTTTTAGTAGCTAGAAAAGATTTGTTCATCATTCATGCAAATTAGCCAAGGGTTTTAAAGCTATGAACCCGTGGTGGAGAACTGGCTAAGGCCTGAAACGTTTTCGATCATTGGCTCAGGAGCTTGGCACATGGGAAGTGCCAGGAGCAGCAGGGTTAATAGTGTGAATTACAATCCGCACTTGATTTTCTGAGAAATAATCAGAAGTTACACATTACAGATATTGGCAATGGAGCGTTACCAAGAAAAAAAAAATGATTGGAATCACTGGATATCGTGGCTCATATGCTCCCATACATGAAAAAGGCAGGGTTAGTTTTTTCTAGGAAGTTCCAGACGAGGGAAAAGTTTCCTTGTCGTCAGATGAACTTTTCCTTCCCTTGCAAAGATTGGTAATATTTTACGACAAGGATCTGGTTTTCGGTAACATATTGTTGTCCCAGGTAAGTTTTTCTTCTGTGTCCCATTCTCGATTGAAATTTTCAACTCCAAATTTTGGAGAAGGGAATAGATTCCTTTGGTAAGAAGAACGTTGTTCCTCATCGATGGAAAAAGAAAAATCCCCCAGGCTTTGAAACGACAGGGCGCTTGTTACAAATAACATGTCCATTAATTTTCTGATAAAGATTAGAACTTTTTGGTTTTCTTCCCTCACCAATCTAGTCCATATTAAGATAGAAAATTGCAGTAATTTGACTGTTAGATCAAATCCCTGCTCTCAAAAATATTCATGTCTTACAGCAAACAATGAAGACAAAGATTTTTAAGTTTCTGATTGGATTTCTTTGAGATTTTTAAATTTTTTTATTGGACTGTTGTAAATGAAAATGGTTTCTGCAAGTGAAAATCACTGTATCAAATCGAACTAAATCAATTCTGTTTGATTCAATTTGATTTTTCACTTTAATCAGTTCAGTTTAAATTTTTATTAAATTCAATTAATTTGGTTTTAAGATTTTTCAAACCAAACCGACATTGGCTCAGCCCTAGTTGTACTGTCATTGTGAAATTTCCTGGTGAACCTCCCTGGGGAGAGCTTGAAGGGGTGAGCTCATAACTAGACTATGTTCATTTATTAATAACCAAAGAAAGTTGTTAAATGTCCACTAATTATAGTGCTTAGTGTCGTTTCAACCAAGTTGGATAATTAAAAAAAAAACTATATTGGACAGTTTTACCTTCAAACTATTCTCTTTCCAGGGACTGGATTTGAATTATGACACAAGTTGCTGTCCTGAATTCCAGATGGCGTCTACAAACTATTTCCCCACCATGCATTTTGAGTTCAAAGTTAAGAGCATCTGCTTGAAGACTATGGGAGAGAATGCACAAAATCTGTTGACTTGGCATAATATAATCCAAATCTAAGGGTTCCCCTGCCTGAATTAGATTCTGCTCTAGTTAATAAAACACATCTCACCTGAGCAAATTCACTGAACTATTTTCTTGAAACAAATTTCACATGGAGAAATCTAAATTCCAAACAGAAAGGGGAGAACTGTGTCTGTCACACTACTAAGGTTGTGAGATAACTGGAAAACATTGCAAGTTCTGCAACACTTACTCAGCCCTGTTTCCAGCACAGGTTGAAAGGTAATTTCTACAGGAAAAAAAAGTAATTGAGAGATTGGGGAGGAAGCTTAAATTAGAAATTGGAACTTGAAGAGGGAGTGCCTGGTAATATTTTTGTGCTAGAGCCCAAGGTTCAGAGTAATTATTTAAGGAAAAAAAAAAATTGCTGGCACTGTTTCTGGAAAAGTTTCAGGAGATTTTTAATATCATATGATAATGTCCTCTTGCCATATTGCAAAAATTACAACCCATATTAAATTCAGTGTATTCCTGAACAATACAACTTCATCCGTTCTATTTGCTATTAAACTGGTATTTAACCGAGTATATTACAACAAAGCCAGCTACTGCTCCAGAAATAAGTAACTGATTTATACTTAGCTTCTTATACCTTGACAGAAAGCCACCGGTAAGGTAAGCCAAAGTCCATCTGACAAGGAAATGCAGCCCACAAGTTTTTTGGAACTTCTGAATCGAAAATTCCTGCAGAACATATTGCACTAGTCAGTCCTGCTGTTCCAGTGTATAAATTCTGATTAGGACTTTGTTTTGCAGAATGTGAAATCAGTATTGTGTGAAAATAATTGCACGGAAATTGTGGTCTACATGGTTGAATGACTAGCGAAAATTAGGTAAGTGGTCCAACCTAAGAAATGTTGTGAGCAGGTCAAAGAAAGCAGCTTCCCTCATTTGGGCTCAAATTTACCAAAGTCATCAACAAATGTAACCACACTGCAATTGAAATTATCTAAAGAAAAGCCCTGCACGTTCCCAGATGAATTGTTGGAAATTGACACACAGAAATATTCCATTAACTAGTGTATTGGCAATTTGGAAACTCAAACCACCTTGAAATTATTGTCCAATAGAGCATATTTTGTTCCAAATTGTCCAAAAAAATGCTGTAATTACATGGACCAGAAGAATTTCACATATAATAGCCATATAACATGCTAGAAGATATGCAAGTGAGTGAATAATTATACTCTAATGTGGCCTATGTTGTGTAATTTAGAAGCTTAATGGACAAAATACAGAGGGACATGTTTTGTTAAATAACATTTGCGTCATGAACGTAAAAATCCAGTGATAAAGGCAACATCAGATAGGAAATTGGATTTTTTTTTTCAAGGTTATAACCATATAGGAATAATATAGGCCTAATTGCCTGTACATGTTTTTGTGGATATAGCTACATCCAAGGTCATAACCATGAACCATGATCCTTTTTTCCCTCCATCTAACACCACCCCCCCTCCCTCTCTCTCTCTCCCTCTCTCTCTCTCTCCTGCAGTAATTTTTGAGTGGGATGGGTAGAGCAAATCATTTGGATATTTTCTATTCAAGCCGCCTCAATTTTTTCTATGTAGGTTTCGTAGCTAGTACTGTAACCAACAAATAAGTTAACCCAAAACAAAACCTGTTATTTTCCCAAATTAAATGAAAGCCAACTTTTTCTAAATTTAGCCATTGCATTTGTGAAGATAGTCCCCTGACTTACCACGGCAACAATTAGTAAAAAAAAAATTAAAGAAGGTGAAATGTCTGGCCCCATAGTCCTCCCATGGAACCACTTCCAGTTCTGGTTTAAACATGGTTCTGTTCAATTTTGATCAAATCCAACAATCTGTATTTTTTTAAAATTTTTTTCGATAAAAATTTGGTTTTTGCATGGAAACAAACCAGCCAGTTCAATCACGGTTCAAGTCAACCATGGTTTGACCGGTTCTGGTTTGGTTTGAACAGGTCTGGTTCCGATTCTGACCCAGCCCCTAGCCGGGTCATCATGCCTCCATATAAAGCCAGAGAAAGAAAATTGGTAACTTGAAATTACCAGAAACTACCTTCGGTAATTTATTTTGCCGAGCCAGATGATCAGCATGAAGCCGCACATTTGATGCAGCAGCAATCCAAGCTCTGCGATCCACGTCACAATAAACACTGGCAACTATGTCAATTAATGTCTTTGCTCCATTTTCTATAGCTTTCAAGATGGCTGCTTCTCTACTTCGGCGATTCCTGAGAAAAAAAAAAATACAGTATCAGTGGCAGGTAATTGGTATTTGGTAATCAAAACACACATGTAGCACAGTTCAGTGAGCTAGAGACTGTTGATTAAATAACAAGACCATTAGCCTGTTCACACAGGCAGTGAGCCACAAAATGAATGTTGTAGAGCATCATGTTCATATCTTATATGAGCTTGTTCTGCTAGCCCAAACTTTATATATATAAGTGCCCAACCTGAGATCTTATTGGCATAAAGGAGAAAGGAAATGCTCGACAAAGATGTAAAACATATTCCTAAAATCCTATAATGAGTGAATTTCTACAAACAATCTAACCAAAACCAGGATCAGTATAATTGTGGCAAAATGAATGTGATTCGTTTCATACTTGAGATATGCACAAAGCATGTGCTTTGGCCACAGATTGACTCTCCCATGCATTGGGATCAAAGCATGTGGAGCAAGCTCAATAAATTTGTAAGTTGACTGGAAGTAATCCTGCATAAACAATATAAATTAGATTTAAACGCATAAAGAAACTCAAAATATTATTAAATTCTTTGATAATTTTTTTTTATTTCATTTCATTTTCTGTTGAGCATTTTTGTTTAATTGCTATAGCAACTTCATGAAGTTCTTGTAACAAGCAGGGAGTTCGCAATTGCAATTACAAATATGGTTCAGTTAAAACAGATATTCACACACTCGCTAGGCAAATAATTTAATGTTTTGTTATATCATAATGTTTAACATTTTCTTTTTGCTGATGATTAGTAGAGTTAGAAAATGAAGAGGGATATAGATAACCATAGTATATGAGAGGAGATATAACAAGAAAGCAACCAAAGGGTAGAAAAATAAAAAAGAAAATCCTATATCCAGAGCATCTCAGAACTGCATAGGGAAACCCAGAAATAAAACTTTGTGGAAATAGCAGGCCACGAATTGAACAAGTTTCCAAATTTCCAAATGTTAACTTGCTAAATGAAAGTCCCATGCGCACCCCCTTAAAAGGTAGGATTTCTCTCCTGTTCTTAGCTCCATCGGACACAGGATGGAATAATTTTCTATGCCACATCACTTCCACAGTTCTACTCTTCCTTACCTTTTCCATCAAGCCAACATATGTGCACCTGTCTTCAGAAAATGTTACATTCTAATTTAGGAGTTGCATTCTTTAGCCAAACACAATTCTATAAGAATGAAATTTTTAAGACTGTTATAATGCCGAACATAGGAAATGTAATTCTTTCTAGTATTTCACATATGAAACAACATGATTAATAACATCATGTGATTAGGCTTTTTTATCTACTTACAGCCATATTCCCTCCAGAAGTAACATCCAAGACTGCACTTCCTTGACTGCAACAAAGCCATAGATACATTAGCAAAACAATTCCTGGTGAATAAGATAAGCCATAAAACACATAAGAATGCTGAGAAGTTCACATAGGACACGTGCCTTTCTGCATAGCCTCAAATGGGTGCTTCATTCACATATGCAAACAATAAAAAGGACAAACTTAAAACATGAAAGCAAAGGGAAGAAAATTCCAACATTTGAGGTACCTATCCTTTCAATTTTTGTGTATGGCTATTCTAGAACAAATATCATCACAATTTAATGGTCTTGCCATTATATGGGTCATTTCTAACAGTTTTATTATTTATCATGTAAATCAAGGTCAGTTAAACATGATTTTCTATCAGATACAAACATAGGCACGCTGACTAAATTTCCCACGTGCAAATACAGTCATCATAATTACATAAATCCTAGCCACAGCCTTCATTTGCTTTACATATATGTTAACAATGCATAATAACATAAAATGAGTTGTAATGAGTGAGACTCCCACATTTTGGGATCTAAGGAGGGTCAAATATAAACAACATTCATCTTTTTCATTGCAAGGAGGCTGTTTCCGTGGAACCAGTGGCCTCTAGGTCCTAATTGTGGAATAACCTTACAATTTCACCAAAGCTCACCCCTATATGTAAATGTTGAAGGCTGGTCTTTCTAGCTCCATATGATTATGGTTTCCTATTATGAAAATGGTAAGTAATCCTGATCATCATTGACAAATTTATTGATCACATGGTTGAAACTGGACCCACAATGACAGTCTTCTAGAGAATCTTACCCCACACAATGATCCCCTACAATCAATGAGTGAGTGCTGATATGAAGCAGTGCCACATGGCCGTCTGTATGTCCCTGAAGTATGAACAAGACTGCATTTAGAGCCAACAATTAAAAAGCTGGCTTTGTTTAAGAGAAACCAAGTCATATGTAAAATTCTACATGGCTAACACAAAACATGACCAATCACATTATGCCCAATAGTAGGGGTGAGCAGATTTCGGTTCAAACCGAAAAACCGAACCGAACCGAACCGAATCGATTCGGTTTAATCGGTTTGGTTTTAAAATTTAATCGGTTCGGTTTTATATTATAAAAATTTCGGTTATTTCGGTTCAGTTTGGTTTTGAAGAGAAAAAAATCGGTTAAACCGAACCGAATAATAATTTTATATATTCAAATCGAACCAAATCGAACCGAATCGATTTATTTTTATGGAGAATTTATGAATTATATTTAATTATATATATATATATATATATAAATTGTTTAATTTCATTGATTAATGGTTATTAGGTTCAAACCAAAGTCAAAATTAGACCAAATAACTTGAAAATCAAGTCTAAATTAAAAAATCAATCAAAAATAAAACCAATCGGTTTGAACCGAACCGAACTGAAATAGAGCGGTTCGGTTTGATTCGATTTTTCATCCATTTTGGTTCGATTCGGTTTCTTAAACATGTAATTCGATTTTCGTAATTTAATTCGGTTCTGTTCGGTTCGGTTTAAACCGAATACTCACCCCTACCCAATAGGCAACAATTTTTTTATATTTTATCAGTATATACATTGAACAATGGATAACACTATTTTCAACCAGACTATGCCTGCATAATATTTTCTCAAACTTCTCAAAGAATGAATGTGATGTTCTCTTAACTAATCACAATCCCTCACCATATCTTTAACTTCACAAAAATACAAACAAACATACAACAAGACTTACTGGAGCAAAAATGACTTTCAACCTTTGACCACCAATGCAAATCTCTTCTCCTCCAGAAACTGAGGTATAGCCAAGAGACCAATCCTCTGGCATAATGTGAAGCCCATTGAAGTTACACAAACTGAATGAGATTAGAAGTTTATGTTTACAAACAAAGACAAAGTAAATTCATGAATTCTATGCTTAGAAGTTGCATTTACCATTTTATTTATTTATTTTTGTAAGATAAAATATCTACCACTTAAAATTGGTTCCAAGCACATTGAGAAGAAGCTATGTTTACAAATATCACACTGCAACAGCGTGTCACAAAATGGAATCATCACTATGGTTAGAGTCAAAATGGAAAGACAAAGATAATAATTATAACCTTTTCCAATGCGGCGCATGGTGTTCTTGTGTGCTAATAAAGTAGCGTCAGGATTACACCTTTGGATGATAGAAAGACCTGAAACAAACCATGGAGCAGCAAATTGTAACCAGTATAAAAACTGTTTCAAGTGAGAGATAAGCAAAGGAACCAAATAATTAAAAATTTTAGACATAAAAGGAAGTCAGGTTTGCTGCTTCATGGGCATAGAATGCACTGGTCATTTAGGAGAGGAGTGGCAAGGATAATATTATGCAGTAGAAATAGTCTTGTGCTTGCTAACTAAGCTTTCTCTTACTCGTGAAAGAAAAATCTTGTAAAATTTTCTCATGGCCGAGGATTGGTGACATAGGCATCACAAAATGCAAGGAAATGACTTAAGCTCTAGGTTCAAAATGAGGCAAGGATTAGGAATGGGCAGGGATTTAAGGGAATTGGAGCGCCAAACTCTATTTATGTAGCTTAGCTGGGAAAAAATATGTAAAGTCTCAATTTAAGTCAAATATTTGTAACAGTCTTACCATCAACATGGTCATGGTGGTGATGGGTGACAAAGACAACTAACTTTCTGGAGAGAGCAGAGACAATTTTCAAGAGCTGATCAAGGAAAGAAAAATTCATTGATCAACTTTAAAATTTGAATAATAAAAGTCACAAGAATAAATTATTTAAGCCACCATTGGAAATTACAATGACATCATAAACAATGCAAGGAAATAAACAAAATGAAAATAGAGACCCATGCAAGAACTAATCATGATATAAACTGGTTAAGGGTATTTCAGCTGAATTCAGATCAAGTACAAGAACTTCTAGTTATATTCCTTCGTCCAGGTTTGGGAGCGAATCAAATGTGACAAGAAATTAGACTCAACGTGAGACTGGGTGTGCTGTGTGAAGGATCATGCCTTCTTTTACTGTCAAGTTAAATTTTTAAGCCCATAAAGATAGCACTAGGACAATAGTTAACCACATTGGGTTACATTACATACCAAGGTATTTCTTCCATATGCCAAACTGAAAGACTAGTTTGCAGATTTAAAATAATGACTTGTGAAATATTTTGATTTCACGATAGACATATTACAAAATTCAAACAAGATAGATCCTTCTGTTAAGTCCTTAGCCTAAATGAAAAAATTATGACAATCTATGGGCATATTATGGGATAAATAATTTTGAAACTCCAGCCTAGGATCTAACAAAATTTTAATATATAACAATTTGAGTTCCATTATGAGTTTATTATTCTAAATATAATCGCCAGAATAGGTCAAGAAAATGCCTAAAGACACATTATATGTCTCAGTTCTTACACAGTTATGCTGCTTACCATGTCTGTGAAAACGTGGGTGAAAGAAATCATTTATCAAAGGCATTAGAGCTGTGGTCAAGGAACAAACCAATATACCTCCCCATGAAAATCAGCAAGACATCCTGGATCCACTATCAATGCATCACCACGAGCTACAAAACCATAATCCCCACATTCTGCTGAGACACTCTGAGGTGCAAATATAATCAAGTTTGTTGTATGGAAAGGCTTCGCTGTCCTACTTTTCATAGGTACAATTATAACACCAGGAGGGTACTCCTGAAAATGAGAGTTAATGTCATTTCTACAAATGTAGAGTTGACATAAACATGCATGTAACAGGAAATATCCAATGGAATTTTAGTTAAAAGAACATATATTTTTATCTATAGGGTTTTGACAAAGCTCAGAAATGAATATATCTGAGAGCCAAATCATTAGTTAAATGTCAACTGCATCTGACGGACTGTATAAAATTGTTTAGTGAACTACCTTACTTCTAATGGAAAGAGGTCAAACAACCTATGTGCATGCTTTTCTCTCCCATTCCGGGGTTGTTTCTAAGTATATATAGCTCAAGTCTATAAGCACAGTAGACAACAACTGAATAAAATTTAAAATATCCGAGTCCAACTACATTTTCATTCCTGCTTTTGTTATGAAAATACCAAACAAAACAGTAAGCAATCCTAACAAAATTAAAAAAAAAAAAAAAAGACTCAAAATACGCTTCTAATTCTAGAAAAATGCAATCAAACCTGGTGATTTAAAGTGGTATGGACTTTTGGTTCTGGTGATTGCCCCAAGTCATTTATAACACCAATCACTGCCAAAGGCCCCACACGATCGCTACTTGGTTTGACATCCAAAAGCCAGTTTAGACAACTCTGGATATGCATCCATTTACATAGTTCTGCATACAAAATTATTTTTGTTTCCAGATAAGTTGCATTTTCGTTGCTGAAGATGAATTAAACAAATACTACAATAATGCAATTAATGCTAATATTTTAAGGTGAATGCTAGTATATATTACAAAAAGAAGGACAAGATTCCTCCTTTCAACAAGATAATGTGTTGGCTCCATAATCATCCCTGCCAAGCCCATCAATCTATTGCCATCTAATTGTTTGATGACAAAATCAACACAAATAGTAACATGGTTTCCAATGTAACACTAAAAATAACATAGACATTTATAACACTATAAATTATAATTAAGATTTTACTAAAAATAGACCAAACAGACCTGGTAAACTCTCATTTCCGCTTGCGAATCCCATAACGTACAATGTATGAACAGGCAATCCTGGTCCAAACTCAGCTTCCTCTACTAACTTGACAAATCTCCAGTCTCTTTTATCAACTGCCTTAATTCCCACTTGCTCCAATACCTTAATAAACCTAATTCTAAATTAAAAACAAATAATAATAATAATAACAATAATAATAATGATAATAGCGCAAGTACTCGCAAAATACCCTGCTAATAGCTGGTTCAATATCGTATTTCCTGAAATTGAACTTGGGCAAAAGCGACTCCACGCCTTCAATCGCTATTAGAGTCTCCAATTCTCCGTCTAGAACGTTTAATTTAGTTGATGGCAAGTCCCATAGATCAGAATCAACGAATGAGTCATATTCTTCATCGAAGAATTTTGGAGGTGGGGTTTGCTTTACAAGCAGAAATTCGTTCTCATTTAAGCAGTTCTTGAGGATAAGAGCGAGATTGTAAGTGGCCATGTTTGCTATGTCAAGAGTGAGAGAAGAGTGAGGGTTTTAGAGATTGGCAGAAGGAGAATTAAGGAGGAAGTTGCACCAAAAATGACGGCGAAGTAGGTGGGAATCAATATATATATAAAACAAATAAATATTATACAAAAGACACGTCATGCTTTTCTTAAAAATTTTATTTTTTATAATTATTTTTTATATTAATTATTATTTAATTTTTTAATTTCACCTTTAATTATTATTATTTATAATATTATTTTAATATTTATTATTTAAATTATCATTTTTTTATAAATTAAATTTTTAAAAATTAAAATCTTTTAGAGTTAAATTTAATATTTAAAATTTATTTATATTATTTTATAAATATTAATTATTATTTAATTTTTTTAATTATTTATTATTTATAATATTATTTAATATTTATAATTTAAAGTATTATTTTTTAAAATTTAATTTTTAAAAATAAAAATTTTTATAATTAAATGTAATATTTAAAAATTATTTATATTTTTAAAAATTTATTTATATAAAAATATTATTAATCCTTCTTATTAATAATAATAATAATAATAATAATAACCATAATAAATAATTGATCATCATTAGTTTAAAAAAATTATAATCTCATAATTAATTATAAATATTTTGTTATACTAATTATTATTTAATTTTTTATTTTTCATTTAATTATTATTATTATTTACAATACTACATTAATATTTATAATTTAAATTATTATTATTTTAAAATTTAACTTTTAAAAATTAAGACATGTAATATTTAAAATTTATTTATATTATTTTATAAATATTAATTATTATTTATTTTTTATTTCTCTTTTAATTATCATTATTATTTACGATATTACTTTAATATTTATAATTTAAATTATTATTTTCTTTAAAATTTAATTTTTAAAAATTAAAATTTTTTATGATTAAATGTAATATTTAAAAATTATTTATATTATTTTTTTATAAATTTATTTATGTAAAAATATTATTTGTTATATGTTACCTTTAATAATAATAATAATAATAATAATAATAATAATAATAATAATAATAATAATAAAATATCATTGATGGCCATTAATTTAAAAAAATTAATTATTATTTTGTGATCTCATAATAAATCATCATATAATTTAATCAATCTTAAATTATTTTATATTTTTATTAAATATTTTTATTGCATTATTATATTTTCTATTTTTTTATTATAAAATATTTGTTAAAAAAATTAAGAGACAAAATGTGTAATATACATAAAAAGTTATAAAAATAAAAAATATAGATTTGACTTATTTATAATTAATACGTATTATTTTTTATGTTAACTTCACTTTTTTAAGATTAATTAATACTTATTATTATTATTATTATTATTATTATTATTAACTTAAGGCCATTTAATTGAAACAGTCAAGTAAACAAAAAATATTTTACTATTATAAAAATTGAATTTAAATACTTTTATTATTGTTTTTCAATTAAATAATATTTAATTATAGATTAATTTTTTATTTAAATAATTTTTAATTATTATTTTGTGATCTCATAATCAATCATCATATAATTTAATCAACCTTAAATTATTTTATATCTTTATTAAATATTTTTAGTGCATTATTATATTTTCTATTATTTTTATTATAAAATATTTGTTAAAAAAATTAAGAGACAAAATGTGTAATATACATAAAAAGTTATAAAAATAAAAAATGTAGATTTGACTTATTTATAATTAATACGTATTATTTTTTATGTTAACTTCACTTTTTTAAGATTAATTAATACTTATTATTATTATTATTATTATTATTATTATTATTATTATTATTATTACTAACTTAAGGCCATTTAATTGAAACAGTCAAGTAAACAAAAAATATTTTACTATTATAAAAATTGAATTTGAATACTTTTATTATCGTTTTTCAATTAAATAATATTTAATTATAGATTAATTTTTTATTTAAATAATTTTTATTTATTTGTCTATATATAATATGTTATAAGAGATGTAATATACATCAAATACTCTCTTCTTATTAGCCATCATTCTCAAGTTTTATTTATTTAAACATATTTAATTAATTTGTATTTAATTATTAATTTTTTTATAAATTTCTTATTTAATATTTTTTAAACTTTCGAATATTTTGTTTCATTATAATTATATATTTAATGCAATTATAACTAATATTTTGATTATTTATATTTTATTACAGTTAATTTTTAAAAGAATTATTTTAAATTTTAATTAAATATTTATATCTTTATGCATAAATTATCTCTTAACTATATTTATATATAGAAGTATAATTTTAAAGATAAATTGTAAATATAATTGTATTGAAAATTTAGTTACAAATAAAAATTATTAAAAGAATTAAAGTCATAGTATTAAAATTATAGAATTTGTCTTTGAAAAATATTATATATTTTTAATATATATATTATATTAATAAAAAATGACAATATTTTAAATTTTTAATTTTTATGAAATATATTTATTTTATATTATAATTTATGTTAAGTGATAATTATTTTTGCTAAAGAATTATTTTAAAAAAAATATATCAGATTAATAAAAAATATTTATACTTAAATATAGTGTTTTTTAAAAAACTATAATAGAATTTTATTTTTAATTAATAATAATGTTATATATTTTCATTATTATTAAAATTAAAGAATTCATTTCATTATTAGTAATTTAATATTTTTTATTATATTAATAACAAAAAAATATTTTATTTATATAATTTTAAAATATTATTTAAAATTATATAAATAAAATATTTTTTTGTTATTAATATATAAAATAATATTATTTTCTTATTAATCTAATGTATTTTTTATAATTTACAAAAAATAAATATCAATTTACATAAATTATGAGATAAAATATAAAAAATTTATGAAATTTAAATTATTTTTTGAATAAAATATTTTTATTATATTTTAAAAGAAATAATAATGAAAAATACTATTAATATATGTATAAAAAGAATTAAATAGATATTTTAATTAATTTGTGACACTCCTCACCCGTCTACATTGTAATTGAGCAAGGCATGTCACACTCGATGCCGGAGCACCCTATCTTATCTTACTTTATTCCTTTTTTAATTTTTTCTTATTATATTTTAATATCAATTATTTTTCTATGGAGAAACCAGCGGAGTTTCCCCTGTTTCTATTACCATTTGGCGTATTTCACTATTCACCTGCTTGAAATTTTCAATAATATTTTACAATAAAAATCTCATCATCACACATTCAATTCTTGCAATCTCATTTGCATACATATCCATTCATACTCAATTTATGTATCAAAATTCTCAAACTTTATTAATTTACATGATTTACAACTAATTACGTAAAGTTCATACTTTACATGATATACAAATTAATTACAATTCTATAATTTATATTAAAACATACAATTAATGGGCCCTATCTACATGCATTGCTGTGAAGGTGATAACCTTGAGCACTTCTAACACTTCTGCAGATCTGGACTCCAAAAATCCTAGTCAAATGTCCACTGGGTTTTAGCTTCAATACCTGCGCGAAGGAAACAAATCCATCGCGCTAAGCATTTCTACATAGTGGTGCAATAATATAACAAAAAAATAATATATACAAATAAGAAAGACTGAAGTATAATTCTAAAGTATAATTTAGATCATCGCGTATCAATTAAATTTGGTATGATATTTCTAATATCAACTATCTTATATTCTATTTTGTCCCTTTTTAGAAGTACTGAGTTATACAGTAATAATATTCGATATACAGATTAATTCTAGGAGTATTGTATTTTCAGTCCCTACAATTTTGAAAATTTCATTTGTACTACTTGATTCAGTTATGTTTCCATTGCTAATATTTTTCCTCATTTCATTCAATACTTTCTAATATTTTTAATTACTAATGTTCTTAAATAATTTCAATAATTTACACTACCCAGGTAACCTATGACAGGCTGACTAAATTGGATAATGGGTCGTTGGCACTAGACACCGCGGTGCCTCGAGTCGTCATACCATGGGACGCGGAACGTCAACCACGTATGCAGTCAGTATGGCTAAAAAGCCATGATAACATATAATCGGGCATAAAAGCCATTAGTGCGGGCATAAAGCCATGAGTGCGGGCATAAAGTCATGAATACGAGCATAAAGTCATGAATACAGACATAAAGCCTTACGTAGTACTGCTAAAACAATGCCCTATTGGCATGCCAATCTATCTAATCTGACACACATGCCTAGGCAATACATGGGTACATAGTACCATTAAATATTAATATATTGTGTTTTATGACTTCATTATTTCATGACAAATTCCAATTATAATTTATAACATTTTAATTCTATTCCTAACAGAAGTATAAATTTTTAAAATACATTTCTACATAAATTTTACCTTCATCATAATTCATATATTTATTTATTATATCATTTGTGTGGATCACAATTCACAACAATGGTTCTCATATACCATTGTACTCAAAGTACTTTTCCTTTTTACAATAATGAGAACTAATGTCCCATTCATACATTAACATGATTCATTTATTCATTCATTATGTCATTCATATGATCACAATTTATAACAATTTTTTCATTATATATTCCATTATATATATTTGTTGTAACATTCTAAACTTTATTTCCTAGTGGAAGTACAATATCTAGACTCATTTTTATCTAATGCATATATTCATGAATATCATTTATATAATTTACAATTTATCAATTATATCATTTATTTTTCCTTTATAATTCCTTATCTAATTTATTACATCATTTTACATGTCCCTAGATTCAACATTTTCATTTATATTGATTTTCAAATCACATTTCAAAATATATTAATAATGTCTCCTAAGTTCTATTTGTGTTGAGAATACATACCTCATCTACACATTTACATAAATTAAACATTCATTAAATCATTTAAGTGAGGTACCTTTTACTCCATTAATTTTGGTTGTTACTATTCACTTGGTCATTCCTACACAAAAGTTGACTTTTTAATTCATAATAGATTTGTTAAGCTTAAGTTCACAAAGATACCACATTTTGCATTTTATTTTTGTTGGCATTGATTGCCACACTCAATTCCTAGCCTCCTAGGTTTTATTTCAAATTTTCAGAATTTAAGGTCCAAATTCACTGTTCCATTGGACCTGGCTGCAGTAAAAATTTGATAAAATTTTCTTCATGAAAGTTGTTCCTTATTGTGTCTTCTTTAATTCCCTATTTGAATCACTCCATTTGAAGTTTTGTAACTCAAGTTATGACCATTTTACCATAACTGACCGGATTGACCTATACCCAAAATTTTGGGTAGAATTGGTTTTGCCAGATTTGGTGTCTTGATTTTGGTGGACAATTCCATTAGGTTAAGTCCAGAATTTGAGTTTGTGTTCTACATGAAGGTTGTTCTAAATTGTCTAAGCTTTCTATTGATATAAAATTCAGGTCAATTGGATATTTCTATACTGAGTTATGGCCAAATGAATAGAGTTCATTTGATCACCTTTACTAGGTCCAAAATTGGTTACCCGAATTTAGTCAATTTTTAGGGTATTCTAAGTTTGTTTTTTGAGCAAGGTTTCTTCATCAAAGTTGTGCCATTATGTGTCTAGTTTTATGTCCAATTGGCCTTGCACCAATTGAACTTACACCTCTCAAGTTACAGCTGTCCAAACTTGCTGGACTCACATCTAACCCTGCAGGTCACCTGAGGCAGCATACCTAACCTCAATTCCATTGGCAAAAATCACTTAAATTCCTCATCAAATATAGCCAAATGGTCACTAATTGACCATTAGGACTCCAATTCCACAACACATGAACAAATCCCTAACTTCATGCCTCAAACCCTAATTCTCAAGTATCCATTCATGCACATACATCAATTCAACATACTTAATGATGTTATAAGTCTTATATTCACATTCAAAGCCACCCATAAACAATTTTAACTCATTCAAAACTCATCAAACACTTCAATCATCAAGGCTGCCAAAAATTGAAGTCGGTCCATACATGATTATTTTCTTTCAATTCCTTAAATTTCCAACTCAATTCATGCTCCCAACATGAAATCTAAAGAGAAAGTAAAGAGAAATAGCACTAACCTCTTTGAGAGCTAACCTCAAGCTAGATAAACTTCTTGGTTTCCCTTCCTTTTTGCTCCCTAGGGGTTGTTCAAGGTGCTAGGATTAATTTTTGTAAAGACAACTAGTAGGTTTGGGGTGAGATAAGGAAGGAAATAAAGCTAAAAAATTCATCAATGGTGGAAGGCTCATGGAAGTGTCTCTGCAAGCTGAAGAAGGAGAAGGAAAATCTGATTTTCTTCTTTGATTTTTATCTTTTTTAATTGTTTTAAGAAAGCTTATTGCATTGTGATTGGTGGGAGCATGTTAAATGACATCATCTTATGTCATAATTCTAATTTTTATTTATTTTCTTTTCTTTTCTTTCCTACTCATTTTCAATTTAATTTTTAGCAATATTTATTCATATTTTATATCATATAATTCACTTACATAAATGGACAAGTTGGTCAAAAATCATATCTGAAGACGAAATGACTAAAATGCCCTCTATTTAGCTTAAGGAGCCAAAACTATCTGTACTGATCTTAAAAATTCTCCTAACCTTTTCTTGGCATTCTAATGCTACCTAGGGCATCGTAACTCTTCTCTGACATCCTAGAAATTATTTCACGGGATTTCCCTCGGATTTAGAGCCACTAGTTGTGAAAACAGCAATTTTCCACTAGGGTCACCCATCACCGGGGCACCGGCTTATTTAACTTTGTTGTATTTCATTTCTAAAATTTTTTCTTAATTTTTTTTACACTTATTTGAATTATTTATAACTCCTCATATCACAACCTACCCCTCAGTAAGATGTAACATGATCCCGTAGTACATCTAATGAATTACCGTACTTCGCCTATCGGTAACCTATTAAATATACTACAAGGGATTTTAAAATAATTTTCTTACTTTTTGAAAGTGGTGAGCACTTTTGGTAGGAATTAAAAACTTTTACTTGAAGTTTAAGACTAGTTAAAATTTTTATACATTTTTATTTTTACGTAAATTTTGAAAAATTTTCGACAGAGTGCTGTCTATATTTGAGAAAAATATTTCTTAAAACACCTATAAAAACACTTTCAATAATTTATTTCATCAAAATCAACTACAACCACAACACAAATCAACATCATTTCTCCCAACTCTATAATTCAAAACAATTCTCAATTCAAATTTCCATTCATAAAATGGCAACACAGTATTTCTCGAAACCCATAATTAGTACAACTAATTCACAATGCATAGTTAAATAAGTTTTCAATTAGAAAACAATAAATTAAAGTTTATTGTGCACAAACATGATATGAGTTGCCTCTAGGCCTTGATTCAGTTTGCCCTATCCTTATCCAGGTCTTTTTCAGCTGAAACACGTAATTTATAGTGTTTCAGTATCTTATCTCATAATAAATCCAATAATTAATTCATATATTCTTAATTCTAGCCCCAATATGCTTAAACTAACGTTCTTGGAAATTTTTATTTTGGAGTTACTATTCACGATACTATTCAAGTCAATTTATTGACTTTCTTATGCTTAATAGGTATAGGGATTTCAATTTCACCCACATACCACATTTTTGTTACCAATTTTATTGGTTTTAGTTGCTCCTTAGATTTTTAGGTTTCCTAGGCCTAATTTTAAAATTTTCAGATTTGGTGTCCTATTTTGTACTATTCCATTGATCATGTTGCTCTTAGAATTTGATAAAGTTTTCTTCATAGAAGTTGTTCCTTATTGTCTTAACTTTAATCCCCTTTTTGAATCACTCCATTTGGAGTTTTGTAGCCCAAGATATGACTATTTGAAAGGGGCTGGTCGGATTTGGTGTTACCCAGAATTCTGGGCATTTTCTGGATATTGGCAGTTTTTTGTACACTGACTACAGGTGACTTTTTGGACAGGTTATGGTTAAAATTTGGGTTTGTTTTCTTCATAAAAGTTGTAGGTCTATGTCTCAACTTTCTATCGGTATAAAATTCAGGTCATTTGGACCTTCAAAGGCCAAGTTATAGTAATTTATGTAACAACTGTTTATTTGGTCATTTTTGTACAGGGCAGTGTGCCCTAATTCGGATTTGGCATAATTGTTCACTAAGTTATGGTTATTTTCTAGGCATGATTCCTAAAAGAAAAATGGTTCATTTTGTGTCTAGTTTCATTTTCATTTGACCTCACATCAATTGGGTTGGTAAATTTCCAGTTTTAGTCCCTGAAATGGACCTAGGTCAAGTTGTCTGCATATTGACCCTAACCAATCCAAATTGAAACTTATTTCTAACAATTCACACACACCACAAATGATCATAATTGACCATTTTTAAACTCAAATAAGGTCAACTACAGCAATTGACCAATTCTCAACTTTTTCTCTAATTTTTCATAATGCTCAAAACCCTAATTACATAGAGTTCAATTCTAATGCATTGAAAACATATATTCATACTTCACATACACAACTCAACCTAAACAACCATTCAAATACCTCAAAATCATTCATATCAAACCCTAACTAAGGCTGGCCAAAATTTCTTTTTTGATCCCCCAACAAGTGTTTTCTTTTGATTTTAAGTTAAGATCTAAACTACTTACACTAAAAACAGAGGAAATAAACTAGAATTTTCAATTTAAACCACTAACCTTAAACTTTGAATTTCAATCTTCAATTCCACTCCTCTTTTCTTCTTTCTTTCTTTCTCAATCCTCTTCTCAAGTGAGGTTATCAAGTTCTAATGGATTAATCTGGGGTCAAGGTAAGGTTTAGTGGTTGGAAGCAAGCTTAAAGCATGCTTTAATGGAGGTTTTTGGTGAGAGAATAAATGGGATAGAGAGAGCTACGGGAATTTGGAGAAGAAGAAGAAAAAAATTTGTCTTTTTAATTTTGTTTTTATCCCTTTAATTGACTTAGTCAAATAGAATAATTAAATGGTATTTATTTATGAGGTAATGCTTAGGTCATGTAGGTGATGTCATTATTCTAATTTTCTTTTCTTTTTCTTTTACATTTATTTTTTCATTAGTTCTTTAATTTAATTATTGATTTCGAAATTTTCTTTTCTCCGATTTTATTGGACAGTTAGGTCAGGAGTCATCTCTAGAGGTGAATTGACCAAATTGCCCCTCGCTGGTTTAATCTGGTTTACAAGTTATTCGATATTTCTTCTGGATCCCTAACCTAATTATTTGACCTACTTAACAACTCTTTTTCGTGATTTTCTCTTTTCTACTGTGTTCGCAATAGTCCTAAGGACCACGACGTCATATTTTCCGGTTCGAAATTTGAGTTTAAACTGACCTCGCAATCATTTTCCGAGAAGGTCACCCATCGCTGTGACTCCCGGCTCATTTAACTTCTTGTGTTCTGTTTTTCTTATTTATACTTAATTATTTGGAAATTACTAATTATTTGCGTTCATGGCTTATCAAGGTGTCTTAGACGTGGTTCTAATCCTCTTAATTGTTCGGATCGATACCGGTCACCGGAATAGTAAAATATACCAGGTTATGCAAATATGGGTGTTACACCTCATTCTAATCTATATATAGTTTCAGACAATCTGATTGTCCTGACCGACATTAATCACCGGAACAGTTAAATATACGGACTAGCTAAAGTGAGGGTGTTACATAATTACATTAAAAATTTATTATTATAATAGATAAAAATTTATTTAAATTAAAATTAAAAAATAAAATTTATATATTGTCCATACTATTATGCAAGTTTATGGCATAGGCTGGCAGCTTTAGATGGTGCAATAATTTGTGCATTGTGCATTTGGTGAAGAAGGTGAATTTAGTGAAAATTGAAGGCCGGCAAATTTGGTACTTCCATTGGTATTATCGTTATTTTGATTTTCATTTTTTTCTGAAAAAATAACTACGTTCCTATTATTTTTCAAGTTTATTACTAAACTTTCTCCCATTCATTGTTTCGGTTTCGAATTAAATTAATTAAATAAAATTAGAAAAAAAAATAAATCATTAAAAAAAATTCATTCAATTTTCTTTTTCAAAGTATCAATGCACAAAAATCTAATGTAGCAGCCAAAATATTAACGCTTACTGACAGAGTTAAGGAACAAGCAAAAAATTGCTCAACCTAAACCGAATAGAGTCAAGCCAAACAAAACATGATCGGTCTTGTTAGTAGTATGCCCTAAAGCATATCATTTTTGTATGTATCTTGTATATATATTTTATTAATAAAAGACAATTTCACTTTTCCGTTTACATAATCTATTTATTTATAATTGAGAAGGTCCATTGATATTTTGTTAGAAATTCTATTATTAAGTTGTTAAGAATATGAGTGACAGTATTTCTACTACAAAGTATCATAAATTGATTCACAATCGAGGATACTTCACAAAGGAGATGACTTATTCAGAAATATTGTAGTCATATTTATTCCCAAAGTATTAATATGAGATATAAAAAAGTTAGAGTGGTGAGTCTCATGCCACATAACAAACATGATAGGCACTTATACATCATAAGTAGGCCGAACCAGTGATGCTTATGACAAGCACATGGAGTTTATTCTTGTCAATGCATTGTCATATATCATATCAATGCATGTAATCCTTAGACCTGAAATAACACAATTATCTTGTATATAGGTGGTTTGAATTTGATACTACTTTCATACTTGTACTATGTATGGGTATATGGGCATGTGTTGGCTCCTACTAGTTATATATGGAGATAGATGTTGATCAATAAGGAATCCGTTACCCCAAGTAAATAGGGATGAAATCCTATGTTCATTTAATTATTCTTAATGATTTAAGTTCCTGGCCAAGATAGATAGATTTAGACAGAAAAGAGTTTCTGACAAGAAAATCTAATTAATCAATAATTGGAATTAAAAGAGAACATAATGTTCACAGCGAATGAAGTTTGACATTAACCATGACTCCAACTGAAATTGGAATTTTGTAACGAAGAGATTCTAGTGCATGGTAACATATGATTAAAGGTTCATTTAAGGTATTCTTTATTACTGATGGAGTGGCCATGACATGCTATGCTAGGTGTCAACCATGATTTATGATATGCCTGAAATGATTTAGAGAGATCATTTAAGGTAAGAAAGAGTTCTAATGATATTATGGGACAATATCATTTATCATTGCCCATAAGTAATGAGCCTAGTAAGTCACACATTTACACAAGTTAATCACCAAGTAAAATGTGATTTAATTGATTAATTAAAGAGTTTAATTAATTAATTAATTAGGTTTGGTTTGCAATAATATTGCAAAGTCCCTAGCATGACTTGAAACCAAATTTAGGTTATTCGATGTATAGCATAAATTAAATTTATATTTAATTATTTAAATATGAATTTAATTGTGAGAAATTAATTAATGAAGATTAATTAGTTAATTAATTTATATTTGATATAAATTAATTTGAAGAGGAGAAATTATAATTTTGGGTTGATAACTCAAATTAAAAGTAAGGGTAAATTGGTTATTTCACATAGTGACATGTGACACCATGAGATGGTGACCCATGACACCATGAGATGGTGACCCATGACACCATATAAGCTTGTCATTTGTCTTTCAATCATGCAAGATGATAAAAGTCAAGATTCAATCTACCTTTGACACTTGGCTTGATGAGATTAAGTCAACAAAAGTAAGATTAAATCAAGTGGTAACATGTGGCAAGAGAGTTACTGAGACTTTGACCTAATTATAAAAGGAAAATAAAGAAGAAACAAAACACTACTCTTCCTCTCTTCAAGGTGGACGGCAACCATTGTTCCTCTCCTCTTCTTGCTTTTTCAATTAATTCAAAGAGAATTCCTTCATCTCCTTTGAATTAAATTTGCTACAAAGTGTTTCTAGTCTTTCATACATTCATACACCCTCACTAAAGTATTAACCCCAAATTTCAAGTGATTGGCAAGGCTTGGGAAGTCAAATTGGGGTTGCCATTGGTGTTCTTGTAGTGGACAAGTTAAAGGGACAACATTTGTGGTCCTAAGAGCATCCTAAAAGTGGAAATTGCATCAATTGTGCATCAAGAGGTTGGTACTCAAAATCTCCCCTTTTTAATTAGGGATTAATGAATTAATTTGTTAATTCAGAATCTTAAATGGCAAATGAATATTTTAATGCATACTAAAATGTGTTTTGGTATGCTTATGAGCATTGAATTTGATTAGGCACATAAAACATATGGTATATTGTATGTAACCCTAGATAAAGTTTTAAATTTTAATACTTAAATCCCCTAATTCCCATGCTTCCATGCCTACAATCTAAGTTCAGATCGGACAAGGAGCAATGCTTTCGCTCGCCCAACAGGTCGAGCGAAACTATAACCAAGCAAAGATAATATCAAGCAAAAACAAAGCTGGAATTTTATAAGACAATATTGGCATGCCAATCTAAAATTATCTCTGTGATTAAGACGACGATTATTTTTCTCTAAAAGCCTATAAATATCAAAGAATGATCAGAAATGAGATATACGTACATTCCATCCAAATTAATATAAAACTATTCTATTTTATTATTTTCTCTATCAAATTAATATTGTCAACTTAAATATCGAAGTTGTTAGCCAAAAGACTATCGATCTCACTTTTTCTTTATTTTATAAATTTACGTAGCACCCTTAAAGCTCTAGGCAACATCAAATGGTATAAAAAACAATTTCCCATCAAAATAGTAAAAAGAATGGCTAATTTAGAAAGATTTAATCAATTAGTAAATTAACCTTTGTGCGTGAATATCTAGCAATAGCACGCTGACGAGGCCCGTAAGAAAAAACAAATAACCCATAATGATGGTAATGTGTGAATATGCACATCCTTGTGGATAGAGAGGGATGGTAGTATGTGTATTGTCGCACCAACCCCAATAATAATATCCTGAAATTAAGTCAATCCGAAGGTTGTAGGAGTAATGATTCAGTCATCAGTGGCGGTCTTGTGTTGGAGACGAGGAACCTGTGACTGTGTGAATGAATAATATAAAAATGACAAAATCTTTTAAAGGAAGGTGGGCGAAGAGAGGTAACACCATAAGCTGGATGGTGGACTAGTTAGATTCAATTTCTACAACGCAGTGCAGTGGCACATAATGGCTATGAAATGCACTTAAGTTCCATTCATGCGTCTTGTCAGCAATAGATTTACACCATTTTAGCTGTATTGTAGTCTAGCGTAGTGGAACATTGGTCACCTTAAAGTATGTGTTCTTTTTGGGTTAGGGATGTAGTTTTGTTCTTAAATTGAAACCCATAAAGTGGGCTCAAAACAAAAGAGTGTTTCTTGAAGCCCATACGTAAAGAACAATTGGACTAAAATGTGCTCTGCAACTTATCATGAAAAATTACAAAATTAGTAATTGAACTCCGAGTGCGCAAAGCATGATACGGTATCAAATTTGCAAATATTATGGAAAATTCCCTTTATCTACATATAATAAAAAGAAAAGACAAGGCATGAAATTGACAGGGCCAATGTGGACAAAGTTAGTGGCAACTTTGTAACGTTGGTGGGTTATCCACATTTTAGTGCCAAAAATATTTAATCGAAGGAAGTGTGCCAAACATTGGGATGACACACTCACTCTTTTGATTTATCGTTGGTGTTGCATACTCATCCACTTATCATTTTTTATTTTATATAGTGCCTTCCCCAAAAATCGCAATCATAGGATAATCTTATTTTGCACGAAGAATTTTTTTTTTTAATCATGAGAGTTAATGTTAATTAATGCATTAATTGACCTGAGATTATCTTTAATCTTAATAAAAAAAATAATAATTAGAAGCACAAGCATGCGTACCGATAATTAAACAAAGGCCAAGCATTACTAATAAAAAATTACAGTAGAGGGCATCAAATAAAGAGTGACGTATGTGAGGGTTTTAGAAATACGAGGGTTTTTTATTTTTCTAATTCTAAGAGGATATGAAGAATCTTAACTCCTGACTTTTTTTTTTTAATTTTTCATTTAATGTAAAAAATTTTATGTAATTTCTTTATATTTATAATTAAATTAATTACATATTTTTTTGTTCTGTATTTCTAACTAAATGATAGATATATTTTTTCATATTTTTTTCACTATGGTAATTAAATCATTCATGTACAATAATTTCTGCTTGATGTTTTTAAAATAATTAGAGTCAAAATAGCTACAAGCCAAAATTTAACCCGATAAAAATCAGCATAGATTGTCGGATCCCCCCCCTCTGCCTAAGAGTAACGAAGATTTGTCGATTTTTATATGGACTGGCGGCAAAGGCTACCCACACAATGTCTCCCAACAACCTCCCCAACCCAATAAAATAAAAATAATAAATATTGAATGTTGTACATTGCTTTGTGCCATGATGATGTTCGTCAATTCAATATTTCACAGTAAATTATGTACAAAATATTTAAGCCCAATAAATTTCGGGAGATAAATTCAATAATTCCTCACACAATATTAGTAAAATTTTGCTCTAATATTTAAATTTTGTCAAATAAATTGGAAAGTTAAATGATGTGACATCATAGTAGATATTGAATGTGTAAATATAAAAATAAAAATTAATTAAGAAATTCAAACGCTTAAGATATCAACCTCGAGCCGTGCGAGTCTTCTAGCATAGCGGTCTACTACGAGAACTAGAAGGATAGGCATCCTGGTCAGACGAATCAAATAATCAAATCAAGGATAGCCCCGAAAACAAGAAAGAGGTTAAAGATAGAGCCTTCAAATGGCACGGTGATTTCTCGTGGACGCCTAACGGTTGCCACACCTTGTGCACGCTTGTTTCTTGTGCTCTCTCATGCCCTCCCTGTGATTCTAATCCAACTGACATTTTTCCCATTTAAATTACCACAATACCCTCACAATTTTTTTGTATTTTCTTTTTTTTTCCTGATATTCAGAAAAATAATAAATAAAAATTCATAATCCCAAATAAATTATATATATTTATGTGTGAACACATGTATATTTATATATAATGTCATTTATCTTCGGGTTTTTTTTTTATTAATCCCATGAATCCTGTATTTTTCTTTTTTTTTAATAAAATAAATTTTTATTTTTTAATGGAAATAAATAAATTATTATTTAAAATTTAGGCATTATTATTATTTTTTAATTCGTCTTTATATTTGTTATAAATACATTGTTATATAATTAATGTTCAATTCTGTTAACTAACTCATTTATTCAGCTATTTTAAATATAGCTAAATGTGAGAAAATAAATGAAGGGAGTATTTCATTGACAACCGGACATTACGGATGTAAAATATAATTATCAAAATATATAAATAAATTAATAAATAATGATAGTACCTAAATAATAATTTAAATTCTTTAATAACCAGTACTAATACAGATGATGGGCCACGATTATGATGCAGATCACCTAGCTGGAGAAAGGTAGCTGAAAAATTAAAGGGAGTGATAAAGACATCAATAAATTAAGCTACAATAAAATGAGTCAGTCTAATTATAAACTAAGTTAAATTAAATCTTAAGAATCAAGTGATTTCATAGGTTAGTTGTTTTTTATTCTTTTTTTTTTTCTATATTATTTAGTTGTTTGTGTTTATTTCATTATTTTATTTTAACTTAGGTTAATTCTATTGGCAATATGATTATGACATTTTTTATTTTAATTTTTATTTATAGAAAAAAGTCAGCTATAGTTAAGTCAACTATAATTATGATATACTTTGTACTCTCATGCATATATATATATATATAGAGAGAGAGAGGATGTAATACACCATTTTATATTAAAATTTTAATAAATAAAAATTATTGTGGTACTCTGAAATTTTAAAACGTCTTATGACATATTTTAACTCGTGTAAAATAAAATTAAGATATATTTAAGATCCTCAAATTAAAAAGTATAAACTCTAATAACGCTAAGATGATGATTTACTGATTATGATCTGAAGGATATTTTAATTCTATTTTATATGAGTTGAAATGTGCCATATGAAGAATTAGAGGTGTGTTACGGACGTTTAAAAAATTTGAGATGTCATGAAATTTTTTAGTAAAATTGAGAGATGAGTTAATGTATTTCATTTATGTATATACCACAATTAAATGGGAAAGGTCAATTTTTTTTTTTAGAATTTTTTTTTGTTTATTTTGTAAAATTATATATTAATAAATTTAAAAATTTATAAAACTTAAAAATAATGACAAAATGGTTAAGCGCAAACAGCTCATCCAATTGAGGAAAATCAAGCATCATTGTCGGATTAAGCTTAGTTTGAACATTACAGCCTAAAGAGGACATTTGACCAGATTGACGTCACACTTGACAAATTTTGCCTTCCTTTTATTTTTGTATTCTAATTGCAATCAACATTCAACCACCAATGTTGACTTCAATTAAACTTAAAATGACCATGATGCCCTTTAACCCTTCTCTGCAATTTCCAGCTCGGCAGTAGGCACCCTGAATCTAGCCTATTATCTACACTGCGTGGAAGGTTACGTGGACTTCATGAAAAGCGACTGTGCACTTAGTAATGAGACCGACTCCGTGGAAAATGGAAAATTATATTTATTTAATTTTTTATTTCATAAAAATTGTCTACTTTACCATAAAATTTCTCCCAACTTTCCCACAAAAATTCTGCCAACTAATGCCTTTCTTATCTCATCTTGTAGGCTTCTGAAATTTAATATTTCAGTCATTATCATTATCAATATGGCACAAATTTATTTCCAGTTTACAGACTAGAATAATGAAAGGCTCTCAAATTCCAGGACAAACTCGTAGTTAAATACAAGGATAAGAATTGTACGTCAAATTCCACTCCATGTATGTTTATCAAAACTTAAAAAAAAAAAAAAAAACCTAAAATCATTAGTCAATTTTTTTAAAAATATTATTTTCCTTCTCCAATTTTCCGTTCATAAATCGGTAGTAGACGCAAAGAGGTATGACGTATTCGATATTCCCGTGATCTGCAGCAGGTTACGTGATTTATTTTTCCTTTTTTTGAAACGTAATAATAACAGTAAAACGGAGGGGGGAACGTCAAACTGGTGATGGTGGAAACAGGAGCGAAAGCTGCCGCGTGGAACTATAAAACGTTTCTTCTCATTTCTCTATATTGAATCTTCTCGTTCTTCTGGCCTGGTTCTTTCTCCTCCTCTGAAGACGCAGACAAAGAGACAAAAAATCCCTTTTTTTGTGTAATTATATGGAATGAAAATATAGATAAACTAGGTCTTTTTTTAAGAAGCTTAGAAATCTGTAATCATTTCGAGATCTTTCACTTCCATATCCTATAATGGGGACGCCATTTGCTGGCGTAGACGGAGGAGTAGGAGGTGTGGCGGTAATGTCTGGGCCGGTGAACCCAATCGATCCTTCTACGCCTTCAAAAACATGCCTTAAGCACTCTGCTCTTAAATCTCCAATTCTTATCTTTCTTTTCTTCCATAAAGCTATTAGGTCTGAGCTCGATGGCCTTCACTGCGCCGCCATGACTTTTGCCACCACTGGTGGAGATATTAAGCCTTTGCTCCGGAAGTATCACTTTCTTCGCTCGATATATAAGCACCACTGCAATGCTGAAGACGAGGTAGGTTTAATTTTTGAGACTATTTGAATTTTTGTATTTCGACGTCTTGATTTTTTTTTAATGGTTTGAAATAATTTGTGGATTACGTTATCACTATTAGAATCTGTGCATTCTTTTATAGCAATTGGACGGGGCAAAATATTTGGGATTTTATGTGGATGCCTAATTGAATTTGCTGTGTTCCGTTCTTCTGGTATCTTTTTCATCATTTGATGTAATGCTTACATTGATTGTTCGCTTTTGTGCATAGTTATCAATCTTTAAGGTCTTTTGAGTGCTGCTTGCAAATTGGTGGAAAATATTGAATTTTGGTAGTGCCTGCAGTGAAGCTTCTTAGTTTAATTTCCTCGATAGGAAGCAAGGGATGGTAGCAAGTAAAAGTAGAAGCTCTGTGCGCTATTTCATTTGTACATGCTCATGATCTCTTTCCAGTTAGCTTGGTTGCAATATTCTGCCAAAACTAAGTTTGATGGAATCTGAATATCCTTTTGTGATGGAAAAAAATCTTATTAGTCAGCAACAAGGGGGTTCCAACTGCCAAACTGTACACAGTAATCTCCAGTGGCATTTCAATACAAGGCCTTGCAATTGCACATGGTTGTATTGATTTACTGGATCCTTAAAAAGGCATTTGCTTCACTGTGGATATAATTCAGCAGTTTTTGAAGGAGATCCAGTATCAGATGCCTAAAATTCATTGTAGGAATACATTGTGACTCTACTTGGAAGATTTTCAGATGTAGTCTTGCTGTTTAGAAATTAAGAGCTTTATCTTTTGGTAAGCTGGTATATGATAAAGTTCTATGTATTTTTGTAAATACTATTTACAGGATTTGCGTTTTGGAATGTGATTTGGTGGATATGATTCTTTCTCTCTATGATTTTTTTTTTTTTTGGTTGGGTGGGGGAAGCTGTGGTTTTTTATGCCTTCAATAAAAGTGTTGTGTTCACCCCTTTCCCCTTTTGTTTGTTCTCTATAATTCATGCAGCAACTGCATTTTGATCAGATTTAATACTTTAGTTGTATTTTAAGTGCAGGTCAGCATTTCCAGTTTAGTTCACTGGATCTACTATTTTAACTTTTTCCTGCTTGCTCTCTCTGTCTATTAGGGGGTATGAAACAAAACCATGATGCTTTCTTGTTTATTTAACTTTAGGTTTGAGGAAATCTTTTTAATCACGAGGTGCTTGTAACCTAGTAAAAAATGTTAAATGCTGCTTGTGTTTTCTTATGCTTTTTTTTTCCTTAGATTTTTTAGTTTAATTTTGCCTATAGGAAGAAGTCATCAATGAGAGTGAGTTGCCATGTTGGTCTTGTTACAACATCATGTGATAGGTTCACACCTTTTAATGCTAGAAATACAATAAATATGCATCTGCGTGTGATGTGGGATCTTACACTGGAGCTTTTAGGTCTACATATTTTGGGAAGAAATTAGGAAATAATTTTTATTTGAGTGTTTTACCTTTTATTTTTTTTGTATTTGACTTTATTATTAATGTTAGGGTTGTTTTATTTATTCACATGAGCAATATGTAGGGTTCTTTAACATTAGCATGTCATATTTTGAATATTGAGAAGCAAGAGAATTTTAAGAGTGTTATTTCCTTCCACTTTGTGTGTTCTATTTTCTTGGTGCTTCTACATCATTATGTAAGACATCTGGTCCTAAACTATTTGAAATTTAATATCCATACTCTGGTTGAGAATTTACTGATGCTTACACTGCCAATTTCTTGTGAGGCGTTTTGCACTTCTGTTGTAGAAGCTACTATCCTATCATTGCACTCATCATGCTATTTTTGTGAAGTTGTACAATCAATGCCATATAAACAACCAAATCTAATTGGAATTTTATGTTTTGATTTTGTTCTCTTCCTTTCTAAATCGCCACTAGTTAAGCTGGATCACAGGTCCATAAGTTGTTTATTTGATTCATGGTCTGCGCTTCTTCTCATGTAATGTCCATCCAATCAGCTTTTATAACTCCAGTGTACCTGTAATTGTGCATGACTGTTGAAACTTGCGGCAATGGTTGGTGTTTGAGTGAAATTTCACAGCTATAATGAAAAATTGACCTTCCTGTTCGTCAGAATTGGATCTGCTAGCTGTGATTCAGTGTGTGTTGATGTTCTCTTGAAATTGACAGTGCTTATGGAGGTTTAATTAGAGTATCTGAAAAAAAAAAGAAAAGAATGTGGTATGACATAGGTACTCCATTGCATTATATAAAATTTGACATTTTGAATACCAGTTAAATTTAAAGATTCTTCAATCAGTAAAAATAATGATATTCTAGAAACTTGTTGGAAATATGTGTATGTAAAAAAAAAATTGAGAAAAGAAACTCATAAATTTAAATAGAATTGAGGATCATGTTAGCTTAAACCAGGTTGTAGACATTTAGACAATTGATAGCCTCAAAAAGTGTCTAATTAATCCAGCTAAGATCTTTTTTAACAGGCATTTTTAGGCAATGGGACAAGCATCCAAAAGACAACATTGAAATTTTAATTTGAATTTTTAAGGTACTTGTCACCTATTTTTATTAGAGATAATAGCCAATCTACTAATGTCAAAAATGATGATTTCATCCCCTAAAGTAGTGCTAAGATACGGTTTATTTTTTTATTCTTATAGTTTTTTTTTTTATTGTAAATGTTACTGGAATATTTTGACATTATTTTATTTTTCAATGTAGGTTATCTTTCCAGCTCTTGATATACGTGTCAAGAATGTGGCAAGGACATACTCTCTTGAACATGAAGGAGAAAGTGTTCTTTTTGATCAATTATTCGAGCTTCTGAATTCCAATAAACAAGATGAAGAAAGCTATCGTAGGGAGTTAGCTTCTCGCACCGGAGCTCTTCAAACATCAATTAGCCAGCATATGTCCAAGGAAGAGGAGCAGGTATTTGTTCGTTTTATTAATGCAATGATAGTTTTGGATTGTTCTTATTGTGTGTTTTGGCAAATTGAGTTGGATGAGCTAAATATTGATTTAAGCTGCTAGGACAAACTAATGTGTTCTGCATTCTTCATTTTGCTGTTTCACCATTAAGGTGCTTTATATAGCTGATTATTGTAATTTGGCAGCATATGAGGTTTGGGACTTGATTGTCCCACGATATTTAGTTTGACATGTTATGACCACACCACAAATTATCGTCTTTACTTTTGCACATGACTAATATGCTTTAGTATCTATTTTTTCAGTTAATGGAAGCAAGGATAAACGCATATTTGTAAATGCTTCTCTGTTCATTATTTAATTAGTTGCTGTACTTTTTTTCTTTAAATTTATCTGTTTTATATTATGACAAATTTAAACTCTGAATTCTTCAAGAATTAAACAAATTGAATGCATATGGATGATCATAATCATGCACCATTGTTAACCATTTCAAAAGTATGTTTTTGAAGGTTAGTCATGATGGGACATGTCAATATCATGTTGGAATCGTGTTGACATGATCTTGAATGCAATCATTGTTAAGGCAAGCCAAAACCCTCTTGGTTATTAAGTCATCTATAAATTTTATATGATGGTTTAAAATGTTCAAGATTTTCCAAGTTGTATTCTATTTATAATTTATTTTTTATGTCAATATTAAGTTCCTTTGATCTGAATGAAACTCATGCATAATTTTTAATGGATGGCTTAATGAACTGGTCTAGATTTGCCAATTTGTATTCTATTTAATTTTTGATGTCAATACTATCAATAGGAAAGCTTCATCCTCTGCAATTGCAGTTCTATTTCAATAATATTTTCCTTTATGGATAGAAATGAAAAGGAAAGATGTCTGTGGGAAAGTATTTATAATGTAACCGGTTACAAGGCATCAGGAGTTTATTTCCTGCTAAACTATTTTTTCTTTACAGTACATATACGGTTGTAAGCTTGATACTGAGAGATGGTATCTCATCCTTCTTAAGGGTTCTTCCAAGGGATGGAGTATTCCTGTTCTTGCAGTGCTGAAGGGAAGATTCCTATGTAAATAATCTAGAATTGACTATATGGTATGCAAGTCATTCAGATTTTTCTACCTGAAAAAATGGCTACATCTTGGGCTGAAGTTGAAAGTCAGCAGTATGCCTTCTGAATTTCTAGCAATCCATATCATTGCAACCTCTACAATGACTTGGCTGTCATATGTTTAAAATAACTCTAATCAGGTTTGATATGCTTAATTGAGAACAAATTTGAATTTCACAAGCTTGTGGTTGAATGTGGCAGGTATTCCCCTTGCTTATTGAGAAGTTCACATTTGAAGAGCAGGCTTCGTTGGTATGGCAGTTCCTATGTAGCATTCCTGTTAATATGATGGCAGAGTTTCTACCTTGGCTTTCTTCCTCTATATCATCTGATGAATATCAAGATATGCATAAATGCTTGTACAAGATAATCCCAAAAGAGAAACTTCTTCATCAGGTGAGGGTCTTTTTGGGCCATGGATTCCATCTTTGTATGGGCTTTTATAAGAAAAGAAAGAAGGCTGACTTTAACTTCTGTTAATGAAGGTAATTTTTACCTGGATGGAAGATGCAAAATTGTCTGATATATGTGTTAGCTGCCATGATGATTCTAAGGGGTGTTATCAAGATTCAATTCCACCAGGCTTAATCTGTCAAAGTGAGAAGACTCATTGTGCATGTGAATCTTCTAGAATTGGTAAAAGGAAATATATGGAGCTGTCTTGTGATCTTGCCAATTCAAATATGTTCCATCCTATAGATGAAATTTTGCTTTGGCATACTGCAATGAGAAGAGAGTTAAATGATATAGCTGAGGATGCTAGGAAGATACAACTTTCTGGAGATTTTTCTGATCTGTCTGCATTCAACAAGAGGCTGCAATTCATTGCAGAAGTGTGCATATTTCACAGGTACAGTTGTCTGTGTTTTCTATCTGTTTCTTTTCTTTCCCCTAGTGAACATAACACTGTCCAAGTGCAGCAAGTAATATACTTCAAAAGTAGCATGTTAAATGTCCTTTAGTTTGTGGATAGAGATAATTATGGATCTTGATATTACGGCCTGATGCATGAACTACTATCTCTTGGCTTGTTTTTACGTTTTGACATCCCAGTTTGTCTTATATTTCAGAAACTTATACATGATAATGTATGGAAAGCTTTGCATAGTAAAATTTCCTTGAATTGCACATATTAGCAATTAAAGGAATTTGGACATCACTGAGTCTTTCTTCTTTTAGTTTTGTGCTTTCAATGGCTTTACTTCTAGTGGATTTGAAACTCACTCTCTTTCTCTCTGCCTACCTCTTGAATAATGTGATAGAAATATGTAAGAATTATTATGACTATAATGACTATTTGTCATTGTGAATGGGCTTCTGTTGTCTATCTTGACCGCAGTATTGCTGAGGACAAAGTTATATTCCCTGCTGTAGATGCAGAACTCTCTTTTGCCCAAGAGCATGCAGAAGAAGAAATTCAGTTTGACAAGCTTAGATGTCTGATAGAAAGTATTCAAAGTGCTGGAGTTAACACATCTCTTACTGAATTCTATACAAAATTGTGCTTGCAAGCTGATAATATCATGGACACCATACAGAAACACTTCCAAAATGAGGAAGATCAGGTGATTCATGTTACTTTTGCAATTTCATATGAAACATGTCTTTCCCTTAGATGGTGTATGCTTAATACCTAGTTTCCTTATTTCTCAACTACATAATTTTCATGCTATTGCCATAGTGCCTGTCATTTATTCTTGGAAATCCACAATCAATTACGGAATTACCTTTTGGTATCTCTACAAGCCATCTGAAAGATATATTTGCATTGGTAGGTTCTCCCACTTGCTCGAAAGCATTTTAGTGCCAAAAGACAGCGTGAACTTCTTTATCAAAGCTTATGTGTGATGCCTTTGAAATTAATTGAATGTGTCTTACCATGGTTGGTGGGATCACTTAGTGAAGAAGAAGCAAAGTCTTTTCTTCAAAACATGTGCATGGCAGGTTTAACACCAATTCTCAACTTTAATTTTACAGCAGTATTCCCATGCTATCTGTGTTTTCTCTTTCTGTCAAGTCTCTTAACTCACATAATGATCTGATGCAGCTCCAGCTTCAGATTCTGCATTGGTTACACTTTTTTGTGGTTGGGCTTGTAAAGGTCGTCCTAGGAACATTTGTTTGTCTTCAGGTGCCATTGGCTGTTGTCCTGTGAGAATTCTGACTGGAAGTCTGGAGGATACCAAAAAATCGATCTGTGAGAGCAATCCTGTGTTATCGATAAATGAAAAATCTTCTTTTATCCGAGCAGATGATAGTAAAAGGCCAGCTAGGCATGGAAACCTAGTATTACAGGAAGACAGTGATGCTTGTCAATCTTTAGGGACTGTTAATATCCCAAAATTATCTTGTAGTAGTAAGTCCTGCTGTGTCCCTGGGTTAGGAGTGAACAGCAGTAATTTAAGAATTAGTTCTCTTGCTGCAGCAAAATCTTTGCGTTCCTTGTCTTTTAGTCCTTGTGCTCCCTCCCTTAACTCTAGTCTTTTTAACTGGGAAATAGATGTAAGTCCCACTAACAATGGTTGCACATCACGCCCTATTGATAACATATTTAAATTTCATAAAGCCATCCGCAAAGACCTGGAATATTTGGATGTTGAATCTGGAAAATTAAATGATTGTAATGAAACTTTGCTTAGGCGATTTACTGGTAGATTTCGTCTATTATGGGGTTTATATAGAGCTCACAGTAATGCAGAGGATGATATAGTGTTTCCAGCATTAGAGTCTAAAGAGACACTTCATAATGTTAGCCACTCATATACTCTGGACCACAAGCAGGAAGAAAAACTATTTGAAGATATCTCATCTACACTTTCTGAGCTTGTGCAACTTCAAGAATGCTTGAAAAGTACCGGTCTTTCTGATGAGTTAACTGGAAATAATTCTGATTCTTCTGATCACAGTGATCAAACTTTTAGAAAGTATAATGAGCTTGCAACAAAGCTTCAGGGCATGTGCAAATCCATTAGAGTAACACTGGATCAACATGTTTTTAGGGAAGAACTTGAGTTGTGGCCTTTATTTGACATGCATTTTTCAGTAGAGGAACAGGACAAAATTGTTGGTCGAATAATTGGTACTACAGGTGCAGAGGTACTTCAATCAATGTTGCCATGGGTAACATCAGCTCTTACTCAGGAGGAGCAGAATAAAATGATGGACACATGGAAAAATGCAACTAAAAACACAATGTTCAGTGAGTGGCTTAATGAATGGTGGGAGGGTACTTCTGCTGCGACTTCACAAGTGACCACAACAGGGAGCTGTATATCACTAGGTCTGCAATAGTTTTGTAATTTCTGATTTTTTGTAATTTATTCCTGGTCAACGTAGTTTATGTTGCTAAGTTGAGAGACAAATTTCGAACTGTTAATACTTGAAAGTTTTCTAATCTAGTAAATACAACATTGAGGAGATCTTTTTGTGTTGTGTTTCTTTTTTGCTCACATTTAGGCACTGATCTCCATGAAAGCCTGGACCACAGTGATCATACATTTAAGCCTGGCTGGAAAGATATTTTCCGGATGAATCAAAATGAGCTTGAAGCAGAGATAAGAAAAGTTTCTCAAGATTCATCTCTTGATCCAAGAAGAAAAGCATATCTCATTCAAAATCTAATGACCAGGTGTGTTATGCTCTGTTTAGTCTGCACTCTTTGACTATTATTCTTTTACTTACCCTGATCAATATATGGGTTTTGTTAGCCGCTGGATAGCTGCTCAGCAGAAGTCACCCCAAGCAAGAACTGGTGAATTTTCAAATGGTGAGGACACACTTGGATGTTATCCTTCATTTCATAATCCAGAGAAACTAGAATTTGGGTGTGAGCATTACAAACGAAACTGTAAACTCCGAGCTGCATGCTGTGGCAAGTTATTCACATGCAGGTTCTGCCATGACAAAGTCAGCGACCATTCAATGGACAGGTAAATTTTTTTCATTCATGGCATACCTGGTTTTGGATGGACTGCTAGTCATTTATGAGCTTGAATTATATTTATATTTGTAGGAAGGCTACATCAGAAATGATGTGTATGCACTGCCTGAAAATTCAGCCTGTTGGACCAGTTTGCGCAACACCTTCTTGTGGTGGTTTCTCAATGGCAAAGTACTACTGCAGTATCTGTAAATTTTTTGATGATGAAAGGTGTGGGCTTTCATAAGGTTCTTTACATTTATCATTGCTATTTGCCTGAAGGTTTAAAAGAAAGTAGTATTATAAGATGTAACATAATTAGGTGGTATATTATGGGATGATCATTTGTGACCTGGAGGTCACAGATTCTAGCCATGGAAACCACCTCTTTGCAAAGCAAGGGTAAGGCTATGTGCATTAACTCTCCCCTGAGCCCACAAGTGTGGGATGCTTTATGGACTGGGTTACCCTGTATTGTTGGATGATCATTGGCACTTTTTCTAAATTGGGAATTTAATAATTATGGTAAGAGTGTCTGGAGTCGGTTGTTTATGCCAAGACAATGAGGAAACTTAAATGAAAAAAGCAACATATTTTTGCGCGGTGTATTCTATTTCAATCCTTCTCAGATGCTTCATGCTCTAGGTCACCCTTTTTTATTCTATTTTAAAGGAAAATGTGGTCAGTTTTTTATTGTCAAAGTAGGACTGTAGAAGACTTGAAGCAAACAATTATATATATTAATTTTCTAGGCCATGATAAGAACCTGAAATCTCTATTCTTCTTGGTGTAGGGATTCTTTAACTTCTTGGTGGAATATTTATGTGAACAACTGCATCTGAACTAGGTCTCTCACTAATGAATTTCCTACTTTTCTTTGAATGTAATTCAGGACTGTTTATCATTGTCCTTTCTGCAATTTATGCCGTGTTGGAAATGGACTTGGTGTTGACTTCTTTCATTGCATGAAGTGTAATTGCTGCCTGGCAATGAAGTTAGTGGATCACAAATGCCGAGAGAAAGGTCTGGAAATAAATTGTCCCATCTGCTGTGACTTTTTGTTCACATCAAGCTTAAGTGTTAAAGCTCTTCCTTGTGGCCATTTCATGCATTCAAATTGCTTTCAGGTCTATTCTTTACTTGGCTTTTGCTTCAGTTTTTGTTTTCTATTCTTCTTCAAATTTTGCTTCTTGCAAGGAAAGCAATATTTTGTACAGAAATTCAACTTATACCTTTTGCTATGACAGGCATATACTTGCAGTCACTATATCTGCCCAATTTGTAGCAAATCTTTGGGAGATATGTCAGTGAGTTCTTGTGAACTATCTATGCAACCTACTAAACTATGATGCTATTATAAAATGCTATCAAGGATGATTATGTTAATAATTGTGTGGGACATATTTCCCAATACTTTGTTATTATTTTTTCCAAAATGGAATTTATTATGAGCATCATCAAAACTTCTAATAATCAATGAGCATTGCCAAAATGTTCTGTTCATATTTTACTGATTTTTCTGCTACCTATGTTCAGCTTGTGTTGAAACTAAACTGTTGCTGTGAACTTGTTTGAAGTTTAAAAACTGAAATGGACTTTGAGTTATTAAGCTATTTTTTATGGCACAGGAAATTATGGAAGTAGTTTTACATATTTATAAATCTATCTTTTTGTAGTGAATTAATGGCATTATACACAAATTTTTACATTATCTTGATGATGTATGTAAAATTTTGATGTTTTACTTTCCTTTTCATGATAATCAAATCAATTGCTGTGTTGCTTTCTGACTCTATTGATTGATATGCAATCAATTATTTCAGCGAACAACACTTGAATATTGGATGTTAGTTAAAACTTTTAAGCTTGCACTTGTTAAGTGGGCATTTGCTTTCTAAGTGCTAAACACAATCTGAAAACTAAGATCCGTGCACTGACAAGTGCATTTTCCACTAAAGATGTTATACCAAATATGATATGATCTACTATAAGACTTATACACAGCTTTAGACATACCTACATTTTCAAACAGAAGAGGGCTACTGAGAACCAGACAGAACACAATCATGTATTCTCAATTACCCTCTTAGTTGCCAAGGGGCTTCACAACAACCAAGCACTTATTAGGTCAAAGCATTGAAATGATACCTATTTATCTGAATTCTGATGAAATGGAAATGCAACTTTTCTTGTGACTGGAATGCAGAGGGAGTTGGTAAAAAAGAAAGAGAAAAAGAATGCAGAGAGAGAGTGTCTTTGTTACACCCATATTTGTTGTGCTGAGAATGAATACTTTCCTTAGAAGGCTTTTATTCTGTGTTTAGGTGTACTTTGGCATGCTTGATGCACTATTGGCTTCTGAGGAGCTCCCAGAAGAATACCGGGATCGTTGTCAGGTGAATCGTCAGGGTATTTTCTTGCATTCCTTGGTATTTTTGGGCAATAGTAAAACTGATGTTTACAATCCAGGATATACTGTGCAATGACTGTGACAAGAAGGGCTCAACACCATTCCATTGGCTGTACCACAAGTGCAGGTTTTGTGGATCATATAATACTAGGGTGATCAAGGTTGATTCGACAAATTCAAACTGCTCAACTTCAAACCAATAACTTTCTTATAGCTGAATAGGTGTGTAAATACCTCACCGAGTCCCAACCATGTGGCTTTGTAAATCTTCTGCCATTACAATAGTTAATTCAGTCTTTCAATCCCCTTCCCCCCAAAGCACATATTATACACCTCATGATTTTTGGCTGTTTTGTTTTATTATTATTTTTTTTTCATATCACACTTGATGGCTAATGCGAGAATATATTGCAAGAAATAGGGAATTGGGAGGTTTTTGTTTCCAGATAGGCGGCTTGTACTTCGAAAAATGTTCAGTCCTCAATTTTGTTGGCTTGCAGGGACAGTTATTAGCTCACTTCAATGTTTTTCTGCCCTTGCTAACCATCTGTTTGATGAGATAATAAGATGATCATTTTGGAGAAACAGTAGAATGGTTGCCTCATTCATGAAACCAATGGCCCTAGACCCTAGTGCAGGACCATTTTGCCGAAATTTCATTGAAGATAGAGACCATAGTTGGTCCATAATTGTTGGATTTCTAGTTATGATGAAGGTGACGGTGGTGGAATGATGATCGGTACCTGTAGTATGCTGGTGCTGGTGGTGATGATTACGGGAAAAAATCAACGGTGACAGTATTGTTTGCTTTTAGGTGGCCTTTGTGGCGATTTTGCTATGGCGGTGTTTGCTTTCAGGTTTTATTTTATGGTAATTTTGCTTTTTGGTTATTTCGTTTTCACTTTGCCTGAGCCTAAATTGCTTAGAAATCTTTTTTCCCTGCCTTTGTTGTTTTCGGTGACCGATTCTAAATATTACCGATCTGCATAGTGAGGGTAGCTTATGAGCTCCACTGACCCTTCGTCATGTGTTAAACAGCTAATTGGTATGCAGCACAAAAAGGATTATTTCTTGTCCACAGCGGATATATTTATGCTACTATTACAAGTGCGGTGAAATCATTTTTATCAGTAATGGTGTTATGTACAACAGCCTGTGACCCAATAATCTCAACAGCTTAGATATTATCGATTACTGGTAGACGATCAATTTGTGTAGCATGCGTGATATTTCCCGTTTTTTAGAGTTGGCCCTTAGCTTCCAATTAAACGTGTCTCTTTCTTTTAGGGTAAACGAGGACATTTAGGACCAAAGCGGCCATTATCCTTTTTTCTTTGCTTTTTATTTTGCTGAAGAACCATAAATTGATCGTGAATTCTTTTTAGAAAATCTCCTGAGATTTCTTTCAACATATGCTTCAGTTTTTATATTTTTTTTAAAATTAATTCAGAAGTAAATAATTAAAATATGCGATGCCCATTTGCGTAGTCCAATGAGTTGAATTGAACTGCAATGGTTAATTCTAATTCAAGATTCAGGAAAACTAAAATTATAGGGGATACCAAATTTGGTTTGAATCTGGTTTTAATTTGGTTTTGATTTATTTAAATTATTGTTATTATTTTTTTACATATGTGGTTTTTAGTTCAGATCCAAACCAATTGAATTGGTTTTAGTCCTATTCAAACTCAATTTTGATTTTTTTTTAATTTTGATTGGTTTCTGTCGGACTCTAGCTCACCATTGATCTAAGTGTCATTGACTTTGAAATTGAAGAAAAAAATAAGTATCTTCCAATTTGTTGATGCTAAAATCAAATCGTGAGATTCGAGTTTGAATTCTAATAAAATAAAAAATGTCAAAGAGAAAAAAAAAAAATCTAGATTGCATAGTGAGTCAAAATCTTAGAGTGTGTTGAAAATGAGCTCCAACCAAAACCTAATTAAACTTAGATGTGTTTATACATTAATAACACGAATTCATTTCTGATTTGAGCTTAAGAATATTATTAGCGTATAAGAATTATATGTTTATATACTGATTTGAACTTTTAAGTATTATGTACTTCTATGCTAATTTAAGTTTATAAATATTTAAAAATTTAAATAATTATGTGTTTAGTTAAAAAGTTTATAAATAATTGATAAGTAAGTAATTGATACACTTACTAAAAAGTTGCTTATAAGTAAATTTATTATTAAAAATTTAAAATGTCTAAAATGGTGCTTAAATTATTTTTTTTAAAAAATTAAATTTTATTAACTCAATATTTTATTATAATATTATCAAAATACATTTTAATCATATTATAATATAATATAATTTTAAATTAAATATATAAATTTTTTATTAAAAATAAAAAACGTAACTTAAATTTATTAAAATTAATATAAATAATTTATTTAAATTATTGTAAGAAAATAAAAATTTTAACATGAATATAAGAATAAATATAATAAAAATATATTATAAAATTAAATAAAAATAATATAATAAAACATTTGATCAAACTAAATTCTAAATACTAAATTTATATTATAAATATCAAAAAAAAATTTAAAAAATTTTAAATAAATAAATTAAATTAAAAATTATAACTTATAAATTAATAAAAACCAATTCATAAATTAAGTAAAACACTTTCAAAATATAAACTTAGAATTAAGCACTTATAAGAAGAATATCAATGGAATTAATTGCACCAGTACAATGCCATTAACATGCAATTAAACTTTTTTTTTTTTTTAAGAAAAGGGAAATATGTATTATTAATTGAAAATAAAATACAAAATTGAAATTAAATCAGCATTTTACTATATTTTTATAAAAAATTATCATAATTTTAAAGATTCAACTATGTTAACAGAACATTTAACTTAATCCATTAGTAAAAAATATGATATAATTTTTTCATTTTCAATTCAATGACCTTCAAATTTTAGCCTTTTATTAGAGAAAATTTTACATGTCGTATTATATTTTTATACAAATAATAAAATAGCACATTCGAAACACTCTATAAAAAAGAAACAAATCATAAAAAGGAAACAAAAATAATTTTCAAGTAAGAGAAAGAAATCCTTAAAAATGGAGACAAAAGAAAAACCAGATATTTATAGATATGAATGTGATATAGCCATTTCTTTAGTTTCTAGTAGCAGTACGTCCATTAATGTGTTGAAGCACAAGTAAAATTTGATCAATTGACGATGACGACCGACTCTGATACATGGACTATCATCAGTCCTTATCCTCATCCTGGTCCTGTCTGCTCGTCACTTTCAACAAATTAAATTGTTAATTTCAGCCTTTATATTAATTATAATTTTAATTTTGACATATATATATATTAAAGTCACTAATTTTATATGAACAAATAAATTAATAGAGAAATTTAAATTACATACTAATAATAAATTTAGAATCCTATTATCAAATTTATCTTTCTGTGGGCATATCCTTCTTCTTTTATGACCACAATATATATTATTGTAATTGTATTAAAAAAAAAATCCCTCTATATTAAAAGTCAAATTTAAATAAATATAAATGTTAAAAATTTCTTTTAATAAAATAAAAATTAATTAATTTCTCATTATAAAAAATAAAAATATATATTTCCACAAAAAAAGAGAATTCAATACTTAAATTTAAAAGAGATCAATTCATATAAATACACATATACATAGAAGAAGTAATTTCAAAAAAATGAGTGGTCAATTAACACTTCATTTTTATGAATAGATTCACCACTACATAGGATAAGAAGATGCATACTCTTTGATAAAATCATAATAAATTTATCAAAATATATTAAGATTTATATCCTACATACACGTTATTTATAATTGATAGGGATAACAACATGTCAGGTTTTTGTGGGTATCTGATCTGATCGAACTCTAATAGGATGGATTTGGGCATTATATAATTTGATTTGAGACGTGTTCGGATTTTAAAAATAATACTCGTGGCGGGTTCGGATCGAATTCGAATTTTACCTGTTGGGTATCCGTTACAAGAATCTGTTTATATAAATACTTAATTAAATATAAAATATATATTTTTATAATAATATTTATAAATTTTTATATATTTTATTTTATATAAAAATAAAATTTAAATATTTTATAAAATTATTAAAATTTTAAAATATAAATTATTAATTAAAATAATTTTTTATACAAAATATTAATTAAAATTTATAAAATTAAATAGATTAGAGTTTTTTTGGATAATAATAATTGAGTTTGAAACTGATTCGAGTAATTGAAAATAAATTTTAAATGAGTTTGAGACAAATTTAAATTTTGATAATATTAATTAAATTTAAATATAAATATAATAATTTTTACAAAAAACTTATTTATTATTATTTCTAATAATCAATATAAAATGTTGAAAGATCTGTACATAAAAACAGATAAACACTCTATTTAATAGACTTAAATTTACTTTTTTTTAATTAATTAAAAATACAAACACTGTGCGATAATATATGCTAGATTTTATATCCATACACAGACGCAACTTAGTTGTTTAATTAGAGTAGAATTGCAGCAGACAAGTACTGAAGTCTACGTATCGTTGTCCGTCACATCTCAAAGTCTGCCCTACAAATAGGAAATTGAGATTTAGGTCCGTTGATCTAAGATTTTGAATGACTAGATTGAAATTAACAAACTTCAATTATAACACGCATCCACAAAATTATTATAATTAATTAATTAATTAATTTTATATTAGTCTCCTTTTTTTAAGCAATTTAAAGTTAATGTTTTCTTGACTATTTGGTTGCTTAATTACAGAATCACATGCTAGCCAGCAAACTGCCATCATGGGATTACACTAATTATTTTCTTTTTTTTTTAATTTATTTTTTACATAAGTAGCAAACATCAGTTAATTTCACAATCTCAACTAATTTTGTATGTAACTGAGAGAATAGTAATGAGTGTTCTATCTCATCAAGTTTTTAATTCTAACCACCATTCTCATGCTCTTCTCTTTAAAACACGATGGATTTACGATAATTGCTAACAAAAAAAAAATGATTGATTTGCATGTACAATTTGTAAATCTCCTTGTCATCCTATTATTCAATTTAAAGCATCAGTTTAACTTAATTTTAATAATTGGATTGTCAACTCAAAGAAAATACAATTTAGCAGTATTGTGTGACAATTTTTTTTTTTTTTCATATTTGATCTTAGAAGTATCTTTGAGATAATGTACATGTATCGAAATTAAAGTTTCTTGTCAAGCAAGAGTTAATCGAAAGTTAGAGTTATAGAGAAGGATTGAGAGCCAATGTTTTAAGTTAAGTAGAAGTAAGACAAAATATATATAGTGTGAGTTTAGCTCTCATAAAAGGAACGGAGATGAGTTTTGTTAGGATGGAGTTTTGTGTCTAAATACGATCAATTTAAGTATCTAGTTTCTATCATATAGAAAAATGGAGTTTAAGATAAAAATGTAAATACAAAAATGGATGAAATGGAGGAATGTAATAGGTGTATTTTGCTATTTTAAGATTTCTAATAAAGTGAAAGGTAAGTTCGATAGGATTGTGGTCAGATCAACTATACTGTACATAAGTGAATGTTGGACACAAGATGAACCTAACAGAAATGCGGATGTTAAGATACATATTTGGTAACATGATAATGGATAAGACTAGGAATGATTACATTTGTCAAAGAATGCATGTATCACATATTGAATATAAAATGAGAGAGGATTGATTAAGATGGTTTGGTTATGTCCAATGTAGAAAATCAAATGCCCCAGTACAAAAGTGTGATAAGTTAGCATGGGAAGAAGGGAGAAGGAGGGAGAAGGGGAAGGGAGAGATCTAGAATGATGTGGAGGAAAGTAATATCAAATGATTTACAAGCCTTGGATATTGATGCAAACTTGTTGTCCAATAGAGTTGAATGGCAAAAAAAAAATCCATATGGCCGACCCAAACTAATTTTAGATTAAAATTTAATTGTTGTTGTATTCCCATAAATTAATATGATATGTTCAGAATAAATAATTCTTATATAATTGAATACTTTTACTTCTTAGAAAATTTTCTAAGATATTAATTTTGTTGACAATGAAAAATATTGTTAACACTTTTATTATAATCTATTTCATCCTTGTACAATTTTATTTGGCAAAAGGCCTATTTTGGCTTATAAAATATGGGCCAATAGTTCTATAAATCTTTAAAGTGTTTTGAGTTTCAAACAAGCCATTGAAGTTTTGAAAAAGATTCATTAAGCTCTTTTACTATTTTGGAGATAAATAAGGCCTTTAACTTTTAAAAATAGATAAAAAAGAGTAAATTATAATTTGACTCTAATATAAATCCAGCTAAGGCTGTGCACAAAGATTTTCTAGTCCACGAGATTCTCATTAGCAATCCTGCGCATCTAATTTTTAATATTTTGATAAGTATCTACTACATGTTGGAGCAGATCAATAAGTTGTTCTTTATCAAATGATTCAAGAAACTTTTTTATGGGTTCATTGTTTTCGTTATAGTTTATGTAGAGAACTTCTTGAAACATTCTATAAATAACATTTTATCAATCAGTTTCAGGATGCAGCAGATCTCTACCAGGAAGTTGCAGATCAGACACGTAAGATTGCTAATCAGGACCTCGTGCACTATAAGAATTTTGTGCACGACCTTAGCTGGATTTGTATTTAAGGAAAATTATAGTTCATTGTTTTTTTTTTATCAAATTTTAAAAGTTAAAGGGCTTATATATCCACAAAATAGTAAAAGGGCTTATTTGATATATTTTTAAAGTTTAAAGGACTTATTTGATTTTTTTTAAAGTTAAAGGCTTAATTAGATCCTGAAACACTTTAAAGACTTACGTGACTATTTAGCATAATTTTTTTCTTTGATGAGAAAAAATTTTATCAATTAAAAAGTCCATGAAAAACTTAGCATGAGAATATCCAACTAACCCAGGCCAATCAGCCAATACACCCAAAATTAGGATGTATTATGCTAAGTGCAAAAACCTGGAAGAGAAAAAACAAACAATCAAAGGCCAAAACCAAGACCAAACCAGAAGAGTCCAAAAAGAAATTAATACAAATAGACCCAAAACCAGAATAAGGCAAAATGTAGCTGAGTATAGCTGATCCAAAACCAAACACCAAAGAAAGGGATGCAAACTTTTCTAGCAAATTTATCCAGAATCAACAAATATCAAAGGGAAACTACAACTAAGCAATAAATTCTTCACTACGATGAATGCCCTGTTTTGCTAATGTATCAGCTATGAAATTGGTTTTCATAAGAGAATAGATAACTGTAACAAAAGGTAAAATTCTCATTTTACTACAAATTAAATTGGAGGTACTATATAATCACTAAGGGATCAAATTTTGATTTTGAACCCATGAAGCAGCAACCTTGGAATCAAATTCAATTGTGATAGTAAGAGAAAAGGACCAAATATCCACTATTGCTAACAGAATTGAGAGGGTCTTTTCAATAGCTAAAAATCCAGCTGAGTTTGAATCCTCCACATCTATAGGCCAAGAAAATACACAAAGAAAATCACTAGATGAATTGTGCAACACACCTTCCGTGGCACATGGACTAAGCTTCCCTAAGGATGAGCCATCTACATTCCATTTACGACAATTGGGGTTAAGTGGACTTCAAGATACCATAGGCCAAACCCTTGGTGGATTAGACCAAAGCTTGATAGAAGACAGATGAAGCAACAAGTCTTGATCAGTGTAGGGAAAGCTCGAGTCCAAAGCTTTCAACCAAACTGAAACTCGATGTAAAAGGATGCTACAAATATCAGTTATATAAAAGTCTTTGTCTTCAAAAACTTTCTCGTTCATAGCAATCTATACTAACCACAGGATTGTAAAAAAGAGCGAAGCCTAGAACTTTGAAATTTTCCAAGAATCATTGATTTCCATTTAAGAAAAAAAGATGCAACTGAGTTAGGAAGACAAAAATAAATTCCATGCCACTGCAAAAACCAGCACCATATAGAATGAGCACCTTTTGAGAATGAGCAGATTGTGTGTTTGTTCTTTTATTCTTACACTTATATAGCTAGGTCACCACTTAAAACCCTTGCCACATGTCACCTTCTGATTGGCTCTAGGTTTAATAAACCCAATCACATTGTGCCAAGTGTCAAACCTATATTTAATCTTGACTTTGATCATCTTACATGATTAAAAGATATTTGACAAGCTTTTGTGTAGTGCCATGTGTCACCATCTCATGGTGTCACATGTCATCCTGTAAAATGACCAAAATACCTCTGTGTCTTAATTTTGAGTTCTCAACCCAAAATAATTATTTCTCTTCTTCTAATCAATTTATATCAAATATAAATTAATTAATTAATATCTATTAATTAATTTCTCATTAATTAAATTCATATTTAAACACTTTAAATATAAATTTAACTTATATTATACATCCAATAACTTAGATTTGGTTTCAAGCCATGCTAGGGACTTTGCAATCTAATTGCAAACCAAACCTATTTAATTAATCAATTAAACTCTTTAATTAATTAATTAAATCATATTTAATTTGGTAATTACTTGTGTATGTGTGTGACTTACTAGGCTCATTACTAATTGGCAATGAGACATGATATCAACTCTTAATATCATCAGAACTCTTTTTACCATAAATGATTTCTCTAAATCATTTTATGCACCTCATAAACCATGGTTAACACCTAGCATAGCAAGCCATGGCCACCCAATCAGTAATAAGGTTTACCTTAAATGAACCTATAATCATATGTTACCATGCACTAGAATCTCTCTGTTATAAAATCTCAATTCGAGCTGGCGTCATAGTTTATGTCAAACTCCATTTGCTATGAATATTATGTTCTCTTTTAATTCCAGTTCTTGATTAAAAAGATTTTCTCATCAAAAACTCTTTTCTGATTAAATCTATCTGTCCTGGCTAGGAACTTGAAACATCACGAACAATTAAATGAACATGGGATTTTATCCCTATTTACTTAGAGGAACAGATTCTATCTTGATCAACACCTACCTCCATATATAACTAGTAGGAGCCAACACATGCCCATATACCCATACACAGTACAAGTATGAAAGCAGTATCAAACTCAAACCACCTACATACAAGATAACTGTGCTATCTCAGGTCTAAAGTTTATATGCACTGATATGATTTATGACAATACATTGACAAGAGTAAACTCTATGTGCTTGTCATAAATGTCACTAGTTCGACCTACTTATCATGTATAAGTGCCTATCATGTTTGTTATATGGCACGAGACTCACCATTCCATCTTATTTACATCTCATATAAATAACTTGGGAACAAACATGAATACAATTTTACTGGATAAGTCATGTCCTTATTGTGAAGTATCCTCGATTGTGAATCTATTTATGATACTTTGTGCTAGAAGTACTATCACTCATATTCTTAACAACTTAAGAATAGAATTTCTAACAAAATATCAATGGACCTTTTCTATTACACATAAACATATTATATAAATGGAAAAATGAAAATGCCTTTTATTAATAAAAGATGTACAAGATACATACTAAATAATATGCTCTAGGGCATACTATTGACATACTATAACTTAAATCATACATGTAAAACTTGCTAGACTTTAGGTTCTTGCTATCCTTTCTAGTATATATCTCTAATCCTGTAACACTTCACCTGGGGTTAAGGGAAAGATGTAAGCTTTGGAAAGCTTAGTGACTAAACCAACTAATTTCCATTTATCATATTATTCAATTCATACATATGCAATACATCAATCATATGAGTTTGCACAACACGAACAATTGACATCAGATAGACTTGTTACTAGTGATTTCCTAATAACCAAAGTGCTCAGCTCATAAAGATGCTCCTAAGAGGGTTTTCTCTTATTACATAACATAACCAATGTGTCCGACTCATAAAGGAGCTCCTCAGGTCTTCCTCTATCATAAATAGTGAGTCAGGGGCTTATTAGGCCTCACGTGATCTTACCACATTATATCATGCATGATTATAACATATTTGTAACATATCCACATCATAAGGGAAATCAGTGGGTCATCCAATATCTATCGAGCATCAACAATTATATATGCAGTAATACAATATATTTATATTCTAGATACATACAACCTAATAAAATCATGAAATGATGCATGTGAATGGTCATGAATTAATTTACAATTAATTAAAGAAGTTATTATTTGTTAGGGTTAGTGTTACTCATCTCGTATAACCTATTAACACCGAAAACACAAATAGTAGCTATTCTTTAACTGTAGCTTTCTGGGTCTCTTAAGTTCGATCCTCTAAAAGACAGACCTTAATGAGTTGTCTGAATCTTTATAACTCTATACATACATCATACAACTTATTCTAGGTTTATTTGGGATATAAAAATAAGTTTTAGAGCTTTAAAATAAAAAGGGAAATAAGATAGGCAGAAGCAAATTCGGCTGTCGAAGTCATGAACCTTATATGCTTTCGATAGGTAACAGTTACTTTGGCTGCCAAAGTCTTGAACCTTAAATGTCATTAGCAGGTAGCAACTACTTCTGCTGCCGAAATAAGGAACTTTGATTGCTAAAGTCCTAATCTTAAAAAAACTTTGAGAAGCAGTATCCACTCCGGCTGCTGAAATAATGGTTCTCAGTAGCAGAACCTAGAAATTTTCAGAAGTCTCAATTCAAACTGCAACAAATCTTCCTCCCTAAAACAAAATCGACACATGCTTAACACTAAAAAAACTCAATTCAAATTTATAGTTAAGCCATAAACTAACTAATTAATGCTTTTAAGCTTAACACATCAACATGAATCAAACAAAACTTGAACATTCATAACAAAAACCCATCAATCTTCAAAGATTTCCAACAATTGAAAACAAATTCAAATGTCCAAATCTTCAACTCAACAAATAAGTTCCAACTATAGCACTATACTAACTTTAAGAAACCAAACCACAACATGCATCCATAGTTCTCTTAACCTTTAAGAATCCTAACTCAAAATTTCTAAAAGAGAAGGAATTCCAACCCAACTACCACCTCCTTGCACAAAACTAGAGCTCATGCATATAATCACTTTAATAAGATCCAAAGAAACTTGAAACATTTACTTAAAATCTCACATGCAAGTAGAAACTTACATTCCTTGAAGTTTTAACTATACTTTTGCTATAACACATTAATAGGATTGAAGACACCAAACTTGATCAAAAGAAGAAAGATTGTGAAAATGAATAAAATTTGAGAAGGATTTGTTCAAAACTCAGTTTGCACGTAACAGTAGAGAAAGGGGTTGGTAAAGAGAAAAAGATTGAGCTTCCTTTGAAGAAAGACGGGTCATTTCAACCTTTTATACCTTTGACTGCCGAAAGCCCAACTTGAGGCTACCGAAAGCCCAACTTGAGGCTACCGAAAGCCCATGTATAGACTACCAAAGTCCATACTGCCTGAAAAAAGACCTCAAACTTTAACTTACAAGAAAACCAGCTCTTAAACTCTTTAACATAACAATTATAGTACATACAAACACTTAATACTATTTCCACCATTCGTGAAACCCTAAATTTCATCGACATTTCCCATAAAAAAATGGTGGATGTTACAGTAGTGATCAAGTGGAGTGGCAACAAATATGGTGAATAGAGATCTGATGATGGCGGTAATCGTGGTGGTGTATTAGTGGCTACGTGGTGGAGGTGATTATTGAATGGTGGTGATGGCGGCAATGATTATATAGTTATGGTACTAATAGTGATTATGTAATGACAATGATAATAAAAAATATAAAATAAATAATCATGTATATATTTGATATAATCATTTAGCCTATTAATTAAAATATAATTAATTATATTATGTAATTAATGTTTAATTCTAAACAAAACTGATGAAATATCTAATGGTTTTGAAGTATCAAACATAGGGTTAGTGTAGCATATTCTCCCGTAGTTAATGTATTTAATGGCATGTATTTTCATGCCATGGCCCATCACATGAATCATGTAGTCCATTAGTCAAACTTGTAAGTCGTTCCCTTCCCCGGACAAATAAATTCTACCTATGATTGCCATGTGATTAGTTAAATATTTGCTTATGTTCTCTTTATTTTCCAGGAAGGGAACCACAATCTCCAAATTACTCAGATATGGTGTTCAACGTTCTACCTTCCCCTATTCTCCTTCCCATCACAATATTATCGTTACTCATTATCCCTACCTCCACTCACTCCCATAACACCACCACCTCTTCAGGCTACGAGTTTTGCTCTCTATTCAAATGTGGTAACATTACCTTCCCCTTTCCTTTCTCCTCTCTTCTTACCTTCGGTTTAGCTGCTCAAGACTGTGGCCTCCCTGGCTACCAAATCGCCTGCGACGAATCATCCTCTCTCTCCGGCATCATTCTTTCTGGCAGGCGTTACCAGGTGAAAAATCTTTTTCTATCAGAAAGATTGATCACCGTCATTGATATGCAACTTATCAAGGACTTGATGGCTGGCTCTTGCACTTCGTTACGTAATCTCACAATAATGGCTAGTGGTTATATTCCTCCTCTTAGCCTCCCTCCTTGGGCCACTAATGTTTCTTTGCTTCAGTGTCCTGGTGAGCTGAAACTTCCTCATGAATTTCTTGAAAAGGTAGTGCGTAACTATACTTGTAGAGGTGGCGATGCGCTTTATCTATGGCAGAATGGGAGTCAATTTGATCCACCCAGACTCAGCCCTTCGTTAAACATGAAGGGTTGCAGTTTGATCAGGATTCCTGTGTCAATGGCTAGCTATGGGTTCTTGATCGATAGGAATAGGAAGCATAGGATTGAGCTGGTTGATGTGTTGGCTGATGGGTTTCCTTTGACTTGGCCAAATTTTGAGGAGTGTAATAGCTGCAATGCGACAGGTGGACGGTGTGGATTTGATGGTAGTTTAAGGAGAATCGTTTGCCTCCACGAGTAAGTTATTTTTCCTATCTTCCAGTAAGTTATCTATTTTGCAATCTCATATCCATGATTTTTGGTAGCTAGTACCAATGTGTAGTAATGATACAATGCCTAATTATATAGTACAACCGCAATTCCATGTCAGCGTTTGACATGGAATGACAAACCAATAGTATAAGGACAATTAAGCATAAAAAGGTGGTTTTAATTTAGAAAAAGAAAACTATTTTTAATATATGGATAAAATTAAATTTTATGAGATCCATTTTAGATTAATTGTCATTTCATGATTGGTTTGCCATTCCATGCAGGATTGTCTATGTGAAATAACCGATTCATTATATAATTTATGTTACTTCAATTATCATATAATTTGTGGCGTGAAAAATATTATTTTCTAATTAAAATTTCTCCTTAAAAAATGTTTGATATGTTTCACATTCACTGTGCCCAATTGAAATTTGGATAACAGTGTTTAACAAAAGGATAATTTAGAATTTTTTTTAGTATAATTGACTTCTATTAAAGTTCGACTTTGAGATTTAATAGTCTCATATAATTTATGATAATTTAGAATTTTCTAATAATTAGTCCATACAATCTCATTTAAAATAAATTTCGTTATCATTTAATTCAAATAAAAGTTTTACCTTCTATTTGGAATCTAAAATTTTACAAAAGTTTATTTTAATTGATTTTTCTTATCAATTTTCATATTTAAAATAAAAGATTTAAAAAAATATTTTAAAAAATAAAAATTAAATATAATTTTGTGAGAATTTAACTAAGTTTTTAAAATAATTTATTACAAAAGAAGCTAGAGAAATGTAGTAGGATGATTTAATAATTCATAATTTTTTTCTATGCATATTAATAAAGGAAACTATTACAACTAGCAACGGCTACCGGTATCACAAGGGCAACAGTTTGATTTCTTTAGAGAGAGGGCAGCCGTTTGATTTGTCGGATCTGATTTGTCAAATTAATTATGTGCATTGGTGACATTTAAAACTGAGTCAAATAATTAAAATATGGGACACATACATTTTCCTAACCGGGTTAGATATTTTTGTGCTTGTGTGGTTCTGCAGGTGTGGGTACATAAATCTACTTAAATGCTGCTTCTTTTTCACATTTCTTTGGGTCCCAGAAAATCCTTTTCTTCAGTCTTATGGTCGACCCAACTTGCTGTTGGGTCAGGCTCAATTTGAATCCGACATGTCGGGCTCAACGAATTGCGACCTCTTGTTAGCTGCATATGTCTCGTCTTCTTGTCAAGTTTCTGCAATTGATATATGCATGACAATTATTCTATTGACCACCAAGTTAATAATATTGTCTGTTTGTGACCCTTGCAGAAATCAATGTCAGAAGAAATGGATAAAGTGGGAGCTCATTTTAGGTAAATCTGCTTGTACACTGAAATTATGAATCTAGAGATGTACACTAAAACTGAAAGAAAAAAGGGCAGGGTCATATTGTGAACAATTAATTATTATTATTTCAAGTGCATGTGCATTAAGTATATATACTGAACAATTAATTATCATATAGCTTATGCGTGGTTGGAGGAAATAAAGGATCGATTTTTTATTTTTTATTTTTTATTTTTGGTTTTTGGTTGTTCATCTTTTTCTCCATACGTATGCCCCGAAGCTTATCGATCACCAAGCTTTGTGGCATATATGCAGGTGTTGCAGCAGGATGTTCAGCCACGGCTATTATTGTTGTAGCCTTGATGAGAAAGCGAATTTCAACTGCCTTGATCAAGACAGAGAGTCAAAATACAGGAGAAGGAATAAATACTAAACGGTTTATTAGAACGTATCGATCAGGGTTGCTAACCAACTATACCCACAACGATATTAAGAAGATGACCAAAGGTTTCAAAGAAAAATTGGGTGAAGGAGGATGTGGAAATGTCTATAAGGGAAATTTATCAGACGGTCGCCTTGTTGCGGTGAAATTGCTCGAAAAATCTAACCACATAGGCCATGATTTTATTAATGAAATTGCCACCATTGGTAGAATACACCATGTTAATGTTATAAGCTTACTGGGTTTCAGCTGGAATGGTTCAAGACAAGCTCTCATCTATGAGTACATGCCTAATGGGTCACTAGCAGACTTACTATCCAATGAAGAGTTCTGTCTTTCGTTAGGAATGTCAAGGATGCTTGAAATTGCCATAGGAATTGCTCATGGAATAGAGTATTTGCACAATGGTTGTGAGTCACGAATCCTTCATCTCGACATAAAGCCTCAAAATGTGTTGCTAGATCAGAATTTCAATCCCAAAATTTCTGATTTTGGATTGGCAAAAATATACTCTCGAAGTCAAAGCGCAGTGTTGATGACAAATGCAAAGGGAACCATTGGCTATATTGCTCCGGAGATTTTCATGAGAAATTTTGGGAATGCTTCTCATAAGTCTGATGTTTATAGCTTTGGGATGCTGCTACTAGAGATGTTCGAAGGGAAGAATCGTATCGAACCAGGCACAACCACTTCGAGCGAAGCATACTTCCCAAGTTGCATCTATAAGCTGGTTGAGCAGAAAAACTTGGAGTCTTATGAACATGAGGATGCTAACATAGTAACGAAGATGGTTTTGGTAGGCCTATGGTGCATTCAAATAAACCCTAAAGAACGTCCCTCGATGACAAGGGTGTTGGAGATGTTAACTGGGGATGCAGATGCCATTGAAGTGCCTCCAAAGCCTTTCTTGTTTTCTCCTCCTCGATTGCAACATGAGATTGACATTGCCTCCATTGGTGAAAGTGATATCAGTGAATTGGATTTCGCATCAAACAGTTTCGAGATGGAGAATACATCAACAGATCACGCAAGCTTAGGGTGCTGAAAAGTCTTGCCATGGAGGATCCATGAGGGAAATGCAATGGAAGTAGACGCGTTTTGTGGTGAAGAAAGTGAAAACATGTTGTTAGGTTAAAGCCAATTTGTTGTGCCATATTCGATCTCTTTGGTTTTGTTTTGGATATGGTGTTAATTGTTGATTCCATCCCTCTGCATTTACAAATTGTGAAGAACTTATGTATATATTATTCAGGGCCTTGTACCCGGAAAAATATACATGAAGCACAGTTGCTCTTATCCCTTTGAAGAATTTCTTTTTTTTATTATAAAAAATGTATATTTCTTTTCCTGGCAGGTGTGTATGGGAAAAAAAGAGGGTAAAATATTAACTTGATATATTAAAAATGGAATAAAACTCAATTTATCTCTTGTATTTATTGAAGATGTTTAATTTAGTCAATTTTTAATTTTTGATTTAATTTAACTTATAAATTTTGGTCTATGTTCAAATTAGCACAATTGATTAATATATATAATTTTTAATATTTAATAATTTTTTTAATATTAAAATATTATTTTTATACTATATAATTATTTAAATAAAAAATAAAAATAATATTTTTATTATTCAATATTATTAATTAAACTGAAAATATAGAAAATATCTTTATATTTTCATAAAATTAATTAAATTTTTAATTAATTTTAATTATTTAAATAAAAAAATATGATTTTTGTACTCCATGCTTTTAATTTAAAATTATAAAATTATAATTAAATAAAACTAAAAATATAAAAATATTATTTTTTTCATTTTATTAATTAATACTAAAAAAAGTAAAGTATAAAAATAACTAATTATAGTTAATTAATTAAGATTAAAAATAATTAACTAAGTAATTAACATTAAAAAATAATTAACTTTAAAAATATTTAAAAAATAAAAAAAAAGGCAACTTACGCATCAAAATGATGAGTGAGTTACACTTTCCTAAAAATTTTAATAAATTAGACATAAATTAAAATTTATAAATTAAATTAAATAAAAAATTAAAATTGAACTAAATTTAACCTTATCAATAAGTACTAGGAGGAAATTATACTTTATTCCTATTAAAAATTATTTTATGTTGACATGCCAATATATGGGTATCATCAAATTAAAATTTCAAAATTTAAATGTAATTAAAAAAATAAAATTTAAATTATAATATTAAAATAATAAAATTATGGATGAATTACTTTAAGATCTTTATAACTTTTATTATTTACAAATGGTCTCATATTTCTCTCTCTCTCTCTCTCTCTCTCTCATTAATGGCGGGAGCAAATTAAAGAGAAGCACACATAGCAGAGTAACGAAGAGGTCCCTAATTCATTATGCTCTTCTTCTTCATCTGCTTAGAAACGGTATCATAATTAGAGCCGAGCAGATTTTGATTCAAATCGAATCGAGTCAATTTGATTTAATCGATTCAATTTTAAAATTTAATTGGTTCAATTTTATATTATAAAAATTTTAATTATTTCGATTCGATTCGGTTCGGTTTTAAAGAGAAAAAAATTAGTTAAACCGAACCGAATAATAATTTATATGTTCAAATCGAATCAAATCGATTTTTGAATTGATTTATTTTTATGAAAAATTTATGAATTATATTTAATTATATATATATATTAATTGTTTAATTTCATTGATTAATAGTTATTAGGTTCAAACCAAAGTTAAAATTAGACCAAATAACTTGAATATCAAGTCTAAATTAAAAAATTAATTAAAAATCAAAACTGATTGGTTTAAATCAAATCAAACCAAAATAGAGCGGTTCAATTCGATTTGATTTTTCACCCATTTTGATTCGATTCAATTTCTAAAATATATAATTTAATTCAGTTCGATTCGATTCGGTTTAGTTTGATAATAGTGCTTGTTAACGATATAATAAGCATTGATCCGCTTCGGGTGAGTCAAACCCAAAACCTGAGCCGATGCCATCCTCAAGCTTGTCGAGATCTACCTAAGTCGATGCCATCCTTAAGCTTGTCGAGATCTACCTATTAATATTAATTTTTAATTATTAAATTTTTAAAATTTAAATTTAATAAAATTCACATATTAATATATATAAAAAAATAATTTTTAACGTACACATCAGTGTTTTTTAAAACATATCCTAAAATGAAATAATTTTTTTTTTAGCTCTTAGTGTTGAAAGGGTAAAATCATAGCATATTTAAATAAAATTTTCTCTTTTAATTAATAATAATAATAATAATAATAATAATAATAATAATAATAATATTTTATTTTCAATTATTTTTTAATCAAATATTTTAATTACATGCATTCGATTCCTTTATTAAATTTGGATTTAGTTATTATTTTAGAATCATTAAAAATTATCACAATCCATTATAAGGATTGTATCAACACTTAGAATTTAAATAAGTTTAAGGCTACCAAAATTTTAATCAATCTAATTTCATAATAACTTTCTATAAATATTAAATGATTTTTTTTAATTGGTTAAGAATATACTTACAAAACCGAAAAATGCGTACTCTTTTTGATAATACTATGATAATTTTTTATAAACATACTAATTTTTATATTTTCTACACACACTGTTCATAGCTGATGTAAGTAATCTGAAGACTAACCTAACCACTGAATCAACTATGAAATTAATGATCATGGATTCATCTCCACCCTGTTTATATACACATAGCATGGGAGATCAAATTAATTCATAATATTAATTCAATTACACAAGATGGGAGAATTATCATTATCCTTACTCATCTCAAAATTTTTGTAATAACTCAAATTTAAAAAAAAAAATGTAACTTTCATATTTTATATATATAGTATTTTGATATTATTTTGATATCATCTAACTAATTTATAATTTTTATAAAACTTTCAAATATATATTTTAAGGATTATTTCTAAACATATTTTATAAATTATTTAATAATCTAATTTTCATTTAAATGATTATTTTTAAGTATTAACATTATATCAATTGACAAAATATATTATTATTGTATTACTCTTAACCTTAGTTTTAATGATTTGATGAAATTGTTAGAAATTTGATTATTATCTTTAGTATCATTATTATCAATATTATTTATCTTATTTTCTTCATGTTTATAATTAGAAAAAAAAAAAGAAAAAAAGTGAAAAGTGACAGTGGCATGTAGCAGTGGGTTACACCCACTGTCAGCTGCTGCAACAGCAATTAAAAAAAAAATGATTTCCCTCTCTCTCTTTCTCCCCTACCTTCTTCCTCTCCCTCCCACCACTCTCTTTTCTTCCCCTTCCTTTTGCTGCTGCCGGCGACCACCACCCACCACCACCGCCGGCAAGTAGTCCCCCACCCCGAGTGACGTCAGCAAGCCACCAGCTGGTAGGTAGCAGCATTAGGAACGACGACAAGTGAGGGAGGAGAGAGAAAATGCACGCACAGTGGGAAGCGGCTTTCCGTTCGGATTCCGGCCTCATCCAACGTCCGATCAAGTCAATTCTGGTGGCGTTGGAAAGTTTATTCCAAGAGCTTTCTTTTGATACCCATTTTGCAACATTTAGTGGTCGGATGAGTGAGATATGAAGGAGAGAAGTTTGAGATTTTTTAAGCTTTTTTGTTAGATCCAAGACGATCCGATCGTTGGATTGGAAATCCAAGACCACCTTTGGACTCAGGATGAGGAGAGGAATATTTTGGTATGATCAAATCCAGCAGATGTTGCCGGCGACTGCGGCCATTGTGGTCAGCCACCGTACGCAATGGTTCTAGCAGTGGCTCCGCTCGAGCTTTGGGAATGAATCAACTTCCAGAGATTTTCTCACAAATTTTTGGAATTTTTGAGACACAAATAAGCTTTGAGTAAGAATATTTTCCTTATTTCTCAATATGTGGGGCTTAAATGCAGTGTTTCTTAAATAGGAAAAATTGGATAAAAATTCTAAAAAAAATATTAGATTAAAATAAAATTATTTAGAGATATTCTATGGTATTTATTAATTTTTTGAGTGATTGTAGAATATTTTTGAAAAAAATATATATGGATTTTAGTTAGATTTTTAGTATATGGGCATATAAGATTATTTAAATATATGGTATTTAAATTTTATATGATTGGTTGAAGTTTGAGAATGGAGAGTTAAATATGTGAATGTTGAATTAGGTTGAATTAAGAATATGTTAGCTATTAAAAATTTATGGAATTAAGTAATATTCTTGAATAAAAATTCATAAAATATTCATGGGTAATTAGAAAATTACAATTCCTTTTGCAATAGCTTTATAATCTTATTAAGGACAGTGGGGCAAAATTTTAGAATTTTTAGAGTTTGTTTGAGTGGATTTTTATAAAATGTCAATTATAGGGATTAAAACATAATTTTTCAAATTTATGACTATTGTCTGATTTGGAGAGCCCAGGAGGGGCTATATAATGTTGATGAGATGTGATTATGGAAATTGAGAATTAAAAGTATTATTTGAAACTTTTTACAGGATGGGTAGGTCTTAGGTATAAGGGGAATTCTGCCGAATTTTCGGCAAAACCTTAGGGCTGTCTTTTGATTCTCTATAATTTTTTTTTTAAATTGTTTATTAATAAATTTGATATATTTTTTAGGTGAACCTGGACAGCCTTCTTTCTTTGCCTAGCCACCGCAGTAACCTTTTAAGTGTTGTGAGTAGATATTTATTTTATTTACAATTTCAATATTATTATATTTCTGGCATGCTTATATATCACTTATATTTATATTTATGTAATTAAATATTAGGCATGCCCTGCTTTGCATTTATACTTAATAATATTGCTTTGGTTACTATATTTTGATAATATGGAGTTTTGTGTATGAGTGAGTATGTATGTGGTATATATGGATATGGGTAGAACAGACAAATCGGCTTGAGCTAGTCTTGCTTGGGACTCGGTCCTTTTTTTGAGGAAGTCAAGGTTAGTACGACTTTGAGTTGATCTCGCTGACCCTCACATATGGATTATTAAGCGAAAGTTCGGCTTAAGTTGATCTCGCTGGCAAGCCTTGGATTAAGAGAGCTAGGTAGAGGGATCAGCTACCCATATATGTATAAGTATGGATTTGATATGGGTGTTTGAGTACTCTAGATTATTTTTGATATGACTTAATATGATTTGTATGAAGATGATATATTTCATTTCCGAGGATGCATTAGAATTAGATAGTCATAGAGATTGTATGTAAAATAAATATTTACTCTCTGAGTCAAACGCTTATTCATGTTCGCCATTTTTCCAGGTTACAGGAGGAGTTCTTTTTCAGAGTAACTTGCTTTCTTCCTCGCAGGTTTAGCATCAGTTATTTATTTGTTTTATTATTTTCTAAATTTGAAATTTAGAACTCCGCATATGTTAGCAGTAAGATGAGCCTTGTTGGAGACTATTTTAATTTAAGTTTTTAATATCAATAAATGAAATTTTTATGATATTTATATAGTTTATAATTGATTGATTCAGGGTTGAGCTGGGCTCCCCTGACTTTAGATTTTAATAGTTATCGGGTTGAATTAATCCGAATAAAAATATAATATAATATTTTATCTGATTTTATTTGCATTATAGGCCTTAATTTTGAGCCCTGATTATGGATATGGGATTAGTAAGGCTTACTATAGGTCTCGAGGGCTTTATGCCGATTAAGGTCCTAGTGTTGATCCTGTCCATGGGTTCAAGTCGTGACAATTTTATAAATAGGTTATAAAAATATTGGGAACCTTTTAAAAATATTTCCTATCCAATTTTCTTCTAACTGCGGGATAAATACAAATGCAAAATATTGAAGCCTTTTTCCTATACAATAAACTCTTATCTAGAAGTATTTCTATAATAATAATAATAATTATTATTATTATTATTATTATTATTATTATTGAATGGAGTGATCCTTCAGTCAATAAATAAAATATTAAATAAATTATCTAATATCTATTAAAAATATTAACTTTAAGCACCAAGCCAAATTTCAAGTTCTAATACATTATTCACTGCTTTAACTATGTAACCACAAGCAGTAATCATACAATTTTTCATATTTACAGAATATTATTATTTGATATATGCAGATGAAAAATCTACACATTGATGGTATTATATAAGCTCATTTTTATATTTATAATTACTTAAAAATTAATTTGTTCATCTAGACTTTTAAGAAATTTGATTGATATAATTGACTGAAAGTCATCTTATTTGTTAGATAAGTTGAGGTAAAAATTTTTTAATAAATTATGAAAATAGATCTTTTAAACTTAGAAAAAAAAAACTCTATTAACAAAAAAAAAAAAAACAAAATCCATATAAAACCTTAATTTTCCAAAAAAAAAAATCACGAAAATATAGTCAGAAAAAGTAGCTTATTTTCAACCTATTTTTGTGGTCCATAATCGTCTGGGTAAAACGACATTTAAAATTCTAATCAATTCAAATATAACAATTTTGGTATAAGAAGGCCATGGAATTCTAGAATAAAGAAAAGTATTATAAAGGAAAAAGAGAATATAAGAGAGAAGCGTACACAAACGGTAAATAAAATACACATCCCTTCAGTCAGCAGAACAAATTGGAGCAAAGAAATGTGGACCCAAGCTCCAAAATCTTGTATTCTCTCTGCCTTGGCAATAATATCACTGATTATCTCCACCTTCCCTTCTCATATCCGATCCCAAAACAACGCATCGGACTATGACCTTTGTTCCCCATTCAAGTGTGGCAACAGCACCTTCTCTTTCCCCTTCTCTAACGTTTCAGGCCCCAGAAGCTGTGGCCTTCCCGGCTACCACTGCACATGTTATGATGAACAGTCTCCAGGGATCATTTTTTCCGGCAAGTTCTTCTCAGTCAAAGGCTTCTATCTCTCTGATCGCTTGATCACTGTTGTTGATACCCAACTTATCACTCAGTTGACGGCTGGCCACTGCACTTCTTTGAATAACCTTACAATTTTTAGTGACTATATAGCCCCTCTTAGTCTCCTTCCGGGAACTTTTAACCTCACTTTAATTTCTTGTCCAGGTCCTTCTCGAGAATTTCTTGATAAGATGGTTAGTAATTATACGTAAAGACGGTACTGCACTATATATTTGGAAAAATGGCAGTCCAGGGCGTCCATCAGAATTCAGCCCTGTGCAAACACCAAGCGGATGCAATTTGATCATGGTACCTGTCTCTATTTCAAGCTACGCATTATTCTTGAATAGAAGTGGCTCTGAATCTTTTGATCCCTCGACTGAACTGGTTGATATGTTGGCGGATGGGTTTCCTTTGACTTGGCCCAATTTTACGGACTGCATAACCTGTAATTCAAAACGAGGACGGTGCGGATTCGATGATAACTTGAAGGGAATTGCTAGCTTCCACAAGTAAGTTCTTTGATTCTTTAATTCTTTAATTCATTAACAGCATTCATTGCGGCTTTTTTTTACCCTCTATCAACTGCTTATTTCAGAAGCCATTAATAGCATTTATGTTGAGATGATAATTAACTAATTAAGTCAAGTTCATTGTCATTAACTTGTGATTAACCGTATGACATGATTAACAGTAAGGCTTATGATTTATTATGTTTCCTTGAGCGTTACTAATACAGCAATTTGACCTCCCTCCGCCGTTGGATTTGACTTCAGAACGGACAAAATTTCTATATATGTTCTTCCATCAGTCTCTTTTATTTGGATTGGGTTAAAATTAGGTTTACGTAGTTATTCATTCATAGGGATGGCAAAAGTTTCCCAACCCGATCCGTCTTGTTCTGAACTTGATTAATTTTTTTTTTATCCCGCTCTAATCTTGATTTATGCAGGGCGGGATAGAAAGACTTTCTTCCTGCTCCGTAACTCGTCTCGTATAATAATATATTATTATTTTTTATTAAAAAAATAATTTATTTTTATATATTTAAATATTATAATTTTTAATAAAATATAAAAATATATTATTAAAATAATATATAAAATTAACATTTTTAGTTTAATTTTATTTTTCAATAAATAAATTTATACTATATACTAATATATTAAAATATAAAAAAATAAAAAAAAAAATTCTCCGCAGAAGAACCACACCGCTCCACACCTAGTAGAGGAATACTCTGCCCTAACCTCGAACTTCTGTGGATCGAGGAGGAGATGAGTAATCTCTGCCCCACCCGGCCTTGTTGCCATTCTATTTATTTTGCTATTAGCAATGAAAACACCCTTTTTCAAATTAAAGTTCAATCCAGCGAAGGTGTAGGCCGTGTAGAGTCGTCTAGTTGTTAGTGACAGCTAATGGATTCTTTCCATTTTGCCCAAAATAAAAAGAAAGAAAGAAAAAAAGAAAGTGGTAGCTAATGGTATGGAAACCTAATTATTTATTGAAAATTTATTGTTTAATATACAGGATGAAAACATATTAAGTAATTTACTATTTATTGCTTAGATTTTGTCTGATATTATAATTTAGTTTATATATTTTTAAAATTAATTGATTTAATTTTTATTTATATTTCTGTTAAAATCAGATGCCCTTCTAATTTAATATTGATGTCAAGATAAATATATTATTTATTTAATAAAGAAAATTTATTATTTAATTCCTGAATTTTGATTGATATTATACCTTGATTTTTATATTTTAGAAATTAAATAATTTAATCCATATATTTGATAATAGCTGAAATTATTAAAATTTATTTTTATTTTATTTTATTTTATTTAAAATTTTTCTTGAATTCTTTTTTATAGAACATAAATAATTAATTTATTTGATAATAATTAATTTTAATTAAAAAAAACATAAGTAGATGATTAAATCGTTCAATTTCTAAAATATAAAGACTAAATCAAGATATTCATCAAACCCTAGTGATTGAATTTTTCTTGATTGAATAAAATGTATATTTGTTTTTCACTTAAATTATAATAATATTAGATGGAATGACTTAATTTTGACGAAAGTATAAGTAAGGGACTAAATCATTTAATTTTTAAAATATAGACCAAGTTATAATAATAAAAAAAATTTAGAGACTAAATAATAAATTTTCTAATATATTATTATATATTTTATATTTTCTCCTTAATTTATTATACAAATAAAAAATTAATCTTTGACATAATCACTTGCACTAATTTGACTATGAGTTTTGAAACTGAAAGCTTGGACTTTTCCATACGCGTATATAAGTTCCTCACCTTTGAACTTTATTATTATTATTTTTTAAAAATTCAACAAATGAATTTCTTACTAACTCTAAACTCTATGTTATTGGAAATTTAGGATTTCAAAATGGATTAACCATTTTCTTTTCCTTTTTGTATATAACCATTTTTAAAAAAATTTTATATGCAAAAAATTTATTAAATTAAATAAAATCAGAAAACCTGAAGCAGAGAACATTAAAATCAAGACCAATTGATGGAGAAATTATAAGATACAACTGCACAATGTAAAGATAAAATGTGGTACAATGATATTTGTCATTAAAAAAAAAGCATGGTCCCAAAAAGCACGAAATAAAAATAAGAAAGAAGACACCAGCAAAGCAAAACCAAGTCAAACAACTAACCCCAGCATCGAAAAATCAGAGGAGAATAAAATGACAGCAATAATTCAGAGAAAGCTCGCCTCCTCTTCTCCCTGAGATCTTAGCAACCATTGTCACTAAAAGGCTGTTCAAGAAATTCCCAACTCCAATCCCACTAGTGAAGAAAGTGTTTTCCAAGGCTTTGCATGTCTTCAGGAGAGATTGATCATAGAAGATCTAGCAATTTCTTTAGGCCCCGAAGTGTGGTGTAGCCTTAGCACATCTATTCTTCTAAGTTCAATTGCATAAGCATTGCATTGGCAGAAACTTGGATCGCAAATCCGATTCCAAGATGCAGACCATTAAACCCTTCACTAATATAAAGTCCTTGCACTTTGCAGGCTGGGAAGCTCAAAGAAAAATTGGAAGAAGCTGGGGTTTATATTAGGTATATAACGAAGCAACTCCTTTTATTTATTTATTTATTATTTATTTATTTATTTTAACCCAGGGGAAAAATAAATTTAAATGTTTAATTATTTGCATTGCACTTGGATGTCTAACCATGCATGATGCATAGAATCATATATATAGAAATTAAATTTTAATTCATTAATAAATGCCATTGAGTTAGTAGTTGAGTATTTTATTTATCATTGGAGTAGTTAAATATTAGATCCCATCTTCCTTTCTACAAATTTCTGATGTATTAAAAAAATAAAATTATCAAATAAATTTGCTAAAAGGAAATTAAGTGGCTACAGAAGCTTATTATATGTAGGTGTTTCCAGTAATATCAAAAATAGTTTTAGCTTTCATTAAGCTTTTGTTGCCTATTTGTAGGCGTTTCCATTGGGAGCTGTTTCATTCTGCTTATCATTGTTCTACTGGTACTAGCCTTCAGAAAACGAATTTTGCCTTCCTTCAAGATGAATAACCAAAGTACTGAAGATAGAAAAAACGTTGAGCAATTTGTTAAAACCTATCAATCATCTTTGATAACCAACTTTTCATACAGTGATATAAAGAAGATGACCAATGGCTTCAGAGAAAAATTAGGTGAAGGAGGCTATGGTAATGTCTACAAGGGCAGATTATTATCAGCCGGTCGTCTTGTCGCTGTCAAACTGCTGCAGAATTCCAACAACAATGGCAGTGATTTTGTTAATGAAGTTGCCACCATCGGTATGATACGTCATGTGAATGTTATAAGATTATTGGGTTTTAGTTGGAATGGTTCAAAACAAGCAGTCATCTATGAGTACATGCCTAATGGATCACTAGGGGACTTGCTAACTAATGAAAGGTTGAGGCTTTCACTAGGATCTGCCAGGATGCTTGAAATTGCCACAGGAATTGCTCTTGGAATAGAATACTTGCACAATGGCTGTGAGTCACGAATCCTTCACCTCGACATAAAGCCTCAAAATGTGTTGCTAGATGAGAATTTCAATCCGAAAATCTCCGATTTTGGATTAGCAAAAATTTACTCTAGAAGTAGAAGTGCAGTAACAATGACATGTGTAAGAGGAACCATTGGTTATATTGCTCCTGAAATTTTCATGAGAAAACTTGGCAAACCTTCCCATAAGTCTGATGTCTACAGCTATGGGATGTTGCTATTAGAGATGGCTGGGACAAAAAACACTGCTGAACTAAATCTAAAAAGCTCTTCAAGTGAAGCATACTTTCCAGGTTGGATACATGATTTATTAGTTGAAGGTATTCAAGGGAATGGTAGAGATCAGATAGAGCTTGTGGTGGAAGATGCTTGCATATTGAGGAAGATGGTTATGGTCGGTCTATGGTGCGTTCAAATAAATCCTAAAGATCGTCCCTCGATGAAAAGAGTGGTAGAAATGTTATCTGGAAATGTTGATGTAATTGAAATGCCTCCCAAGCCTCTCTTCCTTTCCTCACGACATCATGACTCTCAACATCAGATTGATATCGCTTTCGCAGAAAGCGATACCAGAGCAGACAGTCATTAGATGCGAGATTGAAGATATTAATGTGTTAAAAATTCCTTCAAGTAAAGTTTAACATAATATTAATTATTTTGATCTAAAAGGTCTTATTGTGTTGACTCGTCATTATTGGATTTCTTGATTTTTTTTACAAGGATCATGATTGAGGGATGAGGGATTAAGTGGATCCATAATTAATGTGGATCAAAGGATTTTCGGCAACATAAAATGTCTTATTTACCCTTTATATTTTTTGAGCTAAAATTTCCCTCCATCCTTTACTCTTTTCTTTTTCAATACTTTCCCTTCAACTACATCTTCTTTTTTAGTAAATAGTAATAAATTATACTTTTATTTTGAAGAAAAAAAAATAAACTTCTTCTCTACACGTATTTTCTCTACACACATTAAAGAAAACATATATAATTATTTGAATTTAATAACATATACTTAATTTTAAAAATTTATTTTAATTTTACTTTATTAAAGTTTTAAACAGTATAATACACATGTGCTTTTTCCTTTAGCCAATATTTGTTATGAAACAATTTTCTCTTGGCCAGTATTTATCGTTTGGAGGCTTTTTTATTTTTTTCTTCAACTCTGTACCAATTGACAAAAATTATGTATATTACATAAAACATTTAAGGTACAACATGTCCAATTTTTTGCCCTTTAATCTGACTAGTTTAGTTAAAAAAAAAAGACCGGTTAATGTTAGGATTAATTTTAATTAAATCAAATTGTTCATCTCACTTTTAATTATAATTTTTGACTTTAATTAAATTTAGTTATTTGATTTTTAAACAAAAATGATTTTAATTTAAATTAAATTAATTAATTATTATTCAATTTAAACTTAATTTAAATTTAATCTATGATACGAAATTGAATTAGACAGTGACAGATAAATTAATACGCTTGTTTGATTTGAGTAAATCTATATAAATTCAATTCAATATACATTTTAATCAATCAAATAAACTAAGCTTGTCACATGTCACATTGACTGTATCAATTGCAAAAATTATAATTTAATTGATTGAATTTAATATATATTCGAGTCAGCTAAATCAATTTGAGTATTTGACGTGTCATATTGATTATATATTTTAGTCAATTAAGCTTTAATTGAGTCAATTGAACCAATTGATTACGTGCAATGTCACATTAATCATATATATTTAAGTTAATTACGAAATTATAATTCAATTGATTCAATTGAATATATATATTGGAGTCAACTGAATTAATTTGAGTATGTTGCATGTCACATTAATCATATATTTTAGTCAATTGAGTTTTTAATTGAATCAATTAAATCAAATTGATTATGTATAATGTCACACTAATTATATACATTTGAGTCAATTGTAAAAATTATAATTTAATTGAATATATATTTGAGTCAATTAAATCAATTTGAGTATGTAACATATCACATTGATCATATATATTTGAGCCAATTACGAAAATTACCATTTAACTGATTCAATTGAATATATATTTAAATCAATTGAATCAATTTGAGTATATAACATGTCACTTCAATCATTTATTTTAGTCAATTAAGCTTTTAATTTAGTTAATTGAATCAATTGATTATGTGTAATATCACATTTATCATAATTATAACAATTATCATTTAATTGATTCAATTGAATATATATTTAAATCAATTGAATTATTTTGAGTATATAACACATCACATTGATCATATACTTTAGTCAATTGAACATTTAATTGAGTAAATTGAATCAACTGATTATGTACAATGTCACAATAATCATATATATTTTAGATTAATTGTGATAATTATCATTTAAATGATTAAATGAAATATATATTTAAGTTAATTGAATCAATTGAGTATGTGACATGTCACATTGATCATATATTTTAGTTAATTGAATCAATTGAGTATGTGACATGTTACAGTAATCATATATTTTTGTCAATTGAGCTCTTAATTGAGTAAATTGAATCAATTGATTATGTAACATATCACATTATATTAATTGACCATATATATTTTGAGTCAATTGAATTAATTGAATCAACTGACCATATATATTCTGAGTCAATTGTGACGATTATTATTAGCCCTTAATTGAGTAAATTAAATTAATTGATTATATAACATGTCATATTATGTCAATTAACCATATGCATTTTGAGTCAATTAAATCAATTGAATTAATTCACCATATATATTTTGAGTTAATTGTGACGATTATTATTTAAATGATTCAATTGAATATATATTTTAGTTAATTGAATCAATTGAGTATACGACATATCACATTATGTCACATTATTCATATATATTTGGATCTACTATAACAATTATCATTTAAATGATTCAATTGAATATATATTTTAGTCAACTGAATCAATTAAATATGTGACATGTTAGATTGATCATATGTTTTAGTGAATTAATCCTTTAATTGATTCAATTGAGTAAAAGTATATAATTTATTTAAATGAAATATTTTTTTTAATTAAGTCAATTGAATTTATTTGAAATTATAATATTAATTAATTATTATTATTATATATATATATTAGTCGAATCAATTTAATCGATTTATTTTGTTAGTTTAATTGAGTTAATTTAATCAATTTCAATTCAAACTGATCATTTGTTTAATTATAATAAAGTAATATATATTGTATTTTTTAATATTAATTTACACATTAAAATAAAAATAAATAAATAAAAGTATATTATTTATTTTTATTTTTATTTTAAAGTTTCTTTAATTTACATAAATAACTTTTTTTTTAAAATGTGTAAACTTAGTTAAAAAAAAAGAAAATCGTTAATTAAAGAAAAGAGGAGAGAGAAAGTAAATGAAACATCTAATTTGTATTGAAATTTGTAACTATAATTAATACAACAGACACAATTTAAAATTTAAATTTCAAATATCTGCACTCTCCCATAAAAATAGTTTAAAGGATATTTTAGTAAAATAACTTAATTTTTTTTTATATAAAATAACTTTACCATCCCTATTATTCTATATTTAATGCGGATCCACTTGATCCTCAAGTTTTTCCCTTTTTACAGGTCTCATCTTGTAATCATCAAATTTTGAAATTTTATTAAAGAGAAAATCTTTGTATATTTTCTGAGAAATTATTGTGTATTCCAGAATTCCACTCTCTATTAACATAGAAAAAATGAAATTTTATATATGAAAGAGCACTAAAATTTACTACTTTGATATATTATATAAACAAAAATACTACACGACTCAAATTGAGCTAGCTCAAAATGGCATATTGGTAATTAAATTGAAATTTATTAACATTTTACCCTTTTAAGATATAAGCCATTTAGGGTGACTTGTGAGCCATTTAGCTCATTTATAAGCCACTTAACTATAAAGTCTGTTCATTTAATATCTACTCACCAAACAACATTTTTCAATGTCAAATTAATATATTTGCAGCTGTTGGAACTCTAAAAATTGAAAGCTTCCATGAAAACTCTTTATGACTATAACCTACTTCATAGCTTATGGAGATGAATAACCTTCATTCTTCCATTCATCTAACTCTCATATCCTACTGTTCTCTCAAAATATGAGGCTCACAAGCAATAGAAGAAAAGAAAAATTTTATGTAGTCTTCCATGGTCTTCAACCTGGGATTTACACCTCATGGCAAGAATGCGCCCCACATGTTATTGGTGTAAGCAGGAGCTTGTACAAATCATATGACACAATGGAGGAGGCCTTGCATGCATTCAATCATGCTAACAATCTGCCTATGAATTCATATCGTGGTGGTGATGGAATGTCTCTTGTTGCTTCATCTGGAATCTCAACAACTTTGGGTAATGAAGAGCCATGTCAACAATATCTTTCGACAATCAATATGGAGTCAAAGAAATTCTTAATATTTGGAAAGGAAGACCCACGTGAAGAATCTCCTTCAATAAGTAATCTGCAGTTAAGAAATATGGAGTCCAAAAAATTGGATTATAGTGCTTTTTTCTACAGATTTGTTGCTGGGATCATTTTGGGAGTTTTATTCGGATGTTACTTGATGTAGTTTATAGTGACTGAAAAAAAATGAAGTGATTACCCTTTTGATGTGTTATCTTAAAGCCTAATGTATATATTAGTAGATTTAAATTATGAAATTGTTTTGGTGGATTAAAGATTTTGTCATGATATTTTTCTCATTTTTTAGAAATATTTAATTGTGTTATGACTTCCTTAAATTTAAAATATCTGCAAAAATTTTGCAAATTGTGTTTCTTTATTTTTTTTACAATCAAAATTATTTGAATTACAATGTCAAAGAAGCATAGGAGATTATAAGACAATTCAAAATTGCTTGCATAAAATGAAGTAAGTTACAAGGAAAACAATTGTAAAAAAAAAATATGATAGCCACGTATATTGCAACTAAATTAGCTTTCCTATTTATTGAGGAGAAAGCAATATGAGAAAAGTCTAGCTTGTGGTTCTTGAGTGTATGAATAGGAGCCTTGATTTCCCATGAAATAGTTGCATGAGGATCATGGAGTCCTAAAACAAAATTACCGAATATGTTTGAAGGATCATCTTACTAATCTTTCTTGCTGAATCATGGAGGGCTATAGCTTTTAGATTTTAAGGTCTTAGTTTTATATTTACATATAACATTTAGAGTTTCAAATCTTTATCTTTATAAAACATAATCATTTTTCATGTTTGAGCAAAATAAGACATTATTTAACACAACATGGAACATAGCTCTTCATTAACAAAAAAGTGAACACAAAAACAACACAAATGAAACATGATAATAGAGAAACATGACAAGGGAATAAGATAAACAAGATAACAAGCTAATTTTTGAAGCATAACCATAGATAACAAAATATATCCACGAAACATAGAATTAGAAAACAAATCCTTTCCATAGCTTCACACAAGACACCAACTTGACACATTCTTCATTCAGCATGAGGTAATGACTCAACACCGGGTAATGATTGAGCAGATGTTGAGGTATCAGAGATGATAATAACATTGTTGTCATAGTTTGTTGCATTTCCATTTGTTTGAGGCAACTGAAGGAAGATATCATAAGACTTCAAGAGTGGTGGCTCATCCAATAAGGTAGCAGTGATGTATTCCTTACCGAGATCAAGAACCAATCTTTTCAGTAGCTGATTCACTTCAGTTTTTAGCTCTTTCAACAGTTGCTTAGTGCTATTATACATTGTTTCCAGCGTTGCCGGAGATGCAGGCAAGTTAATGGACCTCCTAATTCTTCTTTGTGGTGTTGTATCCATGGGAAAAAATTGAGCTAATGAATGTAATTAGATTGATACCACTAAACTCAGTTAATCTCCATATATATATGTTGAACGTGGAGACTTTTACACTGGGAATGAATGTTTCATTGTTTAACGTGAGATTTAATAAGACATGTTGGTGGCTGGAGTAAAGTAGCTCTCATATGGGTTCTTAGCTTAGTTTAATGTGCATGCATGATAGACATGCAATGGACATTCATTGTGGTGGATATACTGATTCTATTTTAATGATTATGCTTATAAGAAACAGATCACGAAAAGTTGTTTTGTTGATTGTGTTGGCTTATTCATTCTATGGTTATGAGATTGTTTTATCTATTTTTTGTCCAGTGTCCTTAGGTTGTTTGTCATCCACTTGTTTGCTTTTCTCATCCTGTCAGCTTGTTGGTGTGCACTTGCTTCTTCTAATTTGGTCGAGTCTCTGTTATTATTGGTTGCATTTGGTGTGCTCTATTGGGTTGTTTTAAAATTATGGTGGTTTACCTGGTTATGGTTGTTGTTTTATGTGCCTTTTATGCTAGGCTGTAGTTCAATATTCTTCTACAATCTTTGCTTCAGGAGATATTTAACACCACTTTCAAATTAGATAAAGAAATGCTGATAAAATGCCCAATAAGCAGATGGTGCTCTTAGTGCTTTATAGCAAATAAGTAGAAAAATTATAGTTTTTCAATTATTATGCTTTACTAACATCAGCAATGGATTATCTGGTTATAAAGGAAAAGGAAGAACATTAGAAGCAACAACAATGGTTATTTATAATGTTTGACATTGACATTAAAAAACAAAGGAAAACAAAGCATATTGTCTTATGAAAGATAGTTTAAAAACCCATCACATCTAACTAAAATAACCCTATTGTCCCTTAGCTAAATAAAGAAAACACACAAGGCCGAAATAAGATAGTTTAAACACACTTGAAGATAATACCCAGATCTTGTAATTACAGTATTGAAAATAACTCTATCATCATAAGTAGCCACATCCAACATGAAGTCCACCTCATCATCTTCTGCCAACTGGTTTTTATGCACAAACACATTCCAACCCTTTTCAAATATGGCCTTCTTGAACACTCCATCTTTACTAAACCGAGTGGCATAATGAACTATCCATTTTTTACCACTAGTTCCATGTATGTCAACCAACATGCCATCCAAGCCAAGGAATTCCTTTGCAAATTGTATTGGAATATTCTAGTAAATAACAGAAGCAAAAAATATGAGTGATGTATTATTTTTAGAATAGATAATGTTGTAAATATGGAATGTGAAAATAATAAATATAGGTTTTTGGGAATTTCCTCTAGGATTTAACATGTACTTTTGGTATATGATCAAAACTAGTAAATAGATCAACGATAATATTTCAAAGTCACACAGTAGCAAAGTTTAGTTTTTTTTTTTTTAATTGTCAACAAAGAGATAAATTTATTTTAAACAAATGCGTAGTAGAAAGCAAAAAGAAACACTAGGTTTTAAAAAAATAAAGTTTTGCAGCAAAAGAAAGCATGTCTATTTGTTCCAGTCAATAACACAAAATAGAAGACTTATAAAAGCAAAATAAATATACCACTTTATACTTCCAATCATAGGTGTTCATCACAGATACAAAGTTGGGCTGAATTATAAGTGATTCAGAATCAGAATCGTTGTTTAGGTTCTCTACAAAAGACATGACATTTAGTTAAAAAAAATACACATATAATGTGAATAAAGGAATTTTTGCTTCCTAGTTTCCATTGAAAAAAATTACAGATTATGCGAAAAAGAACTACCTGTTACATCATCATCATCTAAAGAAATTTGCAAGACCTCTCGAATTGGTGGATTTCCATAGTCAATCTCGGCTCCTGATTTATCGAACATCAAAATCTCAAGCACTGATTCACTAATGGCCTTAAATACGATGCAAAATTTCTCTTTCAGTTTATAGTGTTTAATTAGTTCAGCAACACCGTCTTGAAGATAAAACTTTCCATCGCCATTATCTACTCCAACTGCAACCCGCCATGAGTGACCTTCCAAATCCTTAACAGATAGGGTTACCATGTCAAATTTAAATACATCGAGCATTTCAATCACATGATTTGGGATCTTCTATAAGAGGGACAAATAGTGGTGGTGGTGGAGTGATAATGATGGAGGTGCTAGATTATCATATTAAAATTAGTTTGAAATTTAATAGTGGTGGTGGAGTGATAATGATGGAGGTGCTAGATTAGTGTGGGTAGGGTGACGGTTAAACTAGTTATATTTATATTTTTTCAATATATAAAATATTGAAATATGATATAAATTTCAATATATAAATTATATATATCAATTTAAGAATATATATTAAATTATTTAATAGTGGTGGAGGAGTGACAGCGGCGGTGGTGGAGTGGTGTTGTTGAAGTAGTGGTGGTAGTGTGAAAGTGGCAGCAACGAAGGTGGTGGTGGTGGTGGTGGTGGTGATAGGGTATTGGTGGTGGTGGTGGTGATAGAGTGGTGGTAATGGTGCAGTGATAGTTGTGGTGTGATAGTGGTGGTGGTGGTGGTGGTGGTGGTGGTGGAGTGATAGTGGTAGTGGTGGTGATGGTGGTGGTAAAGCAATAGTGGCGGTGGCGATGGTGGTGGTGGTGATAGTGGAGTGATAGTGATGGTAGTAGTTGTGGTGATGGTGATGGAGTGGTGGTAGAGTGATAGTCGTAGTGGTCTTGTTGGTGGTATAATGATAATGGTGGTGGTGATGGAATGGTGGTGGTGGTGGTGGCAGTGGTGGAGTGATAGTGGTGGTGGTGGTGGTGGTAGAGTGATAGTGGTGGTGGTGGTGGTGGTAGAGTGATAGTGGTGGTGGTGGTAGTGTGATAGTGGTGGCAACAGAGGTGGTGGTGGTGGTGGTGGTGATGGAGCGGTAGTGGAGTGATAGTGGTGGTGTTGGCGGTGGTGAAGTGATAGTGGTGGTGGCGGTGGCGAAGTGATAGTGGTGGTGGTGGTGGTGGTGGTGGTAGAATGATAGTGGTGGTAGTGGTAGTGGTGGTGTTGGTGTTATAATGATAATGGAGGTGGTGATGGAGTCATGGTGGTGGTGGTAGTGGTGATAGTGTGATAGTGGTGGCAACAGAGGTGGTGGTGGTGGTGGTGGTGATGGAGTGGTGGTAGAGTGATAGTAGTAGTGGTGGTGGTAGTAGTAGAGTGATAATGGTGGTAGTAGTGGTAGAGTGGTGGTGGTGGTAGAGTGATAGTGGTGGTGGTAGCAGTGGTGGAGTGATAGTGGTGGTAGAGTGATAGTAATAGTGGTGGTGGTAGTGGTAAAGTGATAGTGGTGGTGGTGGCGGTGGTGGAGTGATAGTGGTGGTGGTGGTGGTAGAGTGGTAGTGGTGGAGTGATAGTGGTGGTGGAGTGATAGTGATAGTGGTGGTGGCGGTGGTGGAGTGGTAGTGGTGGTGGTGGTGGTGGTAGAGTGGTAGTGGTGGAGTGATAGGGGTGGTGTTGGCGGTGGTGGAGCGATAGTGGTGGTGGTGGTGGTGGCAGTGGTGGAGTGATAGTGGTGGTGGTGGCAGTGGTGGTAGAGTGATAGTAGTAGTGGTGGTGGTAGTGGTAGAGTGATAGTGGTGGTGGTGATAGAAGAGTGGTGGCGATGGAGTGATAGTGGTGGTAGTGGTGGAGTGATAATGGTAGCGATGGTGTTGATAGTGATGGAGTAGTGGTGTGGTGGTGGAGTGGCCGCATTAGCAGCGGTGGTGATGTGCCAAGTTTGTATTTACACAATAAAAAAATACAAATTTTACAAAATTAATAATATATAGTAATAAATAATTTTTAAATTTAAAAAATATTAAATAATTTCAACCACCACCACTCCACCACTTCCACTATCACTCCACTACCACCAGCACCACCACCACAACCCCCACCACTCCACCACCACCACCACCACTACCCCCACCACTCCACCACCACCATCACCCTATCACTACCACCTCCACCAATACCACCACCACCAACACCCTATCACCACCCCCACTACTCCATCGCCGCCACCACCCCCACCACTCCACCACCACTGCTACCACTATTACACCACCACCACCACCACTCCAACATCACCACTCCACCAGCACCACCACCACTCCACCAGCACCACCACCACCCCTACCACCACCACCATTACACCATTGCTATCAATTTTAATATTCTATTTATTTTAATTAAATTTATATTTCAATTTTATATAATATAACTTTACTTAAAATAGTATAACATAGCATATTATATAACTTATAGCATATAACTCCAACACCACCACCACCACTACCACCATCACACCATCACCACCACCACTACTATACTTTAATATATAAATTTATTATTATAAAAATTAATATAAAATTTAATATGGTAATTACTTAACTTTAAATTTCAAATTTATATAAAAGTAATTTTGTTACAAACATAATATTAACATTTAATTAAAAAATGACATAATTAAATGCATAATTGGGCGGAGCATTCGAATTTATGTGTATTGGTTCGATCTGAATTGAACACAAGTTTTTTTTTTTTTTTTCACAAACCAAACCGACCCATATTGATTCAAAACAAAATTGCCCTTAACTCCAACATTTACTTAGTGTGGAGCCATGCATATTCAACACGAAGGGGTTATTAATTCCATTACATATTTCCAATGACAATGTTGGACATATCTCTTTGAACAATAAAGATCTTTGAGCCTTCAAAAGTAATTGCCATCTCCAATTTTCAATGGCATGCTCATCCCTTTCCCATGCTCATTATTCAAGTATCACCCTAAAACATATCTACCACCCTAAAACACATCTGATTCACATATCTATCCGTAGTTGTTAGCTGACAAACGAGTATCATACCCTCCTCTCTCAAATCTTTATCCTATCAACCGAAGCAATAATGTCAGACACATTTGAGGTTCATATAACTGAGGATGTAATCAAATTCCAATCCATGGTAAGTAAAACCTTCATCTGTCATCTGTTATGTATGATTCACGTACCTCTTTCAAATCTAAGTTCTTTTGTGTTTGTGTTCTTCCAAGTTAATCCCGTTAAGGTTTTTAAGAGAGAGAATGGACCAATTTCAAGCGACATTTCATTTGCGCACACCATCAAATGAAACCTGGGAAGTGCTAGTCAAAGCAGGGCTAGGAGTATCTATAATTGACAAGGGATTATCAGAATTCATGGATTACCACAAAGTAGAACTGAAGTACAAATTGATCTTCACTTTTAATCCTCCATATGAATTTAAAGTGGTCATACTCAATTCTGGTGGTAGAGAGATTTACTAACCTAAGAGGATGCAAGAGCAGAACATAGGGCTAACTAATGTTTATCCAAATACAATGCATGCAAATCTAGATACAGGTGAGAAATTTTAATTTTTTTCTTACCAAATTATATGATATTCATAAGAATGAATTGTTACGCAATTGTTTAATTATTTGTACTGCCATGTAGATGTTCATGAGAATGAATTGATACGCAATTGCTTAAATGATTTATACTACCGTGTAGATCATTTGGTGTCACAGAACCATGTCAATCCTTCTCAACGGTCATTTAAATTTGTTTGCAAGAATTACGATTGGAAATATAAAGTGGTATGCTTTACTATCATTTGTTGTACATTAATTTTCTGTATACACAATTTCAATTGGATTTTTTTTTTTATTACTTCTAATGGTGTCAACTTTATTTGGAAAGGATATCCCTTCACTTGAAGCTGTGCAATTTATTGGACGAGACAGAACCACAATCATTGTGTGGAAGCTACCTAAACCTGGACGAAGATTAGATCATCCCATGTCATTTAAACTTGGGTATGTTTGTATAGAGGAGACATCCAGACGTGGAAAGAAGCCAAAACTGAGAGCAAGAATTGCAAAGGGATGGGTTCGGTTCGTTAGATTCTATGGATTAGAGAAAGGCGATGAGTGCACCTTCATCCAATCAGTTATGGACAGATCAAGCTTCTTCATTTCTGTCATTTGCATGGGTCATCATATTTAAATTGTTACTATTTCAACTTTTAATGGTTCATTTGATGGATGTTGTTTTAAACTTGCATTGATATCCAATGCTAATGGTTTTTTTCTTTCGGATTATTATTGAGCACTTTAAGCGTGTTATTTTGTTAAAAATAATGAAATATCCTTTTTAATTTTGTTGACATGGTAGCTCTCTATTAATGAAAAATAAATGCTTTTTGGCACAAAAAAAAATGTCACAAATGGTACAAATGGATGTAAATTGTCTAACTCACCCTCCACATGAATGGAGGGAATATTGGGAGGGAAAATGGTAAACAAATCTTGGCGCCATTGTTTTACCAAGCGCACACGATATTGCAAGGTTTTAGTGTTGTAAAAAAATCATGTTTGAAGGGCCAGAAATATTATTGTATCATTTGTGATAGGGGAAGAAAATCAAATGCTAATAAGTCATAAAAAATGATTGAATTATGTTAGTAACACCACTTCACTACTATTAGAATAATCACCAATACGACCACCAATAGTTAAATTAATACCACTGCTATAATCACCATGTGTACAATATTGCCACCATTATTATCATTAAATCATTGTTTTTAATTTAAATATAGAGGGAGATAATCAAAGATATTTAGAGAATGATAGAAATAAAAAGAGTTATAGGCAGAGATATTAAGATTATCAAATTTATAAAGATAAATAAAGGAAGAGAGAGATAAACATGTGGAGAGAGAGAAATAGAAATGTATAAATCAATATATGTGTTGATTTTTTAATAACTCTTGTGTGTGTATATATATTTTTCATACAAAAAATTATCGGATGAGGGCTAATAGCCCGACTGGCATTGGCGCATGCTTCCTAGTATGGTTAAGGGTTCGAACCCTCCCTGTGTCAGATTCTTTTTTTTTCCCCTTTAAAACACACCTTAACAAGTAAATAAAGGGAGAGAGAGATAAACATGTGGAGAGAGAGATATAGAAATGTATGAATCAATATATGTGTTGATTTTTTAATAACTCTTGTGTGTATATATATTTTTCATACAAAAGATTATCGGATGAGGGCTAATAGCCTGACTGGCATTGGCGCATGCTTCCTAGCATGGTTAAGGGTTCGAACCCTCCCTGTGTCAAATTCTTTTTTTTTTCCCCTTTAAAACACACCTTAACAAGATAAATATAGAGGAAGATAGTCAAAGATACTTAAAGAATAATAGAAATAAAAAGAGTTATAGGCAGAGATATTAAGATTATCATATATATAAAGATAAATAAAGGGAGAGAGAGATAAATATGTGGAGAGAGAGATATATAAATGTATAAATCAATATATGTATTGATTTTTTAATAACTCTTGTGTGTGTATATATATTTTTCATACAAAAGATTATCGGATGAGGGCTAATAGCCCGACTGGCATTGGCGCATGCTTCCCAGTATGGTTAAGGGTTTGAACCCTCCCTGTGTTAGATTCTTTTTTTTTTTCCCTTTAAAACACACCTTAACAAGATAAATATAGAGGGAGATAGTCAAAGATATTTAGAGAATAATAGAAATAAAAAGAGTTATAGGCAGAGATATTAAGATTATCATATATATAAAGATAAATAAAGGGAGAGAGAGATAAACATGTGGAGAGAGAGATATAGAAATGTATAAATCAATATATGCGTTGATTTTTTAATAACTCTTGTGTGTGTATATATATTTTTCATACAAAAGATTATCGGATGAGGGCTAATAGCCCGACTGGCATTGGCGCATGCTTCCCAGCATGGTTAAGGGTTTGAACCCTCCCTCTGTCAGATTCTTTTTTTTTTTTTTTCCCTTTAAAACACACTTTAACAAGATAAATATAGAGGGAGATAGTCAAAGATATTTAGAGAATGATAGAAATAAAAAGAGTTATAGGCAAAGATATTAAGATTATCATATATAAAGATAAATAAAGGGAGAGAGAGATAAACATGTGAAGAGAGAGATATAGAAATGTATAAATCAATATATGTGTTGATTTTTTAATAACTCTTGTGTGTGTATATATATTTTTCATACAAAAGATTATCGGATGAGGGCTAATAGCTCGACTGGCATTGGCGCATGCTTCCCAGCATGGTTAAGGGTTCAAACCCTCCTTTTGTCAGATTCTTTTTTTTTTTTCCCTTTAAAACTCACCTTAACAAGATAAATATAGAGGGAGATAGTCAAAGATATTTAGAAAATGATAGAAATAAAAAGAGTTATAGGCAGAGATATTAATATTATCATATATATAAAAATAAATAAAGGGAGAGAGAGATAAACATGTGGAGAGAGAGATATATAAATGTATAAATCAATATATGTATTGATTTTTTAATAACTCTTGTGTGTGTATATATATTTTTCATACAAAAGATTATCAGATGAGGGCTAATAGCTCGCCTGGCATTGGCGCAAACTTCCCAGCATGGTTAAGGGTTCGAACCCTCCCTGTGTCAGATTCTTTTTCTTCTTCCCTTTAAAACACACCTTAACAAGATAAAGTCATTTCCATTGAAGAAATTATTGGATGAGGGCTAATAGCCCAACTGGCACTGGCGCATGCTTCCCAGCATGGTTAAGAGTTCGAACCCTCCCTGTGTCATATTTTTTTTCCTTTTTAATATCACTATTCCCACTACATTTCCGTTTATTAAATGGGCAATTAATATCCATATGAGTGTTGAGGGGGTTTGTTGACTGCCATTAAGTTCCCTTCAAACATTAATAAACGGTCAAAGATCTACCTAACATAGAGATTGAGAGAGAGAATCGAAAATGGTGAGATATTTCCTTTCCTTTCCTTTTTAACTGGAAGAGAAAGAATCCTCTCTTAAGAGCACCATGGGAGAAAAGGATAGGTTCTATTTCATTGTTGAACGCAACACTAGCAGGATCGTAAGCTCTTTGTATCCTTTTATCTAATTTTTTTTCTTTATTCAATATAAAATAGAAATAAGTGATAATTTACTGATGCTGATATGATATATGTTTCTCATCCATTTTTTTTTTTTTTGACATATATAGAGGATTCCAAATCATGTTACTCATCTGCTGGACTATTTAAATTTTGATACCATAACACTTTTTGTCAAAGGTATGGAAGGTCACTCATGGCAGGTTGCGGTTGTAGTGGATGAGAAAGATGGGAATTTATATTTTACAGATGGTGTTGATGAAATTATCAAATACTACAAGCTGAAACAGAAGTTCTGTATCATATTTTCTGTCATCAGTACACAGCAGGTTGAGATGTTAATGTTCGATACAAAAGGAGTTGAGATTGATTATGGATATCCACAATTACCGGAAGCAATTCAAATATCTTCAGATGATGATGATGTAATAGGTGAATGTGCTGACTTTCGCATTATGGGTTTTTTTTTTTTTTCTTTCATGCAACCAATAAAATAATAAGAACTTGCTTTGTTTTTCTCTTTATTATTATTATTAAATTCCATGTTTTTTATAGAGCACAACACTAATCCTGATGCAGAACCCCTTCCTACTCAGCCAAACTTTGTGTCTGTGATGAACACCGCTAATTGGAAATACAAAGTGGTAAACTAGCCATTTACGAATTATGTTGAAAACTTTATTGATTATGTAAATTATTTTTCAAATAGTTATTGACATGTATAAAATGTATCTTGTGTTATTTACTAGAATATTCCAATTGAATTTGCGAAGACGTTTCTTGGCTTGAATGGGAGGTTGGTTCACATACAAGTACCTGGTGTGCGTAAACAATTTGAAGTTCAGTATGTGACTCGGTTTAGTCAAGAGGGAGTCTTCAAGAAAGCAAGGTTTGAAAAAGGATGGCGTGCATTTGTGCAGGAAAACCAATTGGGAAAGGATGATGAGGTAGAATTCACTTTGACAGTGGCTGATGACTATAGGATTGAGTTTCAAACTGAAATTACTAGGGCTGAGTAGTAGCTACAGTTTGGATAGGGTCCTTTTTGGTGTTATCTTATGTATATAGTATGCTAAGTTTATGTTTCATGAGACAATATGCTATGCTATCCTCTATGTGTGTCGAATGTTTTGCCATAATTTTTATCCTTACCAAGTTTGGAAGCTGGATTTTTTTTTTTATTGCAGTACTGTTTTCATTGGCTTGGGGACTGCTATTGTATATGAATTGGGCATGTTACCAAGCCTTTGCTGTAAGGAAACTAGCATTTGCTTTTCAAATTCAAGTTATTGCATATCTGCAATATATTAAAATTCTGATGGAATGCTTTTTCTTATTTGTGAAAATTAAGTCCTTATAACAATACATAGGATGTTATATATAAATAGCAGCAGGCTAAACATTTGTTCCTACTATGCATCTTCCAATAGACAGAAATTGTGTATATGCATTAACTATTGAGTAAGAGGAAAGCACTCCAGCTTGATCTCTAGCACCCCCCTCTCGACATTTTGTAGCTTGAGGCTTATTTCTTGTTTTATCGTCCCATCTACTAAGGTGATGAAGATAGATACAGTGCTTTACAATAAAGAGTTTCTTAGAAAGAAGATGAAGATAGATACAACTAAGGGTTTGTTCAATAAAACAATAGTATACTTCTTTAAACTTTTTCAAAAAGATAATTGGAACTCACATAATATTAATTATAGTGGGTAGCTCAAGGAAAGCATGGGAACTCTCATCCTATTTACTCAAGTAGTTGTTAGATAGAAGAAAGATAATGAAAATTCAAATTATACTCTATCTCCTGACATCTCTTCCATTCAAAATTTTAATAAGGATAGTTATGTCATTTTATAAGCATTTGTGCTATTTGTGCAACAACATTTGTGCCATTTAGCACTGTCCGACCATGGCTATGATTGTAATCCAGAAATGTAATCTCAACTTAACAAGAAAAAAGATCTTACATGAGTTATAATAAATTATATAATATGCTACGTCTTGCTTACATAAGAAGCAGAAGCAGACTAAAATTAGCTAACTAATTTTGATAAGTTATAATCGCAACTCTGGCTATTTCATAAGATAAGTTGTAATAAAATTTAAAAAAATTGCTATTACATTGATGATGCTATTCTAATTTCTTAACCAGTTCCATTGTTATGCTTATTAGTATAATGGGTTCCTTAATGCCTAATACTATGATGGCTTGGTATAGTTCCACTGACAATTGGATTAATTACAGCATCAGTAACATTTCCTTGTGTTTGGCTGCCTGGTGTTTGGCTATTATGCGGCCCAACCTTTACATGTAAAAGGACACAAGTTACATGAAATATCTAAAAAAAAATGAAATAAATAACAATAGTACTGATTTAAGAAAATATACCTACTCAGCAATATTCGAGTTAATATTGTTTCTTGGTCGACCTCTACGCCTGCCCCTTCCACTGTTTCTATTCCTACCAGAATTTGCTTATTGAGTGATCTCCCTTACTGATCTATGCCTGTTTATTCGTGGCCGTCCACGACTACGGGTCACATGTGGATTAAGAATAAATCTTTCATTTTCTTCATTTTCATCAACATTGTTAGTGTCAATAGTAACCTATGCATTACTAGTAGGAGCAATCATTCCATCATTCCAGCTCAATAAATCCCACTTCAATTCAGCCAACCGTTGTTTCACAAATTTGATCTTATTGTCATCGTAAGCCAAATCGGATGCTTCTTGAAATAACCTCTCCATCTCCCTGTATTTCTCAAACTCCTCTGTCATATGTGGGTGCCCTCCGTAAAAAACTTTTTACTATGGACACGGTTAATATCTTTTCTCCATCGCCTAAGTAAATATAGTTCGTTGATGAACTTTATGTCTTTGAGTGACATCAACCTCATGATATGGCAGCACAATATTCCTTTTGATTCGAATTTCTTACAATTGCAGCTGAAATATTGGCCATTTTCCCTGTAATCTACATCATAAACAAACTCCCTATGAAACCAGTTGTTGATTATGGATTTCTCCATAATTTTATGTCTCTCAATTCCAAGCTCATTATCTGCTTCACGCCTTCCCTCTTCAGTTGGCTGAATGACATGGCAATACCACATTTGTTTAATCTGCTCTTGAACGAGCTTGAATATTTAATTAGTAAATGCCTTTTGAAACTATTGTTCCCATTGAAAAACAGATATGCAATTTACAACTGTGTTTTTTGATTTGAAATCAGCATAGAACTCCTTTTCATTCTTGTCACACATAGCAATCTCATACTGCTCCACAAATTGCTTTAGTGTGCTCATTGAGTTAACATACCCATCAAAATAGGCACGCATGCTCTCACTCCTTTGAGTCGAAACCATTCCAGCTCAAAATGTGTGATTAAGATAAATTGGAACCCAATACTCCCTATCAACATATAGTTTGGAAAGCCATTCATTTCTTTCCAACCCATGCTTCACCATAAACTCATTCCAATTTCTCTCAAACATCTCGATGGTTAAGCTATCATATATTATAGCTTTAAACTCAAGGCATGCACTATCATAATTAATAACACCCCTAAACTTCTCAGGTACCTTGCATAATATATGCCACAAGCAAAATCTGTGTCTAGTATTAGGCATTACCTCCCTAATGGCTTTCCTCATGCTCTCGCATTGATCTGTAAGAATAGAATTAGGATGAACATCTTCCATTGCTTCAAGCCACGTCATGAATAACCACTTAAAAGTGTTTACATCTTCATGTGAGATCAAGGCGCATCCTAATAAAATAGATTGCCCATGATGATTTACTCCAACAATGGTGGCAAATGGTAACTTATATCGATTAACAAGGTAAGTAGTGTCAAAACTAACAACATCATTGAATTCCTCATAAGCAGCTCGACTACGAGGATGAACCCATAGAACATTTGAAAGCCTGGAATCATCATCAAGATCAAATGAATAGAAAAACTCAAGATCGTTTCGTTACATTCTCACAAACAACTTACGTATAGCCTCAACATCACCATCACCAAGTCGTAGCCTCCTCTTTTGCTCAATGAAGTTTCGACAATCCTTTGATAAACAGCTTAAATTTTTTGGTCCACCTGATTGAACTTCAAGCAACCTAATGCTTTTTGCAGGTCTTATGCCAGCTATATCGTTTGCCTCCAATCTCCTCTTCATATCCATATTCAGTGACCTGTGAGCAACCATCAATCTAGACATAGAAGGTTCCAGTTCGTGATTGTGACTTGAAATAACTTTTGAAATCTGCCACATTCCATTTTCTCTTAAGATTGCATTAATCTTTATAGGACAATTTATCCTTTTTGATGATTTCGCACCAATTGCTTTCCTTCCTTTATCGCAACTAATTGTTTGATATTTACGAGATCCACCCCGTACATTAACTGCTGATCTTTTGAAAACACTAAAACCTTTCAATCTAGCATGTTCTTTATAGAAGTTGAACATAGTGCTGATACAAGGAAATAACATCCCTGTTAAAGGACCTTCTTCAATAGCATTAGTATTTGCTACTGCTTTAATGCCTCCTTCATTCATATCTTGATCACCAGCTGATTCATCTTCCTCCACATCTTCAGCGAACAAACTATCATCTTCACTAAAATCAAATATATCAAACAATTGCCTATGATATGACCTTCCCTGACTTAACCCCGCCATCACAAAATTGAAAAAACTGAGAGAATGAATCAACTTTAAAAGAAAAAATAAAGAATGAAAATATTTTAAGGAAGGCAAAAACAAAGAATGAAAATATTTTAAGGAAGGCAAAAACAAGGAATGCTCATCACTTCTGCATGTGTTAGCTCATATGTGCATGCATTAATGCAATAGACACACTCATCGAATCATCAGCTCTTGAATGGTGTGCATGGCAGCAAGCAATAATAGCTTGTTGCATGTACGCTTTCCTTTGCATGAGCCATGAAATGAACTACCTCACCAACTTCAAGCTTTGAAGCCATTTTTAAATTGTTTTCTCTCTTTTTTTTAAGGGTATAATAGTAAAAATACATACATTAATACCATTTGAGCTAACTCAAATTGAGCTATTTAGCAGTGTCCATAAACAAATGAGTTTTACTTTACTTTAACCATTTTTGTTGGGTTAATAAATGAGTTTGTTTTAATTTTAAGTTGGATCCTTATTGATTTATGTGAAGTTTTTTTTTTAAGAAATTCTGTAAACTAATTAATTTAATAGTATTCTTTCACATTATTAATAATTTTTAAAATAATCATAGATAATTGTTAAATTTATTTATTAATATCCTAATATTTATAGCATAATATTATTAGTGTAACTTATTTATTTATTTAAATTTTTTTTATACGTTGGCTTTAAAGTAAGTTAATTATCTATAATTTATCCCTTTTTTTAATAAAAAGAAAATTAAATTGTAATTATATATTCAAATTAAAATTAACTAATGATATGTGTTTTCATTTATAAAATTAATGACTAAGCAAATCAAAATGCATATAATATATATCTTATAATTTATCAAATATAATTATTTTTTATGGGTAAATATTCTTTTAAAATTCACACTAATTTATAACTTAACATGACAATGAATTTTTTTTTTCTAAAATATTAGTAATTACTAAATATTTTTTCACAAAACATAAGTTTAAATTCAATGTTATAAATTGAATTTATTTTATTAGAAAAATAGAAAAACCAATCATGAGCCGTTTAAACCAATAAAATAAATGTAATGTTCCAAATTTTTAAATAATTATTTTATGTGTAAATTTTGATATTTTAATTTATTAAATATTGTGGTATTTTAATTTAAATTTTTTGAGTTTTTAAAATCTGGTTTTATTTTTCAAGATAAGTAATTTAAATGATTTTTAAAAATTAATTTAAGACCACGTAGCAAGTTTGAAAATATTTTTAAACTCCATAAATCTTTTTTGAGTTTTTTAGAAATTTTTTTAAGAATTTTCGGATCTCGTTTTGGGTCTCAGGACAGAAAAAAAATTAAATTTTGGGAGTTTTGAATTGAATCGACCGAATCAAATCGGTTTGGATCAGATTGACCAAATCAGACCGGCCCTCTTTTTCCTTCCTCCTCCTCTCCCATGAGTCTCGACCCCCCTCTCTTCTCTTCCTCTTTTCTCTCTCCTCCCTCCCTACCACCACCGGCCACTACCTCCCTTGCCTTCCTCCTTTGCCGAGGCACCCTTGGCGGCCCTCTCCTGCCACCAGCAATCCCATTTTCCGGCAAGAATCGAGCCCCAATTCTCCTCAGGTGCGCTCTCGACTCTTCGTCTTCCCTAGCCGTTTCCGGCGATTACAACCATCAATTGGACGGGGTCTTATTCCCTTTTTGTTTTACACTTCACAAACTTTTCATAGACACTAATTTCACGAATTTTTACGAAGTGGTTTGTGCGAATCGAGCCCGAAAAATTTTAGCCCTTTTTGACTTACAGGCTAGATTTTTCCCAAACCATAAACCCTACAAAAAATCCAAGACCACCAGCACGTCTTACACGTCGAGAGCTTTACAAACACACCAATTTAGAATTTTTTCGACATCGAAAATTTGATGGATCCCATGAACTTGCTAGTGATTTTTCGGATCTTTATTGAGTCATTTAATTAAATAAAAATTATATTCTAACTCTTGATGTTATGGGCTTCGCATAGGTGTTTTCATTTCAATTAAATTCTATGAGCGATTGGGACTGCAATTTCAGGCTGGACGTGTGGGCTGCTGAACCCATTTCAGAAGTGGGTCAATATTACAGTACTTTTTATCATTTTCAGACACTCCGGACGCATTTCAGGTGTTATAATTGGTATAGGTAAACCCGAACTCTAAATTTTCCTTTTTATCTAATATTGAGTTTAGAATAAAATCCATAAAATATTCGTGGGTAGTCAGAAAATTATAATTCTAATTGCAATAGTAAAATGGCAATGACAAAGATTGCAAGGAAAACTATAGAATTTTTTAGGTTAATTTGTATAGTTTTTGCAAAATATTAGTTTTAAGCTAAATAGCTGAATTGTATAGTTATATGAGAATTGACTGGTTTGACAGGCTCTCAAGGGGCATGGTGCTGTTATTGTAATGTAGGCCTAAAACTTTTTGGATTGAGAAGTATTAGTTGAGTTGTTTTGCAGATTAGGTAGATTCTAGGTATAGGGAAATTCTGACGGATTTTCGGCATAAATTTAGGATGTCTTTGACTCTATAGTTATTTGTTTTGATTTATTATTAATAAATTTCTTGAATATAATTGTTTAGGTGATCCGAGTCAACCTTCTTATTTTTCTCAGCCGCCCCAATAATACTTGGATAATTTGTGAGTTTGACATTGATTTTATTTGTAATTTTAATATTATTAATTTATATTAAAGGCACGCTCATGTATTAATTTATATGTTTTTATGTAATTAGTTAAATGCTAGGCATGTTCCTTTGCTGTATATGTTATTGAATTTGTTTGTGGATATCGCCTTAAAATAACTTAGAGCTGTATACATATGTGTTGGCGTGAGAATAGTGTGGATATGGATATGAGTAAGACGGGTAGTCATAGCTGAAGCTTGACTCGCTGAGACTCGATCCTTATATATGGATAAGTTGGGGTGAGCACGGCTTTGAGTTAATCTCGCTAGCCATCGTACTTAGATTATTAAGCAAAACTCCGGCTTATGTTGACCTCGCTTGCAGGCATTGGATTATTTAACTATTTTTCTTCAGATAACAGATGACTTTATTTGTAATTAACCTACTTTATTTCCCTGTAAGTTTAAACAGAAAATATTTTGATTGTTTTTATTGTCTTATATTTAAATATAGAACTCTGCATGCATCAATAGTTATATTTTTATTTGGGTTGTAATAATTTAGTTATGCAGTTATAAAAAAATTAATTATGTGAGATTGCATAGTGGTTTATTATTGATGATGGAGGGAGCTGAGCTCTCAAGTATTAATTTATGTGATTTGAGGATTGTGGGGATGACCTGAGCTCTCCATATTATATTATTTATTTACAGGTCGGATGAATTAATATTTTTATTAGACAGTCTAATTTATAATTAGACTTTATCCGTTTATTTTTTCAAAATTGAGCTTTATGAATATATTAGAAATAGTTAAACTTACTATAAATTTTGAGGACTTTATGCTGACCTACATATATCCTGATATCTATTTGATTTAGAAATCACAATAAATAATTATTTTCTTATTTTCTCTTTAATTTTAAATTGAATTTCTATATTCACGCTCTGAACATTAAAAATAAATCATATCATTGCTTTTTTAAAAATTAATTAAATAATTATTAAAATTTTTTCATTATAAATAAACACTTTAACATTTTTATTACATTTTAATCATTTATTTTTTAAATAAAATATATTTTTTGTCCCATTCATTCTAGTTCGAAAATAATTAGAAAATTTGATGATTACGTACTTTATTATTTAAAATTTAAACTAAAATTTATTAAAAACACGAGAATGCAATTTTTAATGTAATTTGTAAATGTCATCGTTAGCTTTTTAGAAGAAAAAAAATTCAAATAATAAAATCCTAATTCTGCTTTTTCCTCCTTTTGGACTAAAATCAGTTGGCTCTCGCAAAAGAGGTGAAGAAGAAAACGAAGAACAAAAAAAAGAGTAAGAAAGCTACCAAAACGTCCTTACGTCATACATCTCTCTTTCAATTCTATTCTCATTAGGTAATTGTAAGTCTCAAAACCCTAGCTACCTTCTTCAATCTCTTTATTCTGAATTTGTAATGTATATGTATAATTAGCAGATCTTTCCTATTTTCAATTTGTTATCATTGAAATTTCAATTCGCCTTTTGTCTTCCCGAGGAGAGGAAGAGGGATCCAAAAAATGCTTTGAATTGTGTGAAATTTTAGGTGATTTTACGTATGTATATATGTGTGTGTGTTTATATTTTTTTATTGGCTTTGATTTTTATACTTTGATGGTAGATTTGCAGGATACGGTAGCACGATTGCTACGAATTTGGTCCATTGAAGGGATGTTATAGTTTTGCTGATTCGTGGTAGAGCAATATCGAGAGAGAGAGAGAGAGAGAGAGAGAGAGAGGAGGGTTTTGGAAGAAGGTGGGGATGGGTTCGAAGAAAGCGGAAAGTACATCAGCTCCAGTTATTCGACGAGACCCGTATGAGGTATTATCAGTATCGAGAGATTCTAATGATCAGGAGATTAAAACTGCTTATAGGAAACTAGCTCTCAAGTAAGTTCCATCCATGTTAATTACATGTTCTCTGTTTCTTTAATTTCTCCGAACTTTTTGGAATTGAACGCGTGCCCTACAAGGATATTGCGTGGTGTGAATGATTTTTGAGCTAAGAGGTACTGATGTAGTCTTAGGATTGCATTAGTAGCTCAAATATAGCTCAATGAGGTTTTTGTGTGAATAAGGAAGATACTTCACACAAATTAGACATTCTCAGCTGGGAAATTTAATCATCTTATGTTTGTATATAGGTATTTTGATGTTATCACTTTAACCATGCTCAGATGGAGTTCAATGTAACCTGAGGCCCATTCCCTTTTCTGTTCTACTTTCCTTCAATTTACTGCATTTCTGTCAAACAGTGTGTGTGAAGTTAATTTTGATAATATACTATAGAGTTGGCCTTAGAAATTGAACTTCTGTGGAATTGGAGGCCATTTGGGACTCTGTTCCACTTTTGAATTCTGAAGCAATAAGTATCTTTGTACACGTAATGTTATGGTCTTTAATCAGCTTCATACCATCAATTTTGTTGATGGCTTCACCTATGTTTTGCATGCTATAACCAGGGTGATGGTTAGAGTATTATTGCCATCATATCTTTCTCAATAAACCTAAATTGTTTATTCTAAATTGTTATATATCCCTTTTATGATATGATAAGTGTTTGTTGTATGGCATTGGCATCCTTTAATTTTTGGTGACGTAGTTCCTTTTTCTGTGCCAATGCCACTTGTGTTACTTTGTATGCAAATATTTAATCTTATAGTCAATATAAATCATGGGCAGGTATCATCCAGACAAGAATGCAAGTAACCCTGAAGCTTCTGAACTTTTCAAAGAGGTTGCATATTCCTACAGCATCTTATCTGACCCAGAAAAGAGAAGGCAGTATGATAGTGCAGGGTTTGAGGTGCATTTTTCAGCTCCTTTACTTTTTCCTTTTTATCACATCTTTAATATGATGTTTGGTGCCATTTTGTAAAAAAGACAATGCACAGTGTGGGGCTTTAGGTGCTTCTTCTTCAGGTCAATAGGAACTGAGACTTCCCTATGGAAATTAGAGGGGCAAAAAATCACGATAATGTGCTTGGGGCCAAGAAAACCCTTCAGACATCAGTAGTCAGAGCTTGTGACATTGTTGAACTGAATTTTTTCACTAGAATCCTTCTCTAGCGGATATGTATTATATTTCTTTCTTAACACCATTATCACCTTCCACAATGGTTGTGTCAATAGTTATAACATGTTGATTTTCTCTCCCAAAATTTGCAGCAGTTCCTTTCTGCCTGTTATCCATGAAGGATATATGAGGTCACTACAATCCTGAATAAAAAGGAATGAAACACACAAGCTACCATAGCCATTTTCATCGAGTGTAACAAATTTATCATCATTTTGCCAAAAGCTTTCTTCTTATATGAAAAAACCACTTTGTTTCACTAAAGGTCATCTATTTTGATCATTGGAGAGGTGCCCTACTTCCCTTGTGTTTGTGCCTATCTATCAAAGTTTAAAATTTTAAATGGGAAGTGAAATGTGGATACCACCTGGTGAATTCTTTGCTAGTATATCCAATGCTCAGCCCCCCTGCGCCCTCCTCTTCTTCTGTCTCTGTCATGTAGATCCTAAAAGGGTGGTTAAAGCTTAAAATTTTGGAATGAGGGTTTGAACATATTAATGGGTTTTGCCTGTAGGTTAACTACAGGTGAATAAGGATTAGGGCTAGTGAAATCAAATCCAGTTAGTTTGGAATTGGTTTTACTGGATTATTCGTGCTGAACAAAGTAACAAAATTATATAGGAGGATTTGTAGTGATAGAACCAAAGAGCTAAGTTTAGGTTTATACATAGTTGTGAAACCAAGAGGCGCACCAGGTGGGGAGGACATTGCTTCAAATCAGCAAAGGCGGGCGACCTCACAGAGGCGTGCCCCAGTGAGGTTAGCTCCGCCATTGCAGAAAGTCGACTGAAAAAAAAGAAAAGAAAAAAAGAAGAAGAAGAAGACAAGATGTACCTGCTGGTTGGCAGCTGGCATATACTAATTGAAGAGTAAAGAGCTTTCTTTTTCTTGTTTGGCAGCTGTCATGTACTAAGGTAGAGTAATGGGCAGATATTTAACTGGGCTGGGCTGGTGGTTTTGATGGGTTAATGATTTAAATAAATGGGCTGCCGGTTATTAGTGTTTTTCTATGTATTTTTAATTCTATTTTTTCATAAATTAAATATTAAATATAAATTATTTTTATATTGAATACATAATTACTCTTAATAAGTTTATAGAATTTAATTTAAATAGTTTTAAGTTATTTAGTAAGATATTATTAATTAAATATATAGTAAAATTAAAATTATAGGGCAATAGAAAATTAAAATTATCATTTCAATGCTATATTTGGTTAAAAATAAAATTAATATAATGCATTTTAATGATAATTTTTACTCATATATGCAATTTAATTGACAATGTTGATTTTCAATAAAATGAAAATAAGGAATGTAAGGAATAATATATTACATATATTTTTATATGAATTAATATTATATGAATTTTTTATTTTTGCACTTCACCTTACTCAAGCTTGCCCCTTGCCCCTAAGCTCTAGGACCCTTGGCGCCTTGGTGCGCCTTGAACCTTTAATAACTATGGATTTATAATATGCTGGATAATGTAAGTTTTCCCTGCAACTTGTAGGATGTATTTTCTAGGTGAGGAAGAGTTATTACTAAGTTTTAGAGGAACAAGTGTACTGGAATGAAAGAAACAGAGAGTTTGTTAACTCTGTTTTTGGAACGTGGAGAAGGGTAAAATGCAAAGATAACAATTGTGATACCCCAAATCCCTCAGTTAAAAAAAAAAAAAATCGAGATGATTTATGTATAGAGTTCTTAGTGAACTACTACTTTTTAAGAATGGGCAACCTGGTCAAGCCACCCTTGGTCCAATTGTTAGGTCAATAGTCAACACGAGTTTGAATCATGGAAGTTACTAATAATAGTCTAAATTAGCTTGAATTATGATTGTGGTATTAGAGCAACCATTGGGCACAGAAGTGTAGAACTAAGCATCGTGTAAGAATAAGTTATACCGTGGAAAGTCAATGTGAGCCACCTCTAGGATCCACATTGGGCTAAAATTATTGGGTATGCAAGAGATTTGAATGGAGTCAGCTACATTCTAGTCCAACAAGGATGTCAGGGGTATGGACTATGTAGCCAATTCCCAACTATTGGGATGATATATAATCAAAGGTTAGTGTAGATTCCTAACCTGTAATTGTCCACCCACACTAAGTTAAAAAATAAAACCTCATGGATTATGATTGTGGCATTATGCCAAATAAATAAAAATTGCCATAACAGCCAAAAAAAAAGGGGAAAAAAAATGGTGGGTGGACAATTACGCCTCATAACATATCCTACTCAACTAACTTCTTCATGTTTGAGGCCTCATTTTCTGTGTGTGCACAGAGAGCTAAAGAATCTCATGACATTCTATTCTCTGTCTTCTTATTGTGTGCTAGAGTATGTATCATGTCAGCACTCTGGATTCAGGGATGAATTAAGAGATGCTATATCACCTTTTGTTTTGCTACATAACATTACTTGTTAATTGTGCATGGAAACAATTCATGTGAGATTCAATGACTTCTTTACTATGATTCGCTATTTTTTTCCTGTTTGCATAATATGTAATTTGCCAAAGACATCGTGATTTTTTGGAACCTATTATTGACTCTTTTCAGGCTCTTGATGCTGAAAGCGTGGATATGGAAATTGATTTGTCTAATCTGGGTACTGTCAACACAGTATTTGCTGCATTATTCAGGTGAGTTTTAGTTGGAAGTGTGTGGCGCTTGTACTTTGATTTAGCTATTTTTAAGGATCTTATTCTATTGTATAGCAAGCTTGGTGTCCCTATCAAAACGACAATTTCTGCTAATGTTCTGGAAGAAGCTCTTAGTGGAACTGTCACAGTCAGACCCCTTCCTATTGGAACATCAGTTAGCGGAAAGGTGTTTAGCATTTCTTACTGATATGGGTGTTTATTTTTGTTTTTTTTTTTTTCTTTTCCATGAGTTCCTTTTTCTTCTTTTCCATGTATTATTTTGTTTATTCTCTGTACTGTTGCAGGTGGACAAGCAATGTGCCCACTTCTTTGGTGTAACAATAAATGAACAACAAGCAGAGTCAGGGATTGTTGTGAGAGTAACTTCAACTGCACAAAGCAAATTTAAGGTTGTTGAATTATATTTGCAATGTCTATGAGGATCTTATTAGCGCTTCCTTGGATCTGTGTTTGAAATATGGGTCTTTTGTGCAAAAACTAAAGCTTGACGTTGCACATGTAATTTCAGTTACTTTATTTTGAACAAGATGCCAATGGTGGCTATGGTTTGGCATTACAGGTACTTATCATTTCTCATAATGCTTTCCATTTTCTACTCTTTACTCCCCTGCCCTCTTTCCTTCCCCTCCCCTTACTTCTCTTCTCATCTCAAAACTTCTCATTGTAAGTTTGCTGAATCCTTTCTGTAGCGTATGAATATAAACATGTCATGATTGATGGTATAGATAAAAGTTGCTGGCTTGCTTTGAATTTTGGATAATTATGGTTTTGATTACTATTTTTAAGTATCCACATTGATTAGGACATTAGGTATGTTTGTAATGTGCCTTATAAAGACTTGGGCAATCCTCCCCGCTTAAGCTAGCTTTTAGGGGCGAGTTAGGCCCAATTCATTTTCTCATCAACTATAATTTGAAATCAAGATTAATCTAAAGTAACTGAAACTAAACCGTTTAACATATTGCCACTTTGTTGTTGATTAAAATTTTCTGATTTGTGATCAAAGTAACTGAACTAAACCGTTTAACATAATTACCACTTTATTGTTGATTAAAATTTTCTGATTTGTGATCTGTTTTTTGCAATTACAAATTTCATCCATGAGCACTCGAGCATACTGTTTGAACAAGCAGGCATTACAAATTATGTTACACTTAAGAAATTATACCTGTTTCATCAAAAAGAAAATTAGAAAAGGAAGCAAATCATGCAGGTGGCAAACAGGTTGCAAAAAGATAATAAACTAAGCAAAAAAGAAAACATAGTGCAGGAGGCAACAAGAATGATAAAGAGATTAAGAGAAAAGGGGGATGGGGACATCAGAGCACTTGGGACAAAAATGGAGGAGAAGAAGGAACAATGAAGAAACCTGTCAGAGAAGAATGAATACAGAACAAAATGATGATGAAGAGGAGGAAAATAAACTGAAGCAAGAAGAGGAAAAGGGGGGTTTGGCCATTTCAAGTCTCTGGGGAGACGGATGGTAGAATGAATTAAGGCACCAATTTCAACTAATTCTATTAAGTTAATTCCATAAGGCTCGTAAAGCACATGACTTGGAGCCTCACTTAGAGGTGTGTACTTGAGGATGATATCACACCTCATGCTACTACCGTGGATATAAATCCTGGTATAGGAGTAATGATTTGGGATGCAAGTCATGTTTGAGTTGATATTTGTGTTAATTTTGAGTTAATGTTGAGATGTATTCAATTTTCTCTCAATAATTTCGTACTGCATTTTAACCCGTAATTGCCACCCCTGCCCTAGGGCCTCGCTTTGCCTTGCATCTAGGCTTTCCCAATGGTAGATGAGGTTATTGCTGCTAACTTTAGGTACATAGTACATACCCTTGTTAGATACATTTTGGACACTCAAAATGGATGTGGGTACTTGTGTATGAATGATACTCCAAGTACAAGGAAAAACTATGAAAATTACCAGACAGGGATGTGTACCCTTTCTATTTTATGGACTCGAAGCCTGTTTATTGGGCAAGTAATACAATTTCTAGCCATTTTTTTTTTGTTATATGGAGTGATGTTGTGATACTTGTATGTGGCTTTAGATCCATCACCGTTCAAATGCGATTGTGGATAATCATGGAGGCTTTGGATTATGACACATAGCGACTTATTTTGTGGCAGTGAAAGCATGTATTGAAAATGTTTGTCGATGTTGATCACCTAAAAAATCTTTGGAGTCATATGGAGGACATCAATTAGAGGTCGGCACTTACCAGCTTGACATTGATCTACAAGTCATCAAAGTAGCTCTTGGAAAGGTCTCTATCAACTCCCAAATGGACCTTCAAACACAGAGACCATGGTCAGGGGATGCATATTGTTAGTCTACTTTGGCGCAGATGAATGCCAGGAATTCTTTTAAAGGGTTGTTTGATTCCTCTGGAATTCTTGGGCTGGGTGATCCATTTGTATCTTGTCTCTGAGGGTTTAGTGTACACTTAAGGAGGAATATAATGATGGATTACACAATCCCTGATTCAATGATGAAGTTAGTTTCTTTGTTAGGAAGATAGTGCGCCTCATGTTTGAGATGAGCTCCTTGTATCAGTGATTGAGCTAATCATCATAGAGGTATTAATGGTGTTTCTTGATGGGTGGTAAATTTTTTCTAATAAACTTTATTGTGTTGCTGCTGACTAGCCCGTCAGTTTAGGTGGAAACTTTTTTTATTGACAGTTTGGATTGAGTTTTCTGAAGTTGGAAGTTCGGCTACTTGAAAGACAGCAACTTCTGCTTCCAAAAGACCATATCATCAATTATCCCTAGTTGTTACCTGCCTCTTCAATGTTGTAATGATATGGGTGCTCTTTGAAGGTTTCTTGGGATAATTTTGGGTAAGGACTGAGAGTGTTGATCATTTTGGATGCTGGACTTTCTTTTGTCGAAAGGATTGAAATCAAGGGGTCTTCAGATGCTTTATGGTTATGCATCTTGCTCAAGGAGCCATATCCCGTGTGGAACTATAATCCAGAGAAAAGTTAGACAACATGTAAAATAATGGTATTTAACTTGCCAACTATGATCATCATTTATTGATAGTAAATTACTTAATACTTACTATTACTCTCTTCTGTCCAGTCTCAGGTTTTCAGTGTGGTGTCACGTATAGGAGGAGAAAGTTTAGAAATAGAAAAGAAGAGTAGTTGTTTTGGAGGGAAAAAAAAACTGTTAGTTTGTTGAGAAGTAGTTATAGTTGTTGAAATTAGTCAATGACAGTTATCAAGTAATACTATAAATAGCTGTCATTCATGAAATTGAGATTCATTCTGAAATCAATAAAATCTCGGACTTCTTTCTCTCTAAATTTCTTCTCTCTCTTATTCTAATTCTCGTCCCTCTCTCTCTCTCTCTCTCTCTCTCTCTCTCTCTCTCTCTTCTTCCTCCTTTTTATTTATATTCTTCTAAACTCTCTGTAGTCAGTAGAAACCCTTAATTCTAGGTAACTACTAACAAATTGGTATCAGAGCCTGGTTCCTGTGGAGGGCTTTGATCCAGATCAGTACCAGGGGTGTCACGAGATGCCTAGAAGTCAAGTGGTGAATCATGAAACTGTTAAAATGGAAGAGTTGGAGGAAAAGGTGCGCAATTGGCAAGAAACTGCCGAGAGGAAGCTGGATCTGAAAATGGAGAAAATGGAGCAGAAATTAGATGATATGGGAAAAAAATAATGGAAGAGATGAAAAAAATGATGTGTGGGTTCTTTAATGAAAGGAATAAGGAAGTTGAGGTGAATAGTGAACATGAAGGACAGGGAAGTAAGGGGATCCTACCAAATCCTCCCAAGAAAACTGCTAAGGATCAATTCAGTACATCCTTTGCAGTAAACACTGATGATAATACAAGAATTTTGCCCAAGATTGAGTTGGTGACTTGTGATGGTAGTGAGCCTGGGGTTTGGCTTAGAAAGTGTGAAAAGTATTTTGAGATTTACAAGGTTTCTAAGGAGCAACGTGTGGGAATTGCTAGTCTCTTCTTGATTGATGAGGGAGATTATTGGTTTCAGAATTGGAGTAAAGGGAAAAGTGAAATGCTGTGGGATGAATTTGAGAGGGCATTATGTGCTAGATTTGCGGAAGAAGGAATGGAAGATGTTGTGGAGGAATTTATGAAGACAAGGCAGATTGGGAATGTAATGGAGTATTAGGATAAATTTGAGGAGATGAGGATAAAGATGGAGAGGGTTATGGCTTATCTTGAAGAGGGATATTTTCTGTCAGCTTTCATAGGAGGATTAAGGGATGAAATCCGTCCTATGGTAAGGATTGTTAGGCCTGCATCCCTTTCCCATGCATTTGAGATTGCAAAATTTGAAGAACAGTTATTAGAAAGCAACAAGAAGTCCACTTATCCCTCAAGATCCTATGCTGGTAATTTTAGATCTCAAACTTCAACTTATAACCCTTCCTTTAGAACCTCTCAATTGCATCAGAATTATCCTCAATTGACAAAACCCCCAAACAATGAAGCTAAACCTAATTTCACAGTCTCTAATCCAAAACAATCTCAGTCTGTCACTTCTAGCAATGCAGCCAATTCTCAAGCCTCTAAAACACCTATATCTACAAAACCTAACAACCAAACAAATGTGAGATAGCCCAAACCTTGTTATAGATGTGGAGAAAAATATTTTCCAGGGCATGTGTGCAAGCAAAAGACTGTTATGGCTTTATGTGGGAGTGATTCAAGTAGGGAGGAATGGATTGAGCAAGGAAATGGGGAGATTGAAAGGGAAGGCAATATTGAAGTTCAGCAATGGGAAGATGTGTTGGGTAGTATGGAGGAGGAGATGACACTTTCCCTTAATGCCATTGAAGGGAAGTTGGGGATTGAAACTATTAAGGTGAAATGTTAGTATTTGAATAGCGAGCTGCTGATTTTAATTGATAGTGGTAGCACCCATAGCTTTATTGATGCTAGAGTGGCTAGGGAATTAAAGCTACTTATGGTCCAAACTTCTGCAGTACCTATTTCTGTAGTTGATGGCAGAAAATTAATTTCATATTGCACTTGTTTTGAATTTCCTTGGAAGGTGGGAAAGCATAGATTTGTGTTTGATCTCAAATTGTTGGAGCTGGGGAGTTTTGATATTATATTGGGAGTAGATTGGATGAGGACTATTAGTCCAGTTTTATTTGACTTTGTAAACTCTAGAGTCACTTTCAAGAAGAATGGGAAGGAGATCACATTGTATGGGATCAATGATAAAGCTGTTACTTGTAAGATGTTGCAATGTGAAGACATTAATAAGATGTGGCAGAGGAAGGGAAAGGATTTCCAAAGCCCTCAATTTTATATTGAAGTGCCACTAATGCAACCACAACCAACAGAGCATTTTGAGTTGCCTGAGCTCTTTTCTGTGACAGCTGCAATTTCAGGTAATTCTTCTACAGATTATAATGAAATTCAAGGATTACTTGATGACTATAAAGATCTGTTTGAGGAGCCTAAGACATTGCCTCCTTTTAGAAACCATAATCACTCCATACCATTGCAGCCAAATACACAACCTATTAGTGTGAGACCTTATAGGTATCCACATTTCCAAAAGGCAGAAATAGAGAAGTTGGTATCTGAAATGTTGGCTAATGATGTTATTCAGCTTAGTACTAGTTCATATTCTTCACCTGTGTTGTTAGTTAAGAAAAAAGATGGTACTTGGAGGTTTTGTGTTGATTATAGGAAGTTAAATGATCTCACAATCAAGGATAAGTTTCCAATACCTATGATTCATGACTTACTTGATGAGTTACATGGGGCTGCTGTGTTTTCTAAAATAGATTTGAGAGCTGGTTACCATCAAATCAGAATGGAGCCTGTTGATATTCCCAAGACTGCCTTTAGTACACATCATGGCCATTTTGAGTTCAAGGTTATGCCATTTGGTCTTACAAATGCACCAGCAACCTTCCAAGTTCTTATGAATCATATTTTTCATCCTTTTCTAAGAAAATTTGTTTTGGTTTTCTTTGATGATATACTTGTCTATAGCCCAGACATTTCTACTCATGTCAAGCATTTGGAGGCAGTATTTCAAGTCCTAAGGCAGCAAAGGTTGTATGCTAAGATGTCTAAGTGTGCTTTTGCTTAAAGACGAGTATTTAGGGCATGTCATATCTGGAAATGGAGTGGCTACTGATCCTAATAAAATCAAAGTTATGGTGACTTGGCCTGTGCCACAGAATGTTAAAGAATTGAGAAGTTTTCTTGGCCTCACTGGTTATTATAGGAAATTCATCCATCACTATGGCTCTATTAGCAAACCACTGACTGAATTGTTAAAAAAAGATTCATTTCAGTGGAATTCAGCAGCTCAAGGTGCTTTTGATCACCTTAAAATTGCAATGTCTCTAGCTCCAGTCCTTGCACTTCCTGATTTTACAAAGCCATTCATTGTCGAAACAGATGCTAGCAGTTTTGGTGTGGGGGCAGTGCTGCAACAGCAGAGATATCCAATTGCTTTCATTTCAAAGGCATTTGGACCAAGAAATAAGGGTTTATCTGTCTATGAAAAGGAATTATTGGCTATTACATTTGCTGTTACTAAGTGGAGACACTATTTGGAGCAAGGGCAATTTTATATCAAAACAGATCATGAGTCTATCAAATTCCTCTTGGAACAGAGGCTACATACTAACTTGCAGCAAAAAGGCATTTCCAAATTATTAGGGTTGGATTACAAGATCTTGTATAGGAGAGGGGTGGAGAATAAAGTGGTTGATGCTCTTTCTAGGATACCATTGAGGGAAGCAGAGCAGGAATCTACTTGTATTGTCATTACAGTCATCCAGCCTGCTTGGATAAATGAATTGATAGCCAATTATGAAGGGGACACTCAAATTGGGCAATTATTGGCTCAATTAGCTATTGATAATAGCTCTCATCTTGGTTATGAATGCAAAAAAGGGATATTGTACTTTAAAGGCAGGTTGTTTGTGGGCCCTGCTACTTCACTTAGACAGAAATTGCTGGCCATCGATCATGACTCTCCTATGGGAGGACATTCTGGTATTCACCCTACTTACTTGAGGCTAAAAAGACATTTTTTCTTGCCAGGTCTTATGCAGGATGTGATCCAATGGGTTAAGAAGTGTGATGTGTGTGCCAGTGTAAAAGTGACCATAGCCTGCCTGGTGGTTTATTGCAGCCACTACCAGTTCCCACACAAGCCTGGCAACATATTTCAATGGATTTTATTGAGCAATTGCCTAGGTCTGAAGGCAAGGATGTTATTTTGGTAATTGTGTGTAGAATGACTAAGTATGGGCATTTCTTGGCTGTCTCTCATCCATACACTGCTGCTACTATTGCTAAAGTGTTTCTCAGTCACATTTACAAGCTTCATGGACTGCCTCTTTCCATTGTATCCGATAGGGACAAAGTTTTCACAAGTCTCTTTTGGAAAGAGTTATTCAAGTTGTCTGGGACTTCATTGCATTACACCGCTGCCTATCATCCTCAATCTGATGGGCAGACTGAGAGGTTAAATCAATGTTTAGAATGTTATTTGAGATGTATGACACATCATTTGCCTGCTGCTTGGAACAAATGGTTACCATTAGCTGAGTGGTGGTATAACAATACTTACCATAGCAGCCTCAAGATGAGTCCCTTTGAAGCTTTATATGGCTATCACCCTCCTGAAATTCATTTTCCCTTTCCTGATTCCACTCCTGTTCAGGCTGTTACTAATTTACTTCAGGAGAGACAGCATATGACAGAAATTATACGAGAGAATTTAACTAAGGCCCAACATAGAATGAAATAGCAAGCAGATAAGAAAAGAGCAGAAAAAGAGTTCCAGGTTGGAGATTCGGTATATTTGAGGTTGCAGCCTAACAGACAAGTTTCTATTGCAGTTTCAAGGTCACTCAAGTTATCAGCAAGGTGTTATGGGCCATTTCAGATAGTCGCTAAAGTGGGTGCAGTGGCTTTTAAACTGCAATACCTCCTTCCTCTATTGCTCATCCAGTTTTTCATGTTTCCTTGTTGAAAAGAAAGGTAGAGGACAATATCACTCCAATCTTGGACCTTCCAGCTTTACAAGAAGATCATACTTGGGAAGTGCATCCAGAGAAGCTTGCATATTAGAACTATTGAAAGAAATGGGATTCCAATTTTGCAGGGATTAGTTAAATGGCTACATTTCAGTGAAGAAGATGTAACTTGGGAGGACCAGTCATTTTTGCAAGCTCAGTTTCCATCATTTAAACCTTCTTGGGGTCAAGAAGGTTCTAAAGGGAGGGAAATTGTCACGTATAGGAGGAGAAAGTTTAGAAATAGAAAAGAAGAGTAGTTGTTTTGGAGGGAAAAAAACTGTTAGTTTGTTGAGAAGTTGTTATAGCTGTTGAAATTAGTCAATAACAGTTATCAAGTAATACTGTAAATAGCTGTCATTCATGTAATTGAGATTCGTTCTGAAATCAATAAAATCTCAGACTTCTTTCTCTCTAAATTTCTTCTCTCTCTTATTCTAATTCTCGCTCCTATCTCTCTCTCTCTCTCTCTCTCTCTCTCTCTCTCTTCTTCCTACTTTCTGTCTATATTCTTCTAAACTCTCTGTAGTCAGTAGAAACCCTTAATTCTAGGTAAATACTGACATGTGCTTAGGGCCACCCCTGTTATATGTTGATTCAACCTTGGTAGTGAATTTAAACTTTAAGCAGCATTATTACTTTTATAGTTTCTTATATGCTATATAAAATGTAATGCTACCATTGTTGATCTTGCAACAATTCATTTGGATTAGCATGTAACTTGTATTTTTAATGCTAATCTGATGAGAATGTTGTGGATATTACTTCCTCATTTCATTGTGAGGTTATAATGTGTAAATTTTCTGAAACACTGAAAATTGTTTACTCTTTCCTAAAGGTATTCTTCTTTCTTTTTCTTCTGTTAGCATCCCAGATTTCCCTGGATGCTCAATCTGACTTTTGAAGTTCTCACAATGGTATTGGCACTTTGTGTCGACTTCCATTGAACAGCTTTTGTACATATATGAGAATTTTCCTTTGCTCTACTTTCTGGTTATTGGAAGGAAAATATTTATAGGATGATGTTCTTATCGAAAGCTTTAGTCAGCATGTTTAAACCATTTGCACGTTTTAGCTGTCATGAGGAAGACCTTTTCAACTTGACTGATGCACACAAGTTTTTGTAATTGTCTCTGTACAGGAAGATAGTGAGAAGACTGGCAAGGTGACATCTGCAGGGATGTATTTCTTACATTTTCAAGTGTATAGAATGGATTCAACTGTGAATGCTGTATGAAGTCCTATCTTCATTTCCTTTTCCTCTTTGTATGATAGTTTTTCCTCTTGCCATGGCGGAAGTAATCATTTCCAACATGGTGGTGCAGTTAGCAATAGCCAAGGATCCTGATGCTGCTTTCTTTAAAAGATTGGAAGGTCTTCAACCTTGTGAGGTTTCTGAACTAAAAGCTGGCACCCACATATTCGCTGTTTATGGTCAGAATTGCTTATTTTACCCCTAACTTTTATTTGCTAGTTTTCGTACTGAATTCAAATTGGCCTGACATTGACTTTCACGGAAATTTTCCTAGGGGATAATTTTTTCAAGACTGCTTCCTACACAATAGAGGCAGTTTGTGCAAAATCATATGAAGACACCACGCAGAAACTCAAAGAGATTGAAGCGCAAATTTTACAAAAAAGAAATGAACTACGTCAATTTGAGACAGAATACAGGAAGGTAAAACTTTTTCTTTCCTAGGTGTAGCACATTTGGTAGTTCAGTGTACGTTTCCATGATATGCACTTGGCTATGTTTTGTAGGCTTTGGCGCGCTTTCAAGAAGTAACCAGCAAATACAGCCAGGAAAAGCAATCAGTATGTTTCAAAGCCTTGATGTTCCTTAATAGGTGTTTTCATTCTGAATGAGTGCTGTATTTCCTGACTTGACATGCACATCTGGACACGAATGCTTGCCTGCATATAAGCATTCCATATACCATAAAACACCTTTGAATAGTTACTCTGAGCTGAGTTGATTGCAAAAAGGGAATGCGATCATCTCCTTGCTGAGCAATGGCAGCTCTCTCTCTCTCTCTCTCTCTCTCTCTCTCTCTTTCTTTCCTTATCTAGTCTACAATCTCTTGCCAGCTATTGTGTACTCTAAAATTTGTCTTCTCAGTTAATATTTAGTATACGTGGATGATTTCAAAAAAAAAAAAAAAAAAAAGAGTAATATTTAAATGTTTAAAATCTACTAGATTGGAATAACCTGTCTCTATGATCTGTTCTTCACGCCTACTGCCTATTTTCTTCTCTCCTGTCTTCTTTCTTTCTGTTCAATGTTTGAATGGCCATAGCCTAGTTGACAATATTATTTTAGTGTGTTTATTTTATTGTTTAGCCAACTCTGTAATTTTTGTTGCCCCACTTAGGTGGATGAACTGCTAAAACAGCGGGATAACATACATTCTTCGTTCACTGTAATGAGGACGGTCAGTAATTTAAGTAATGGAAGTACAAGCAAAGTTCTTGGTGAAGATTCAAAAGCTGAGAGTCCAAGGGAAGATGGAAGTGATGGAAAGGATAAATCAGGCAAGAAGAAATGGTTCAACTTGAACCTTAAAGGATCCGATAAAAAGCTTGGTTGAAAATGGTGTTTAGATGATTTTTACTACTTGGTAGGTTTGACCGGGTTAATTATTACTGCATTAAATTCTAGGGCCACCGATTTGTTGCACTCAAAGTTTGTCTTGTATTAGTTTTGTTCTGTTTATTTTTCCTTACTAGGGTTTTTTCCGAGGTGTTTTTCTATGGCATGCTACCATATGGTTCTATAAGTTTCAGTTTTTGAAGGCATGTGTGTATAATTTCAATTCATATTTTTCATAGAATGCGTTTCTTGTCCCTGTAGCTCAGGTAGCAACTTTGAATATATGTTGTAATACTTTTTTTTCCCCGGTAATACATTCATTTCTTTTTTATTTTGTAAGAAATTCTTGCCAGACTTGACTCTTTGCTGATCATTTTGTGTTGAATCTCATGTATTTAACCTGAAGGGTACTGTCAAACAAATACGTAGACCTACAGGAACATTTCCATGAATGAGATGAATTTTGGAAGGCTGCAAGTAGGCTGGGGCACATAAACAAAAATTTTGTTTTTTTACATTGATGGTTTGGTCGATTTTATTAGCTCTTTATTATTATTATTATTATTATTATTATTATTATTATTATTATTATTATTATTTCTCCAATCAATTCTGAAATATAGATTAAAAATTTATAGATGCTCATCATTTAATAAATTTAGAGCATATTGGGTAAATTATAGTTTATTGAATGAATTTTGAAATCATTGTCCATTGAATTTTTAATTGTGTTGTAAAAAGGATAGGACTCTAAATGAATGGATGATGGTGATTTCTCATTACATTATTTTGTCAAGTGGGTGATTGTTTTATTAAATATGCAAAGATAAAGTAGATGAATTTGATCATTTAATTGTATTGTTTTCATCAATTTCTTAAGAATATAACAATTGCTCCAGTATTTATAGTTCTTGCAAGTCAAGAGGAGACCTAACGTTAGGAGGGTGGCGATTGCTTTCGGGTTTTGAAAATAACTTATCAAATAAAGCTGGTTATATAGTCAACTAATTAATATCAACAGGATAATTTAATTGTAGTGCGTTTTATATGTTTTTCTCTTTAACTTCACAACTTCTCATCTCACCACAAATACAATAGGATGATCTAGCTGTCATTTGTACTTGAAAGTATATTTATATTAAAAAGTTTTGGCTGTTTGAAACAACTTGTTTATTTTTAGTAGAGATTTAGCATAATGAAAAGTGACTAGATGTCCAACTACCTCAATCATGTTCAAGCGTAAATATTATATGTTTCCTCAAACTACAGAATATGAACTTCAGCCATGATGTGACTTCATGTTCTTGTGAATTGAACACATATTCTTGATCAAAATTTCATTTAGGAGAAGTTAGAGAATGGATCAAGAGTCTTCACAAGCAATTACTTGAGGGCATACAAATTGAGTCAATCTTAATTTGTTTTCTGGCCAAAGGTTATGAGGATGGAATAGCGACAACAACTAAACTTTAATCTCAAATTATAAAATTGGCAGGAACATTAGAACAAAGTTCTGTAAGGAAGAAGAAAAATAGATTGCAGGATTAGACTGATGTTAATTGTTAAGTTGAAGTTAGCATCTCCAAATTTAGTATTTTAATGTATAGTTCCCACTATATGCCGGTATTGTTGCCTTGATAACCCAACAGAATGGTTTAAACACTTGGAGAAGATAATGACAATAAGAAACACTAAATATATTAAACTTGCAATTATGGGTTTTACTAATTGCACCAAAACACACAATCTTAGATTTATCTATATGTTTAGGCAACCAATAAAAAAATTGGTGGGGATGACTTACTGTGTACACACAACTTGAACTGGATTTCTTTTAATCAAACAACTAATCTTGACCTCTGTTCTTAATTAATTTAAAATCAAGTGTAGTTATGGATAGACCCTTTGCATCTACTTGGATTTTTCCAACAGACAAAATTCTTCCAGAATTCAAGGGTTGTTCATTTTTAAGGGTATTATTCGTTAACAAATTATGGGAATGCTTGAACCCTTATTCTAAGACCAAGTCCCACATGCAAATATGCAAACCTTTTGTTAAGGAACTCTATATAAAATTGTTTTAGGGTAGACGCCCCTAAATCTGTCTTCCGTCTTTTTTTTCTTTGTTCAAGTGGCAACAGTTTGCTGGACAGCCCCACCTCTTACAGAATTATTTTTAAGACAATTAGGTAACAATTTAAATATTAATTGAAATTCAATCAATTAAAAAAAAAAAGAGCAAAAACATTATTGTTCTTGCTTCCTTCATGTGAGACAAAAAGATATTTAGAATAGATGAATAACGATACAAGGGTAGTGTGAATGGAGTCCTTGTATATGCTAAAAAATGTCAAATGGGCAGCAGAGATCATAGGCTAATTGGTAGCAACCATGTGGCAAACAACTGTCTAATATATACAAGAAGAATTGAGACTGTAGAATTCATGATTCCATGAAGAAAATGTTTGCTTTAAAAATTGTCATATCATGTGCAGATGTCCCCCAATACATGCCTGTGGGTTATATGTTATGTGGTGTGTTCGTGTAGCCGTCTAGGTGTCTCACTTTATTAGCAACCAAACCACATTTGTTTTGTCTCATTGATTGACCAAAGTCCCCTAATCCAAAAACCCATTTCACGGACCTTTAGTTAGTGTCCATTTTTCTTGTATTTTTATGTTTAAAGAAGATGGTTTTTTTTTTTATTATTTTTTTTTCATAACCCAAAAGCTTGATAGAATTCCTACAATGATTTACTATAAAAAAAGGAATTAGATGTAGCCATTTTAGACTGTAATCTAGGGTTAACATCATATGCACATAAAATAATGATTAATCAAGTGGTTTTATTGAGAGGAAGAGAAAGAAAGAGTCACCTCACATGACTTAAAGCTAACTCCACCCAACCTCACTTGAATTTTATATGTATATGTAATTGAAAAAACAAATAGGTAGTGTCACTTGGAGAGCTTATTGAGTCACACCCATAATGTTTGGATTGTTAAAAAATGCTTTGAACATATCCATAAAAGGGATTTCCAACTTGGAAACTAAGTCTCTATTGGGGCTAACTTTTTATCCTTTATGGATCCTTCCAAAAGTAATGGTTGCATAAAGAAACAAAAGATGATTAGAAAGTTAATGGAGTTGTAAGATGATGGGATCATGTCTAAATTAAATCTTTCTTTAATTAATGTTTATATTGTTTCATTGGTTAATTTTCCTTGATAAGCACAACTTGGTGGGCCATATTTGGGATTTGGGTAATCTTAAATGATAATATCGGCATCATTTCAATCAACAACAAAGTAAACATGATTAAGCCTCCTAAAAGTGTTTTTATACGAGATGGTGGAAACCCATTACATTAAGAAAAAAAAATTATTTTTTAAAAAGCCATTTTCTATTAAATAGTTCCATAAATATATAAAAATTTTATAGAAAATATAAATAATAAAAATTAAAAATATACAAAAAAAAAATTCTATAATTCATCATTGGGCCATTATAATTAATAAAAATATTTTTATATTAGGACAATTGTTCAGCAAGGAACAAGAAGCCTGTGGCAGTGGGATTGGACAATTCTTTCCCCACCCGGTGTTAAAAATTCTTCATGGAGATGTGGGTCCATTGCCCCCATTTTTGTACATGTGGTCCCAAGCGGGATGGGCCCTATCAAAGTTTGCTCTTGAAACAGTAAGAAGGCAAGTAGATGAAACTTCACATGTATCTCCCTCCATTAGTGGAGAAATCCTTGTGCCTATGTCCATTTTCCACCCACCTTCTTACCAGTGTGTGCGTCTCCCTGCCATGGTCCCTACTCTCTCTCTCTCTCTCTCTCTCTCTCTCTCTCTCTCTCTCTCTCTCCCTTCTTCTACCTATCATGGATTTTGTAAGTGATATATCTAAATATATTTAATGCGTTTTGGTCCCACATTTGTTTTTCTTCTTCAATCAAGACAATCTTTATCCATTTTCAAGAAAATATGTAGATATAACAAAACATAACTGAAAAACTAAATTATACTATATACATAATTCATACTCGAAATTGAAATCTTATATTTTTTCAAAATGAAGAGATCAAACAAATTAAAATCTTGTTGATATATGAAAACATAAACTTTTGAAGTTAGGGTTAGGGTTCACACATAAACCCTATAAATACAACTGCAGGCTTGTGTGTAAATTATGTTTGAATTGATTAGAAGCAATATTTGAGAAATATATATGAAGGGCAGGGATTTAGCAATACAATAACTTTTTTTTTTTTATTTGTTAAAGTATCTCTATATCTGTTCTGCAATTCATATAAAACTAATCTTTTTGAATTTGTAGGTGTTCTTCTTAATAATGCCTTCTTTAAGGATTAAATTTAAATTTTCTCCTTCAAAGTGCAGTGGTTAACACTGCACCATGTTAGTAATAGTACAATAACTTTAACTTAATTGGAGACACAAAGATGGTCCCAACAACCATAAATCGATATATGTGGGTGAAATGTTTAAGCTTTATGAGTATGACTAGTCAGTACTCACTTTTAGTTGAGGTAAGTTGAGTACATTTTCCTTTTGAGTGACACCAGCTTCTTGAGCCCCATGGTGTGGGTGACAGTGGCCCAATGTAAGCTCTTTGCTGTTTATTTCTAACCTTCCCAAGAGTAAGAAAGAAAAAAAAGACCTAAAGGAAAAAATCATTGGATCCAACATAATAAAGCAAAAAAGGTGGTTAGGTTTTATTATAAAACCATATTTCTAAACTAATGGAGATCCTAATCTAAGTCCTAATCTATTTGCATCATTATTTCAAGCATCCTACAAAATTAGGGTTATGGGTCCCTCATATGTAAATGATTCATGATAACTATCCCATTTAGTCTATATATAAAACTTGATTAGTTTCAATAATTATTTACTTAAATATATATATATTAAAATGGATTCAAAGTTATTGGTGATGGTTATGGAAGTAATCATGATTAATTATCAAATCCAACGGTCGAAAAAGAAGCTAAGCTTTCAAGTAGTACTCAAAGATGTTGAAAGATTATGAAATTGATATAGAGATTGATAAAGATTATGAATTCTTATATAGGAAAATTTGACAAAGTGAAAGAAGGCTTTGAATAGAACACACATGAGAAAGAGGAGACATGGTGGGGCATTGCTTTGGAGTTGTGATCAAGACTTTCCAAAGAGCTGTATATACCTTTTGAATATTAATAATTCATCATCATAATAATATTATTATTAATATTTCTTAAGCTCTTTCGAGTGGATTATTACAAAACTACAATTATATTATAGATATATATAACCTCTCTCTCTCTTATAGTTAGTAAGATTCGGAGAGATCTCTCAAAAAGAAGGAAAAGCATTTAGTAATATAGATTTCAACGTCAATCACGCAAACATCCTAAATAATTATTCATCTTGCACGTAATTGTAGGCCCTTTCTGATAGTTGTAAACACCTGATGTGATCAACTTTCAATTTTTCTTTTCACATAATAATAAAAATATCATATTTTATATTAACTTTTATTAAATGATTTCAATATTCAAATCGTAATCGATAAGTTGAATAAATTTATTCATTAAACAAACTCATTTTTCAAAGTATACAGAGAATCAAGTGTATTAAACTCAATAAAAAGAGAGTATTTTTTTTATTAATTAGATTAATTTTGTTATGGAGCATTATAATATTATTAAAAATTAATTTTAGTGTATAAAAAAATATTTAAATTCATCATGTTATATAAGAGTATATCTTTAAAATTATTAAAAAAAATTACATCTCAATATGGATTAATTAACTTTAAAAAATCCTGATTTAAAAGAGAATATATATATATATATATATATATATATATATAAAATTTTCGAGGTTCATTGTTTGCTCTGAAACATGCGTATCTAGTTTAGATATGCGCTATAAATACGATGGTGACACGTGGGGTCATCAACAAGTGATTAATATGGGACTTCTAAACGGTGTTCGCTCCTTAAATGCAGCCCGTAGTGCAGGGAAAACTATGAAAGTATATTAACGTTTTGCATGCATGAAGTTTTTGACTTTTTATGAGAGAGAGAGAAGGGTGGCCGTGGTGGTGGTGGTGGTGGTGGCGGCGCTGCTGGTGTTATTGTCGGCGGCTCCTCAGATCGAGCCAAGCAACTTCAAGTTCAGCTAAGGCTTGAAATCATGGAATGAACCTGAAAGGGCTAAAAATGAAAATTTAGTGAAATCTTTTCCTTCTTTATGTCCTAGTTGATACCTTCTTTACTGCATATTTATTATTCTCTCTCATAAAGGTATATTCATTTTTTTTTACTTATCTTAAATATTAATTTATTTTTTCTTTTAAAATATAGTTTCTTTATCTTTTTATAAAAATATTTTTTTTTCATTTATCTCAAATTATTTTTTAAAATAGTAATCAATTTAATAATATATCTCTATTTAATATATATTAAAAAATTAAAATTCATTAATTTGAAAATAATTTAATAATATGGTCGGTTATTTTTAATTAAATTAAATATTTTTAATTATATTAAATATATTTTCTTAAATTATGTGAAAATAGAAGTAGATTTATTTTTATGGACCAAAAGAGTATGAAATACACTAATACATCACTATTTAATATGCAATAAAAATTAAATCATTAATTTCAACGATAATTTAATAATATAAATTATTTAATTTTTAATAAAACAATATGAGTTAAGGATATATTTAAAAAAAATTAATAAAACTTTTTAAATATATTAACTATTTCTTAAATTATGTAAATATAAAAATAGCATATTTTCATGGGACATATAGAATACTAAATAAGCACTCACAATAAATTTAACCAAATAATACGCTTCTTAATTTACTAAAATTTTAAATATCTTCTAATTAATTTTAAAATTCTTTAAATTTTTATGAAAAGTTATTATTAATGATTAAAAAGCGAGACATTTATATTGAAATCATTAAGAAAGAATTTTTAATTTTTTTTTTATAATTACAATGAGAAACATTCTCGGATTAACATAAGTGCATTAAAATTAATTTTTTAGAGCAATTTCAAAGATATACTTTTACATATCAATTTAATATATTTAAAATTATTTTAAAATAATTCTAGAATATTTATAATAAAATTAATTAATAAGAAGAAAAAATCTCATTTTATAAAATATATATTCGAATCATATTTAAATTTTTACCCATTTTTATTAGAGCGTATTTATTCTATGAGCAGCTAAAATGGTCACAATTGGTGGTGACCAATTAAGTTTCTCAGAGTCTAGAACATGTTTTAAAAATACTTGCAGGCACTAAATGATTTATAAACTAGAGATGTGGGTGCTTGGAGTGTTTGTTTTAAATTACTGTATCGTAGTAACATGTGATGCTGCCAAATCTTAAACTATTGGAATTTTCTATATTCTGAGCACAGTAGGAAAAAGAGAGAGAGAGAGAGAGAGAGAGAGAGAGAGAGAGAGAGAGAGAGAGTAAGGGTAATTTTTAAAGCAAGAAGATCAGTCGGCGAGCAGAGACATGGGCTTCACGGCGTCTTATTGGAGATCGTTCCACTACTGCGGACTACTTACTACAATTTGATCTTAAGGTCAAGAGCATAGATATAAAGATTACAAAAGTAACCATTTTTTGACAGAGAAAACAATTTAATTAAATAAAAAAAATAAATCTTTGGTTAATTAAATACTAATGTTTATGGACAAAGGCTGGCACCACCATTCTAGTAGTAAGGTACGTGTCATGTATAAAGTGCTTAGGATCTGTTGTATCCATTATGTGTGAGTTGAGTATTTGTACAGCCAAAGTCTCTTTCTTTTCAAAAATAATAAAAAAAGGAGTCTTTAGCTGAGCAAAAACAGATTTGTTAATCTCTAATTGGCTGACTTAAACTATATAATTCTAATTAACAGTGAAGTAGTACTGTATACAAGTGGCCCAGATCATTATCATCATCGTCATCATCAATCACCAGTTTCCTCTTTTTCCAACTGAATTGCAATCAGTTGTCTTCTCAAAAACTTGGTGCAAAAGAACCCTCCGAGAAATCTACGTGTTCAGATAGTCTCTGCTCTTGTTGGAGAAAGGAAGATGAAGTCTTCAGATGATGGGATTTGGGAGAGAAAATATGTACATGGAGGGTCCACTTTCGGATGATGACCTAGTCAACCAATTCAAAAAAACCCTCAAGTGAATTTCGATGGTACCCAATTTCACCATCAAGTTGAAATACATCAAAATAATAGAAAATTCAAGTATATAGCTTAATTTAAAAATTAAGATTGTTATAAAATTTTAATCTTTTATATTTTTTAGATTAATAAATAGTTTAGTTTTAATTTTTTTTAATATTAGAAATTGTTTGAAAAAGGATGCTTCTTGGCCTATGGAATTAACACACAAACTCTCACTAATCTAATAGTTTGGATGGCATATGCATATAGTTAGGCCAAGCTTAATTAATGAAGTGAGAAAAACCCTAAATTATCCTCCAATCACATGCAACACATTCTTAATCTCACATTGATGAAGATAATAAGGAAAAGACAAAAGTATAAACTACAGAAAATAAATTACCATATTATGTCATGATGAAGTAATGGGGCTTTTGCTAGTTTAAATGTGTAAATATAAAACAAAAGGGCATTCTTGCAAATTTAGAGAGAGAGAGAGAGAGAGAGAGAGAGATAGAGATAAATTGGCGAGACAAGTGCAAATCCTTTGGGTCCCCGAGTGTTCTTGGGTCGTGTTCCCAAATACCATCACATACTTTCTTCTCCTTGGGATGTCCGCAACCATCTCTCTCTCTCTCTTTCTCTCTCTCTCTACTGTATCCCATTTCCTTGAAACTCTTTTTTTTATTCTGTATATATACCCCACTCATGCAACATCTCCTTCCACAAGTTACATCTTCATTTTTCCACCTCTCTCTCTCTCTCAGAAACCACTGTTTTTTTTTTTTTCGACTTCAATTCGTCTATCTAAGATGGATGAGCTAGATTATCAAATAAAACCAACCTCTACCACGACACGCTTAAAACTCTTTGGCTTCAGCGTCTCTGAAGATGATGAACATACAGCTGACTCCATCAAGACTTCTTCTTGTACTTCCCTAGACGCAGCTGCAACTGCTGCTGCTGCTGTTGCTTCTTCTTCTTCAGGTGAAAGTAGAAAGTACGAGTGTCAATACTGCTGCAGGGAATTCGCCAATTCACAAGCACTCGGTGGCCACCAGAACGCACATAAGAAAGAAAGACAGCAACTCAAGAGAGCCCAAATGCAAGCTACCCGAAACGCAGCCGCAGCTGCAGTATCCTTCGGTAGAAACCCCATGATCTCAGCCTTTGCCCCGCCGCCTCATCTCTTGGCTCCTGCTGGTCCGGTTGTAGTCCCGGCTGCAGCTCCTTCGTGGGTTTACTTGCCAAGGCCGGCGGCGCCTTTCCACGTCTCACATGGATGCGTGTTTCCCAGTGGAGGAGGTGGTGGTGGGGGCGGGAGTGGGTTTGGTGGTGGGAGGGGTGTTGGTGGATTGCAGTATAGTGGCGGGGCAGGTGATATGAGTTTATCGAATGGGCTGCAACAAGTGCAGAGTAGGGTCCATAATGGGCGGGTAGATGGACCGTTCTCGAAAGTGGACGGTGGACCAACCTTTGATGAAGCATTGGGATTGGACTTGCATCTTAGTCTTGCTCCGGCCGAGCCATGACTTTGTTCTCGGACGGTCACCTTCTCTTCTGTACATTTTTCACATTTTATTTATTTATTTTTCCTTCTCCTTCTTCTTTTGATGATGGAAGTGATGATTTGTTTTGACCATCTCACAATTTTTCTTCTTTTTTTCTCTTTAATATTTATCCTTTTTCTAACTAGCTTTCACATTTGATAACTAAATTTTTGATAGTCTAACATAAAGAGATTCTACGCTTAAGGCTTTGTTTTTTTTTTTTAAAAAAAAATAATATTTCATATAAGAGAGCCAGATTTGTGAGTGTGAAAACAATTTGGTTGTGAGAAGAGTTTCAGAAATTGGAATTCATGATGCTCTTGCGAAACTTCACATTCTTCCTTCTTTTTATCTTTTTTTTTTCTTAAGGAGTTCAAATGTTATCACATAGAGTACACATGAGATGCTTCATAGTTTTGTGATTTTAGCACTCACTTGAAAAGTTCTTTTTTTTTTTTTTTTAATTACATATCAGGACGAATGATTAAAAATATTCAAATAACAAAATGTTTAATGATGTCAAAAATACTGATATAGTATATTAAAAATTATTTTTTATTTAATGTCTTTTTTTTTTTTTATAGATCTCATAGACAAAAACTTTTTCTTTCCTTCTCATTCTCTCTCTCCAATCAACCCTAACACCCCAAAAAGAAAAAATTCCTAATCTCTCTTTTCTTTGAAATCACAAATCTCAAGGCCCTAACCCTGCTTCATCGCTGCCTTTCTCTTTTCCATTTCGATCAAGTTTAATGATTTTATACATGCGAAATGCGCTTTTTTTCGCAATTCTATCTAGAATGGCAAATCAAAAAATTGAATACATTGAAATGAATTATTATTCCTCCTAAAGGAAGAGATGGCTTCTGGTCTAATATAGACCACTAAAGCTAGGGCAAAAAGGTTATCTATTTCAACATCTTGACTTCCTAATCAACAGCCTTAGTTTCTCGCAAATCAAAATGTAATCAATGGAAGGATTTGGAAGGAATGATTTTCAAAAGAATTTGATCATGCAAAGGAATGGAGGGAGGCACAACTATAACAGATTTAAATTCATTATGTTTAATTTGATTTTGGATTATTGAATATAGTCACTTTAGATTCATTATGTTTGATTTGATTTTGATTTTGATTTTGATTTCAATATATTCACTTTAGATTCACTGTAATAAATCTAGACCAACGAGCTTTCCTCAAAACACCCTACTTAAAATCTGGTATGCTAATTGAAAATGAAATGCCATACAATGTGTTACATGAAATGCCTAAGAATAATTTGTACTTCTGGAACTGGAATAACATGCTTTCTAGGTGATGGAATAATGAAATATTAAAGGATTAATTTATCAAAATACAAGGATTAACTTATAAATAATTAATTACTGATGAATTATTTATGAAAGTACAAAAACAAATTTGTAAAAAATAAAATTTTTTTTCAAAACTTTAAAATAATTTATTCATAATTTTAATAATTATAATTTAAATATTACTTTTAATTATTAAAATTTTTAATTTAATGAAGCTCGTGTACTGACAATGTGAAAAAAATTTCAACAACATGAAACTATACATTTTGAATTAAAACGAAAAATTTTTCTAAACCCTAAATATTAAAATTAACGTGAAACTATTAAAGTGTACTTTCCTATTTGATAACTTGAATTATGAAACAGGTTTTCAATATGTCAACTAGATAATTGTAAATACCAATTTTATTGTTAAATACAAATATCCTTTATCTGTTGATATGAATCCAGAAATAATATATTTATTTGGCAAGAAAGATGAGAGGCATCCCATGATAGAGCAGGTGATATCATTTTTGTTATGTGGGGGTCCAAATATTTCATGTCAGAGTTTGCAAATTGTTGCAAAATTAGTGAGGAAGAAGAAAGCTTCAACTTGATTAAACTTTTTACAATCTCCATTTTCATCACAACTATGTTTATTAGTCTACATATCAGATTTGCTTGTTAATATAAATAAAGAAAAAGTTGGACTACAGAGCCTTGATTTTCTTTTAGAATAAAATTAAAGCTTATTCATGTGAGAGGGAAAAAAATGTAGCTGTTTAATTAACTTAGATTAAAGAAGCATTTGAGCAGCCATAACAGGAATTAATTATCTTGTTTTCTGTATAAATATCCTGTTGGAGATGTACTGGATTATATATGGACAAGACATAAAGATAACTCAACATCATTTCTTAGTGGAAATTAAGAATCAGAAGAAGAGAGCATTAATTAGGAGGTTCGAGTTACTTTCTATTGGAATTGATTGCTATCCTAAACATCAATCACCTAAGAGAGAATCTGTTGAGAAAAAAAAAATGATGGCAACAATTAATGGATTCTTAGCAATGTGGTTCTCTACATATCAGCAGCTAGCTAGCTGCTTTAGGGTAAAACAAATCTTACGTGAGAACAAGATAATGCAAACCCAGTGAAGCACTTAAAGCCATCCTTCTAGGGTTTCCACCAAATTAAGCATCTGCTTTAAGCAGTCAATAAAGTCACTTGCCACTGTTTGATTCTATAACCCTTTAAATGTCAACATAATCATGATTAAGATTGGTGCTTTAGGAGATTAATTTATGGCGTGCACACACACATTTATAAAATATAATATTAGATGTTAAATTTGTAAAGGGGTGCTTTTAAATGGTATGCAGGGTGAAAATTTCAGTTTGAAAATTTTTTTTGTTTGTCAATATGGTGAGAGCTACTCATGAGATGAAAGTTGTAAATTTATTTTATAATTTATTAAGTGTTTGTACCTTATTATTATTCATATCATGTCAGGATTTATTTAATTAAAAAAAAAAACAAGTATAAAGATATTCAAAGATGACATATAATATGTTGTTGAAATGACAGTAATATAGAAATTTTATTTTAATTATTAAAAATGAAAAGAGACCAGTTATTATCAAGAAAATTATTATACTCTATTTAGATTATCTCTGAATTGAGGATTTTAATTGTTCATAATATTTATATTTTTTTTATAAGAAAATTATGATGTATTTATTTTTATAATTCTTATCAAAAAATTACCAAATTTAAAAAAAATAAAGAAAATGACATATAATATATAACCAACGCAAACCTTGATAGCTAATGTGTCACTTGGCAGAATATATATAGTACATGGGAGGAGAATATAAACAAAAGGATGAGATAAAAGATTGGTTGCTTTTAGGGGTTTTCCTTTCGCTTTGTTATTCAATTTGATGCCTATAATGGGGTACAAGAATGATCATAAATTTCAAAACTTGTGCACTTTGAAAATGTTTTTTCTTCTTTAGAAAGTTTTTTTCTTTTTTAGACTTTTTGATTGTAGCAATTTTTTTTTTCGATATTAATAAAAAACGTCATTATATTAGAGATATTTTCGACGCTAATAAAAAAATATAATCATATTAGAAAAATTCTCGAAGTTAATAAAAAATATCGATATATTAAAAATACTGTCGATATTAGTAAAAAAACGTTGAGATATAAGAAATATTCTCGATGTTAATAAAAGAAGTATATGCATATTAGAGTTTTCCACAACTTTAATGTTTATTGGCAGAATTAAACCATTTCCACAACTTTGTCTATACCAATTGTTGCGGCAGAACTCACAATAAATCAAACCTATTCCCACAACTTTGCCTATACTAGCTGGGATTGGGCCCCAATATTTCTTTTGCTTCTTCAATGCCTTTGAAACAGATGTTGACATGCACTTCCATCTAACCAATAAAATCCCATTCACTAAAACTTGGTCACTAGTGGAAGTCACCTTTCAATGAGCTTAATTAGCCCACATGTTAGCATATACTAAAGCCAAAATGAGGGCTTAAGCCATCATTTTATTCCTTTATCACCATTTTCCAATCAAGTTTTCATTGCTTAATAACCATGATCAAATCAAAATATTGGCAATGCCTAGTTTAAGAAGTTTGCTCATTCAAACATGAGTGGATGGACTAATCAAGTATATGCTTATTTTAAAGCATCGATCCCTAGCTTGAATAGATTAATTAAAAAGCAATTAGATTTCTTTTAAATAAATTTGCCATTTTTATCATGAAACCTTTGAAACAACTAATTAAAAAGCATTCTAAAAAAAAAAACTAATATCCAACAAATTAGAATAATTTTTACTAGTTATTCTTCAATTTTGGAGGTGCTTCACTTTTATCCCTTATTTTCATTTTGTTACCACAAAATCCTTAAGTTTAAAAAATGTTACACTAAAAAATCTGATCAAATTTTCAATAAGATACTTAAATGAATGTGCCATGCACGTGTCAACAAATAAAGTAAAAAAGAGAAATGCCATGTGGAAAGGGGCTAGTGAAATGTGTTATATAGGTAGATGGAGATCGGTAAGGGAAGGGAGGGGAGGTCTAATCCGTGAGAAGAAATTGTGGCAAATGAGTTATAATGATAATTTCTTTTTTATTTTAATTTTTGATAGTATGGCACTGTCACGTCAGTGTCTTGTTTGAGAATTAATAGGATTCTTGTGTAAGAGATTTTTGTGTAATATTTTAAAATTTAAAAATTTTATGATAACAAAATAAAAATGAAAAACGAAAATAAAATATCTCATAATTGAGAGACAACTGATTAAAAATTACCCAACAAATTAATTGAACTCTTTTTCATCGTTAAATTGATCATAAATTAGAGCACAGAATAATATTCTCAATGTGGGTATTCTTTAATTGGATTGCCTTATCCCTTCCAATATATTGCTGAAGTAGAGAGTCATCAATTCACAATTCAATAAGTGACATGTAGATTGGTTATATATTTAAGTGCAACCATTGCTTTTTCCTAGATAATGACTCCAATAAACACTATGGACCTCTGGTGGATATATCATAACCAGTTATATTTCATCTCTTACTTTGCCATCATCATTATCATCTCTTCAGTTTGATTTTGCTCTATATGAACACTAAAAACCTACCCATTTATGTCCCTTTCTTCCACAAAATTAAAATTTCATTGGTGGGTGTAAGGGCAGCCCACTTGTTTCGTGCTACTAAAATATATATAAGTTTAACGAAAATTAATTATTTCGCATGCACACTGCACTAAAATTTATACATGCAAGTAGACTAGAGAAAATTAAAGGGTGAATGTTAATAAAATCCAACCTAATAATTTTATTTGATAGTTTATTTTTATCGAGTATTGTGAGGAAAAAAAAAAAAAAATATATATATATATATATATATATATATATATATATATATATATATATATATATATATATGAATTAATACTCACTTTCCTTAACGCCTTAATTAGAGTTGCAAAATGAATTAATAGGTTTTCTTTAAAAAAAATGGCGGCAGCCACCCCACTAATGATAACTTGATATTATTAAATTTATTATTAAATGACAATCTGACTAAAATTCTCAAGTGTCTATTTTCTAATTAAATTTGATAGTTCTAATTTAGTAGACAATTAAATTATTAATAATATTATTGTTATTAATAAAAATAGCTGATAATTATATAAAAATCTATTTCAAAATAAAAGGTAACATAGGTAGAATTTCATTTTTATACTGAATTTCATGATATGAATAATATCACAATAAAATAATCCAAATCGTAAATTAGTGGGGTGGTCCAAATATTATATTAAAATTTTAAATTTTTTTATATTTTTTATATTTAAAATTTTTAATTTTTGACACTCAGGTAAACACGATTTAAATATTTAATATGAACACTCTCTCTTGATATAGGCATGATACACATGATGGAACATTGGGGACACTAAATTTAAGGTGTATTGACGATTTTAAGATCATGTCAAAAACTTAATTCAACTCAAAAGTCTAAATTAATGGGAGGATGAGACCTAAAAAATATATTTAATATTTTTCTTATATAGTTGATAAGTATATTTCTTTTTGTATTATTAGTTATTTGTAATTGTAATTAATTTTAATGTCTTATTTAATTTAAACATACATATTTTTTAAAAGAAATAACTATTTGTGAAGTATAATTATTTGCTGGATTGGCTACACCCAAAAAGAAAAAATCAATGTGAACAAAATCCTAGTACTTATTATAAGATGTGAGACATTATAGGAGTTTTCTTATCTCTCTCTCTACTTTTAGAGAGAGAATATTTCTCTCAAAGTTTTTCTTTGTCGTTTCTCTCGAATCGTCAAGCTTTTCATCTGTTGAAGGCTTCCCTTGCCCTTCAGGGTAAGGAATACTCGCCTAACTGTGGTTTATCCCTCCTGCAATTGGGTTTAGAGTAAATAGTCTTTTAGGTGTTGTTTCTTGCAGACCTATGAGTCTTCATGGTGAGGGTGATAAGGAATAGATCTGTGTAGGGATTGCCATGGTCGAATCAGAGAATCGTTGGCCTTTCATGGTTGGGGATGAAATCTGGTGGGGATTAAAAAAGCTATAGGTGGTAGGTCCTTATGTCGTCCAATGTCCCCTTTTGACACCGATTCTGTTGTTCTCGACGGGTGGCTCAGCAAGGAAAGCTCAGATCTTTGAAGGGCTCATTGTCTTCTCAAGCGACATGAGAGAATGATTTGGCTACTAGAGTGCTCTCTTTGTTTATAGGTATCTCTGTGTTGATATTCTTTGTTTTGGGTTTGACTGGGTTTTGGTGTTACTGTGTAGTATGATCCATAGATATGGGGTTTGCCTATGGGTGAACTTTCAATCTTCTGATGGTGCCATATGGTAAAGCTATAGTTAAGGGTTCTATTTCATCTTCTTCAGCATGTTCTTGAGATTTCCTCTTGGGTTTAATTCAAGAAGACAACAACTTGAGTTCTTGAATTTCATCAAGGATGAGGATAAAACTATGGAGAGGGAGAAGACGAAGGGTGGCCGGCACAATAGGAAGAAGACTCATTTTCTTCTTCCTTATCTTCACTTAAATATCTCAATTAATATTAGTGAGCAAATATTGAATTCTAATTAGATAATTAAAATTCTTGTCCAATTTTCATTGGACCATTTGTCATCACTAACCATTAATTAAGAAATTAAGCCTTAATTAATCATCATTAATTATGCTAACTTTCAATCCTACCAATATTACTTATTTTTAATCAATATTCTTTCCTTTTATTAAGTAGGTCTTTCAATGGTTAAACCGACCAGATGAATCTATGGTTGAACCATTAAATAAGATTATGCTCATGGGCTATTCGAAAACCCCAGTTGCTAGGTTTTATATATATATATATATATATATTGAGGAACTATATCATTAGTTCCCTCTTCGAGTACGAATTTTTAAGTTCATTGTACTTAGACAATAAAATTTTAGCTATCACCTTACAATTTTTAGAATGTCGACTGCAATGACCTGAAAATTTAAAATATAGATTTTATATTTTTTTATAGCATTTAAATATTATTTTAATATTATTTTGTGATTTTAATATATTTTATAAGATTATTATAAAGTTTTAGATTTAATCTTTGGGATTATTAAATTTAGATTATAGTTTTATGTTTTAATATATTTTTTTAAATTTAGTATAATTACTAATATTATGAGTAATAATATTATTATGTTTAATTAATTTATTAAGTAAGAGTTTATTTTAAATATTAATAATAATTATATATTATTTTAAATTGGGATTTAATAAAGTTTTTTTAATAAAATATTGTATATTTTAAATGTTATATATATATATATATATATATATATAATGAAAGAAATGAAAACTTGATGGAAGTGACATTGTTGCAGCTTGGGCAGCGTGAAATGCAAGAATTAAAAAAAAAAAAAAAAGAAGGGGGAGAATTTTGAAACAGACCCATGCAACCCCCGCCCCCCCCCCCCCCCCCCCTCTTCTCAACTCTCTCTTTCACCCACTCCTTCTCTCCCTTTCTAAGCTTTTCCGACTGGCAAAGGACATCACTGCCAACGATGAAGACCGGTGAGTCTCCAGCACACTCCGATGAGCCTCAACGGCAGCAGGCAAGGCAGCAAAGGGCGGCAATGGAGGCTGGTTTCAAAGAGAGAGGGAGGTGGACGCATGTGCGAGGCCGCCACTTTCAAGCTTCGTTCCGATGTCATCCAGTGGTTGTTTCTAACGAGGCTAGGCTCGTTCAATTCTTGGCACAGCAAGCTTCAAGACTCAACCAGCCTCGCCTCCAACGGTGGTTAGAGGGAGAAGATCCGGTGAAGGAAAATTGGAAGAAAAATATATGGGTTTCAAGCTTTCCGGCCATTTTTTCGGCGATCCGACAGTCGAATCGGAAATCTAAGGCCACCAATGAACTCAGGGTGACAAAACCTTCAAGATGAGACTAGCCTCGCGCCGACCAGACGCCGTTTTAAAAAGACGATCATCGGACGGTCTAGATCCCTTGGTGAGAATTTTGAGTTTTTTTTATTCCCAAAAATTAAAAATAATTTCATGATAATTATTAATAATTTTTTGGCATAATTTAGGTGCGATCGGATTAAAGATAGCTCACTAGCGCTGGGACTGCATTTTCGACCAGATCCCGTTGTCCGGTAGCCTGTCTTGGAATGTGGTCGATAGTATAGTCAATCCTAGCATTTTCAGACGTTCTGGACACGTTTCAGGTGTCAGATTTGACATAGGTAAACCCGAACTCTATGTTGCTCAATTTTTGCTTTGTACTCAGTTAGAATAAAATTCATAAAATATTCGTGGATGATCAAGAAATTATGATTCCTTCTGCAATAGCCTTATAACCTTATTAAGGGCCATAGGGCAAAATTTTAGAATTTTTAGAGCTTGTTTGAGTGGATTTTTATAAAATATCAATTGTAGGGACTAAAACGTAAATTTTCAAGTTTATAACTATTGTATGATTTGAAGGGCCCATGAGGGGCCATATGATGTTGATGAGATGTGATTGTGAAAATTGAGATTTAAAAGTATTATTTGAATCTTTTTGCAGGTTAGGTAGGTACTAAGTATAAGGAAAACTCTGCCGAATTTTCGGCATAAATTAGGTTGTGTTTTCCCTTTAAAATTTATTTTTATTTGAATTAGCACTAATAAATTCATAATAAAATTATATAGGTGATCAAGGTCAACCATATTCCTTCACCCAACCTCTACAGTCGTCTCTGGTGTATTGTGAGTAAAATATTAATTTTACCTATAATTTCAATATTATTATATATCTTCAGGCCTGCCCATGGATCACTTATAAATATATATATTTATGTAGTTAAATACTAGGCACATTTTATATTGCATCTTTATTTGATAAAATGTTATGGATGTTGTTTTATAGTAATTTAGAGCAGTGTGCGTGTGATATTGGTTATAGACATGACGGGTAGACATGGCTGGAGTTTGACTTGCTGGGACTCGACCCTTTATGAATAAGTAGGGGTAGGCACGGCTCAAGATGATCTCGCTGGCCCCCACATTTGGTCTATTAAGAGAAAGTCTGGCTTGAGATGTACTCGCTTGCAGAGGTTGGATTTAAGAGAGCTATACAGGGAATCAGCTCCTATATATATATATATATTTTGCGAACACTATATGGGTGTGTGAGTGCTCCAAATTACTTTTTATTGTTTATTATGTGATTTGTATGAAAACTATAAAGGTGTTGCATTGCACTCTTTATGATGCATTAGCTTTAGATAGCTATAGAAATTGTACTTAAAATTAGTATTTTACTCTTTGAGTCGAATGCTCACTCCTGTTCACCTATTTTTCCAAGCTACAGGAGGAGACATTTTTTCGAAATAACCTGCTTCTTTCCTTGCAGGTTATCAATAATTACTTGATTGTATTACTATTCTCTAAATTTGTAATTTAGAACTCCGCATGTACTAGCAGTAGCATTAATCTTATTAGGGATTGCATGAATTTAAGTTTTTGTATTAATAAATGAAAAAAATTTATGATTTTTAAATAGTTTGTAAATGATGTAACAGGGTTGAGCTTGGCTCCCCTAATTTTAGTTTCTGATAATTATTGGGTTAAGGTGGCCCAAAATAAAATTATAATAGTTTAATTTAAATTATTTTATATGCATGTTGGGCCTAAATTGTGGGCCTAGTCATGGGTTTGGGAACATTAAAGCTTACAACGAGTCTCGAGGGTTTTATGCTGATCCAAGTCCTAGTGTCGGTCCGGTCCATAGGTTGGATCGTGACAAGAGTGGTATCAGAGCTTAGGCTTTAGATTCATGGGAAAGTGTGCACCTAGAGTTGTCACATGCGGAGTATAGGATTTTGTTTCATCTTCTTCTGTAATTCCTTGCTTCTAGATTCTGCGTTATTCCTCGGATAGTATAAGAGTGCTTCAATTTAGCACATTAGTTTTGTGAAGTGCATGGTGATGTGAAATAGATTTAGCAGATGTGTTGAGCTCTACCATGGAAATACATACTCTAAGGAATACTATGTTTCTACCAGTCTGGGTCCAAGTGGTGTGCCTATCTAGTGCAAGGAACGAGGACCTAAAGGTAATTTTTTGCAGTATAGCTGACCTAAACGGGAGTGAGAATATCGTTGCGGGCAGTGATCAGTGAATAGCCAGTCAAAGTAAGTTCATAGTATCTGTGGAGTCAACATAGATAAAAGAGTGGGTATCTTGGAGAGGATATAAGTTCTATTATAGGAACCATAAATTATTAGATCACGATGGATGTAAAGCCTTTGAATTGAATGATGGGGTTGGGTGCCCAGTATCTTAAGTTTTGGCTAATTGAGTAAACATGGAAAAAAAATAAAATAAAATAAAATTGCTGCAGAATCAGTTCTTGAGGTAGTAAGGGTATTATGTAGGTTAAAGGATAAGAATAGAGATCACACAATAAATGTATGATTGCAATTTCTTGAGTTCCTTTCTAACTTCATATTATTCAAAACAATAATATAATCTAATTATAATAGTGTTAAGAGTAATAAATTAGAGAAGATAAATCACAGAAGGCCAGTACATAGAGAAAGTGCAGAATAAAATTTTGGACAATTGATTACAGATGCAACATAATCTAAATGCCAGTGGAAGTACTAGCTAGAGTGGTCAAAGGACTAAATCTAAGTAGCACAGATATGTGATAACCTGGTAGAGACTCTGAAAGATATAGTTAGCAAGCACAGCTATCATATTAGGAAGAAGAATGGAACCAGGGATAGAATAGTCAAGTTCTATTATGGGTAAGATAAAAGAAATAAATGAAAGGACAACCTAAAGGGCGCAGAATAAAAGGAACAAAGTTAAGATATAGGGTAGGCTAAGTGTCATTCTTGGCAAGGTGAATGACAATGATGGAGTAGGTAGCAATGGGATAAGAACTATTTAAACTTCTAACAGTTTGAGGAAAGTTAGTTGAGGAATGCAACCAGAGCAAGTGAAAGTTATAGAATGTGCAATAATGTCTTGAACTATCCTATCAGAAAGAGGAGCGAATTAATAAGTAATAAGTTAAATAAAAGTAAATCTAATGGTATAACTAGGCATGACAAGCAAAAGGGATGGTGGAAAATGGTACATAGGCTTAGGTCCTGAGTAGAGATTATGAGATAGCAGTTATGGGGTCTCCGATCAAGGGTTAGGTAAGCATTTTCAGTATGACCAATATGGTCATTTTATAAGAAAACATGAATGAAAATAAGTGACAGAACGATAGTAGGAGATAGAACAGGAAGAGATACGTATGAGTGGTAGTCACAAGTCACTGAGAAGTACAAGGATAAGAGTTGCGGCAGTATATGTGAATATATTAAGGAGAATGAACACGTGAAGTATCTTGTCAAGAATTAAGGCATGGCACACATTTCCCACAACCATGTTAGTTTAAGTGAAACTTATAGTTTCAAGGGCTCCTATCTAACCATGATGAGTGATTTCCTACACAGGGTAGTAGGGAATGATAATATTCTGATAGTCAAGTTGGGAAAGAAGATACAAGAAGAATTTTCTATGGTCAATTACAAGTGTTACATGATATGAAGGATGTGCTTGTAGGAGCCAATTGTAAGGTTAGAATTTTAGAAGTAATAAAACTAGTAATTAAGATAGGACTAAAAGATAAAAAGAAAGTCAAAGTAGATGTTGGGATAGATATCCTTGAAGGAAAGCTATAAGGGTGAGAAAGGACAAAGGTTAAAGAATAAGTACAATAAGTTGGAAAGATATCAACACTAGCAGAAAAAAAAAAAGAAAGTGGATAAAATCCAAAGGATAGGTGAAAAGCTCAGCAGAGTTGGTTACAATGAGGAGGATAAGAAGGAATACGTATGTTAGGGACACACTACGGGATGTTTAAAACAAATTATAATAAAATGGTTAGTTAAAGGAATGATGGAGCCTCGATTTAAGTACCAATGTGTCAGGAAGCATGTTAGATAGTAAGAAGTTTCAAGCAAAAGTCAAGGAACTCTCCTTTCAGAAAAGAAGTAGGATATGATAAGTTATATTGACTAGGTGGTTTGGGAATACATAGACTTTTATCAGGTCAAAGAAGAGACCCAGTTCACTTTTTAATGTTGATAAATGGTACCTTGGCCCTTGGAGGGAACTCTACCTAACTAGTTACATAAGATTGACAGAGGTTGGTCTAAGTACCTTAGTAATGACACAAATAGATTGGAAATTTGAAGTATCATGAAAGTGAGAAGATGCACAGGTTCTAACCATTGAGGTCAAAGGACAAGTAAAGATTTAGAATAAGATGCCTATGATAGGTGCTATAGAAAACATCTTATAGAACATTGTAGGATAAAGAACATAAGTCTTATCCTTAGGAAGCAGAAGGTTAAGGGGTAAGCACCAAGGTTGATTGAAGTTATGAGACATCAAGTCAAATACAGAGAGGTATATACTTAAGATGTTAGAAAAATTGTCAATGAATAGCTAAGAGATAAGAGCATCTCTAGTAAGAGATGATGATAGTTAGGACACTACAGTAAAATCAGAGAGCAAAGGAATGTGATCTATAGTACACGAAGAGTTTGGAGAATAACGTGTTTTAATCATCTTTGCTTAGCTCGAGGAGTAAATGCTCGCACCTATCCCAATAGCCCTCTTTCCTTATTTCTTGTTTATTCGAAAATTCGCAGACGAATTTTTCTTAAGGGGGGGAAATTGTAATAAACTGAAAATTTAAAATATAGATTTTATATTTTTTTATAGCATTTAAATATTATTTTGTGATTTTAATATATTTTATAAGATTATTATAAAGTTTTAGATTTAATCTTTTGGATTATTGAGTTTAGATTATAGTTTTATGTTTTAATTTTTTTTTTTAATTTAGTATAATTATTAATATTATGATTAATAATATTGTTATGTTTAATTAATTTATTAAGTAAGAGTTTATTTTAAATATTAATAATAATTATATATTATTTTAAATTGGGGTTTAATAAAGTTATTTTAATAAAATATTATATATTTTAAACATATATATATATATATATATATATATATATATATATATGAAAGAAATGAAAAGTTGATGGAAGTGACATTGCTGCAGCTTGGGCAGCGTGAAATGCAAGAATTAAAAAAAAAAAAAAAAAAGGGGAGAATTTTGAAACAAACCCATGCAACCCCCCCTCGCAACTCTCTCTTTCACCCACTCCTTCTCTCCCTTTCTTCGCTTTTTCGGCCAGCAAAGGATATCACTGCCGACGATGAAGACCGATGAGTCTCCAGCACACTCCGGTGAGCTCCAACAACAGCAGGCAAGACGGCAAAGGGCAGCAATGGAGGCTGATTTCAAAGAGAGAGGGAGGCGGACGCATGCGCGAGGCCACCACTTTCAAGCTTCGTTCTAATGTCATCCGGTGGTTGTTTCCAACGAGGCTGGGCCCGTTCAACTCCTGGCACAGCAAGCTTCAAGACCCGACCAGCCTCGCCTCCAACGGTGGCCGGAGGGAGAAGATGAGAAAATTTGAAGAAAAATATATGGGTTTCAATGTTTCCAGCAATTTTTCTAGCGATCCGACTGTCAGATCGGAAATCCGAGGCCACCAATGAACTCAGGGTGACGAAACCTTCAAGATGAGACTGACCCCGCTCCGATCAGACACCGTTTAAAAAAGACGATCATCGGACGGTCTAGATCGCTTGATGAGAATTTTGAGCTTTTTCGATTTTCAAAAATTAAAAATAATTTCATAATAATTATTAATAATTTTTGGGCATAATTTAGGTACGATCGGATCAAAGATAGCTCACCAGTGCCGGGACTGCATTTTCAGCCAGATCCAGTTGTCCCGTGGCCTGTCTTGGAATATGGTTGATATTATAGTCAATTCTAGCATTTTTAGATGTTCCGGACGCGTTTCAGGTATCATATTTGGCATAGATAAACCCGAACTCTATGTTTCTCAATTTTTGCCTTATATTGAGTTAGAATAAAATTCATAAAATATTCGTGGATGATCAAAAAATTATGATTCTTTCTGCAATAGCCTTATAACCTTATTAAGGGCCGCAGGGTAAAATTTTAGAATTTTTAGAGCTTGTTTGAGTAGATTTTTAAGAAACATCAATTATAAAGACTAAAACATAATTTTTCAAGTTTATGACTATTATCTGATTTTGAGTGCCCAGGAGGGGCCATATGATGTTGATGAGATGTGATTGTGGAAATTAAGATTTAAAAGTGTTATTTGAATCTTTTTACAGGTTGGGTAGGTCCTGGGTATTTGGGAAACTCTGCCGAATTTTCGGCATAAATTAGGATGTGTTTGCCTCTTAAAATTTATTTTTATTTGAATTAGCACTAATAAATTCACAATAAAATTATGTAAGAGATTAGGGTCAACCATCTTCCTTCACCCAACCTCCACAGTCATCTCTGGTGTACTGTAAGTAAAATATTGATTTTACCTATAATTTCAATATTAGTATATATGTTCAGTCCTGCCCATGCATTACTTATATATATATATATATATATATATATATATATATATATATATATATATATATGTTGACCCCGTGTAGCTCAAAATGAGCATTGATTTTGATGATAACAAAACTCAAAGAGAATCTATCTAACCTAACCTTAAAGTGATGTGTAGATTCTTTGTCTTATGCATAAAGAACCTTTGAAGTTGTATCTAAGGAGAAAGGATACTCAAAGGTATTTCACGACAAATCCAAAATGAGAAAAAGGCTATGGAAATCAAGACTCAAAGCAAAGGTATGAAAAGCATAGTGTTAGAGTCTTAGGTCTTTTTGTGAAAAAGAATGGATGAGAATTTAGTCATATGGAGCTCAAAAATGAAAATTTATTTTCTGATTACTTTTTCTCATCATGACCTTGAGCACAACTATTGAAACATTTTTTAAAGGTCTAAATCATTTTGCATTGCAAGTTGAGACATGCAGCTGTTGACTTAGTTTGCTAACTGGTTTGCTAAATTTTTTAGTTTGCTAATGAGTTTGCTAAAAATGTTAGTTTACTAACCAGTTTACTGACTGCTCCTAAAATTTTATTAGTTTGCTAATTTATCAGAGCTGCTCAACTTCGCACAAAAGGACAAAATAACGGCTATTTTGTCTTGGGCAGTGTGTATAACGTTCCAAAAGGGTTTCAAACGGTCTAAAATGATTTGGGACTATAAATACACATTCTTCACTTCATTTACACTCAATGAAAGCTTACATTTGAACTCCAACATTGATTTTTCATTTATTGCTTTCATTCAAGAGCTTTAAAGATTTTGAGCTACCATTGGCAAATCAACTCATCTCTTCTTTATAGTTTGATTTGTATTGTGTAAGAGTGAGTGTTGAAACATTGAATTACATTCAAGAGAGGTTGTACAAGCACCTATTGAAGCTTGGGAGAGTTAGTGCTTGTGATTGCACTTGAGAAGGTTTCAAGCTACCTTGGTGTAAAAGCTTAGTGTTGAGAAATTGTAAAGGGCTTTTGGTCTCTTGCCTTCAAAAGAGCAAATAGTGGAGAGAAGACTCAAAGAGGGTTCTTTGAGAGAGTGGATATAGGCTAGTTAAGCCGAACCACTATAAAATCCTTGTGTTTGATCTCTCTATCCTTTACCTTTTACTTTTGTGCAATTTAAATTTTTTCCTCATATACATGATATTGAATGTTGGTTAAATAGATTGAGTTGATAAATTTGTGAACATATTGAGTGACTTGAGAAAATTGGTTGATGAATGCTTTGTTAGATATTGCCATAAACATTGATTGAGAATTGAATTGCAACTTAGGAACACATTGTTGAAGCACATATCATTTTCTTTTTATATAGAGAAGCACATAGTTGAACAAAGCCTCAATTTTTCATTAGGCTATAAGCAAGGGCCGAAAAATTGTTAAAGTCCAATTCACCCCCCTCTTGGACTATTTTGGGACAACAAATTGGTATCAGAGCCTGACTCTCTTGCTTAGGGTATTACAACCTTAGAGTGATCCATAATGGCTAGTTCATCTAGTAATACTGCCGGTATACCTGCACCTTTAGTTGAAGGCTACTCAATCACTAGACCACCACTTTTCAATGGCACTAATTATTCATTTTGGAAAGTAAGAATGAGAAATTTCATACAATCTGTAGATATTGATGCATGGAGAATTATTAAAAATGGTCCACATGTTCCTCAAAAGAATGGTACTGGAACTACAAAAGTTCCAAAACATGAAGATGAATATGATGACAATGATTGGAAGAAAATCTCTATAAATGCTAAAGCTATTAATATTTTGCATTGTTCACTTGACCTTAATGAATACAATCGTGTTTCAGGATGTCAATCTGCTAAGGAAATTTAGGATAAGCTTGAAGTGACTTATGAAGGAACTGATGTTGTTAAAGAGTCCAAAGCAAACCTTCTTATTCGAGATTATGAGCTGTTTGAAATGAGGCCAGGAGAATCAATTGCGGATATGAGTACAAGGTTTACTGATCTTGTGAATCTTCTCAAAGCGCTTGGTAAAAGATTTGAGGAAGCTGAACTTGTGAAGAAAATTCTTAGATCACTTCCAAAATCTTGGGAAGCAAAGACTACAGTTATCCAAAATACCAAGGATTTTAAGACTTTCACCTACGATGAACTCATTGGCTCTCTTATTGCACATGAGATGGTATACAAAAAGGATAAAGTTGAAAATGAGCAAAAGAAGAAGAAAAGCATTGCTCTCAAGTCAAACAAGGATGAAGATAAGAAGAAAGGTGTTGCATTCAAAGTTGACTCAAGTGACAACTCAAGTGTTTCAAGTGATGATGAAGATGAAATGGCTGTGCTTGCAAGAAAATTTAAAAGAGCTTTCAAGAAGGGTGGAAGCAAATACAAGAAATTCTTGAAAAAGTATACTCCCAAGGATAAACATTTCAAAGATTCAAAAGAAGAAATTGTATGTTATGAGTGTCACAAACCTGGACATATCAAGCCCAAATGTCCACTACTCAAGAAGAAGAAAGAAAAAGAAGATAGGAGCAAGAAAGCTATGAAAGTAGTATGGAGCAACAGTGAAGAATCTTCAAATGATGAATCAAGTGACAAAGAGGCTGCTCTCCTTTGTATGATGGCACTTGAAGAGAAAATCGAAAGTTCACAAAAGGAAGAAGAAAGTGACAATGAGGTAAACTCTTATGAATCTCCTAATGTAGAAGAACTTGAACTTGCATTTGCTAGAGTATATGATGAGTATAGAAATTACAAAAGAAAGTGCACTAAAATGAAGTTAGAAATTGAATCATTGAGATCACAAAATATTGCCATGTCCAATGTGTATAAAGAAAATGAATTTTACAAAGGACAAATTGCCATGTTTAAAGAACTAGATTTAGAGTTGAAAATCTCAAAAGATACTTGTGAAATGCTCATTGAGAAAAATAAAGTTCTTGAAACTAAAGTAGAGTCTTTGACAAATGATTTGGCAAAATTTACAAAAGGAAAAGAAACTCTAGATGTACTTCTTGGAAACCAAAGAATTTCAAATGAGAAATATGGAATTGGTTTTGATGGTTTCATGAACTATGACAAGTACAAGAATCATTTCATTAAAGCATCTACATCTTCCTTGCCTAATGTTACATGTTATTATTGCAATAAAAGAGGTCATATGATTAGCTCTTGTGCATTTAGGAAAGGTCATCTTAAGGTAAAGAAGGTATGGGTACCAAAGGGAACCTTACCTAAGGTCACTAACCCCCAAGGACCCAAAGTTGCTTGGGTACCTAAAGCTAAATGATTAAATTTCAGGTTTGTTGCAAAGGGATGAAGGAAAGTGATAAATGGTATATAGATAGTGGTTGTTCAAAGCACATGACTGGTGAAAAGGACAAGTTCTCAAAAATCACAATGAAAGATGGAGGATATGTAAAATTTGGAGATAAAGGGAAAGGAAAAATAATTGGAAATGGCACAATTGGAACCAAACCTTGTATTGAAGATGTATCACTGGTTGAAGGTTCGAAATACAACTTGCTAAGTGTAAGCCAACTCTGTGATAAAGGTTTTGAGGTAAAGTTTACTTCTTCTCTGTGTACAATCAATAACTTAGATAATGATACATTGTTCATTGCCAATAGATCCAATAATGTTTACTTGCTTGACATGAATAATTTTGAAACTAATCATGGTACATGTCTAGTATCTCTTGATAACTCTAGTTATTTGTGGCATAGAAGACTAGGTCATGCAAGCATGCATACACTCTCAAAATTGTCTAAGAAAGAACTTGTTAATGGTCTTCCTAAGATTAAGTATGAAAATGAATTTCAATGTAGAGCTTATGCACTAGGAAAGCATACTAGAGCATCTTTTAAATCTAAAAATATTGTGTCCACCACTAGGCCATTAGAATTGCTTCATCTTGATTTATTTGGACCCGTAACTCCTACTAGTCTTGATGGAAAGTCATATGCTTTAGTTATTGTTGATGACTATTCAAGATATACATGGACATTTTTCCTTGCTCATAAAGATGAAACTTTTGAAAAATTCACCTCTTTTAGTAAAATGGTTCAAAATGAAAAAGGCTTTTGCATATCATCTATTAGAAGCGATCATGGAACGGAATTTGAAAATCATTTATTTGAGAAATATTGTGATAACCATGGAATTAATCATAATTTTTCAGTTCCTAGGACACCACAACAAAATGGGGTAGTAGAAAGGAAAAATAGGACTTTGCAAGAAATGACCAGAACTATGTTGAGTGAAAATAATTTGCCAAAATACTTTTGGGCTGAAGCTGTTAATACATCTTGCTATGTGTTGAATAGAGTTTTGATTAGACCAATTTTGAAAAAGACCCCCTATGAGCTATGGAAAGGAAGGAAACCAAATATCTCATATTTTAAAGCATTTGGTTGTAAGTGCTATATTTTAAATAACAAGAAGAATAACTTAAAGAAATTTGATGCTAAATCCGATGAAGGAATCTTTCTTGGGTATTCAACAAAGAGTAAAGCCTATAGAGTGTTCAATAGAAGAACTTTGGTTATTGAGGAAACTATTCATGTTTTGTTTGATGAGACTAACCCTTCTATTAGAAGGAAAAATGCTTGTGATGATAATAATGAGCAGATTTTTGGAAAAGAAAATTCAATATCAAGTCAAGAAATGGAACAAGTTGATGACAAAGATGAGGAAACTCAATGAGAAACTACAATAGATGTCCATGATGCCAATGAAGATCAAATTAATGAAGAAATGCCAAATTTGGAAGAATTACAAGTAAATGAGCCCCAACATGAAGATTTACCTAAAGAATGGAGATTCCATAGAAATCATCCTCAAGAAGACATTATTGATGATCCATCTCAGAGGATGATGACTAGAGCTCAATTGAGAAGATATTTTGGTAATGTTGCTTTTGTTTCACAAATTGAACCTAAATGTTTTGAAGATGCTCAAAATGATGAATGTTGGATTCTTGCTATGCAAGAAGAACTAAATCAATTTGAGAGAAATAAAGTTTGGAATTTAGTGCCTAAACCAAAAGATCATTCAATTATTGGTACCAAATGGGTTTTTAGAAACAAAATGGATGAAAAAGGCAATGTTGTTAGGAATAAAGCTAGACTAGTGGCTCAAGGCTACAACCAAGAGGAAGGGATTGATTTTGATGAAACCTTTGCTCCGGTTGCTAGAATTGAAGCTATTAGAATGTTGTGTGCCTTTGCATGTTACAAGGATTTTATGCTTTATCAAATGGATGTCAAGAGTGCATTTTTAAATGGTTATATTGATGAGGAAGTGTATGTTGCACAACCTCCAGGCTTTGAAAATCATGAGCATCCAAATCATGTTTATAAACTTACTAAAGCCTTATATGGTTTAAAGCAAGCTCCTAGAGCATGGTATGAAAGGCTTAGTAAATTCCTTTTACAAAATGATTTCCAAAGAGGCAAAGTGGATACAACACTTTTTTGTTAAGAAGCATCATAATGATATGCTCATTGTGCAAATTTATGTTGATGATATAATTTTTGGTGCTACTAACGAATCTCTTTGCAAGAAATTTTCTAAGATTATGCAGAATGAATTTGAAATGAGCATGATGGGTGAGCTCACATTCTTCCTTGGACTTCAAATTAAACAAATGAAAGATGGCATCTTCATAAATCAATCAAAGTACATCAAGGATATGTTAAAGAAATTTAAGATGGAAAATTTGAAGAGCATGGGCACCCCTATGAGTTCAACAATTAAAATGGACAGTGATGAAAAAGGTAAAGAAGTAGATACCAAGCTTTATAGAGGTATGATTGGCTCTCTTTTGTATCTTACTGCATCTAGGCCAGATATACACTTTAGTGTTTGCTTGTGTGCAAGATTTCAATCATGTCCAAAAGAATCCCATTTAAGTGCAGTTAAAAGGATTTTTAGATATCTCATAGGCTCACAATCAATTGGTTTATGGTATCCAAAATGTGAATCATTTAATCTTGTTGGCTATAGTGACTCTGATTTTGCTGGAAGTAGACTGGATAGAAAAAGTACTTCAGGTACTTGTCAATTTCTTGGTCTTGCACTAGTTTCTTGGCACAGTAAGAAACAAACTTCAGTAGCTTTATCTACAGCTGAGGCAGAATATATAGCTGCTGGTAGTTGTGTTGCTCAAATTTTATGGATGAAACAACAATTGGAAGATTTTGATTTAAAATATAATCTTGTTCCAATTAAGTGTGACAACACAAGTGCCATAAACTTGGTCAAAAATCCAGTCCAACATTCAAGAACTAAACATATTGAGATTAGACATCATTTTATTAGAGATCATGTTCAAAATGGAAATATCAAAATAGAGTTTGTTGCCTCTGAAAATCAACTTGCTGACATTTTTACAAAGCCTCTTAATGAAGAAACCTTTTGTAGAATTAGAAGGGAAATTGGTATGTGTGAATCACTTGCTTGAAATCTAAGTCATAATAACTTCATGTATCTACATTTTATTGAATGTGTAATTAATCTGCTGTGATATTAGTTTGTTGAAAAATCCTTAAAGCATATTAGCTGACTTGTTTGTGTACTCGCGAAATTAGTTTACTAAGTAGTATGCTAATATTGCGTGACGAAAATTAGTTTGCTATATCTTGTACTGTTCAAATTTCAAACAGAAAGGTGATTGTTCTTGAAATTTTTCTGCATGTTCAGCAATGCATTTATCTTTTTTTTGATATTACATTCTCAGTGCTGTGTCAGTCATATAAAAATGTTTATATGTGTATATAGGGACAGATAAACTTGTTTGAAATATAATAAAATAAAGAGTAAGAAACCTGGTTCAGTTGAAAGTACAGTGACATTGAAAAGCGCGGGACTCAAGAGGACTTAAATCCTCTGCCACACGAAACCTCACGCGTTCTCTCTCTCCTCTGTATCGATTGCCGTCACCTCCCAAAACCATACCCAATACCTCTTTCAGGCGAAGCATACCCTAACTCACCAAAAAATCTTGTTTTCCTTTTCTCTTTCTCTCTTCACCCACCGAACTACCATTACCCGATTTCATTTTGTCTCAATGGCTCGCACCAAACGAAAATCCCCTGTTGTTGCCGCTGCTTCATCTTCCTCGTCCGCCTCCGATAATGTTCCTATCGCGGCATTGCGGAAGAAAATGAAAGGTAAGCAAAATGTGCCGCAATCAAAATCAGCTAGTGAGTCTTCTCACTCGTCCAAGGGTGTCGAATCCCCTAAATCGACGCCAGAAAAGAAAACAACAGTACAGAAGCAAGGGATGGATGCCAAAAGAAAGATGGGTATCGAAAAACTTTCGGGTTCAGTGGATAAAGCACTGTTGGATTGCAAATTCGTCAAATGGGAGAACTTTAATCAGGTAAACTTTCACTTTAAAGAGCTTTTTGAGTTTCAAGGCTGGTTGGATGTGTGCGAATGTGCAAATGAGTACTACCCTAGGCTTGTACAAGAATTTTATAGAACCATGAGAACTATTGATAATGAGGATCGATTTGAAGTGATTTTGAATACAAATTCATATAGTGTTTCTATTGAACTGATAGCCACTGCCTTGAAATTGCCCAATGATGGAAATAAAATTTCCTCCCATAAGGATGTTGCTAGGGTAGCAGGGTTTTATCTGGTTGAATTTGAAAATGAGGTGTTCCCTGCTAACACTGCCAAAAATGAGAAAACCACCAGTACCAAAGCCCTCCAGCATATCAAAATTATTCACAGTATGGTGAATTATGTGTTCTATCTGAAATCTGGCAGTTATGGCTATCTGAGTCACTTGGACATGTGTATTATGTGGCACATTGTGAATAAAGTTAGGTTGAATTTAGCTTACTTAATCTTCAAAAACATGTGCAAAGCCTATGGGATTGGGAAACTGCCTTATGCACATTTGTTAACTGCTGTGTTTAAAGAGCTAAAGGTGAATGTCACTAAGGAAATCTCTAGGGCTGACTTGATAGTGCTTAGAGAAATACATTCCGAAACTGATGGGAGAAAAACAAGATTTGAAAAGGGTGGTTCCTCCTCTGCTAAAGTTGATTCTGGTTCTGCTAGTGAAGTTTTGAATGAAATTCAAGGGATAAAGGCTACTGTTAATGAACATTTTAGTGCAACAAGTCAGTCCCTTGACATTCTCAGAAAATTTGTGGATGTGGTTGACTATAAAGTGAGTCACCTGCTCACTCAAAATGAGGAGTTAAAGAAGCTGATTCTGGCTCTTCAGCAGGCCAAGGAAATTGGAGTTCCAACTAAAGTTGAGGCTGCTACTCAGGTCTCTGCTGATAAGGGAGAAAGCAACAAAGTTGAAGAGTCTCCTGCTGATATGGCATGTGAAAATGGTCAAGTTGCTGAAGCAGAACTTGAACCTGTAGTGGATGCCCCTGATGAGCAAGCTAGTGACCAGGTTCTTGAACCTGAGATTGGTCCTACAACTGATGTACCTCCTGACCTTAATGGTAAAAAAGTTGTAGCAACTGAAAGTGAGTTGCCAAAGGAAAGTGAAACAGTTCTAGAATCTGAACAAGCTGTTGAACCTCCACCTGCACCACCAGTTGAGCCAGCTGCTGTTCCTACACAAAGACTGTGAACCTTCTCTCAAAGAACACCAAGCTAGTGCTCAAACTCAGCTATCTGCAGCTGTTGCCCCTGCAGCAAAGAAAGGTAAGAAAAGGTACAAGTCAACCGTGTCAAATCCGTACCAGACCCTCGCTGCTGCTCTTCAACCCCCTTCTGAAGATGATGAGGCCGAGAAAAATGATCAAGTGGCTGACCAAGCACCTCCGGCACCTGTTATTAAACTGCCTAGGAAGAAAATGGTGCCTTCAAAATCCACTCGCAGGAGTAACAGAATTAAATAGCATCTCATCTGGATTTTTAGTTTACTGATTGCATTTTTAGTTTACTAGTCTGTGTGCTACTTTTGGTTTTTAGTTTGCTACTGTCTACCTTACTGCATTTCCATTTTGGCTAACATGATTCTTTTTGGGTATTTTCTCCTGTTTCCTTTTTGATTGATGACAAAAAGGGGGAGAATGGTTATGGATATGTGAATATGTGTTGATGAACATGAGACTATGGAAATGTGTTGATATACTTGTGAAGTGTGATGATATGTGAATGTGTGTTGATGTTTGTGAGATATATATATGTGATGATACTTGTGTTGCTGGATATATGCTTATACTTGTGATTGATACTTGTGAAGTGTGAATATGTTTGATAGCATAATTTCAGGGGGAGCTTATGTACAGAAAATGGATTTCTTGGATATTGTGTGCATATATTTAGGGGGAGCTTTTTCGGTATACTATACTTGGATTTACATACTCACATAAATTCTCACACACTTTTATTTTTGACTGTTGATTCAGTTGAGTTTTGTCATCATCAAAAAGGGGGAGATTGTTGACCCCGTGTAGCTCAAAATGAGCATTAATTTTGATGATAACAAAACTCAAAGAGAATCTATCTAACCTAACCTTAAAGTGATGTGTAGATTCTTTGTCTTATGCATAAAGAACCTTTGAAGTTGTATCTAAGGAGAAAGGATACTCAAAGGTATTTCACGACAAATCCAAAATGAGAAAAAGGCTATGGAAATCAAGACTCAAAGCAAATGTATGAAAAGCATAGTGTTAGAGTCTTAGGTCTTTTTGTGAAAAAGAATGGATGAGAATTTAGTCATATGGAGCTCAAAAATGAAAATTTATTTTCTGATTACTTTTTCTCATCATGACCTTGAACACAACTATTGAAACATTTTTTAAAGGTCTAAATCATTTTGCATTGCAAGTTGAGACATGCAGCTGTTGACTTAGTTTGCTAACTGGTTTGCTAAATTTTTTAGTTTGCTAATGAGTTTGCTAAAAACGTTAGTTTACTAACCAGCCATCGATCGCTCCTAAAATTTTATTAGTTTGCTAATTTATCGAAATGCTCAACTTCGCACAAAAGGACAAAATAACGGCTATTTTGTCTTGGGCAGTGTGTATAACGTTCCAAAAGGGTTTCAAACGGTCTAAAATGATTTGGGACTATAAATACACATTCTTCACTTCATTTACACTCAATGAAAGCTTACATTTGAACTCCAACATTGATTTTTCATTTATTGCTTTCATTCAAGAGCTTTAAAGATTTTGAGCTACCATTGGCAAATCAACTCATCTCTTCTTTATAGTTTAATTTGTATTGTGTAAGAGTGAGTGTTGAAACATTGAATTACATTCAAGAGAGGTTGTACAAGCACCTATTGAAGCTTGGGAGAGTTAGTGCTTGTGATTGCACTTGAGAAGGTTTCAAGCTACCTTGGTGTAAAAGCTTGGTGTTGAGAAATTGTAAAGGGCTTTTGGTCTCTTGCCTTCAATAGAGCAAATAGTGGAGAGAAGACTCAAAGAGGGTTCTTTGAGAGAGTGGATGTAGGCTAGTTAAGCCGAACCACTATAAAATCCTTGTGTTTGATCTCTCTATCCTTTACCTTTTACTTTTGTGCAATTTAAATTTTTTCCTCATATACATGATATTGAATGTTGGTTAAATAGATTGAGTTGATAAATTTGTGAACATATTGAGTGACTTGAGAAAATTGGTTGATGAATGCTTTGTTAGATATTGCCATAAACATTGATTGAGAATTGAATTGCAACTTAGGAACACATTGTTGAAGCACATATCATTTTCTTTTTATATAGAGAAGCACATAGTTGAACGAAGCCTCAATTTTTCATTAGGCTATAAGCAAGGGCCGAAAAATTGTTAAAGTCCAATTCACCCCCCTCTTGGACTATTTTGGGACAACAAATTGGTATCAGAGCCTGACTCTCTTGCTTAGGGTATTACAACCTTAGAGTGATCCATAATGGCCAGTTCATCTAGTAATACTGCCGGTATACCTGCACCTTTAGTTGAAGGCTACTCAATCACTAGACCACCACTTTTCAATGGCACTAATTATTCATTTTGGAAAGTAAGAATGAGACAATCACTAGACACGTTTTATATTTTATCTTTATTTGATAAAATGTTATGAATGTTGTTTTATAGTAATTTGGAGCAGTGTGTGTGTGTTGGCACGCATGTGATGTGTGATATTGGTTATAGACATGACGGGTAGATGCTGCTGGAGTTTGACTTGCTGGGACCCGATCCTTTATGGATAAGTCAGGGTAGGCACGGCTCGAGATGATCTCGCTAGCCCCCGCATTTGGTCTATTAAGAGAAAGTCCAGCTGGAGATGTACTCACTAGCAGAGGTTGGATTTAAGAGAACTGTACAAGGGATTAGCTCCCATATATATATATATATAGTGTTCACACAATATATATATATATATATATATATATATATTGTGTGAACACTATATGGGTGTGTGAGTGCTCTAAATTACTTTTTATTGTTTATGATATGATTTGTATGAAAACTATGAAGGTGTTGCATTCCACTCTTTATGATGCATTAGCTTTAGATAGCTATAGAAATTGTACTTAAAATCAGTATTTTACTCTCTGAGTCGAACGCTCACTCCTGTTCATCCTATTTTTTCAGGCTTCAGGAGGAGATCTTTTTTCGAAATAATCTGCTTCTTTCCTCGTAGGTTATCAATAATTACTTGATTGTATTACTACTCTCTAAATTTATGATTTAGAACTTCGCATGTACTAGCAGGAGCATTAATCTTGTCAGGGACTGTATAAATTTAAGTTTTTGCATTAATAAATGAAAAAATTTATGATTTTTAAATAGTTTGTAAATTATGTAACAGGGTTGAGCTGGGCTCCCCTAATTTTAGTTTCTAATAATTATTGGGTTAAGTTAGGACGAAATAAAATTATAATAGTTTAATTTAAATTATTTTATATGCATGTTGGGCCTAAATTGTGGGTCTGGTCATGGGTTTGAGAATAGTAAGGCTTACTACGGGCCTTGGAGGCTTTATGCCAGCCCAAGTCCTAGTGCCGGTTTGGCCCATAGGTTGGGTCATGACTGGACTATCACCTTAAACTAGAAAATGGTAGACTATCGCTTTAGCTGGATTTTTACATTTCATTTACTTATCCTGGCGGATTATTGCCTTGATTAGGCTAAGCACTTTTATTTTTTAGCCCTAACGGACTATCGTCGTAGATGGGCTAAGCATTCTTAGTTTATTTAGCTTGACGAACTATCATTGTGAATAGGCTAAACACTCTTTGTTTTATTTACAAAAATAATATTTTGTATAAGCATTTTGTAAAGATAATTCTATATAATATATGTTTTGAATTTGCTCAATAATTTCATCAAATAATATGATGTATAAAGTGTATATTGCACATCTAACAACTAACAAATTAGATGGCAAATTTACAATAATAGACTAATGGCATCATAAAATGTAATATCACAATGTCCAATTGCCCATCAGTTACAAATAACATAAAAAAACAGTTGAAATTGTAAATAATTTGGTTCTCATATTTATTTTTTTATTTTTTTAAATGTCAAATCTTTGTAAAATAAAATATGAAAATATCGCCTGAAGCACGTAGGTTATATATAGGCATGTAATAGCAAAAAAGAAAGAGTGATGCAATGATAAAGTATTTATACTCACTACAACAAGAATGTCATTGATTGATGGCAAATATAAAACAAAACTCATGTGACTGTAAATAGATTTTTTATATTGTACCTGAGTAAATTTAGAAATTTATTAAGCATGACAAAAAATTTTTGGCTTGGTTGTTGCAAACCACAAGTTGTCTTTTCACTTGGTTCATTCTCCAATTTCGAGTTTAGAACATAAAAAATATAAAAAAGAGACACATCTTTTTGTGTTGTTTTCTACAGACAGCGCAATTGCTGCGGTCCATGGAAATTTCTTATGGGTATGGATCTGCAAAATAGAAAATAAAATGGGTCAGAGGTCCATCGAATATGAACCCAGTGAGGACCTTCCGACGCTCAAGTTAGAGCTAATATGAGAGAATAGTATATCAGATTGATTAGAGAGAAAGAACATATCTTCATAAATGATCTAATATAACAAACATCCATAGATGATCTAATCTCTTTATATGGGATATAGAAAATAGTTTGTTATGATAAATCAACTATGTAATTATATAAATATTATTAGCTATCATAATTATAAGATTATATTTTTATTTATAGTGTATAATTATAAGGATTGCTATATTTAGCAATCTTACCAATATTGCTTATCATTAATCAATATTCTTTCCTTTTATTGAGTAAGTCTTATAGTAATTAAACTGACTTAACGAATCTTATGACTAAACTATTAAATACGATTACACTCATGGATATATTGAGGAGCTATATGAGAAATAAAGAGAGATAATGGGTGAGTTGCAAAAAGGCCTCAAATTTTTAGTGGTCCAGACCAAAAGAAAACAATTATCTGTCATAAGGATATGGTAGTAGGTTTCCCCTGACAATTATTTTAGCTTCCTTCTCATGAAATTGATTGATCAGTAACTATTATGGGATGCTTTCTAAGAAAAGCGTGGGCCATGTATGAATGGGTTGCCTCTTTAAAGGTCAAATTTCACCATGTACTACTCCTGCAAACACCACCACTGACTGGAAATTATTACCATTTACAATAAGCAAAGGGTGAAATTCCAGGAAATTCCAGAGGTTTTTTTTTTTTTATAAGCAAGAAAATTTTATTAAAGAGCTAGAAAACAGACCAAAGAGGAAAAAGAAACAGAAAGCAAAAAAAAAAAAAAAACAAAGAAAACAGAAGCCACAAAGGAAGGATCCCTTGTGTTTGGACTTGTAAAACCTTTAAAGCTATGGCTGATCCTTTGTGTCTGGAAGGCCTTGCTTGCCATGAAGCAATTCTACTAGCTAAAGGTTTTCGTAAGGTGGTTATTGAAGGTGACTGTCAGATAGTCATCAGGTTAATCCAAAGGAGTAGTGTTTCGGTGTCTATTCAGGGCATTACTTCTGAAATCAAAACTCTATCTGCATCCTTTGTCTATCTCTTTCCACTTTGTTAAGAGGAACTAAAATCGTGCAGTTCATACTTTAGCTTTGCGAGATTTATCTTTCTTGTGTAATCCTTTAGAGTAAGTGTTCTTTGTTTCAACTCTTTCACCTTTGTATTAGTTTATTGTAGGTTGCTATCTTTTAAAAAAAATTCCAGGAAATTGAAGATTAAAAAAAAGGTTCTTCATGTCAAGATTACACTGACAGTTACCAAGATTCATGATAACCTTTTTTTTCTCATGGAACCACAAGAGTCCAAAAGTAAAAGATGTGATAAAAGACAACTTGAAGCCCCAAACGTGATTGAAGAAAATCCCTAGAAGGAGCTAGCCTTCAAATTCTACTAACAGTGGGACCTCCTAAGGCCTATAATTTTTGAACTTTTATTAGGGCTATATATGTATTGACTAGATATTAACTCAATTGAGGATCAAATTAATTATGAAAAAGGGTATTTGGGTAGCTTTACCTTTTCAAGTGTTAACCATAGAAATTTTGATGCCATCCTACCTAGTTGTTTAAAGAATCAAGATCTAGTAGCTAAAGGGGAAAATCTTTGTCAAGAAAGTAAAGAAGAAAACGGCAATGTTGTGCTACTGTTAACGAAGTGTATATTGAAGCTAGCTCACCATTTGACTTGTAGCAAACAAAGTGAAGATGAAGCATGCATGAGCTGGTTCCAAGCTTAATTAGAGATGTGAAATCTCTACCAGATATCCTTTTCGGTAAAGTCCAACTTGTTCCTAAAGCTTTGTTTTATCTTATCAACTTTAAATAACCCATCAAAATATGCTCATCATTATTAGTATTATTATTCCAAAAGCTCTTTCTTGAATAAAGGAAGCTACATTGCAGCTGACACATGAAGCTTTACTCATTTTGACGTTCACATGCAGCTAGCTAGGTTATATTGAAACAAAGTAAATGTAAATTTAGTCTAAAGAAAGGAGGAATTAAAGAAGTATATTCAATTGTTGGGATAAAAATCAATGCCTCTATGTTATAGGCAACCATGTAAATTAGTTAGGCTGTCTTTTTCTTGCGGAGAAATGAAATGGCATGGGACCGGACATGAAGCTTTGGAAGTAACTTAGAATCTATTTGGAAATGTTATTCTAATATGTTTTTTTGAAAAAACATCATTTGAAATGTCATTGAAAAAAAAATAATTAAATTTTTTTAATTATTTTAGAGTTTTTTATGACTATAATATGTTAAAATTAATTTAAAACTAATTTTAAATGGCTTTTAACTAATATATTTAAGGTGATAATTTTCTAATTAGCAGTTTAACTAATAATTCCAAATAAATTATTAATATGTAAAAAATGTAAGAGTGATGGATAGGATATTTGTCCAGGAAAATAAAACGTAGAGAACCCATCAACAATGTACCTGCAGGCTTCTACCATCTATTATCTTTTCTGTGTAATGTTTCTATCACTTTAAGATTCTTCATGGAACCAATATGCAAATTAGAAACAAGAACCTTTTACAAGGACAGCCCCTACGCTTTCTCCTTTTAAAGAAATGCGGCAAGCTCCTACAAATTTAAGGCATTAAATGTGTAGGCATATGCATGTACTCTTTGCTTTTTATTCTTGATAGAGATTGTGTCGAAGAATAATGTGAAACCATTTTACTGCTTTTCGAAGTCTCTAACCATGGCTTGATCTTCGAAATTGGAACAATGTCTTAACCAATATCTATGAACTTATTAGGTAGGATTTTTATTCCTCCAATGCAAACTTCAGCACCAGAAACAAAATAATTAACAACCATAACACCATAACCCATTCAACTGGACGAGAATATATAAGGGTTACCAACCCATATATTTCTGTAGTGCATACAAAAAAAAAAAAGAAAAAAAAAGATTTTGCACATCTAGAAACCGAAAAAGAAAAATGTTGAATCCTATATCGTTTCTTGTCTCAAAGCTAAGCCACCAAATTTCACAAAATAAAAGAGTATAAATCAATCAAAATGTAGGCTATCAGTAACGGTTATCATTTTTGCAACTGGGGTTCTTACTCTCCTGCAAGTGGGGCTGGCCCAGAATAAGGCTGTTCATCAACTTGCAGCTGGTATTGGGTTTTGTTCTACTACAACAGATGGTGCATCTTATTCTGGTTCAATTGGGACTCATGGTCTACTGACTGTTTTCTTGCCCACATCCATAAATGCAACGCCTTTTTGCAGCCAAATCAGTCCAGCTCTTGAAAAATCCTAGTTTTTCCTTGCTATGCTCTTTCCTCGATAAGGCCCAGTGCACCCTGTTCTGTAAACTGTAAGTCCAGCCCTCTTCAAAGCCTTTGTCTTTTAGCTTGCTGAAAAACCTGTCCAATTGCAAATATATTCTTCAAGGAAAATTTCAACCAAGAAAAATAAAATAGACGTTTAAAATCATTTCTAAAAGAGTAAATGAATTAAATAGTAGATTTAATTAAATTTTAGCAATTAAATTATTAATAAAATAAAATTTAAATATTAAATTATTTTAATATTAAAAATAGAGCAGAAGACATTTTAATTTTTTTAATTATAATTAATGGTAACTGTGACTAAAATAAAGATAAAAGATAGGTAGCAGGTAACCGAATAACAGACCTTAATATCCGGATATTTAATCAAAGAAATTACTCTCCAAGATACACCAAGCGATACTTGAATCACTACCAAGTATAAGGATCCCGAGATATCCTAATTACACTCCATGTCAGAACTCATAATCTTAATAGGAAACTATCTTAACGGCCTATATATATCAGGTATGCATACTAAGCTATTTGATTATTATTGTGATTACTACAATTCAGTCATTCTATTATTCAACTCTCATTACTAATTTAAGCATTGGAGTGATAATCATCTAACTCACTTAGTGTTCTTTTTATTTGTAAATTCGATCTATGAATTCAGTATCCATTACCAGCCAAAGAGGATAATAACATCACTTAACTAGATTCTAAAAGTATAAGCTAATTTATATGATTAATAAATATTAAAAATTAAATTATAAATTTAATTAAATTTTAAGAACTAAATGATAATTTATGTAAGTTGGACGTATGAAATGTTTTATAACATCATCTCCCTCTTAGGCGCGGATGAGGCGACCCATGTAAATTACGTATTGTCAATTACGGACTGGGCTTTATTTGGACCAAACTGTTATTTTAAACCGCTCGGACCAGTTTACCGGTTTGATCAGTTACATTAGATTTAGGTGTTTTCGTCTTTTTTTTTTTTTTTAAAATTTCCAAATTAACAGAAAAAAAATTGAGAAGAACATAGTTGAGAATTCAAACTTCATATTTCACCTTCCAATTTCAATTCATTTCAAAAGATTACCCAATTTTAATATAATTACAAGATGTTTCTCTGACTGAATTTAACCAATTTTGGATAACAAAATTAAAAATAGAGAAAGATGATTAAATAAAAAAATTTAAAAAATGTGACATGGCATGCCATAAGTGTAAAAAGTTAAAACTCCCACGTTGATTTTTGAATTTTAGATAAAAAATTTTTAATTTTGAAAGTTATTATTAAATTATTTAAAATTAATAATTTTAAATATAATTAGCAATCAAAATAAAGATTTGGATTTATTTAACCAAATGACTTTTTTTCAATTATATTTTATAACAATACATTATTAGCCTAAACTAAAATAAAAATAATTTTTTATGATTTTTTTTTAAAAGAAATTTTCTTTAAAATATTTTTTTTAGAAAAATCAAAATTGTTTTTGTAATTTTTCTTTAGGAAAAAAAAATCTTATTAAAGGATGATATTTATGAAATTTTATAATGTTTTAAATATTTGATGGTTTAATAATTATACATATTGAAATTAAAAGTTTTTTCAAATTATTTTAAGTGTATATTCATCCATATAATCTAATTAATATATTCAAAAATTTTTAAATGCTTCAAATGAAATTAAATTATGACGAACAAGGAGACATTCTTTTCTATTGACTGATCTCACTCCCTTACATTATGAGATGTGAAAAAATAATAGAAGTTTATAAAAATAAAAAAGAGAGATTAATAATAGGAAAAAGAATGGCTCATTTTCTTATCAGTTAATTCAAAGAAATAAAAATTTTTCTCCACACAACAGATTTGACAACAAACTAAAAACCCCAGAAATATTCTCCACAATATATAAATTCCGTGGAGATCATCAGCACCATTAATTGAAAAAATAAATAGTCAAACAAAGAATTTGGAATTGAAATTTTCAGACGCCATTATAGCTAAATTGATTCCTGCCTTTGCATTCTCATCTCTTGGTAGAACCTCTCAATAAACCTCTCAGCCCTCTGATCAACGGACTCTTCCTGATCATACCCTAAATCCAATGGCTGCAAATATTCCTCAGGAATGGTAGCTGCAGGAAGTGTTTGCAATGGCAATGCAAAATCTACTACTTCTCCTTCTTCGGCTTTCATTCCACCCAAGCGTCTACAGAGGAAAAACATGGAGTATATATTATCTTTATAGCTACCATTCTTGAACTTTTTTTTGTAGCGGCGAATGAGAGGATTACTTGAAGGAGAGAACTCATAATCTTTGAGAAACCCATAGCTGTTGTTCTGCTTGAGTAACATGAACCTTTTAAATTTTCTTGTTTTCTTGAGGAAAATGAGCTTGGGAATGGCAGGTTTCCTCATTTTAGAAACAAGAATGGAGATTCTAAGAAGATTTGAGACCTTGTGGAAAATGAGTAGTCTCTTTTTGGGCAAATTTTGCGGCTGCTGCATGGTTTTTGGGAGAAAGGAGTGCAATCTTTTGAGTTGCAGAGAGGGATTGATGATGTTGTTGGTAGGGGTTGAGTCATGAGTCATGAGCAAAGGGAGCTTTTTAAGAATAGAGAAAAGGGAGAGCGGAGTATGAAAAATCAGAGTTGGTGGTGGGGAGCCTTTTTGCCAAGCTGTAAAAAGTTAAAAAGAAAAAGATGGTCGGTTGCAATTTGGATTTATTATAAAGGAATAAGCAAGTAGCCGTTGGTCTTGACCCTCTGCGACGAGTCTTCCACGTTTGAAAGAAGTTGAAATTGGACAGCTTTAAGTTATTTCCTGTTGAGGAGGCAGCCTCTCTTAACTGATTATAATCATAAATATTATTGCATTAATTTTTTTTCCTTAATTAAATTTGGAATTCATTAGTGAGTTTTCAAAGAATTAATAAATAATAATTAAATATATATATATATACTTATCAATCATGTGATAAATATATAATATATAATATTAGGATATATAAATTTTATATAATTTATATGAGTTATTCATATAATAAATATTGTGAAAATAAAAAAAATAAAATATACAAGTTTTTTAATAAATTTTTATAAAATTATTTTTCTTTTTCTTTTCTCTCTTTTCTTTATGAAAAGAAAAATAAAATTGTAGAATCATATATATTTTTGTATTGAGTTTTTTTTTTCTCATTTCTCTTCAATTAAAATTTGAACTTTAAGGAGTTTTTCAAAAATTTAGTTAAAAATCAATGAAAAATTTTTTATTCAAGTTTAATTTATCATGAAATGTAAATATCCATTAAATAAAATATACATGTTAATTGCATTAAATTATATATATAACAAACATTTTATTTAATGGATGTTATAATTCATGTGTGATACATTCTTTTTAATTAAATATTCTTTTTAAAATTACTTTATAAAAAGGTATAAATTTATTTATATTTTATATTTAGATATATAGATTTATTTAGCTCGATTCAAAAGATAATTATATTAATTAAAATTAATAAAAATATTTTAGTATAAAGTTTCAATTAAAAATAAATAGAAAATATATTTTAATTTTAAATATAATATTTAATCAACAGATTCAAAATTCCAAATATTTATAATAAATTACGATTATATCCAAAACTTTTATTTGTTAATCAAATAAAACTTTAATAACTATATTATAATTTATTGTTAACTTTTAAAATTTAATTTACCTACAAATCTTAAAGATTTTACTTATTTCACACAAAATTAAGAACTATGAATATAAATATGAATTGATATTATAAACGTTTAACATTTTTAACTCAATTGGCCTTATTTTTATTGAAATTTTGATAGGGCACAAAGCTTAATTTGTCATTTGAATTTATAGTCTATGTATAGTGTTGCTCAAATAATTTTCAGTCAAATTAGGACATAATTATCCCAATTAACTCATTTAAATTCAATTAAGGGTGCGTGTTTCTCATAATCTATATATAAAAAAAAAAAAAACAGGTATAGAGCAAGATATCCCTGAAATTCTACGTGTGTTTTACCTACAATGCTCTTTGAGCTTAAATGAGATTATTGGAATAAGTGTGTCATAAATTAGGATGAAAAGTTTGATTTAAAAGGAATTTTTTTCATCTATACCAAGGTATACAAACATCTAATCAATAAAAAAATTATATTCATATATTTTTAAATGAGATTCAACATAATTTGAGTTAAAATAGCAATCGATAAATGACTGAATATATACAATCGGATGTAGACAATAATTAATCATTTTAAAAATTTTGGACATAAAATATAAGTCTAATAGTCAAATTAAACTTGTTAAATTACAAGTTAATTTATATATTTTATATTTTTAGATAAATAATTTAATTTCTTAAATTTAATTTCGTTAATAAATTAATCATTCGTCCAAATTTATTGAATCAATTACATATTTCAAGTTTTACTTTGTTAACAAATAGTCTCTCCTTCAAAGTGAATCACATAAATTAGAACTCTGTTAAAGAATCTCTATTAAAGAATCTCTCTCATATTAGCACTCTATTAAAGAATCTCTCTCATACTCTACTTCGTCTTAAGTGGCCCTTTGCTTCTTCTTCTTTTTTTTTTTTTCTTTTTTCTTCTTTGGTTTTTAACTATTTTCTTAGTTAATAAAAATAATTGTTCCATATTGATGAACTCTCATGGATTTACATAGCTTTTTTTTTAGATGACCATCTATTTCTTTATTTCTATCATTTTTATAGGATTTCCATTTTTTTTTTAAGTTCTTTCTACATTTTTTAAGATATTTTCACATTTTCTTGAATGTTATTGCCTCAGTTTATCCGATAGATAATGTGATTTTCAAGTAAACTGTAGACATTTATATTTTTTTGCCCTTATAATGCAAGATTTGTAAAAATAATGAGGAGCCATGTGATGAATTGATATAACGAGGAATCTTAAAGTACTCAAAAAATTTTATAATGACAGAAATATTTTTAGTTAATCTATTTAATTTGATTTTGATCTTATAATTGGGAATATAATTTTTTTTTTTTAATTGAAAGAGTCTAAAAGCCCAAATTATTTAATTAGACTTAATTTAGTATTTTTAAGACTTCATGTGAGCCTAAAAAGTAATTAAAAAAGTTTAATTGAATATCTAAACACATTAAATTTATTAAAATTTTCTAATGTAAAAGTGGATTTTTAATGAAATTTTGACTTAATTATACTTTAAAGCTTTTTAAAAATATTTTAAGATAAAAATGAAAAAAAAAATATAAAAAAAGAACAAAAAAATATATATTTAAGTGATAATTATCCCCTATAATCAATTAATTAGAGAAATAATTATTTCCTATTTATCTATTTTAGGCAAAATTTTGAAATTATACGAGGGATAACTATTGTCATTTATTTTATTTTTTTTAATTCAAATAGATTGTAAGATTTTTTTTTTATTATTATAAATATCCTTATCCAGATCATCTGAAGAGGAGTACTTTAGGATATTCTAAATTAACTAAAAAAACTCTCTTTTGAGCCATTAGAGCTATAATTATCCATCTTTATACAAAAATTACTGTAGTTAATTTTTTAAATTTAATTTCAGCGCAGCTATCAAATTGACCAAAATCACATATCCATTGATATGGACATATTCTCATTATTTGGAGGTATTCATGAGTGCTCTAAGAATATTTTAATCTAAGAATTGAAGATCAATTACGAGGTAAATATAATTAAGTAAATCTTTTTTTTTATGTATTCAAATATATGAATCAAATTTATAACTTTGGGTAAAAGGTTTTTATTTTAGCATTTTAAAATTGTTTGTTAATATGTCAATCTTAATTCAATGTCTTTAGATTTGCAATAAACTTAGTTTTTTTTTAATATATATATAAATTCAATTTGATTGATATTCTAAGTTTCGCATATGCAATAAATATGGTATGTCACTCTCATTTGATTTATTTTATTGGCCAATCAATTTCTTGATAGTGTCATATTTTATTTATTTATTTATTTATTTTTATCTCATTGTACATTAACCCATTTTTTTTTATTGATTTATTCTACTATTTTGGATAATTTTAGATGTAAACACAAAGCAATAGCCCATACATTATATTTTTTTTCTTATATTGTATTTAATTTTTTCTTATTTTGATTCCATACTAACTTTATTTATTTTGCTGTGTATGAGTTCAATATTTATCTTTTGAGAACATTATACGATTGAACAGAGAAATTGAGATTGAAGTTCTAAATTTAAGATCAAATATTTTAAATAAGTTTTATTTATTTTGAGCTTTTTTTTTATTGTTCTTTTGGTTTTAATATTTTTTCTTTTGAAAACAAAATATGGTTAAAAGAAAAAATGAAATAAAGATTAAAATGAAAAACTGAAAACTTAAACAAAATGAGCTATATCAGAATTGTGGGCCCCTTGTATGGAGTAAAATTTAAAAGGTCAGATAATAATTGTAGGATTTTTATTGGGTTTAAAAAAACCATTTTAATTTTAGATCTCTTTTGTCTTCTATTTTCTTTATTTGTAGGTTTTATTTATTTTACTTTAATCTTTTAATTATTTTAACCATATAGAAATGGACTTAATTAATAGTTAATTCTTTTTACTTATTGTGTGAATGTAAAACAATTTGTATGAAATTAAACTAATTAAATATACATGGAGGATAAGGTGGTAAAAGGGTAATATTATTAAATTAACAACTTGGCATATTAGGAATTACTTGTGCATGTACATAGTTGATTTATTTAAATTAATTGTGTGTGTACCTTTACACTATGTTTGGGAAGGGGGAAGGAAAATAAAAGAGGGAAGGAAAATAAAGGAGAGAAAATAAGGAATGAAAATAAAAATTATTTTCCTTCCCCTTGTTTGGATTGGGAGGGGAAAATATTAGAGGGAAAGTTGTTTTATGAATAGTAAAATTACAACTTTACCCTTAAATTAAAAAAAAAAACTATTAAGTATAGGGATATTTTTGTATTTTTTCCTTACTTTCCCCCCATTTTGGAGAGAAAGGAGAAAAGGACAAAAAAATTTTATTTTCCCTCCAATATTTTCCCTCCCCCTTTATTTTTCACTCAATCCAAACAAAAGAATGGAAAATAAATTTATTTTCCCTTCACATTTTCCTTCCCCTCTCACTTTCCTCCCTTCCCAAACATACCCTTAGACTTACATAAAATGTATAAATAAGAAATTAAATAAAAATAATAATAAGACAGAATTTAGAATCATTAGTAGAAACTAATACTTGTTATAAGATGAGTTCAGGTAAAGAGAGTGTCTAACACCTTTTCTCTTTTGTACCCACTATCTCGAACTTAGGTTATTGGGCTCATAAAAGAAAGGTAGTGGACCTCTGTAAGAGTTAAGTTGTCACCCACATCCCTTTTTACGAATTTGTCCCGATTATTACTGGAATGTCAACTCCTTTCTCCATCTATCATGGTAGTGCTATAGAAAGATATGCTAAACCAGATTCGAGAGTCTCACATAAATATTAAAGTGAGCTTTTGTGAAACTATCAATCTACAAATTGTAGAGAATTTTTTGATTGATCTACACGGTGATCAACACGTTTCTTACCCATTTACGGTATTTATTTATGTATAAGTAGATAAATTATTTTTTAATTCTCTAGATCTTTATAAAGGATCTTTTTTTTTTAATTTTTTATGAGTATAAATGTATGAGTAGTTTATTGTTCTTTATTTTATGAATTTTATCCTATTGTACTTTAATTATATGTATGAAATTTTCTATCTTGAGAAAAAAATAAAAAAGTGTCCCTCCTAAATTTTATTTTTAAACAGTTATGAATTTTTAAATATTATTTAGAAATTTAATTAACTCTTATGGTATATAATTATTTAAATATAAAAATATTTATACGAACATAAATTTGTTTATAAAAATGTAAAAAAGTATTTGTTATAAAAAAATCCTTATATAATTGTTTAATATATATATACATTTATTAAATAAAAATAATTATATAATAATTAATAATTTATTAATCATATTAATAAATATAAAATTAAAAATTTATCATAATTTATATATACAAATGAAATTTAAATTAAACTATAATTTTTAGATTATTTATAATTACAAATAAGTTAAATTTTTAAATAATATATGTATGATTATATATTGTCAAAATAAATTACATTAATCACATAACAATGATGTTGTTTTAATTTTGCTTTATAATGATAATAAAATTATTTTCAAAATTAATTTTTATTAAAAATATAACTATTAGACAAAATTATAAACGATAATATAAGAAATTTAATAAATAAAAAAATATATTATTTTCTAATTAATATTTAAATGAGTATATTATACATAAATAATCAAATATTTTAATTATATGATATTTTATAATGTAAAATTATAATATAAATAGTTATTTATATACAAAATTTGAATTACTGGACTTTTTTTTAAACAAATTTATATGAAATTTAAACAAATTGATAACGTAATTTCAAGCTTAACATTTCATTAATTAATTTCTTTTTTTTTTGTTTATTTAAATGTTATTTAGTTGGCAGATTGAAGAGGTGTTTTTGCATATTGATTCATTAATGCCCACCTGAGATTTCTTTCCTTTTACACATTCTTTCTGTTTGTGTCACTTTCATCAGTTTATTTATTAGCAATCTTAAGATGCTTTGACGATTTGCTGAAGAATGAGCAAACTAATTACTAAAGGAATCAATTAATCGACTCTAATTCAGTTTGTTAAAACTTTTTCTTCCCCCACATGAACATTGGCAACACACTTTCCATTGCTTTGCCTACACTCAATCTCTCTAATTTGTTTTCCTCTGGGCTTACATAATTAAAACTTAATTTCACCCCAAATAAATTTAATCTATAATTACCGAATACATTTCGATTGATATATATATTTTTTTTAATAGATAAAACATATGCATACAAGAATTAATGATAGAAATAGATCGCTATTAAAATCATGATAATTTTAATAAAATTTTTATTCTTATATAACTCACATACATATATATATATATATATATATATATATATATATATATATATTCTACATTCTACATAAAATCTTGAAAGATTAATTTTTGAGCACATTTAACTCACTCGTAAACCTCAACTAGGATTACACCTAGATATTTAATTTTTCTTTGTCAATTGATAAATAATTAATTATTTACCTCTTAGCCTACAATATGAGAACAAGGAACGACAACTCTTCTTAAATATGAATACAAATGATTGGAATGTCCTACAAACTCTTCTTAAATATGAATACAAATGATTGGAATGTCCTACAATGGAGTTAACGTGCACACTTGTATAAGGGAAGAATTAGGCTAAGAGAGGCTAACTAAACATATTTAGCAAGGAATGACACCTAATCAACAATTCACATCATATTCTTTTCTTTCACCATCCATCTCAACCATCCAATTTTTCCCAAGATATATGTATTGAAATTTGTCAATTAAAAATCAATTTACTCTTTATTTTTTTTAATTAATATCCAAATCTTTGGATTATATTATAAAAAATGATTTTGACAATTTAATTTAAGTATTTACTCTTTATTTTTAATTACCTATTTTTTAAATGCTTTTGTGTTGTCACTGTAAACTCATTATCTGAAGAGATTTAATTTACCACTTTGATTAGTGATTCAAAACTCTCCATATGGAAAGTTATCACTAAATCAATACATGAGGTTATGAGCACAAATTTTGATGGAAATTAAATTAATTATTTTTTTTTTAATCAATTAGCATTTTATGTTCACGCAAATTCATTTCTTCTAAAATTTGAAAGCGCTTCTCCATTATATTTTACTTTTGTGATTTAATTGTTTAGGTTTTACTATTTAAATTTCAGATATTTGATTTAAAATTTAAAATTAAAATTTAAAAATTTAAAAATATTTTATTTGATTAATAAAAATAATTTTTGTAAGGTGTCTAAAAATTATGATAGCATATGAAGCTGGTACATTTGATTATAGAAAGATAAATTTTAAATGATAAGGTGAAATTAATTACTTTAAATTTTTAATTTTTAAACTTGTTAATAAATGAATATATGGGATTTGAATTAAATTCAAATTTTTTTTTATTTAGAATAAAATCTACATAATATATTTAGTCAAAATTTAAATTTACAGGATTAAATTTCTCAATTCAAATGTTGGCTTTAGTCACCGACCGATTTTAAATCAAAATCAATTTTAAAATATTAATAATTCATGTATTCGAATTAAATTAAAATCATTTTAGAAGAAAATTAGTCCACCAATGTCTCAATTCAAATAAGCCTTCTAAAAAAATTTAATTAATGAATTGACTCGATGCAAATCAAATAATAATTAAATTAAAATTAAACTGAATTCGAAATTGATCCCTGCAGTATGATCACTAAACCTTTAATTCTACAAACTGAAATCATTGGCGTTGACGAAGAATCGACCCATGGCAGCCTACCCCAATCAATGAAGAGAAATTATTAGGTGCACTCACTGCATATGCATCATTTCTCGTAATCACGTGGAATGATTCATTTTTTTTTGAAAAAGAAAGTATTATTTTTTAATATTTTTGGTGTATCTAATAATTAGCCATCTATGAAGAAATTATTAAGTGCACTCAGTGTACATACATCATCCCTCGTAATCATGTGAAACTCACTTTCTATATGATAGGAATAACTCACTTTTTTTGTGAGAGATGCAACACTATTTTTTAGTGCTCCCAGTGTATCTAATAATTAGCAATCGACGAATAAATTATTAGGTGCACTGAGTGCACATACACCATCTCTTGCAATCATATGAAATCTATTCTCTATATAATAGGAATAGCAATCGACGAATCATCTTTTTTTTTTCTTGCATAAAATAAAATTTATAATAAGAAAAATTATTCAGGATTTCTAACTCATAATTTTGCAACATTAGACAAATTTAAACCCTTCTCTTTTGTAATTTTTTTTAATAAAAGAAAATATTAATGATAAAAATAAAAGTTCTGAATTTAAAATTTAGTTACAATTTTATCCAAACCATCAAAGTTGTTTATCATCATTTTAAATTAAAAAATTAATCAAAATTATAAAAATATTATTCATTTTAAATTTAAAACTTTATCTAGTTTCAGTCAATTAAATATTTTAAAATAAGAAAAAAAATAATATTAAAAATTTAATAAAAAAAAAGGCAAATAAGGGGAAACGTGGAAAATTAAATATTACAATAGCTACAAATGAAAAATATCTAATAATAGATTTTGCCCACTTACCTTGCAAGCCTTTAAACGCAAAAGTTTTTTTCAATGAGTTTCCTTAAGAATTGATTAAGATTTCTTTTTTTCTCTTCCCTATGCAATTAATTTCAATGGGAATTTAATACCTAAAAAGTTTGAAAATGGCTATAATATTATTGAATTAATATTTATTATTAATTATAAAATTTTACTTATTATAATAAATAAACTCTTGTTGTTACTTCTTAACCAATACTTCAAGAACACTCGTTAGAGAATTTCTTTAAAAAAAAAACCATACATAATCATTGAGATTTAAAATTATAATTAAGGTAAGCATAATTTAGGAAAAAAAAATAAAATTTTAGGCTTATTTAAGAGTTAATTTTTTTATATCTCATTCTTAAACTTTGTTCTGTATTTTATTTTTATTTTTTAATTTTAATTTATTATTAAAAAAATTTTAAATTTTAATTTTGATTTCATAAAAACCTCTTTAATTTGCTGGTTCAAAAAATAAAATTATCTTTTTATTTCATTTTCTCTCACACTCAAATAATATTGGTTATTTCAATCACTATATAAATTTATCACAAAAATATAATGATTTATTTTTTGAAAATGAGGAAATTTTTTTTTTATTAGAAAATGTTAAAATTGTATTTGTAACTTAGAGATATTTTTTTCAATTTAAAAATTTATTATTGCAGGTTAAATTTTTTTTTTAAATTAAAATTAAAATTTAAAATTTTTTTAATAATATATTAAAATTAAAAAAATTAAAAAATAAAATAAAATTTTGGAGACAAACTATAAAAATTATCTTTATTTAAGCCTATTTCATCTTTTAAATTAAATAGGATTTTAACCCTTCCTAAAAAAAAAAGTCATAGGATTTAAAACTGACATTCCCTCCATAATGACTATATATACCTTTTTATTGTACCAAGCTTCTTAGTGTCACCCATTCCAAATACATGCCTAATTAAGTATGCTAATTTCAGTGAATTATACCATACCAATCATTTTCAAAATTTTTATATTTTACAAATCATTCACCTATTTTTAAATATTTTATAAAAATTATTTCTATATAAAACAAATTTTATAATGATCCAAATTTTGATGTAAAAAAAGTTTTATTTTATGTATATAATAGTAAGATAACATAGCATTAGATCAATATCTTTGATTTGATTATTATTATTATTTTTAAATTATGGTAGGGATAAGCGGTGATTCAAAGTAATTTTTCAATACACAAATTGAGAATCAATGCATGGTTAAATTTACTTTATAAAAAATAATTAATTTCTGAAAATAAAACAATTAATTCCTGGAAAGAATTAATTAAAATATTTATAAAATTTTGCCTAAAGATGTATTAAATTGTATTGTTTTGTTTTTCCTAAATATCATTTCTAAGTTCAGTGGGACTGGATTTAATCTACGGCTAGAAGAAGAGATAAATGGGATGAGCAAATATCCAACGGTAGTTACGCCAACCATCAGCACTTGAAAATGACGTATTGCCCGGGAAAACCCACATCGTCACCCTTTACACTCCAGCGCACTTTAGCCGCATAAAATTTTAATTACCAAAACACCCCCGAGCATCCAGGATTCCGCATCGCCCGAACGTTAAAACCGCCCTCTGCCTTCCCTTGCCTATTCCCTCCTATATAAGCTTCATCTTCCCGGCGATTTCCAAAACAACACAAACACTCAAAATCACAAACAAAACTTCTGAATAATATTTTCCCAAGAAAGTTTAAAATCGTGAGAGACAAACAGCCGCGGCAGATTATATAGAGGGAGTGAGCTTGTGATCTGAGCTCTCATTGGAGAGTACGCGTGTGTTGTGAGATTTCAATGGTGTGTTCTGGAGAAACGGGAGAGAGAGTGAGTGGGTTGGTTATGGCTATGGGAACAGAGAGATCGAAGCCACCGCTTCACAATTTTAATCTGCCTTGCTTGAAGTGGGGGATTCAGAGACACCTCCGTTGCATGAAAGTCTCAGATTCCGGTGCTTCCAAGGATAAGAACATCAGCAATGGAATTTCCACCGATCGCCTTCGCAGTGGCCGATCTCCACCGTCTAAATTTGTCGCCACTACGGATTACGAAATCCGCTCATTCAAGAAACTAAAACAGAGAAACGACGGCGGCGGTGACGCGGGAGGGATCGCTGAAGTGAGAGAGAAGCTGATGTTCGATTTCAAAACGGCGGCAGATAAGATGAAAGATGCAATTTTGAAGAAAGGAGTGTCAGATGAAGGCGACGAAGTGCGGGGGGTTCCGCCGCATGAGAAGATGGAGGATGAGGATGAGGATGAGAAGGAACAATCTGCCTCTCCTGTTCCACCGGCGGCGGTTGTAGCGGAGACAGAGCAAGAGGTTAGACCGTGGAATCTGCGAACAAGGAGAGCAGCCTGTAAAGCTCCGATTGCCGGGAATTTAGTTACAGGGAAGGGCTTGAAAATTGAGGAGAGGAATGTAAGTAATTTTTCGCCGTTGAGGAGTGAGAGCGGGAAATCTCCAAGGCTGAGAGGAGAGAAAAAGGAAAGAGAGGATGAGAAGGAAAAGGAGACAGCGCAGATGAGAACGAAGTTTGCGTTGGCGCTCTCGAGGAAGGAGATCGATGAGGATTTTAAGGAGATGATAGGCCACAGACCAGCTCGGAGACCCAAGAAGCGACCCAGGAACGTGCAGAAGCAGTTGGATGTAAGTCAATCGAAGGATTGTATTCTGTGTTTCTTGAAAGCATATGTTTTTGTGTTTCTTGAAAGCATATGTTCCTGTTTTGGCATTCATTTGGTGTTTTTGTTTTTGGTCGCAGATGCTCTTTCCTGGATTGTGGTTGACAGAGGTTACTGTTGATACATATAAGGTGCCGGAGATCCCTGATAATGGGAAGGTAATTGCTTTGCTTCGTTAGCCTGCATTTGAATGTTTGACTGGTTACTGGGAAATATGTGCGATGAAGCAGGATTTTTCTCTTTTTTTTTTAATTGTTATATTTCTTTGTTCTTACGATGTGAAGTTTGTCATTTTAATTGCCTAAACCACCAACTGGGGCAATTTGATTTTCTGACAGTACATGCTTTTTTTTAGTTCGCACAGATGGGGCAATTCTGTTTTCTGTTAGTAAATCTGTAAATGATTATTAGATTCAACAATATCTGACTTGATATTTTTTACCCCTTTCACAGAGGTAATTTGAATGGCGGGTATTACTAAAAGTTTAAAATTTCAAGGCTTCTTCTTGCTGGCTACTCTGGTAACTTGGAACTCTAGCGAGCGGTATACCAAAGCAGCACACCATCCTTGTGAATTAGGGATTTGATTTTATAAATTTCCTGGTTGCCCATTGAGGTGTAAGTTCAGTTGCTGTGAAATTGCAAATTTTGTTCTCTTTAATTATGATTCTTTCTATCTTTTTTCTTTATCAGAATAATGTTAATGTAAAGAAAGGTGGCTAGATGTTCTTAACTGAAAGGGAATGCCTTGTTCTATACTTTTCATAGTGTATGCTTACCATTTGCTTTGATTTTGATGAATCCATTCTTCACCTTTAACTCTGGTGTTGTTTGTTTATTTTTAAGCTAAGATTAAGCATCAATGCTAAAGCACGTGCTGATTTTTCTTATATTCTTCAAAATTTTCCACGTTAATATGGCAAAAATGTTGTGATATATGAGGGAATTTTAGCTTGGGAAGTATGAACCTTTTATGGGAATTCTTATGGGGCTTTATCAAGCTATCCCCATCTCTCTGTATTCTATGTTTAGCTGATCTTAGGAATAATTTATGAAGTTAAAAGTCAATCTTATTGCTTTGAATGGCTTGGTAGCATAGAGGAAATGGAAGAATGTCGGGACTCATAATTACACCTTCTTTTGCTTATTTAGGCTACACAAATGAGACAAGTTCATTTCAGCTTAAAAGAAGATATTCTGTGCTACTTAATGTTTATTTGCCTGTGAGTGTTAAACATTTGACATAGTTTTGTTATTGGGCAGCTAAATTAGGGCCTCTATTGTGGCTGCCATAAAGTTGACGCTGCAGATCACTTTTGTATGCTACAGTGAGAGCAACTCTGTTTTCATTGATAATTAATGTTTGTACCAATCGAACTTTTTGTTGCCCAATTTTTTGGGGTCCTAGTATTTTCATGAAAATAGTTGGAGGTGGATTTCTAAACTACTATATTTACATATGTGGTATTGGTAGTAGGTGCTGCTCTAGCATCTTGGAGAGCTTTAAATTGCAGTTCAACTATATTTGAGTATTAACTAGATCAATCGGTGATTTTTTTTTTTTTGAATTAAGTAGTTTGTTTGCTTACATTGATGTCACCTGGGGATAGATTTCTTGGGGAACTTGAGGACATTCTATTGAGATAAAGGATTATTCTGCGTAGGAGGGAACACTGATGCAGTCTTTCTTTTTCTCTTGGAAATGCCATTGGGCTTCCACGCTGCCATTAAGAAGAATAAGAAGATTGTAGTGTGTGTGTTCTGTATAAACGCTAATTTTTTTTACTTTGGTATCTCTCTGATTTTGGAAGAGTGATTAAACATGGTTTAGATTGGATGCTATTTCAGGCTTTCTGGGTGTCTTTTCTTTTCCTTCCCCCTTGTATAAGAACTTGGTACATTGTAGCATGGGAAAACTGTATTCATTTGTTTCAAGTGTCTTCTAAAATCTCTCATCCCAGCTCAAATTGCACTACTAATATAAGCACCAATTCCTCTAGTTTTTCTCAGTTAAGGAGGGGGAGAATCAAGTCACTTGAGGGCCTGTGGAGTTCTTCTTCTTGTCCTCCTCCTTTCTTTAACAAGCTAAAATCCTTTCGAATCATTAATATAGAGTGAAGTGATGACATGTTTTTGAACTTTTTTTGCCTGAAAATTTATTTTGTTCTGAAATCTGAAACGATGAACTCTGGTGCGTAGAAGGGAAACATAATATGATGCTTCCCTTATGTAGTTTGACCTTGCTACAGAGGAGTGCCCGTCTTCTTGGTAGTTAATAAAACATGGAAATCAGATGGCAAATTTAAAGTTACGACTTTTTTTGTCTGTGGGCACTAAAAATATTGACATGTTCAGGAACTTGGAAGGGCTGCTATATATTTGATTGACGAGTTGACCGTAAATACGCGTGTATGCCTAATGCCCATTGCCCGACACTTTTGAATGAATCAATTGTGAAGTTTTGGGCCCGCTATACCCACTGCTTGGAAAGTATCTACAGAGAGGAAAAGAAGACCCTATTCTTTATCCGCTAATTATTTTTTTTTTTTTAAATATTTAATTATAATTATTATTTTCTGAAGTGTTAAATTAAAATTCTAATTTTTCTATTTACTCATGAAATATTTTAAATTAATGGTATTGTATGCACCACTCAGAAAAATAAGGAGAAAAAAATATAAAAACTGTTGATGAGAAAAAAAAGGAAATTGTTTTTGTAAACAGTGAAGGTTCCCATTTCATTTTCAAATAAAATGAATAAATATAGGAATAGGTTTAATTTATTTTCCCCTCAAGGAGAGAGAGTGAATTATAGACCCCACATTTTTTTTTTTTTTTTTACTTCTTAATTTTCTTTAACAAGACAATTATGGTAAATTCTTTTATTTTATTCCCTCTTCTCATTTCTCTCTTATTTTCTATTTTCCCAAACATAGTTTTAATCCCCAAAACTTGGATCCATTTCTGGCCCATTATTCATTAGCCTCAAAGGGATCCAATGCACATCAAACGGCTCCATGTTGTATCGTTTTGTGCTTCTTGAGCTTCTTAGCCTATATGATGATGGACCAATGTCTGTCCTTTAGTGGGTTAACTCTTTGAAGCAGAAGGCAGAAGTAGAACAGAAGCAGTGGGATAATCTGAGAGTTGAGACTGGTCCCAACTCCCTAACTAGCTAGTCTTCTTCAATTAACAAATGTTTGTCCCTTGTTGAGTCAAAACATTGTTTTGGCAAAAAAATTAAGCGAAGATTCTCATCTTTTGCAGCTCCAGGTGGCATATAATAAAAGTAGAATGAAGCATCCCTCGTTTGTTGAGATAGGTTCTGACATTATCGAGCCTGCTAATTCGCCTCATCTCAAGGGAGTTAGATATACCAAATTTGAAATTCAGAGAGAGAGAAGAAACGTTTCCTTTTTTTGAGTTGAAAAAAAAATGAAAATCTTTTATGCAAGTGTCAGTTCTCCCTTGGAGTCACCTTCGGCTCACAATTGTGAATGGATACATGTCAATGTACTGAATAATCACCCCGAAAAGTAACCTAAGCTTTATGGCCTTGGTGTACCAAACACAACGCAGAAACAATAAGGGCGGGGTGCTGTGTGCTTTCCCCTGTGGTGCTTGATCGGTAAGGGTTCATGGTGTATAAATGGTGCTTGTAGGCTATGATTTATTGAATATAATTCATTTAAATAATTTGATTATTTTTTTTAAATTAATGTTGCAATCTTAAAATTAAGATAAGTTTATGAAATTATATTTTAGTCTATGGATTTAATTTTTCTATAATATTATGATTTTCGATTTAATAATATTAAAAACAAGAAAGGAATAATAACAGAATTCACAGTATACTGATTTTCGATTTTTTATCCAAATGCTTCCAGAACCTGTAGTGCCTATGTGATTCTCCAATCTCCATGGCAACAGTTGTTTGCTTCCTTTGAACTCGTCCTCTGTGGAAATCCCATCTCTTCCTAATCTCTCAAATAGAAATTTTGATCCTAAATTTTACCCAACGATGAGATGAAACGGTGTGTTTTGGTCTTTTAAAATTTTTTTTTTCTCGTTGGCTTAGAAAAAAACATAATTTAAACATAAGATTAATTTGTCAAATAAAAGAATAAGAGATTCCATCTAATGAGGAATTGCAGATCCAAGAGTTGGTTGTGAAAGATAAGCCAGAGCCACTTCATTGTAGCAACTGTTTTGTCTCCGATCAAGATGTAGAACAAAAAGGCCTAGACCAGAAGGACCCCATATGGTAAAAATTGAAGAACATTTTATATTCTATGTTCAATAAAAAAAAATTAAAAAAAAAAAAAGCCAAAGGGCAGCCTCAATGAAAGTTGAAAAGAACAAAAGAGAGCCATAATTAAAATGGTTGAGATCAAGAAAAAAATTGAAAAAGGATAAAAAGAAGCCAAGGCATATATGGAGTAGCAAATGAAATTAAAATACCTTGATTATATGTCTCCCAATTTCTTATCATGTTGATAGGCATCAACAAAACTATCACCATCATCCAACATAGCCAATTCCATTCCTCCACTGTAGTTTTCACTTTCCATATTTTAATGTTTTGCATTAGATTCTCTTTCTCAAGATCTAATCATTTCTTCAGTAGAATTTTTCTTCGATTTGCAGATATCATCACATGCTCTTCCATGAATGAAAATGATAGACTGCTAAAATAAATCTGTACTTGAAAAGATTCAGTCATAAATGGAACTCTCAACTTAATAATCATCTCTTCTTCTTTTTAACCTTACCGTTACAGAACAGAGAACGAAGACCAAAAAGATGCACAGTTCCTCTGGAAATGTAAGGATGTGGTATGTTCAAGACAGGATTAATTCTAACCCCATTCCCATAAGATCCACACTTCCTTAATTGCGGATGTTTCTGCCCTGAATTATAAGAGTAGAATGCCCCTGAACTTGCCGCCGGTGATTTTCTGCTTGGAACTGAATGTTGTTTTTGTAAACGTGGTTTCGGAGTTTCCTTAGAAAACACTGCTTGTTTTGGAGGATTTGGAGCTGACCCTGTAGAGTTGCTTCTTGAAAGAAACTGTAGTGACCTAATTAGGCCTTTACTTCGAGAACTTTCACAATTCAGACTATTGCTTCTCTTGAACTGCCAAAAAGATTTCGATGCAGGCTTTTCATCTGCATCAATACTCATTGACAAGAACTCCTTCAGTAGCTTCTTCTTCTCTGTAGTCTCTGTAGTAGTTTGCACAGGACGACCGGAAGCGACCGGCTTTGGTTGATCGGTATCTTTAGTTGAAACTAACTGTTTCTTGATTTCAATAGGAAGGATCTTGCCATTAGAGAAGAGCTCATCCGCAGAAGACAATTCTTGGATAAAGCTGCTGCTAATGCAGAAATCAAAATCTGAATCCAATAGAGATGAGTCTAATCTAGGATGGCAATCTTCAATGGATACAGCATCTGCAGTTTCGTTGAGATCATGGGAGAATGAAATTCTTGGACTAATTCCAGCGCTTGAAATCTCTGAGCAGACATCTATAGCCATGTTTGCAGCTTGGGAACACTCTTATCAACAGAGACAAGAACTACTCTAGCACATTACGTGAATTCAAGAAAGCGGGCAAAAGCTTTTCAAAAGACCAAAAACCCAAGAACCGCAATAAATGCGGGAGATTTGGAGTCAAAAGAAAGCAAAGCAAAACAAAAAGGAGAGAGGGAGTGACAGAGGGAAAGGAATTATGGGAATGAGAATAAGAAGTCAGCAATTGCAGCTTTAGATTTTGCTTTTTGTCTAAGCTATAAGAGCATCTGCTTCCAACATCCAAGGATAAGGATATGATTCCAATTAAGCAAAAGATTGAAGCAGAGAAAAATTCGATTCCATTCTTGAAAGATATCAGTGCAAAAAAGAAAGGATAAAGAGAATGAAAGTAGAATTCAAGCACCGAAAGGCTATAAAAAAAAAAAAAAAAACAAGGAATCCCTCTCTAGGATGGTTTCCAAAGAAAACTTTTACTATGAGAATTCCATTTTTGCCTATATCCCAAGTTACGCTCAAACATTGAAACCTCCTTCACCTTCTATTTACTCTACAAAAACAGCTTCAACTTCAGTATATTTAATAGATTCCTGCAACAAAATACACATGTATTTTATATGCTTGGATTCCTTTTGGTATCATATAACAACAAATGGGATTTAATAATTAATATTATCAACGCACATATAGTAGTATTATTTCTGGCCATTAATGGGAGATTGGCTATTAATGGAACCATTTTTTCACAGGTTTGACAATCTGAAAACCCCATTTTAAGGCAACCTAATACATTGACAATTTGACATAGAAGCTGAGAAGTTACTTTCTAATTGTTGGAGGCATGCGAGGTAGGGTCCATAGAGAAATAATTGGCATAGGCAACATTATAGAAGAAATAATACAGGGTGTTATTGGGAGTATTAATCAAAACCCATGTTTTAATTTGTATTATATATGAGTTTTTTTCAATTAATTAAACAAGAGTATGTAATTAATCTATATGGCTAATAGACAAAACAAATTAACTATGTAAAGGCAGAAACGTGATATGTCCCTAACTTCAACTAAATACAACAAGAGTCCTTCCAGACAACCTCTCATCGTACACCGACAAATTATATCAGACTCTATAGGATCCATCATAATTTAGCCTCCAACAATTTGTCGTCCGGCATATTATTGCTTTTACTAGAGATTTTTAGATAGATTCAGTAAATATATCATATCATCTATAGATTATGAGAGTGTTTGCGGGGTCGGGGCGGTCCAGGAGACCACCATGGCTTCTCTTTTCTCGAGAAATTCTCATGCATCTCCTATTATATTATATAGACAATTATCACTCGAGCACATATTTAAATTTGGCTTTAATAGAAAAATAAAATAAAGCACTTAATAACGTATTTTCACATATCATGAGATCACCCTTTTTTATTCAGGAGTGACGGAAGGATCATACCATTTAAGCTTTTGTCTTAACAAATCAAATTATAAAATTTAAAAATAAGTTTATTTATTTGTTTATAACATTTTTTACACCTGGAAGGTTAAAAAAAATAAGAAAAGACCAACTTTTAATTTGGTGTTTAAATTGGTTTGATAAATCATTTTATTATATTACCTTCATAAGTTATTTATTTATCAATTAAATTAACAGCTTATAATTAGTAGCTTATAAATGTTTTAACAAAAACATGTAATTATTTAAAATTTTAAATATTTATAAACTCAAATTAACTAATAATACTTATAAGTTAACTTTTTATAAATTAGGTTAAACACCTCCTAAATTAATTAAATCACTCTTGTTGATATTTATCAGTGATTTTATTATTACAAAATAGATATTAATTTAATTTGCAAATTACGTAATAAACTAAGTCTACTTAAAATATCCTCTTTTAAAATAAGGTATGAATGAGTTAAGTTATAAATTAATTAAATTTTATTTTCAACTCGATTTAAAGCAATGAATTAGAGCCAAATTTGAAGTTTACGATACTTAAATAATTTGAGAGTTTAATTCAATATTTACATTTTATAAAATATATTTTTATAATAGAAAAAAATTATTTGTAAGTTATTTTACTAGTAATTGAACAAAATCAAACTTAAACATTAAAAAATAAAATTGTATTAAGCCTATTATATACCCATAACCTCTTATAACCTATTAATTTATAAAAAAAAAAAAAAAAAAAAGAATTCAACTATCAATTGAGTTATATTTAAACCACAAAATTTAATAGTTGTTTGCCCAAAATATTAGGTCATTTAGAAAACCAAGAATAATTGGTGCTTAGCGGCCGGCTTGCAGTTCGCTGCAGTTTATTAGCATATAATTATCTTATTTTTTTTTAGTAAACATCTCCTGACCTATTGGATTAGACCGGTTCGCATCAAGGAGGCTCATTATGGGATAAAACGCTCATGGTGGGAATTTTATTTATTCACAAAGATCGAACACTCAATTTAACTTAAAAAATATATAATCTTTTACCACTCGTATCAACCTCATTGGTTATCTTATTTGTTTTTTAAATAAGTTTTAAAGTTTTATTTCTTTGTGTAGATTATAAAATGGAGACTTGAACTTAAATTTTTTAGGTGAGGGCATATTATTTAGCCTGAGCACTCGAACAGTATATGTATTTAATTGTTAGACCAAATCAGGTTAAACAGCAAAATGTGTTTAAATTAACATTGAGTAATATATATATATATATATAAAATTGTAAGATGTTGATGGAAGATGGCAATGCATAAGATCCAGAGGGTCGTGTCTATCTGTCTAGTACCCATTCATTTGTAACAACCACAAAAAAAAAAAAAAAAAAAATTGAATTGACCTTGGCATGTGACAGTGGATTTCCACTGTCACACTGCCAACTTTAAAAAAAAAAAAAAAGGTTCAAAAACGGGAGGAGGAACTCCCCCCCCCCCTTTCTCTTCTCTCTCCTCTCATTCCCTCTCTTCTTCTTCTTCCTTTCTCCGGCGACCGGCCGGCGATGTCCCAAGTAGTTCCCCACCCGGCAGGCGACCCTCCGGCGACGGCCAGACCACCAGAAACGGCGGCAAGAGAGGGAGAAGAGAGAGAAAACGCGCGCACAATGGGCAGCGGCTTTCCGGCGCGATTCCGGTTTCGTCCGACGTCCGATCGAGGCGATTCTGATGGCGTTGGAAAGATTGTTCCGAGAGCTTTCTTTTGATACTAATTTTGAAGCAAATGGAGGTCGGATGAGTGAGATATGGAGGAGAGAAGTTTCGGGTTTTTCAAGCTTTTTCGTCAGATCTACGACGATCCGACCGTTGGATCGACGATCCGAGACCACCTATGGACTAAGGAAGAGGAGAGGAACATGGTGGTATGATCAGATCCTGCAAATGTCGTCGGCGACCGGCGGCCGGCCACCGTGCGCGGTGGTTCCGACGGTGGCTCCGGTGGGCTATGGAGATGATTCAACTTCCAGAGGCTTCCTCGTAAATTTTTGGAATTTTTGAGACACAGACAAACTTCGGGTAAGACAGTTTCTATTATTTCTCTGTCTGTGGAGCATAAATAAGTGTTTCTTTAACAGGAAAAATTGGAGAAAAATTCTAAGAAAAATATATGATGAAAGTAAAATTATTTGGAGATATTCTATGGTGTTTGTTGAATTTTTGAGTGATTGTAGAATATTTTTGAAAAATATAGATGGATTTTAGTTAGATTTTTAGCATATGGGCATATAAGATTATTTGAAATTAAGATAATTAAATTTTATATAATTGGTTGAAGCTTGAGGATGGAGGTTTAAATATGTAAATATTTAATTAGGTTGAATTAAGAATATGTTAGATGTTGGAATCTTATGAAATCGAGTAAAATTCTTGAATAAAATATTCATGGGTGATTAAAAAATTACAATTCATTTTGCAATAGCCTTATAATATTATTAAGGACCGCGGGGCAAAATTTTAGAATTTTTTTGAGCTTGTTTAAGTGGATTTTTGAAAAATGTCAATTATAGGGACTAAAACGTAACTTTTGAGATTTTGAGTATTGTCTGATTTGGAGGGCCCAGGAGGGGCCATGTGATATTGATGAGATGTGGTTGTGGAAATTGAGAATTTAGAAGTGCTATTTGAGTCTTTTTGCAGGTTGGGTAGGTCCCAGGTATAGGGGAAACTCTGTCGGATTTTCGACATGAATTAGGCTGTCTATTGCCTCTTTAGAGTTTTATCTTAACTTAGTACTAATAAAGTTATAATTTAATTATTAGGTGATCGAAGGCAGCTATTTTTCTGCATCCAGCAGCCACAATAGTCATCGGTGTATTGTGAGTAAAATATTAATTTTAATTGTAATTTTGATATTATTATATGTTCAAGCATGCCCATGCATCACTTATATGCATATATTTATGTAGTTAAACTCTAGGCACGATTTATGTTGCATTCATAACTGTTAAAGTGCCATGGATGTTGTTGTGGTAATTTGGAGCAGTGTGCGTGCGTTGGCGTGCGTGTGATGTGGTGTGGACTATGGATAGGACGGGTAGTCACGGCTTGAGTTCTTCGCTGGGACCCGATCCTTCGGGGGGTAGTCACGGCTTGAGTTCTTCGCTGGGACCCCCGATTTGGTTTATAAAGCGAAAGTCCGGCTTGAGTTCTTCGCTGGCACCAGGTTAGATTTAAGAGAGCTGTATAGGGGATCAGCTCCCATATATTATGATTGATATTACAGGGTGCGTGAGTGCTCCAAATTACCTTTTTAATGTTATGATGTGAAAATGTTGTTGATGTTGCATTTCACTCTACAGGGTGCATTAGTTTTAGATAGTTATAGAGATTATGGTTAAAATTGATATTTTACTCTCTGAGTCGAACGCTCACTTCTGTTCAATATTTTTCCAGGCCACAGGAGGAGTTATTTTACAGAGCAACCTGTTTTCTTCCTCGCAGGTTTAACGTCGATTATTTGATTGTATTATTATTATCTAAATTTATAATTTAGGACTCCGCATGTGCTAGTAGTAGCATTAAGCCTGTCAGGGACTGTATGAATTCAAGTTTTTGTATTAATAAATGAAAAGAAAAATTTTATGAGTTTTAAATGGTTATAAATGAGGTAACAGGGTTGAGCTGGGCTCTCCTAATTTTTGTTTCTGATAATTTCTGGGTTAAGTTGGCCTGAAATATAATTTTAACAGTGTAATTTAAATTATTTTATGTGCATATTGGGCTTAAATTGTGGGCCTGGTTATGGATTTGAGGAATAGTTAGGCTTACTACGGGCCTCGGGGGCTTTAAGCTGGCCCAGGTCCTAGTGCCGGTCCGGCCCATAGGTTAGGTCGTGACAAATGTGGTATCAGAGCTTAAGCTCTAGATTCATGGGAAATAATATAATTGGGAGTGTAAAAGGAGTCTTGTTAGGATGTTACATGCGGAGTATAGGATTCTGTTTCGTCTTTTTCTGTAATTCCTTGTTTCTAGATTCTGCGTTATACCTCGGGAACTATAAAAGTGCCTCAGTTAGTGTCTTGATTTTCGTGGAGTACATAGAAAGGTGAAATAGAGTTAGCAGACATGTTGAGGTCTATCATGAGGATATGTACTCTAATAAATACTATATTTTTGTCAGTATGGGTTTAAATGGTGTGCCCATTTCGTGCAAGGCACGAGTACATAAAAGTGATTCTTGAAAGTACAATTGGCTTAGATAAGGATGAGGATACCAATGCTGGCAATCATCAGTAGATGACCCAGTCAGAATAAGTTTTTGATAATATAAGATTCAAGAGAGATAAGAAATTGGGAGACCTAGTCTGTCAGGACGTATCGTAGTAACTATACAATGTTCTCGATGTTTACTCTGTAAGCTACAGATTACAGTACCGACATGAGATTATTGTGTAGAGCTACGTGCATCCCCGTGGTGCTCCATAATGAGGGTGTTTGCGGATGGCTTCTGTTTTGGTACAGTTATGCCAGAATAGAGTTCTATATCTGCAGAGGAGTTGGGAACTCCTAGTTAGGGGTCTAGAGTTAGAATATTGAAAGGTCACAGTTGGGTGATAACTAGAGTCAGTGACTCAGTTACCCTAGCATGAGCTAGAGTTACAATAAGAATTGCCATCAGACCAGAGGTTTTGGATTAATTGCAAAGTAAAGGTGACACCTATAGAGTGAGATTATCTAGTATTCGGTATGGAATTTTGGATGGTTTTTGCAGTATGACAAACATTTTACTTGGAGCTTAGTGAGAATAGTATACCTTGTGTGTATCAGTATGGAATAAAGTACAATCCTACTACTTAGAGAAGGTCGAAATTATGAATTGATGATTTACAGAGCTATGATATGATAAAAGAGACATTAATTTGACATGGTTTTGGGCAAGGTGGTAAATGTAGTACCTTTGTTACAGCAAGTTAAGGTATAGACCTATCTTTTCAGAAGGGATCGAAGGTTATTACTGATAATAATGACTTATAGAATAGTGTCCCAGATGGGACTGTAGAGTGTGGTAGAGAGTAGTTGGCTCGGGTATCCTGCAGAGGATACAAGTTTCATTATAGGAATCATATATAATCAAATCACGATGGATGTAAATCCTTTGAATCGGATGACGGGTTTGTGTGCTCGGAATCTTAAGTTTTGGCTAATTGAGTAAACATGGAAAATAATAATTGTCGCAATGGATTTTGCGGTCGCCTGGACGATCACTCACCGAAGTGGGAAAGAGTGAGGAGTCGCCACCTTAGTTTTGAGGGGAACTAAAGAAAACCATTTGAGAAGATGAATAAAGAATGGAACCACTTCAAGACAGAGATTCTAGGTTCGGGGTCCGTAAACGAGTGGGGAAGGTGTTAGGCACCCCACCTCGTCCCTTAATAAGGGTAGGTAGATTTAATTTTGCGTCCTTTATAAATTAGTTAGAAGGGCTCGGATGGGAATGTTAGTCCTTTTGGTAAAAGGAATATTTGATTTTTCACCGATCAGGATCACTCAGATACATAAGTAAATGAGACAACCTTAGTGAATTACTTTTGCATGTTAAATTTACTTAAAAAGGAATGTTTTATTTAAAGTTTAATTTAGAAGATCGGATAAGAACTCTCCTCCAATCTTCTTTTAGATATTAGAATTTTGGTTGGGGATCGGATAAGGACTCTCTTCCGATCCCTATTAAATATTTATTAGAGATTTTAATTTGGGATCGGATAAGAACTCTCCTCCGACCTCTTTTAAGTATTTATTAAAATTTTAAGCTGAGACTGGATAAGAACTCTCCTCCAATCTCTATTTATTAAAATTTTAAGCTGAGACCGGATAAGAACTCTCCTCCGATCTCTTTTAAATATTTATTAAAATTTTAGGCTGAGACTGGATAAGAACTCTCCTCCAATCTCTATTTATTAAAATTTTAAGCTGAGACCGGATAAGAACTCTCCTCCGATCTCTTTTAAATATTTATTAAAAATTTTGAATTGAGGTCGGATAAGAACCCTCCTCCGATCTCCTTTAAGAGTTGACTTAAAACTTTTAGGCAAGGATAGGATAAGGACTCTTCCGACCCCTTCTATTTTGATGGGACTCGGACAAAGACTTTTCCGACCTTTAAAAATTTAACCACAGCTACGGGTCTTAAGAACCTAAGACTAAGAATTCTGACCTTCAAAAATGCCGGGGATAAGGTTTATGGATATCCTGTGGCTGAACGGGGAACTCTAGACTTGATTCACTGACCTTTTCATGTAGTCATTTTACCAATATCTATTAATAATCGATCTACTCTGTTTCGTTTACTTTGGTCTTATTCCACTTCATGACATCTTTGTCGAATCGCTTACGCCAACCTAATAGTTCGGCTATCTTCCCGACGTGTTATTCGTGTCCTCTTTTTAAAGGAGACCTCTAAGTTGCAGCTACCTACGTTTACCCAACCATTTACATACTACAAAGAGTTAGAAAACTGGTTTTCAGAAATGACGGAGATCAATAAAATGAACTGATCACTAAAAAAATGATTTGAGAGTGACTTTCTTTGGGATTGCTTGTGCAGAAATGGTCTAGATGTAAGAAGAACAAGGAAAATGCGGGAAATAAACGTAGACACTTAATAAAACAGTAACATGAACTCTTATAACAATATTTTCTCTTGGGTTCTCTTGTACAAAATAACCTTGAAGAAAGTTGCAGATGTATGAAGAACAAAGGAAGTGCAGGAAACAAACGTAAACAGTAGTGTGAACTCTTACCTGTGAGGAGCCAAATATATTGAAATAACTGTGAAGTGGTAAATAGTGATGAAGATGGCGGATTGATCAGCCTGAGAGTTGATGTCTGTCGTGAAACCGAGAGATGCTTTAGCTAAAAGGTAACCGGGTAAGAACCAGGTGAAAGGAAGTTGAGCTTGAACAGAGGAAAGGAAAGCAGAGATGATGAGAGTATGACGGATAATGAACAAACTGGAAATGTAGAGTTCCAATATTCAAAATCTTTTCAAGAAAACACTCGAAAACTAGTTTCAAAAGTCTTTTAATCACTACAAAAGCAGAGTAACAAATGAATGAAGTTTGAGTTCCTCCACGATAATAGCGACCTCTTGCCTATATTTTTTTTTCCGTCCCTTGAGCTTTTTCATGCGGTATTTATAGGAATCGGGTGCTCCCATGAAGGGTCGTGGATTTATTTTGAGGAAGATGGAGGGTCAAGATTTTGAAGTACATGATCGGATGTTCAGGAATTAAAGAGAATCAAAACGAATGGCTGAGATCGCTTCTCGGAATATTTGTCCTTTTCCTCTTTTAATCTGACGGTCTTGAATCCTCTTGTCCGGAACGATCTGAGGGCTAAGAGTGAAAAACGCTGGTATTGTCGTCTTCTCTTTTGATCCAAGGGTTCCGGATTCATCCTTACAAGTGAGATCAACGGTGGAGATTGGGATGTACAGGACTGTCATGACATACCACGGCACTGTCGACGTGCGGGCGATTCTTAGGCGTCGGTGGAGATCTCGTGCCACGCTTTAACTACCTCGGCTCGATTCGGCGACGGTTATTGGAATTTGTCTTATTCTTTTTGTCTTCCGATCCCTCCTAGCTCCTATTCCGATCTCTCATGCGATCTCCTATCTCCGATCTCTTTTATCCCTTGATCGACCGGATTCGGTCTAAGCATTAATTACATCTCGATTCTCAAGCGTCCGCCGTTTCCGCTCGACATTAAATGCTCATTTTCCCTATATATACCCACATCGATAGTGGCATTTCCTTCATTCGATTTTCTCTCTTTCTCCTTGTTTCTTGGTTCTAGCATTAGGGAAAGTTCCGGCTACAATCGTGGTTTTGATCCTCTTAGATGGAATTCCTATTCCTCATTGAAAATTCTGACCGGTGATGGCTTCCTCAAGTTCATTCGGCTTTTCTCCACATTGAGTGTTCCGACGGTTTTCTCCCACATTGGGTGTTCGACACGGATTAAGCTTCGGTCGGCAATATCCTTGGGATCGATTATAAATCGATCCTTAGATCTCTGGGAGTATCCTTGGGATTAGTTATAAAGCGATCCTTAGATCACTGGGAGTATCCTTGGGATCGATTATAAACCGATCCTTAGATCACCTCTTGAGATAGGATTTTTCACGGTCTCTAGAGATCATCCAAATGATGTAATTTTTCAATGTAATCGATCTCTAGAGATCACCACATGATGTAGCTAGACCTTTATTGTAATCCGATCCTTAGAGATCGCCCAAATGATGTAATCCGATCTTTTGAGAATAAAGACTTTATTTTGTCGGTTATCATCTTATTTTTGCATTGATTATTTTCCGATCTCTAATGCGTTTATCCGATCTGGTTCTTTACCTGAATGACACTTAACTGATCCTTTATTCAAAATATTTAACTTATTATGCCGATCTCCAATTAACCGATCTCAGAACATTTGGATATTTGAGAAAAGTGTCGAACAATTGCCGAGTCCCACCAATCAATGCGCCGCTTAGAACCTCGCGAGCATTAAATGCTCTGACTAGTATAAATAGGGGTGGGAGGGTTAGCCGTTGCTCTCTCATTCCATTTTCAATCCCTGCTCACAACTTCAAGTTCTCTCATTTTCTCGTTTCCCGACGATCGGACTCGGTAAGGGCTTTAATCCTCTTTTTAGTTTAAGTTCTTTGTTTTTCTTGAAAATGAGCTGCCAAGGTCGAGAGCGGCGAGCCCTCCTTCCATTCAGTTCTCATGGTCATCGTCGATGAAGAAGAGGCGATCGGGCCCAGCGTGCAACCTAAACCCCTAGGGTCTCTGCTCCAGTGCCTGGGCCTGGTCATACCATCAAGGCTTGCACCACCTTCAAGGAGAGACCCTTCCTATAGACGAGCTTCCATCGGTTCTTCGGGAACCGACCGCAATCGCTTGTTCAAGAATACAATATTTGTCCCGATTCATATGAGTCGATCAAGTGCCATGGCGATCTTCGTGTCGATCACTCTTTTGAAGAGGATGACATGGTCATGGTGTACGAAGAACGATTAAAGGCCTGGCCCGAGGTTCCTCTAGCCGATTTCTATAAGGAGGTCCTAAAATTTCACCGAATATCCATTGTTCAAATCCACCCCAACTCGTGGCGGATCTTGGTTGCTTTCCGAGGTCTATGCCGAGCTAAGGGAATCAGACCTACGGCTAAGGTGTTCGCCGAGCTACATGCACTAACTCACGAAAGGAAGACGAACATCGGTTCTTTCAGTGAAGCCTCGTTGCGGACTCTTTTCCGACCGCCTCATCCCTTAAGAATTGGAAGAACCGGTTCTTCATTCCGAGGAGTAAAGATCCGAGCCGCTGAGGACTTTCCTCGTAGTTGGTGGTACCAAGGGCCTCGCTCAAGCACTTTACCCCGAGTCAAGAGGAAAGCTTGATAGTGATGGAGTGAAAAGTCGCCACCACTCTAAAATATTCTGTCCAAATGCGGTGATCGCGAATCGCACCATTGGACCATGCAATCGATCACGGCCGAGATCGCGAACTTCCGCTCTCGACCTCGGCATTGGTATTTTCTATATCTCGGTTCAGACCTTAGCGATCTCACTAACCTCTTTTCTGTGCGGTGTATGGCGGGTGGTGAGGGTTCTAGGAAGCGGAAGAAGGAAAGAGATCTCCGGAAGGTAAAGGAGATGAAGCGTCGAGCGTCTTCAAACACCCGGCCACGAACCTGGGAGATACAAAGAGACCCGCCTCAACCTTGGTCCGCCGACCATTGAGGTCGCCGATCTCCTCCTAGATCGGAAGAGCGCCCCGCCTCTCTCGCTTATTCCAAGCACGGAAAGGGAGCCTTCTCAATCTTCCGGGAGGACCTCTTCTCGTGGCGCTCGACATCTTGACCGATCGCTTGAAGAATAACCGATCGTTAGGGAGAACCCCGATTTTGACAAAGTCCTGGGATCTACCATCTTCTTTCAAGAGGATCCGGACAGGCTATCCCAGAATGGTCTCGATGATATCTTGACTCGAACCATGAGCTAGAATGTGGAGTGTCCGTGAACCGCACCATGATTCGAAAAGATTCGGCGTGCAGGTAAGGAGGTTGGGAAGAAAAATCGAATTGACTTCCCTCCGATCCCAACTCTCATCCGCCGGATTATATATCTCAAGTCGAGGGACGGCGAAGTACCATGAAGACCACCGGCCGAAAGGTCTCGTGACTGGCCGAAAGAGAACGGGCTCTCGAGAGAGGTCCGCACTTCGTGCCAATGAAGCCGCCAGTCGCCCAACTCGTCGAAGAGCTTAAGGAGAAAGACGAGGAGCTTAAGGCAAAAGATGAAGAGAGGGTGACAGGGATAGCCGGGGCCTATGTGAATGCTCACAAGGACCTCTTGGCCGAACTCCAAAAGCGCTACCGTGAGGAGGACTTCTCCTGGATGGACGACTGCTCCGGGCGATGGTGAAGATAGTGAGGAGGAGGGCGAGGGAGAGAGAGAGAGTGAGCAGAATGTAAATCAGTCGGGGGTGATCCTCACCGAATAACTTGTACAAATAATGAAATGAAAATTAATATATCTATTGTTCAAAGAATTGATGTGATTCGAAAATCTTAGAATATGCCTAAGTATTATAATTTATGAGCAAAGCGAAACATAAACTAAATTCAAATAATAATCTAAGTATAAAAGATCGGAAAGCACAATAAGCATGAGATCGGTGGGGGAGAAATGCTGAACGGGACTTGGTTAAAATTGAAAATTTAACTTGAACACTTAAGATCGGAACCCTCGTTAAACCGAACCCAAACTTTAGCTCTTAATCTTCCGAAAAGGAGGGGCAATAAAATGTAGGAAAAGATCTAGTGCGATTCATTTTATTTATCAACAGAGATCGAAATATACTTGACAGTCCTAAATTCGACAACGGGTTTGAGAGGTCGGTAAATGATTTGAGAGATCGGCGAGGCTTAATGAATATGAGGACTCAGTATTAATTCAATTTTTGTGAGGAGAGATCGGAAATGTGACCGCCTAAAGAGGGATCGGAAACGAGATTAGCTGTTCAAAGAAGAATTTTTATTGATTCTAGGGATCGGCCAAAATATGGTGTCGACAGCTGCCCCTCTTTACATAATTTCTATTAAAGGAAAAATTTCCGTATAGGAATTATGTAAAGATTCAGACTCATATTTTGGACGATTAGGTGTTCGAAATTAGGGAACTAAAGCACACCTAAGTTAATGACCTCGAACATTAAAATCAACTTGGATCTAGAAACCAGAGGTTGATAACAGGAATTAAAATTGCATGAAATTAAAATCAACTTAGATCAAGGAACCAGAGGTTGATAGCAGGTAATGTAAATTGCATGAAATTAAAATCAACTTAGATCAAGGAACCAGAGGTTGATGGTGGAATTGCAGGAAATTAAAATCAACTTAGATCAAGGAACCAGAGGTTGATAACAGAAATGTAAATTGCATGAAATTAAAATCAACTTAGATCAAGGAACCAGAGGTTGATAACAGGAATTAAAATTGCATGAAATTAAAATCAACTTAGATCAAGGAACCAGAGGTTGATAGCAGGTAATGTAAATTACATGAAATTAAAATCAACTTAGATCAAGGAACCAGAGGTTGATGGTGGAATTGCAGGAAATTAAAATCAACTTAGATCAAGGAACCAGAGGTTGATGACAGGAAATGTAAATTGCAGGAAATTAAAATCAACTTAGATCAAGGAACCAGAGGTTGATAGCAGAAATGTAAATTGCAGAAAATTAAAATCAACTTAGATCAAGGAACCAGAGGTTGATGGTGGAATCGTAGAAAATTAAAATCAACTTAGATCAAGGAACCAGAGGTTGATAGCAGAAATGTAAATTGCAGGAAATTAAAATCAACTTAGATCAAGGAACCAGAGGTTGATAGCAGAAATTAAAATCAACTTAGATCAAGGAACCAGAGGTTGATAGCAGAAATTTAAATTGCAGGGAATTAAAATCAACTTAGATCAAGGAACCAGAGGTTGATAGCAGAAATTAAAATTGCATGAAATTAAAATCAACTTAGATCAAGGAACCAGAGGTTGATGGTGGAAATTTAAATTGCAGGGAATTAAAATCAACTTAGATCAAGGAACCAGAGGTTGATAGCAGGTAATGTAAATTGCATGAAATTAAAATCAACTTAGATCAAGGAACCAGAGGTTGATGGTGGAAATTTAAATTGCAAGAAATTAAAATCAACTTACAAAGCAAACCTAATCTCGACACAAGAAGTTCTTCCCCGATGAAGTGTACTTAACAGGATCCCGAAAACCGATGATTAATGGAGGACGAGTTACAAGACTTGGCCTACGACCTCATTTCTTCGGATGCCCCTTTTCTGTTCTTGACTTTCCTCAAAAGCGCCCATGGTTTTCACTTTCCTTTTTCCCTTTTGACTAGAAGCGCCCTTTCGGGTTTTCACCCCTAGTTTTTTTTTTTTTTTTTTTTTTTTTTGATAGCTCACTTTTTCAGGATGCCCTTTCGGGTTTTCATCCTTCACTCATTTTGCAGAAGGCGCCCTCTCGGGTTTTCACCCTCTTTCACACATTTTACTAGGAGCGCCCTTTCGGGTTTTCATTCCTACATTTTCTTCTTCTTCTTCTTCTTCTTCTTCTTCTTCTTTTTTGTTCAAGTCCCAACTTCCCATATCAATAGGTTGTGTGTTCACTGCTTAGTCATTCCCTATAATTCTCAATGCAATGTATATAAAGTTACCTGTGTTTAAATTCTTAACTCATAATAAAGCATTAACAAGTTAACAGCGCATGTTCCAAGGTAAATGGGCTGATGGAATATGAGAAAAATATGGTTTTTAATAACAAAGAATAAGGATATGAATTTGGAAGAAAGAGAAATCTCACGAATTCCTTTATTAACTTTTCTAGACCCTTTATTGCCCCAAATACAAATAGTCTGAGAAGAATCCTTGTGCCATGGTCCCTTGCTACCTTTTGACTCCGTTTTACATTCTCAATAAGGCTTCATGTTGCTAGGCGCATCCTTTGAGGTTTTCAATCCCGATAACTCACTTTTTCAGGATGCTCTCTCGAGTTTTCATCCTTCACTCATTTTGTATAGCGCCTCTCGGGTTTTGACCCTCTTTCCATCATATTTCAATGTCCGCCCTTAAAAATTTTAACCCTTTTTTTTTTTTTTTTTTTTTTTTTTTTTTTTTGTTCAAGTCCCACATTTTGTAGTATTTTCCTTCGATATAAGATCTCTTGGTTGGAGCTCCCGAGATTGTTCATTCTTATTCAAGCACCCTAGCCTTTCTTCTTTGGTATAACCGTCCATGGTAGATTTCGAATCTTGTTTTGACCTATTCGATTTCATCTAGCTGTTTCTCCATTAAGATTCACAGAGAAGGAATTTCCATCTTTATTGGCAAAACTGCTTCACATCCATATACTAACGAATATGGAGTTCCTTAAATCAATCATCTTTTAGATCATTAATTTGAGAAAATTGTTTACATTTTACATGTCGATGTTCATTTGGGGCAGATAAGATGATGAATTAAGATGAATAACCCCGAGGCTTCCGATGACATCGATGCCCCGCATTGCAATCGATCATGGACGTTTTTCCACCAACATATGTACAAAGACTTGTGACATTTTCAAACATACTGACATGCTTTTTCTTAGCCATCGTGTTCGCTAGCTTGCGTGGCATAGTTTCCCTTTATCAGAATCACTAGTATTCAGGGCAATTATTGGTCCTTCAAAGTTAACTTCATGAATATCATAGTTGATTGAATCATTATGTATTGGTTGGAAATGGGGCGGTTACAAGAGGAGAATTAAGTGGTTTTATTAGGCAAAGAAAAGGCTAAACAAAAGAAGTAATCGGATATGAAAGTTTGGAAAAATGCGCGATTAACTTACTAATACTTGATCATGAGAGAAGGTCCATTCACAATCCACTTAACACCATGGACAAAGTGGTCAAGTGTAGGTAACCAAATATTCACTACTCAGAGAAAAGTATAAGGATATCCTTTGCCCCCCAAGTATCAAGCTCTTGATTTCTTTTATTTGCACAATCAGATTTCTGGTTCCAACGCATCTCCTATGCATTCTATTATGTGCACATTGCCTCTTTTACCGCTTCGTGGTTAGGCAATGGATTAATTTCAACATTAGAATTGCACTTTCACTTTCCATCTCCAACCACCCATTTCGATAAGGGATCAGACCTTTACCTTTGAAAGCTCCACAATTGTATGTTGAGTGACCAATTGCCCCCTATAGTATTCACAATGAGCATTTGGATCACACCTCATTGGATATAGGGATTGTAAAAGGTCGAGTGGTATGGGGACTATCCGGTTTATGCTCAAAAGGTAACAATAAATCTCGCTAAGGGCATAGGCGTGGTGGGTCGGGATTGGGAAGTGGGTGATTTAGATGAACTAATTTGTTTGAGTCAGACGTGAAGTGTAAGCAATTGGTTATGGGACCTATTGTGGTTGGGATAAGAAGAAATTTTGGTGGAAAATTGGCTACCATTAGGTTTTGGGAAGAAAATCGAGAACGGTAGGTGTTTTGTGGGGGCATGGTTGATAGGCTTGTTACATCACATTGTGCACCTCCTTCCATTTTCTTCTCGGATTTATCGTATTTTCACCGAATTTTCTCTTACCACTTCTGTAACCTCCCTAGTCTCAAATTTGCCTCAATTCTCTCCCACTGTATAATGTTAGCAAAGTTGTTGGAGGTGTTCCCGATCATCAAATAGAAATAAGGAGCTTTCAAGGTCTCAATGAAGAGAGAGCAAAGCTCATTGTCAATAATCGGAGGGTATATTTCACGCTTTCTCTCCATCTTTGGGCATATTCTTTGAAGCCTTCCTGTCTCTCTGCACTGTTCTGGAGGTCCCTTCTTGTGGGGCCACATCGCAGCTTAAATTTGTACCGCTTTAAAAGGCCTCGCTAAATCCTTCCAGAGCGCAGCTACCTCTGTCTAATTGAACACACCACCTCGAGCCGCTCCAGAGGCTCTCGTGAAAGAAGTGAATTAATCTGTCATCATCATGTCATAGAGGACATCTTGGCAATATAGGTGGCCAAATGAATTCGAGGGTCCGAATTCCCAAGACTTGTCAAAATCGGGGACCTTGAATTTGGGCGGCACCACCACATCGGGAACCAATCTTAGTGATGCCACGTCAATCGAGCCATACATATTCGTGCCCTCTATAGCTCTCAATCTCTCTTCCAGAGCGATACTTCTCATTTTCTCTCATCTTACTTTCTCCTCCTGTTGTGAGGTGCTCCCCAACCGGGAAATGAGGGGCGTAATGAATTGGAGGGCTCGGGACCGAAGGGATGGTTCAAAGATTCGGGATGGTGGATATTAAGAGAAAGGAGGTTCATTAGTCATGACGACCGGATTGACAGTGACTGTCGGGTCCGGGATGGGGGATTGAAAGGTAAAAGAAGTTGAAGCTTGGTGAGGATCATTTGTTGGAGGTGGTGGAGGAGGTAATAGTAGGTTAAGGTCTGAAGCTGGCTTATTTTGGGACATCTCCCTCATCAGCTTCATAAGTTCTGAAACCTGGTCTTTTAGTTCAGAAACTTGCCCCTGTAGGTTCTGTACTTGTTCCTGATCTTCCATTAGTTTTCTTGTTCGAGATCTTATTAAGTACACTCGCTGGGGTTGAATCGCGTGCTTGGTCAGACTTGCCTTGTTTGAAGTAATGTTTGATTTTCTGGGGGGAGTAAAAAGGAAAATTTTCAATGAATTTTGAATTAAAAATTAAAAGGGTCCTGGTGTGGACAAAGGATACGATGGCATCTGAGAGCCATCACTAGATACAGTTTTTCTTAGCCATCGTGTTCGCTAGCTTGCGTGGCATAGTTTCCCTTTATCAGAATCACTAGTATTCAGGGCAATTATTGGTCCTTCAAAGTTAACTTCATGAATATCATAGTTGATTGAATCATTATGTATTGGTTGGAAATGGGGCGGTTACAAGAGGAGAATTAAGTGGTTTTATTAGGCAAAGAAAAGGCTAAACAAAAGAAGTAATCGGATATGAAAGTTTGGAAAAATGCGCGATTAACTTACTAATACTTGATCATGAGAGAAGGTCCATTCACAATCCACTTAACACCATGGACAAAGTGGTCAAGTGTAGGTAACCAAATATTCATTACTCAGAGAAAAGTATAAGGATATCCTTTGCCCCCCAAGTATCAAGCTCTTGATTTCTTTTTATTTGCACAATCAGCATTTCTGGTTCCAACGCATCTCCTATGCATTCTATTATGTGCACATTGCCTCTTTTACCAGTTTCGTGGTTAGGCAATGGATTAATTTCAACATTAGGAATTGCACTTTCACTTTCCATCTCCAACCACCCATTTCGGATAAGGGATCAGATTTACCTTTGAAAGCGCCACAATTGTATGTTGAGTGACCCATTGCCCCCCCCCCCTATAGTATTCACAATGAGCATTTGGATCACACCTCATTGGATATAGGGATTGTAAAAGGTCGAGTGGTATGGGGACTATCTGGTTTATGCTCAAAAGGTAACAATAAATCTCGCTTAAGGGCATAGGCAGTGGTGGGTCGGGATTGGGAAGTGGGTGATTTAGATGAACTAATTTGTTTGAGTCGGCAGACGTGAAGTGTAAGCAATTGGTTATGGGACCTATTGTGGTTGGGATAAGAAGAAATTTTGGTGGAAAATTGGCTACCATTAGGTTTTGGGAAGAAAATCGAGAACGGTAGGTGTTTTGTGGGGGGGCATGGTTGATAGGCTTGTTACATCACATTGTGCACCTCCCCTTCCATTTTCTTCTCAGGATTTATCGTACTTTTCACTGAATTTTCTCTTACCACTTCCTGTAACCTCCCCTAGTCTCAAATTTGCCTCAATTCTCTCCCCAGTCTGTATAATGTTAGCAAAGTTGTTGGAGGTGTTCCCGATCATCAAATAGAAATAAGGAGCTTTCAAGGTCTCAATGAAGAGAGAGCAAAGCTCATTGTCAATAACTGGAGGGTATATTTCCGCTGCTTTCTCTCTCCATCTTTGGGCATATTCTTTGAAGCCTTCCTGTCTCTGCACTGTGTTCGAGGTCCCTTCTTGTGGGGGCCACATCGCAGTTAAATTTGTACTGCTTTAAAAAGGCCTCGGCTAAATCCTTCCAGGAGCGCAGTCTACTCCTGTCTAATTGAACACACCACCTCAGAGCTGCTCCAGAGAGGCTCTCGTGAAAGAAGTGAATTAACATCATCATCATCTGTCATAGAGGACATCTTGGCAATATAGGTGGCCAAATGAATTCGAGGGTCCGAATTCCCAGTACTTGTCAAAATCGGGGACCTTGAATTTGGGCGGCACCACCACATCGGGAACCAATCTTAGTGATGCCACGTCAACTGAGCCATACATATTCGTGCCCTCTATAGCTCTCAATCTCTCTTCCAGAGCGGATGACTTCTCATTTTCTCTCATCTTACTTTCTCCTCTGTTGTGTGAGGTGCTCCCCAACCGGGAAATGAGGGGCGAATGAATTGGAGGGCTCGGACCGAAGGGATGGTTCAAAGATTCGGATGGCTGGATAATAAGAGAAAGGAGGTTCATTAGTCATGACGACCGGATTGACAAAGGATCGCTGGTCCGGATGGGGATTGAAAGGTAAAAGAAGTTGAAGCTTGGTGAGGATCATTTGTTGGAGGTGGTGGAGGAGGTAATAGTAGGTTAAGGTCTGAAGCTGGCTTATTTTGGGACATCTCCCTCATCAGCTTCATAAGTTCTGAAACCTGGTCTTTTAGTTCAGAAACTTGCCCTTGTAGGTTCTGTACTTGTTCCTGATCTTCCATTAGTTTTCTTGTTCGAGATCTTATTAAGTACACTCGCTGGGGTTGAATCGCGTGCTTGGTCAGACTTGCCTTGTTTGAAGTAATGTTTGATTTTCTGGGGGGAGTAAAAAGGAAAATTTTCAATGAATTTTGAATTAAAAATTAAAAGGGTCCTGGTGTGGACAAAGGATACGATGGCATCTGAGAGCCAAGATGAAATCTGCAGAGGGATAATTGCATCCCTTTCATCATGGCATCGTTCGATAGTCCGACGGTGAATGACTGGATTGAATGCGCATTTATGGTACTTGTCCATATGGCGCATTCAATTTTTTGCATAACCCTAGCGAGGGGGTTCCTACGGGAGTCATACTATTCATTCACAATTTTGCTAAACCATGGCCCGAACCGCCTCATAGGTTCAACAATGGTTTAGCATTCTGTTCTGGTCTAAAAAACTTCCTCTGCCGACTGACTCGAGGATGCCATGTTAAAAATGATGCTTATCCTTTTACAGACCTTATTTTGGTGATGCCTGTGGAAAAAATTCGTTAGCAAGATAAATTGGGGTAATTTTGAATCATACTGTTGACAAGGTGACACATACACATTTATCAAAGTAGGAAAATGTGTAGGTGTTTCAGTAGTATTCAAGATTACCCTTATAAAATGAACAAAAGGAAATCAAAGCAGAACAAGGTAAGAGTAAACATGTCCCTTTTTGTCCTATAATAGGGAGACTCCTGATACCGGATAAGCGCTACCTATTTGGGATAGTTCTATCTTATAAGGTAGCTTACTACGGCTTTCAGCTATCGTGATAGTTAAGCTCAGGATCTAATTTTCTAATAGCCACAGGTTCCCAAATTGCTCCTACTGTAAACAGTAGAGCCCCATTCTATCCCCATGATATTATTGGGAAAATTCCACGGATATCACGGTAAATAGAATGAGTTTCAATTTGAGCAGAAGCCTTCACGGATACTAACGGGGTAAAACCCACGGGTACCGCTACATGACCCCCTCATACTTTCCTAAAAGGGTAAGAAAGCCCGGGTTAGGACCATAGTGTGTGAGGACATTGTGTAAGTGTTCAGTGTGTGAAGGGACACCTTTACCTCTTCCCAATTCGGGGGATTTTATTTTTTCATTTTTCCCCTTTTTTGAAACGAAGAGCACTGTGAGGATAGGACAGGTAAAACAAACAAAATAGTTAGTAGCAATAATAATTAACGCATACAACATCGCCGAATGAGCCTATCTAACTATAATTTGATCGGGCAAAATTTGATCGGACAAAATTAAATCTACTTTTGGACCACTAGACTTGGGATACGTCCCCAGTGGAGTCGCCAAGCTGTCGCAATGGATTTTGCGGTCGCCTGGACGATCACTCACCGAAGTGGGAAAGAGTGAGGAGTCGCCACCTTAGTTTTGAGGGGAACTAAAGAAAACCATTTGAGAAGATGAATAAAGAATGGAACCACTTCAAGACAGAGATTCTAGGTTCGGGGTCCGTAAACGAGTGGGGAAGGTGTTAGGCACCCCACCTCGTCCCTTAATAAGGGTAGGTAGATTTAATTTTGCGTCCTTTATAAATTAGTTAGAAGGGCTCGGATGGGAATGTTAGTCCTTTTGGTAAAAGGAATATTTGATTTTTCACCGATCAGGATCACTCAGATACATAAGTAAATGAGACAACCTTAGTGAATTACTTTTGCATGTTAAATTTACTTAAAAAGGAATGTTTTATTTAAAGTTTAATTTAGAAGATCGGATAAGAACTCTCCTCCAATCTTCTTTTAGATATTAGAATTTTGGTTGGGGATCGGATAAGGACTCTCTTCCGATCCCTATTAAATATTTATTAGAGATTTTAATTTGGGATCGGATAAGAACTCTCCTCCGACCTCTTTTAAGTATTTATTTCCGACCCCTTCTATTTTGATGGGACTCGGACAAAGACTTTTCCGACCTTTAAAAATTTAACCACAGCTACGGGTCTTAAGAACCTAAGACTAAGAATTCTGACCTTCAAAAATGCCGGGGATAAGGTTTATGGATATCCTGTGGCTGAACGGGGAACTCTAGACTTGATTCACTGACCTTTTCATGTAGTCATTTTACCAATATCTATTAATAATCGATCTACTCTGTTTCGTTTACTTTGGTCTAATTCCACTTAATGACATATATGTCGAATTCATACGTCAACCTAATAGTTCGGCTATCTTCCTGACGTGTTATTCAGGTCCTCTTTTTTAAAGGAGACCTCTAAGTTGCAGCTACCTACGTTTACCCAACCATTTACATACTACAAAGAGTTAGAAAACTGGTTTTCAGAAATGACGGAGATCAATAAAATGAACTGATCACTAAAAAAAATGATTTGAGAGTGACTTTCTTTGGGATTGCTTGTGCAGAAATGGTCTAGATGTAAGAAGAACAAGGAAAATGCGGGAAATAAACGTAGACACTTAATAAAACAGTAACATGAACTCTTATAACAATATTTTCTCTTGGGTTCTCTTGTACAAAATAACCTTGAAGAAAGTTGCAGATGTATGAAGAACAAAGGAAGTGCAGGAAACAAACGTAAACAGTAGTGTGAACTCTTACCTGTGAGGAGCCAAATATATTGAAATAAATGTGAATTGGTAAATAGTGATGAAGATGGCGGATTGATCACCGAGAGTTGATGTCTGTCGTGAAACCGAGAGATGCTTTAGCTAAAAGGTAACCGGGTAAGAACCAGGTGAAAGGAAGTTGAGCTTGAACAGAGGAAAGGAAAGCAGAGATGATGAGAGTATGACCAGATAATGAACAAACTGGAAATGTAGAGTTCCAATATTCAAAATCTTTTTCAAGAAAACACTCCTGAAAACTAGTTTCAAAAGTCTTTTTAATCACTACAAAACAGCAGAGTAACAAACTGAATGAAGTTTCAGAGTTCCTCCACGATAATAGCAGCCTCTTGCCTATATTTTTTTTTTCCGTCCCTTGAGCTTTTTCATGCGTATTTATAGGAATCGGGTGCTCCCATGAAGGGTCAGGATTTATTTTGAGGAAGATGGAGGGTCAAGATTTTGAAGTACATGATCGGATGTTCAGGAATTAAAGAGAATCAAAACGAATGGCTGAGATCGCTTCTCGGAATATTTGTCCTTTTCCTCTTTTAATCTGACGGTCTTGAATCCTCTTGTCCGGAACGATCTGAGGGCTAAGAGTGAAAAACGCTGGTATTGTCGTCTTCTCTTTTGATCCAAGGGTTCCGGATTCATCCTTACAAGTGAGATCAACGGTGGAGATTGGGATGTACAGGACTGTCATGACATACCTCGCACTGCCAAAGATTGCGGCGATTCTTAGGCGTGCGGTGGAGATCTCGTCGCCACGCTTTAACTACCTCGCTCCGATTCGACGACGGTTATTGGAATTTGTCTTATTCTTTTGTCTTCCGATCCTCCCTAGCTCCTATTCCGATCTCTCATGCCGATCTCCTATCTCCGATCTCTTTTATCCCTTGATCGACCTGGATTCGGTCTAAGCATTAATTACATCTCGATTCTCGGCGCCCGCCGTTTCTTCGACATTAAATGCTCATTTTCCCTATATATACCCCTGTTGATAGTGGCATTTCCTTCATTCGATTTTTCTCTCTTTCTCCTTGTTTCTTGGTTCTAGCTGTTCCGGGGAAAGTTCCGGCTACAACTGTGGTTTTGATCCTCTTCCGATGGAATTCCCTATTCCTCGACTGAAAATTTACGACCCCGGTGATTGCTTCCTCAAGTTCATTCGGCTTTTCTCCACATTGAGTGTTCCGACAGCGGTCTTCTCCCACATTGGGTGTTCCGACAATGATTAAGCTTCCGTCGGCAATATCCTTGGGATCGCTTATAAACCGATCCTTAGATCTCCGGGAGTATCCTTGGGATTAGTTATAAACCGATCCTTAGATCACTGGGAGTATCCTTGGGATCGATTATAAACCGATCCTTAGATCACCTCTTCAGATAGGATTTTTCACCTGGTCTCTAGAGATCATCCAAATGATGTAATTTTTCAATGTAATCGATCTCTAGAGATCACCACATGATGTAGCTAGACCTTTATTGTAATCCGATCCTTAGAGATCGCCCAAATGATGTAATCCGATCTTTTGAGAATAAAGACTTTATTTTGTGTTATCATCTTATTTTTGCATTGATTATTTTCCGATCTCTAATGCGTTTATCCGATCGGTTCTTTACGAATGACACTTAAGCGATCCTTTATTCAAAATATTTAACTTATTATGCCGATCTCCAATTAACCGATCTCGGAACATTTGGATATTTGAGAAAAGTGTCGAGCATTGCCGAGTCCCACCAATCAATGCGCCTAGAACCTCGCGAGCATTAAATGCTCGGACTAGTATAAATAGGGGTGGGAGGGTTAGCAGTTGCTCTCTCATTCCATTTTCAATCCTCGCTCACAACTTGAAGTTCTCTCATTTTCTCCAGTTTCCCGACGCCATCGGACTCTAAGGGCTTTAATCCTCTTTTTAGTTTAAGTTCTTTGTTTTTCTTGAAAATGAGCGGTGCAGAAGGTCGAGAGCGGCGAGCCCTCCTTCCATTCAGTTCTCATGGTCATCGTCGATGAAGAAGAGGCGAGGGCCCGCGTGCAACCTAAACCCCTAGGGTCTCTCGCCAGTGCCTGGCCTGGTCATACCATCAAGGCTTGCACCACCTTCAAGGAGAGAGACCCTTCCTATAGACGAGCTTCCATCGGTTCTTCGGGAATCCGATCGCAATCGCTTGTTCAAGAATACAATATTTGTCCCGATTCATATGAGTGATCAAGTGCCATGGCGATCTTCGTGTCGATCACTCTTTTGAAGAGGATGACATGGTCATGGTGTACGAAGAACGCTTAAAGGCCTGTCGAGGTTCCTCTAGCCGATTTCTATAAGGAGGTCCTAAAATTTCACGAATATCCATTGTTCAAATCCACCCCAACTCGTGGCGGATCTTGGTTGCTTTCCGAGGTCTATGCCGAGCTAAGGGAATCGGACCTACGGCTAAGGTGTTCGCCGAGCTACACGGACTAACTCGCCGAAAAGGAAGACGAACACGGTTCTTTCAGTGAAGCCTCGTTGCGGACTCTTTTCCGACCGCCTCATCCCTTAAGAATTGGAAGAACCAGGTTCTTCATTCCGAGGAGTAAAGATCCGAGCCGCTTTGAGGACTTTCCTCGTAATGGTGGTACCAAGGGCCCTCGCTCAAGCACTTTACCCCGAGTCAAGAGGAAAGCTTGATAGTGATGGAGTGAAAAGTCGTGCCACCACTCTAAAATATTCTGTCCAAATGCGTGATCGCGAATCGCACCATTGGACCATGCAATCGATCACGGCGAGATCGCGAACTTCCGCTCTCGACCTCGGCATTGGTATTTTCTATATCTCGGTTCAGGACCTTAGCGATCTCACTAACCTCTTTTCATGCAGGTATGGCGGGTGGTGAGGGTTCTAGGAAGCGGAAGAAGGAAAGAGAGATCTCGGAAGGTAAAGGAGATGAAGCGTCGAGCGTCTTCAAACACCGGCCACGAACACGGGAGATACAAAGAGACCCGCCTCAACCTTGGTCCGCCGACCATTGAGGTCGAGATCTCCTCCTAGATCGGAAGAGCACCCCGCCTCTCTCGATTATTCCAAGCACGGAAAGGAGCCTTCTCAATCTTCTCGGGAGGACCTCTTCTCGTGGCGCCGAATCTTGACCGATCGCTTGAAGAATAACCTGATCGTTAGGGAGAACCCCGATTTTGCCAAAGTCACAGGATCTACCATCTTCTTTCAAGAGGATCGGACAGCTATCCTGAATGGTCTCGATGATATCTTGACTCGAACCATGAGCTTGAATGTGGAGTGCCGTGAACCGGACCATGATTCGGGAAAAGATTCGTGCAGGTAAGGAGGTTGGGAAGAAAAATCAGAATTGACTTCCTCCGATCCCAACTCTCATCCGCCGGGATTATATATCTCAAGTCGAGGGACGGGCGAAGTACCATGAAGACCACCGGCCGAAAGGTCTCGTGACCTGGCTGAAAGAGAACGGGCTCTCAGAGAAGTCCAGGCACTTCATGCCAACGAAGCCGCTCAGGTCGCCCAACTCATCGAAAAGCTTAAGGAGAAAGACGAGGAGCTTAAGGCAAAAGATGAAGAGATGGTGACAGGGATAGGCGGGGCCTATATGAATGCTCACAAGGACCTCTTGGCCGAACTCCAAAAGCGCTACCCTGAGGAGGACTTCTCCTGGATGGACGACCTGGCTCCCGGGGGCGATGGTGAAGAGAGTGAGGAGGAGGGCGAGGGAGAGAGAGAGAGTGAGCAGAATGTAAATCAGTGGGTGATCCCCACCGAATAACTTGTACAAATTATGAAATGAAATGGAATATCTCTTTTGTTCAATGAATCCATGTGATTGGAAAATCTTCGAATTTGCCTAAGTATTTAATTGTATGAGCCTAGCGAAACATGAACTAAATCCCATTATTAATCTAAGTATAAAAGATCGGAAAGCACAATAAGCATGAGATCGGTGGGGGAGAAATGCTGAACGGGACTTGGTTAAAATTGAAAATTTAACTTGAACACTTAAGATCGGAACCCTCGTTAAACCGTACCCAAACTTTAGCTCTTAATCTTAGAAAAGGAGGTCGGCAATAAAATCGTTAGGAAAAGATCTAGTGCGATTCATTTTATTTATCAACAGAGATCGAAATATACTTGAGTCAGGAAATTCGACAACGGGTTTGAGAGGTCGGTAAATGATTTGAGAGATCGGCGAGGCTTAATGAATATGAGGACTCAGTATTAATTCAATTTTTGTGAGGAGAGATCGGAAATGTGACCGCCTAAAGAGGGATCGGAAACGAGATTAGCTGTTCAAAGAAGAATTTTTATTGATTCTAGGGATCGGCCAAAATATGGTGTCGACAATAATAATAATAATAATAATAATAATAATAATAATAATAATAATAATAATAATAATAATAATAAAATAAATAAATAATAATAATGATAATAATAATAACAAATAAATAAAATTACTGCAGAATCAGTTCTCGAGGTAGTAAGGATATCATGTAAGCTAAAGGATAAGAATAGAGATCATACAATGAAGGTATGACTGTAATTTCCTGAGTTCCTTTCTAACTTCATATTGTTTAAAACAATAGTATAATCTAATTATAATAGTGTTAAGAGAAATAAATTAGCAAAGATAAATTATAGAAGGCCAATGGATAGAGAAAGTGCAGAATGAAGGTTTGGACAATTGATTGCAGATGCAATATATTCTAAATGCCAGTGGAAGTACTAGCTAGGGTGGTCAAAGGACCAAATCTGAATAGCACAGATATGTGATAACATGGTAGAGACTCTGAAAGATATTGTTAGCAAGTACAGCTGTCATGTTAGGAAGAAGAATGGAACCAGGGATAGAATAGTCAAGTTCTATTTTGGGTAAGACAAAGGAAATAAATGAAAGGACAATATAAAGAGTGCATAATAAAAGGAACAAAGTTAAGATATAGGGTAGGCTATGTGTTATTATTGATAAGGTGAATGATAAGGATGGAGAACCCAAAATGGGACCATATTAGTGAGAACAGTGATGGAGGTATGGAATACAATAATAATGAGTAAAAGCTAGAAAGTGTACGATGGTATTGCGGACTATTTAAGGAGGCGGAGAAAAAGAAGTTAGTAAGCAGTAAGTTGAATAAAAGTTAATCTAAGGGATCAAAAAGGTATGATGAGAGGAAAAGAATGATAGATAATGACACAAAGGCTTTAAGTTAGACTTTTGAGATAGTGACAAGGTAGTTAGAGGTTCATTATGAATGTCAGGCAAACATTTTTAGTGTGATCAACAGAATCACTTTGTAGTGAAGCAATAACGACATGACAACAGTAGGGGTAGAATGAAAAGTGACGAGTCTAGGTAGTTATAAATCACTAGAAAGTTCAAGGATCAAATTAATGATCATAGATAAGGGTGGGATTAGTGTTGGAAGAATTTATTAGTGAGAGAATTCTTTCAGGAATCAACAAAAGTTAAGGGCACAATATAAATGATGATAGATATGAATCATAGGTCGAGTATAAGTAAAGTTAATAAATTATAAAATATTATATCAGGAAGGACAATGGTACGGTAAAGGGTTCATGTAGATGATGCATTATGGGTAGAGCACAATTGTGCTGGGAGATGATGAAATTTGAAGAGAAAGACTAAGAAACATAGGTTAAATGTTATTATATGGACAATCGGGCGTAGTTGAATATAAGAGGATATTTTTCTTTCTTTTCAAGTTTAGCTTGTGCTTTTGGTTCTAGAATGTTACATAAGGAACAGAGACTGAGTTAAGGAAACCTAGTTATTTGAGAGTTTGGTAGGCACCAATTCATATACAATTTCGTGATATGAGAATGACTGTAAGTGCATACCTAGTGTTAAGTATGAAAGGACGATCAGAGTAATAACAGGAGTCAAATTGAGTTAGCTACTAAGGCTTGTGACTATTATAAATTATGAGCTGGAGAGAATACTAATTGTGAATGAGTTACACCGAATGAGATTGTTGCTAATAGGAAAAGATGAGGCTGAAGTTTGGAAAGCTATGGGCAGTATATGTGATTATATTAAGGAGAATGAACATGTGAAGTATCTTGTTTAGAAATAAGGCATGGCACACATTTTCCATAGCCGTGTTAGTTCAGATGGAACTTATAGTTTCTGGGGCTCATATCCATCAAGGATAAGCAATTTCCTACTAAGGCTGGTAGGGAATGATAATGTTCTGATAGTTAAGTTGGAAAAAGGGGATACAAAAAGAAATTTCTATGGTTAACTACAAGTGTTACATAAGGTGAAGAATGTGCTGGTAGGAGTAAATCGTAAGGTTAGAATTTCTGGAGTAATAGAACTAGTAATCAAGATAAGACTCAGAAATAAGATGAAAGTTAAAGTTGATGATGGGAGGAACATCCTTGAAGGAAAAAGGTGTAAGGGTGAAATAGGATTAAGATTGAGGAATAAGTACAGTAGGTTGAAAGGATATCAACAATAGCAGAAATAGGAAAAGGAAGTGGATGAGATCCAAAGGATAGGAAGAAAACACAGTATAGCTAGTTATAATGAGGAGGATAAGGAGGAATAGGTATACTAGGAACACACTAAGAGATGTTTAAAACAAGTTATTATGAGATGATAGATTAAAGGATTAGTAGAGCCCCGATCTGAGTGCCAATGTGTCAGAAGTAGGCCACGTACTAAGAAGCTTTAGGAAAAAGACTAGATATTCTCATTCCAGAGGAGGAGTGAGAATTGATAAAGTCGCATGGATTGAGTTGTCAGGGAATATAAACACTTTTGTTACCTAGAAGGAGAGACCCAGTTCACTTTTCAATATTGATAAATGATACACTTGGCCCTTGGAGGAGACTCCACCTGACTAGTTACATAAGATGGATAGAGGTTAGTCTAAGTACCTTAGTAATGACACAAAAGAGATTAAAAATTTTGAAGTATCATGGGAGTGAGAAGATTTATAGGTATTGAACACTGAGGTCATAAGAAGAGTGAAGATCTCGAACAAGATGCCTAGATTAGGTGCTACAGGAAAGCTACTCATAGGATGCCTTAAGATAAGGAACATAAGTCATGTTTTGGGGAAACAGAGATTATTGAAAAAAAGAGATGAGGACTGAAGTCACTAAGAGACACGTTAGGGCGTAATAAAAGTGAGGTAAGCGCCAAAGTTAATTAAAGTTATCAGAGATTAAGTCGAGAGTAATAGAGTTATAATGAATACTTGAGATGTTAGAAGAGTGATCAGTGAATAGCCAAGAGATAAGAGCATCTTTAGAAAGAGATGATGACAAATAGGATACTATAGTAGAATCAGAGAGCGGTAGAATATCATATATAATATACGAAGAGTTTGAAGAATAAATGTCTTACCAATCTCTGCATAGCTGAAGGAGTAATGATTGCACTTGTTCTAATAATCTTCTTTTCCTTATTTCTTTATTTATTCGAAAATTCGAGGACGAATTTTTTTTAAGGGGGGAAGAATGTAACAACCACAAAAAAAAAAAAAATTGAATTGACCTTGGCATGTGACAGTGGATTTCCACTGTCACACTGCCAACTTAAAAAAAAAAAAAATGGTTCAAAAACGGGAGGAGGAACTCCCCCCCCCCCCCTTTCTCTTTTCCCTCCTCTCCTTCCCTCTCTTCTTCCTCTTCCTTTCTCCGGCGACCGGCCGGCGACGTCCCAAGCAGTTCCCCACCCGGCCGGCGACCGTTCAGCGACGGCCAGACCACCAGAAACGGCGGCAAGAGAGGGAGAAGAGAGAGAAAACGCGCGCACAGTGGGCAGCGGCTTTCCGGCGCGATTCCGGCTTCGTCCGACGTCCGATCGAGGCGATTCTGGTGGCGTTGGAAAGCTTGTTCCGAGAGCTTTCTTTTGATACCAATTTTGAAGCAAATGGAGGTCGGATGAGTGAGATATGGAGGAGAGAAGTTTCGGGTTTTTCAAGCTTTTTCGTCAGATCTACGACGATCCGACCGTTGGATCGACGATCCGAGACCACCTATGGACTAAGGAAGAGGAGAGGAACATGGTGGTATGATCAGATCCGGCAAATGTCGCCGGCGACCGGCGACCGGCCACCGTGCGCGGTGGTTCCGGTGGGCTATGGAGATGATTCAACTTCCAGAGGCTTCCTCGTAAATTTTTGGAATTTTTGAGACACAGACAAACTTCGGGTAAGACAGTTTCTATTGTTTCTCTGTCTGTGGAGCATAAATACAGTGTTTCTTAAACAGGAAAAATTGGAGAAAAATTCTAAGAAAAATATATGATGAAAGTAAAATTATTTGGAGATATTCTATGGTGTTTGTTGAATTTTTGAGTGATTGTAGAATATTTTTGAAAAATATAGATGGATTTTAGTTAGATTTTTAGCATATGGGCATATAAGATTATTTGAAATTAAGATAATTAAATTTTATATAATTGGTTGAAGCTTGAGGATGGAGGTTTAAATATGTAAATATTTAATTAGGTTGAATTAAGAATATGTTAGATGTTGGAATCTTATGGAATCGAGTAAAATTCTTGAATAAAATATTCATGGGTGATTAAAAAATTACAATTCATTTTGCAATAGCCTTATAATATTATTAAGGACCGCGGGGCAAAATTTTAGAATTTTTTTGAGCTTGTTTAAGTGGATTTTTGAAAAATGTCAATTATAGGGACTAAAACGTAACTTTTGAGATTTTGAGTATTGTCTGATTTGGAGGGCCCAGGAGGGGCCATGTGATATTGATGAGATGTGGTTGTGGAAATTGAGAATTTAGAAGTGCTATTTGAGTCTTTTTACAGGTTGGCTAGGTTCCAGGTATAGGGGAAACTCTGTCGGATTTCCGGCATGAATTAGGCTGTCTATTGCCTCTTTAGAGTTTTATCTTAACTTAGTACTAATAAAGTTATAATTTAATTATTAGGTGATCGAAGGCAGCTATTTTTCTGCATCCAGCAGCCACAATAGTCATCGGTGTACTGTGAGTAAAATATTAATTTTAATTGTAATTTCGATATTATTATATGTTCAAGCATGTCCATGCATCACTTATATGCATATATTTATGTAGTTAAACTCTAGGCACGATTTATGTTGCATTCATAACTGTTAAAGTGCCATGGATGTTGTTGTGGTAATTTGGAGCAGTGTGCGTGCGTTGGCGTGCGTGTGATGTGGTGTGGACTATGGATAGGACAGGTAGTCACGGCTTGAGTTCTTCGCTGGGACCCGATCCTTCGGGGGGTAGTCATGGCTTGAGTTCTTCGCTGGGACCCCCGATTTGGTTTATAAAGCGAAAGTCCGGCTTGAGTTCTTCGCTGGTACCAGGTTGGATTTAAGAGAGCTGTATAGGGGATCAGCTCCCATATATTATGATTGATATTACAGGGTGCGTGAGTGCTCCAAATTACCTTTTTGATGTTATGATGTGAAAATGTTGTTGATGTTGCATTTCACTCTACAGGGTGCATTAGTTTTAGATAGTTATAGAGATTATGGTTAAAATTGATATTTTACTCTCTGAGTCGAACGCTCACTCCTGTTCAATATTTTTCCAGGCCACAGGAGGAGTTATTTTACAGAGCAACCTGTTTTCTTCCTCGCAGGTTTAACGTCGATTATTTAATTGTATTATTATTATCTAAATTTGTAATTTAGGACTCCGCATGTGCTAGTAGTAGCATTAAGCCTGTCAGGGACTGTATGAATTCAAGTTTTTGTATTAATAAATGAAAGGAACAATTTTATGAGTTTTAAATGGTTATAAATGAGGTAACAGGGTTGAGCTGGGCTCCCCTAATTTTTGTTTCAGATAATTTCTGGGTTAAGTTGGCCCGAATATAATTTTAACAGTGTAATTTAAATTATTTTATGTGCATATTGGGCTTAAATTGTGGGCCTGGTTATGGATTTGAGGAAAAGTTAGGCTTACTACGGGCCTCGGGGGCTTTAAGCTGGCCCAGGTCCTAGTGCCGGTCCGGCCCATAGGTTGGGTCGTGACATCATTATTCTTCACATGTTATGTGTCCGATCTTATTACAGTGTCCCATTAGGAGACCAATGTCTTCTTGGTAATGAAGTTCGTGGATTAGATGTTGAGGTAGATGATTGTATAATGAAGTGTGTTTGCACGTTGATTATGAATTCATGAATCAAATATAAACTAAATGAGATACGTATATTTATATTTTAAATTAATAACAAATCCAAAGTTAGTTTTTCATTTCGAGATATGTCGGTGCATGGCACTATTCTTATTGGCACTGCCTTTTGGGTTGATGTGGAGGATTATTGTTTCCTAGAGGAAATTGATTCAAGATACAGGCAACAACTTTTCTGTTAGTTTGTTACCTTCTAACCTAACCATAAAGTCCATATTTAGAGTCTATTTTTAAGAAATCAGTTGGACAAAGTTCGGTCATAGACTAGATTACCCAACGGGGAGTTTTAGCTCACCCGACCTGTGATCACAAAATATGTAAATTTGGATAGCTCTGCTCACCCTCACAATCCTCATCATAATAATTATATCAAATGGGAGCTCAGCGCCATCATCCAAGGTATATATTCATCCCATTCAATTACACATGCATAAATATACGTTTACAATTTTAAAACAAATAATCTTTTACAGTCTCATGCCAAATATAATATTCTTAGCACATACGGAGTCTAGATTTTTAATCAATACTATAAAATACGGATATTTGCTGCTAGTAAAATTACGAGAAAGGAAGCAGACGTGTGAGAAAGGAAGTAGATTAATTACAAAGAAAAAGAACCTCTTATAACCTAGAAAAAAATAGAGTGAACATGAGTGAGCGTTCGACTCTTAGAGTAAGATATTAATTTTATATACAATTTCTATAACTATCTAGGGCTAATGCATCCCTAAGAATGAAATGCAGCATATATCAACACATTCAACTAAGTTCAAATAATATTTGTATAAAGAATAATTTAGAGCATTCACACACGCGTGTGTCATATCAATCAAATATATATACAGAAACTGATCCTCTACACAACTCTCTTAATTCTAACCTCTGCCAGCGAGATTAACTTGAGCTAGACTTTCTCTTAATAATTCAAATACGAGGGTCAGCGAGATCTACTCAAAGCTGTACTCACCCTGACTTATCACAAAAAGGACTAGGTCCCAAACGAGACTAGCTCAAGCTAATCTGCCCGTCCTACCTATATCCAGTACTACACCTCATGCACCTTGACACACGCACACAACTCCAAATTACCCTCAGGTGGCACCCACATCAACTTCATCAAATAATGATAATGCAACACAAAGCGTGCCTATAATAGCTGTATACATATAATTATAAGTGAATGCATGAGCATGCCTTGTATGTATAATAATATTGAAATTATAAATAAAATTAATATCTACTTACAGTACATCGGAGACTATTGAGGCGGCTAAGTGGAGGAAGATGACTGTCCCTGCTCACATAAACAATTAAATTAATGAATTTATCGGCTCTAATACAAAATAAAAACTTAGAGAGTTAAAAGACATCATAATTTATGCTAAAAATTTGATAGAATTTTTCCTATACCTGGAACCTACTCAGCCTGTAAAGTGGTTTAAATTACACTTTTAAAGTCACAAATCCCATATCCATTCTCATCAACATCATATGACCTCTTCTGGGCCCTTCAAACCATGCAAAACTCACAAAATCAGAAAATTCAGTTGTAGCCCCTAAAACTATCATTCCCCAAAAATCATTCAAACGAGCTCTAAAAATTCTAAAATTTTACCCCGTGGTCCTTAACAATGTTATAAGATTATTGCAAAAAGAATTATAATTTTCTAGTCACCCACGAATATTTTATAGATTTTATTCTAAATTCAATATTAGGCAAAAATGAACAACTCAAAGTTCGGGTTTACCTACGCCAATTCTGATGCTAAGAATACGTCTAGGGCATCTGAAAATAGTGGCGAGGACTGTAACTTTGACCCGTTTTTGAAGAGGCTCTGGCAACTCATCTGTTCGGCCAAAAAATGCAAATCCGATCGCCGGTAAAATTTCTGTGAAATGAAGGTACCTACGCGAAGCCCACAACACTATAAATAATAATATAATTTTTATGAAATTAAATAGGCTCATTTAAAGCTCGAAAAAACACTGTGAAGTCCATGGGACCCACCAGATTTTTAGTGTCAAAAAATTTTAAAATTTATATCATCGCGAAGTTCTTGCAGAGTTGAGCACGACAATACTCTCGAAATTTCCGTGGGATTCCGGGTTTGGGAGAAATTTACCCTTAAAAATCGAAATGGGCTAAAACTTTTCAGGCTTAAATCGGACAAACCGCTTGATAAAATTCGTGTTCTTTGTGTATTTGAAAAGCTCTCGAAGTGTAAAAGGTGACTGGGATTGGACTCGATCCAATTGGTGCCGAATTGACTGAAAAGTTGATGGGTCATGTGAGTGCGTGAATGGACTTTTGGTGCATTTTTTGCCGTCTTGGGGTGGCAGTCGGAGATGGGGAAGGTGGCTGGATGGTCGTCGACGAGAGGAGGAGGGGTTTGGGTGACTAGCCGGCAAGGGGGAGGAGAGACGAGAGAGAAAATGAGAGAGGAAAAGGAGGTGTCTGTCATGCGAAAAGGAGAGGAGATGAAGAAGGAAAATATCGGTCCGATTCGACTAGTCAGACTCGATTCGATTCGATTTGATTCGGCCAGTTCTATTCAGGGTACCAAAATTGAATTTTTATTATGTCCTGAGACCCAAAACGAGACCAAAAAATTTCAAAAAAATTATAGAAAAATGAAAAAAAAATTTGTAAAGTCCGAATATACTTTTAGATTTACCATGTGGTCTTTAAATTAATTTTTTAAAAATAGATAAAATTTATTGTCTTAAAAAAATCAAATCCGATTTTAAATATTTAGAAAATTTCAAGTAAATTTTCATAATATTTAATATAATAAAATATTATAATTTTTATATAAAATAATTATTTAAAATTTGAGGTGTTACACATACCAACCTCATTAGTTATCTTATTTGTTTTTTAAATAAGTTTTAAATATTTTTATAGAGAAATTATAAATGGAGACTCAAATATAAATATTTTAGGTGAGGGCATATTATTTAGCCTGAAGACTCAAATCTAGATTTTTTAGGTGAGTATATGTATTTTGTTGCTAGATCAAATCAGGTTAGACAGCGAAATGTGTTTAAATTAACATTTAATTGAGTAACACACACACACACACACACACACACACACACACACACACACACACACACACACACATATATGTATAAAACAAATGGAAGGTGGCAATGCATAAGATCCAGAGGGTGGGTCGTGTCTGTCTATCTAGTACTCATTCATTCTTCGTTACATGTTACATGTCCGATCTTATCACAGTGTCCCATTAGGAGACCAATGCCTTATTGGTAATGAAGTTCGTGGATTAGATGTTGAGGCGGATGATTGTATAATGAAGTGTGTTTGCACGTTGATTATGAATTCATGAATTAATTATAACTAAATGAGATACGTATATTTATATTTTAAATTCATAACAAATCCGAACTTAGTTTTTCATTTAGAGATATGTCAGAGCATGGCACTATTCTTATTGGCGCTGCCTTCTAGATTGATATGGAGGATTATTGTTTCCCAGAGGAAATACAGGCAGCAACTTTTCTGTTGGTCTGTTTACTGCTGCTTCAACGTCCTTATGGGATTGGTTGTTTAATGTTTCATGATTTTACTGGAGTGACTTTTCCTAGGCTCATTCCAATTTGAGTCTTCCTTCTTAACTTTGTTTTAAAAACAAAATGCTGCTCATGAATCGATTAATTTGTGTACTTAGTACTCTATATGGATTATACTATTGAACTTCTTTCATATCCCCTAAATCTCACAATATTGCTTTTAAAAATAATCTAAAAAGATTAAATAAGATGAGATTTTAAGAATTTTGAAGGGACCATATGTAAGAAATTGAGCATCTAAGAATCCAATCATAGTTAGAGTTGAACCCAATTGATTGATTTAACATAAATTTAAAATCAATTAAAAATTGATTTAAATCTTAATTTCATCTATTGAGAAAGTTTAATTTAATTAATTTTTAATTTTTTATTTAAATTAATTTAAAAACTTTAATTTAAATTTAATTTAGCTTAAAAATAAATAAAATAAATGTCACGACCCAACCTATGGGCCGGACCGGCACTAGGACCTGGGCCCATAGGTTGGGTCGTGACAAATGTGGTATCAGAGCTTAGGCTCCAGATTCTTAGGGAATGTTCATCTAAAATGTTGGGAAGAGTCTACTAGGAGTCACATGCGGAAAATAGGGTTCACATTCGTCTTGCATTGTCATCTTTGCTTCTAGTTTCTGCTCCATATATTATGTATAAATATGAGTCTATAGAGCTGTGTAATGAGCAGTTTTGAATTTTTGTGGGCTAATGCTGCTGAATTTCAAGAAAATGCGTAGAAGGTGAGAGCCGCCATCGCACTGTAACAGATGTGCCTGACGAGGTGTCGGCACAGGATGAGGCGCCTGCCCCGAGGAGGCGGGGTAGGAGGCCTAGAGCTGCTCAAGTAGAGGAGCAGCCACCCCCAGTACAGGATCAGTCCTTTATGGCACAGGGTCCCATGGACCCCATGGCAGCTACTCTAGCTGGGTTGCAGAGGACCATCGACATGATGGCGCAGTATATGGTCCACCCTCCACAGCAGCAGCAGTCCACCGCACCAAGAGGGGAACCTTACAAACAGATCATAAATTTCAAGAAGTTGGTGCCTGGTACTTATGATGTGTCAGACGATGCATATCGGTTTTTAGATTCCTGCAGACAGGCAGGAACAGAACTACAGATGACTGTGAGGAGAGTTTCCAAAAGCTTAAGGAGTGTCTAACCACTGCCCCTGTGTTGACACTACCTAAGAGTGGTGAAGGATACACCGTGTATTGTGACGCCTCCAGAGTTGGCTTAGGGTGTGTTTTGATGCAGAATGGAAATGTAGTGGCTTATGCTTCAAGACAGCTGAAGAGGCATGAGCAGAACTACCCCACCCATGATTTGGAAATGGCGGCTGTAATCTTTGCACTAAAAATCTGGAGACACTACCTGTATGGTGAAGTGTGCGAGATATACACCGATCACAAGAGTTTGAAGTACATCTTCCAACAGAGGGACTTAAACTTGAGACAGAGGAGATGGATGGAGCTTCTGAAAGACTATGATTGCACCATCCAGTACCACCCTGGGAAAGCCAATGTAGTGGCAGATGCTTTGAGCAGAAAATCTTCTGGTAGTTTGGCGCACATTTCACAGAGAGAAGAGACCGTTGATTCAGAGGTACATGAGTTGATGGATCAAGGTTTAATCCTAGATCTTTCAGATGAGGGGTATTGCTGGCTCATTTTTGGTGAGGCCGACTTGAGAGACAGAGTTAGAGTTTCCCAAAGACAGAGACCAACAACTGATGAGAATCATAGAAAGAGTACAGCAAGGTGAAGGTGGTGAGTTTGGATTTGCCAATGATGGCGCCCTAGTGCAAGGTTCTAGGATATGTGTGCCCGATGTGGACAATCTCAAAGATGAAATCATGCGAGAGGCACACTATACACTGTACAGTGTCCACCCAGGCTCCACCAAAATGTACCATGATGTGAAAGATAGCTACTGGTGGAATGGCATGAAGAGAGACATAGCAGACTTTGTGTCCAAGTGCTTGACTTGTCAGAAGGTGAAGTTTGAACACCAGAGACCGTCAGGGAAGCTGCAAGAGCTCCCTATCCCAGAATGGAAGTGGGAAATGATCACTATGGATTTTGTGACTGGGTTGCCTCGTACCACGCGAGGATATGATTCGATATGGGTAATTGTAGACCGCTTGACTAAATCAGTTCACTTCTTACCTGTGAATACTACATATTCTGTGGCACAGTACACCCGGCTCTACATTCGAGAAATAGTCAGATTGCATGGAGTTCCAGCTTCCATAATATCTGACAGAGGGCCCCAGTTCACTTCTCGATTTTGGAGAAAGTTGCAGGAGGCACTTGGCACACAGTTGAACTTCAGTACGGCTTTCCACCCTCAGACAGACGGACAGTCCGAAAGAACAATCCAAACACTAGAAGACATGCTTCGCATGAGTGTTTTGGATTTTGGAGGTCAATGGGATGATCAGCTAGCTTTGGTGGAGTTTGCCTACAACAATAGTTACCATTCCAGCATAGGGATGGCACCCTATGAGGCACTATATGGAAGAAAGTGTAGGTCTCCTCTGTGTTGGACGGAAATGGGGGAAGCGAAGGTGCATGATGTAGACCTAGTGCAGTACACATCAGAGATGGTTCCCTTAATCAGGGAACGATTGAAAACAGCTTTCAGTAGGCAGAAGAGTTATGCAGACCCCAGACGGAGGGATGTGGAATTTGCAGTAGGCGACTATGTATTCCTGAAGGTTTCTCCAATGAAGGGAGTCATGAGATTTGGAAAGAAGGGCAAGTTGTTACCTCGGTATATCGGACCTTTTGAGGTTACGGATAGAGTTGGAGCAGTTGCCTATCGGTTGGAGCTACCACCCAACCTTTCTCACGTTCATCCCGTGTTTCACATCTCCATGCTCAGGAAATACATTCCAGATCCTTCTCATGTACTACAGCCGGATGTGATAGAGCTAAAAGAGAACTTGATATTTGAGGAGCAGCCTGTAGCCATAGTGGACTACCAAGTGAGACAGCTGAGATCCAAACAGATCCCTATGGTTAAGGTTTTGTGGAGGAGTCAGTCAGTGGAAGAGTGCACCTGGGAGTCAGAACGGGACATGCGTAGCAAGTACCCTTATTTGTTCAATGTATAATCATGTGCTTTATTCTGCCTTGTGTAAAAATTCGAGGACGAATTTTCTGTAAGGGGGGAAGAATGTAACACCCCAAAATTTTAAATTTTATGAGCATTTTTGGTATTTTAATTTTATTTAAATTTTAGGAATTTTTTTGAGATTTTTCGGATTTTAAAAATCAGGTTCGATTTTCCGAAAATATAAACTTTGATGATTTTTAAAAATTAATTTAAAGACCACGTGGCAAAACTAAAAATATATTTGGAGTCTACGTATTTTTCTGAGTTTTCTGAAATTTTTTCTGAATTTTTGAACCTCGTTTTCGGTCCCGAGGAAGAGTAAAAATTCAAAATTTTGTATCTTGAATCAGACCAGCCGAATCGGACCGGTCGAATCGGACCAGCCTTTTCTTTTTTCTTCTTTCCTTCCCCGCGCGCGTCGACCTCTCTTCCTTCTCTCTCTCTTTTCTCTCCTCCGCTCGCCGGCCAGGCTAGCCACCTCCCACTCCCCACCGACCGGCGCCTCCCACCTCTCCACTACCACGCCCCAAACTACGAAAAATGCGCGAACTCTCTCCCTCGCGCGCGCGGTGTTTCGACTTCTCCGGCCAAAATCCGGCCGATCCGGCCACCAATTGGACCGGGTCTTATATCTAAAATTATCTACTCGGCGAGAGCTTTCCATAGACACCAAGAACGCCGAAATCCATCGAGCGGTTTGTCCAATTTTTGCTCGGGAAGTTTTTAGCCCATTTCGACTTTTGGGCTAGATTTCTCGAAAACCATGAATCCCACGAGAAAACCGAGGGTACCAGCACGCTCCACTCGTCGAGAGCTTCGCGGCGACATAAATTTCAAATTTTTCCGACACCATTTTTCGGTGGGTCCCACGGAACTTCGCAGTGTTTTTCCGAGCATTTAATGAGCTTAGAAAATTCTGAAAAATTTATGTACTAACCCCCGTGTTATGGGCTTCGTGTAGGTATCCTCGATTCGAGGAAATTCGACAGTTGACCGGGTCTGCGAAATTCCGGCCAGACAGACCCGTTACCGGAAAAGTCTCCGAATTGGACCGAGATTTTGGCTAGCCCCCCATTGTCAGACGTCCCGAGCGCGTTCCCGAAGTCGGAATTGGCAAAGGTAAACCCGAACCTTGCTTTTTCGTAATTTTCTAGTGCTTAAATAGGATTAAAAATCCATAAAATATTCGTGGTAGCTTAGAAAATTATGATTCTTTTTGCAATAGCTTAGTAATATTGCTAAGGACCGCGGGGCAAAGTTTTAGAATTTTTAGAGCTTATTTGGGCAGTTTTTGCAAAAATGGTCAATTATAGGGACTAAATTGAAATTTTACATGTTGTGATGGATGATTGATTTGGTGGGCCCAGGAGGGGCTGTGTGATGTGATTGAGTTGTGGACATATGGATTGTGAATATAGAAGTGTGTTTTGAGCCCTTTTGCAGGTTGGGTAGGTCCTAGGTATAGGGGAAACTCTGCCGGATTTTCGGCACGACTTAGGACGTATTGGTCTTTTTCTTTGTTTATATTGAGTCAATTGTATTAAATAATTGTAATATAATTGTCAGGTGAGCCGGGACAGCCTTCTTCCTCCGCCCAGCCGCCACAGTGATTGTCGTCAAGTCTGTGAGTAAAATATTAATTTTAATTGTAATTTCACTATTATTATATGTTCAAGTATGCCCATGCATCACTTATATGCATATATTTATGTAGTTAAACTCTAGGCACGATTTATGTTGCATTGATAACTGTTAAAGTGCCATGGATGTTGTTGTGGTAATTTGGAGCAGTATGCGTGCGTTGGCGTGCGTGTGATGTGGTGTGGACTATGGATAGGATGGGTAGTCACGGCTTGAGTTCTTCGCTGGGACCCGATCCTTCGAGGGGTAGTCACGGCTTGAGTTCTTCGCTGGGACCCTCGATTTGGTTATTAAGCGAAAGTCCGGCTTGAGTTCTTCGCTGGCACCAGGTTGGATTTAAGAGAGCTGTATAGGGGATCAGCTCCCATATATTATGATTGATGCTACAGGGTGCGTGAGTGCTCGAAATTACCTTTTTGATGTTATGATGTGAAAATATTGTTGATGTTGCATTTCACTCTACATGATGCATTAGTTTTAGATAGTTATAGAGATTATGGTTAAAATTGATATTTTACTCTCTGAGTCGAACGCTCACTCCTGTTCAAAAATTTTTCCAGGCCACAGGAGGATATTTTTGAGGTTAACCTGCTTTCTCCCTCGCAGGTCGATTATTAATGTTTGTATAAACTTGTTAAATCTTAGAATTTCCGCATGTGTTAGAAATGTTTATTTGATTTGGGTCTGTAAACTAAATTATTATTTTGGACCTGTAAACTTAATATTCTATGCATGTTTGATGGATTGGATGAGGGAGCTGAGCTCCCATTTATTTTTATGCTGATGAGTATGTGGAGGGTGAGCTGAGCTCCCCAATTGAGTATTTATTGTGTTTAAAGGTCGGGTGAGTCGAAAACTCCCCGTTGGAAAGTCCATTTTATGGCCGGACTCTGTCCATTTGATTTCTTGATATTGGGCCCAAATGGGCCTTAGAATTGGGTAAATGAACAGTTAGGCTTACTACGGGCCTCGGGGGCTTTAGGCTGGCCCAGGTCCTAGTGCCGGTCCGGCCCATAGGTTGGGTCGTGACAATAAAAAAATTAAACTTTTTAATTTTTAGCTTAAATCAAAAAATTTAGTTCAAAAATTTTTAAAAAAAATTAATTTTTAATTTAAATTAAGAAAATCAAGAAATTTTACATATAAATTTTAATTTTGAGGTTAGATTGAGTTTAAATTAAAATTTCTAAGTTAATATGAATAAAAAGTTAAAAATAAACAAAATTGAATTTTCTCAATAAATACATAGGCGAAATTAAATCTTTTAAAAATTAAAATCATATTAATCAAAATTAATTTTGAATAATTCTAATTTTTTTTTATATAATCATTTTGATTTAAACAAAATGGAATCAAAATTGAAAATGTGAATTTAAAATTAAAATAGATTGGCCACTCATAATTATTAAATTCAGTCCAATCCTTGATCGGACTGAGGGACCATGTCAATATGTCACTTATATAATTATATCACATTTATTAATATGAATAAATAAATTTAATTATATTTTAATTTTTAAAATAAAATTTTAGCTTTCATTAGGTTATTCTACAAGTAAATTATTAAATAATATTAGAGAAATTAAATAAAATATATTTATTTTTACAAATTATTTAAAATTTTCTTAAAATTATTAATATTATATAATTAAAAAATATTCAATTAATTTTATTTAATATAAAATTAAAAATAAATTTAATACATTTTATATAGGATAATTTAATTCACATCAAATAATTTTATAAGAAAAATTTATAGTAAAATTTTAATTTACGTCTTTACTTACGGAAAAATTTATTCAAAAATTTTAATTTTTACTAATACAAATTTAATCAAATTTCAATGAATAAATTTACATCTTTTTCAGAAAAAGTCACTTAATTAAATCACAATCGATGAGAAATTTTGTCAAATGAAAAAGAGATGAGACTTTTTTTTTTATTAAAAAAGTGTTATTTCGCTAAAAAAAATTCTGTCAATTCTTCATATGTTGTATAAAAAATATAAAATAAAATGACGTCATAAATAAGATGAGATTCCCATTATTTTCTGTGATTTGATTGGCATCACCAGTCAGAAAAATCGCATAAATCATAAGCAGAGGCTTCTACAGTTCTTAGTAATTGAAGAATTCATGTTTAATACATCATAAACACAATCATTTTATTTTATTATCATCTTTTATTTTTTTTATTTTTCTTAATAATTTTAATTATAATATCTTAAATCATCAAAATATAAGTGTATTGATTTATTATATATAATATGTTTAATTTGTAGTTACGTATATATTTTATAGTTAAAAATTTTATAATTAAGAAATAATTTTAAAAATAATAAAAAAATATAATTGAAATATCAAAATCATACTAAAAATTGAATTAAATTTCGATTATGAAATAAATCCAAACTTAATCATAAGATATCCTAAAGTTTACATGGTATATAAGAAAGATTTTTTTTTTTTTTTATAAAGAATGATAGCAAATGGGCTTTGTTGGGCCGGTTGGATGGATGCTAAAGCCCACGAACCATTTTAGCGGAGAAAACCCATGGATTGCGTCCTTTGCCTTTTACCGACCATTTATTCAAAAACGGACTTTTATAACTGTTTTGTTGTTTGCATCTGACTGACAAGACCTTCCTCGGAGCCTGAGCCTCCATGGTTTCTTGTTCTGTTTGAAGCTGCTGTAGCTCTGACCCCATGGGGCACCCGAATGATGACACTGATAAGCATCTAAGGGGGAGCCTAACAAAACAGAACAAGAAGCTATCTAGATTGAAATGCTCGGTGCACAATTACGATTGGGGCATTGTTGGCAACAATTCTCAGGTGGCAAGGCTCTTCGCCCTCAATTCTGGCTCTGATATAGACCCTTATAAGCCTTATGCGGAGCTCTGGATTGGAACCCACGAATCTGGGCCGTCGTTCGTGGATCATGGCAATGGAAGATTGGAGTCATTGAGTTTGAAAACGTGGATCTCGGATAACCCCAATTTAGTTCTTGGAGAACGGTTATTAAGAAGTGGGGCGGTGATCTTCCTTTCTTGTTGAAGGTTCGCAGTTTTTATTTTCTTCTTATGATAAATGGCTGTGGCATTTATTTGTTTAGTCTTCTGTCTTGTTGTTGTTGTTGTTGTTGTTTTTTATTATAAGTTGCGATATTGCATATGGTTTTGTAATTGTTTTGCCAAAATTCAGACATTTTTTAATCCATTTTGGGACTTCAGGTACTCTCGGCAGAGAAAGCGTTATCCATACAAGCCCATCCAGATAAAGATCTGGCAATGGTTCTCCACAACTCCCAATCAAGTGTCTACAGGGATGATAATCACAAGCCTGAAATGGCATTGGCACTCACTGAATTTGAGGCTCTCCTTGGGTTTATCAGTGTAAAGGTAATATGATCTGAACTCCGTGCACATTGTGGTGGTGTGGCTTAATGATGAATGATTATCAAGTTCACTAGTGTAGAATTGTCAAATATCGGTTCCTCTTGATTTTAGTCAATGCCATGTGATGGACTGGATTACTTGGCACCCTAGTGGATAGTTGAAATGGGCTTATGTCCGTATTTTGAATTACAAAAGCTATGCAGTATTTATCATCATACTAGATTATGCCAATTGATTTGAGTGCAAGTTATAACCATTTTGCTAAATCATCAGAAAAGGAGGATGAAAAATGTAATATAGACACTGTGTATGATCATGAATATTGCTTGCCGGAAGGAACTTTTAATTTGGAATTGAGAGTTGGGACCCCAGAGTGAATGAAAAGGAGAGAGCTTTCAACTTCTAAGCTTCTGCTGGTTTCCACAGAAAATATAAAACAGGCCATTGTTAGGCTTAGACCATAGAAATGGACGAGATTCTTGCAACTTAATCCTCAGATGCACCATGCAATTTAGAAAACAAATATAGAGAATGGTAATAACATAAGTAGCAGATGATGACAAGGAAAAAAGAGAAGAAATTTATTTTCAAAATCCTCTGATTTTTATGCACCATAAGATTTGTTAGTACTTACATTTCGCAGGAGCTTATGGATGTGCTATGTAGTGTTCCTGAGATAGTAGAATTGATTGGGAGTGGAAATGCAAAGCAGTTTTTGCTTGTCAATGAGCAAGACAGGGATAAGAACGCAAAAGCAGTTCTGCAATCCATTTTCAGTCAACTTGTGTTGGCAAGTAGAGATAAAATTGGTGCAATGATCTCTAACATAAAAAGCCGTTTGCTTCTGGAAATGCAGGTAATTTCTAATTATTTTCTTGGATCTACAATACAAATTGATATTATTCCATATAATCACAATCACTTGTTCCTCATTAGTTGTAAGAATTTGAGAAACTTGTGAGGTTTAAATGTGTTGAAATGATCTCTCACCTTATTGCAAATTAGAAATTAGAATCACTGTAAACTAGAAACCATTTGGTATTCTACCCTGGCATTAGAAATTAATAGAAAGTAATGGTACTTTATTTTTGTTCTTCGTTGGCTTTGTGCTGCATCATTGCTTGATTTAAACAAATTGAGCAACGCAGTTATCTTCTCTCGTTCATGTTTGAACCTTTTCATGTGTGCCAAGCTTTGAAGGAGTACTTCACAAGCAGAAGAATAAGCAATGCGCACAAGCAATAGAATCAGCTTCATACATAGATGGGTAACTGAAGCTCCTAAAATAAGCAGCAGATATGCCCCTCTGCTTCTTTAGTATCCATTCAATTCTTCCCCCCAACCCGCCCTCTCCTCTTGTGACTTTTAATCATTTACTATTTACTAATATTACAAAATTGTGTTGCTTTTTTGACTCATCCCATGCATTTGTAAAATTTATTTCTTTTAACAGGAAAAACCTTTTCTGATGCTTTGTGAAGAATTTTTAATATAAATCTAAATAAAAATATCTGATAAGGAATAATATTTCTTTGAGGAAAAGTGTTGGTTCTGTGGAGAATAGATAAAATATAGGGCATTGTAGTCATTGCCAGATATAAGAGGAAGCAAAGTAATGAAAAAGTTTTACCTTGTTGGCAATCACTCCAACAACTTATGGTTCTCTTAACATTGTTTTAAACAAAAGTTAAAAGCAGTTGACACCTTGTAACAAATTAGCATTTTCTTGAATTCGGTAGCTTGACACATAAAATTTATGATACATTTTAATGATGATGTGTTTGCTTCACTGGATCAGAAAAGGAAGTTGACAGATAAAGAGCAGTTGGTGCTGAGACTAGAGAGTCAATGCCCTGCTGATGCAGGTGTGATTGCTGCATTTCTATTGAGCTATGTGAAGCTGAACCATGGTGAAGCATTGTATCTAGGGGGAAATGAACCTCATGCATATATTTGTGGTGAATATATCGAGTGTATGGCAAATTCAGATAATGTTGTTCGTGCTGGCCTTACCTCCAAACACAGGGATATCCAAACACTTCTTTCTATGCTCAAATATACACAGGTAATACTCTCTCTCTTCTGAACTACTACATAATATTTCACTCTTAGCTTACTGGTATATATTGGTTCCTCTTGTTTTATTGGATGGATTGCCCCATTTTCACCTTCTATTTTGTATGAAATTAGATGTTCATGCTTGACTTGATTGTATAAACAAGGCCTTTTCATGTTTCTTGTTTTGCAAAGTATAATAAAGATACCTGAAATTGTGTGATAGTGGAGAATGCCTCATGACAGCAAAAGCTGCTGTTAAGGAAAACATATTCACAAATTATCTATGATATAGCTGTTCCAACCTTTTCTTTGGATGGAATTAATGCATCTTGGACTGATCAAAGATCTATCACTTGGACAATTTGCTCACTGGGTGAATGGAACTCTGATACATCATCTCTCTCTCTCTCTCTGATGTATCAGTGTAATGCACATATTTTGGTAATTTTTTCTTTGTGTCAAGCCATCAAGTGATAGATGCCTTTAAGATCATATTGATGTCATTGGCAGTTTCATATTGATGTCATTGGCAGTTTTTTTATCTCTCTCTCTCTCTCGCTCTCTCTTTCTAACTTTGATATCACATCCTTGATCATTTTTAGTGCTTCTTGTATTCAATCTCCCATCTCTCTCCCAGTATGTGACATTGATTGTTTTCTGAAATTCTTTTGACCCTACCATAGAACACATAGAACTTTTCAGATGTTTCATTCCAGAAAGGTGTAATATGTTTTCTACTTTTATTGCAGGGTTTTCCTGAAATATTGCGAGGTGTTTCATTGAATCCATACACAACAAGGTATCTCCCACCCCTGGATGAATTTGAAATTGACCTCTCTATTCTTCCACAGGCAACATCAGTAGTCTTTCCCTCAGTCCCAGGACCATCTCTTTTTTTGTTCATTAAGGGGAAAGGAGCAATTACTGCAGGAATTTCTGAAAATGATAATGTTGAAGAGGGTGAAGTTCTCTTTGTGCCTGCTCATACAGAGATAAGGATAACAGCTGAATCAACTGAGTTGCACTTGTATAGAGCTGGAGTGAACAGCAGATTCTTTACCATACCATGATTAGTGATTGTTTCTTGATACCAATGTTAATTAGTTTGGAATTAAGAATTGACTGTTGTTATTTTTTAAAAAGGAATAGATATATTTGCCCCACTAATATCTTTACGCCTCGAATCAATGTTCATGTTATTTTTTAAATTGGTTTTTGACGATGATCTGTGATTTTCCTTGGTATTTCCTTGTTGGGTTTTAAAAAAGCATGGCCTTTTACTGCATTTTGAGCTGAAGCAGAATGGGGAAAGAAGAAATAATATTGCAGAGCGGTTGTGGGAAGCAGTGTCAAATCCATCGGCATTGACCAGTGGGCCCATTCTAAAGCCTTCCGTCCCTGGAAACCCATTCTGCCGTGTGCGATCCGTCAAAATTGCTGACTGACTTCTTTCTTTCAAAAGTCATAGATATTTTTAATTAATTTATGAAAATAAAAATTAAAAAGAGAGATGTCCTTCAAAAAAAAATCGAAATTAGGAAAAATCACGTTGTTGTCCAAAAGATTCCAAAATTTCAAAAAGAATCTCTTAAATATCTTAAAAACGATAACGGATTCATCATTCATTCCAGCTTGGCTTCACTTGGAGGCTTAATTAGGGTTTCATCATCTTCTTCCTAGCCATCCTCTCTTTCTCTCTCTCTCTCTAACAATGGTGGTGAAGGAAGGGAGCTCGGAGACGCCATTGGAGCTGTTTTTGAAGATCGGTCTCGATGAAAGAACCGCGCAGAACACCATCGCCAACAACAAGGTCACAACCAATCTCACAGCCGTCATTCACGAGGTATTCTGCTTACATTTTTATTTTACCATTTTCGGATTTTTTTTTTTATTTCTACAGCCTGCTGATTCGTCAATTGCAGTTTCCTTGCTGAGAAACTGATGGACAAATAATGGAAAGTGGATTTCTTGAATTCTTCTTCTTTTGTTATTATTTCAAAAGTTCGCATGCTTTAATTCCAAAATGAAAAATAGAGGAGTGTTTGTGTTTCATTCAGTTCAGTGTAGCATTTGGTATTTTCAGCTTTGTAATCCTGGAAACTTTGATTTCATGTATATGTATCCTGTGGTATTATTTCCTTCAGGCGGGTGTCACTGAGGGATGCAATAGAACAATTGGAAACCTCCTTTACACGGTAAGATAATTCACTAAATATGGTCATTTGTTTACAAATATTCTATTAATTTATGTTTTCCAACTTGGTGATACTTATGATTTTTGTTTTTGTTAATGCATGCTTTTCTATCTACTCTGTGAATTTTCCATTGAGGTGCTTTCATTATGTGCATCATCTGTAAACCTGGTGTTTGTTATATGTTTCACAGGTTGCTACAAAGTACCCAGCTAATGCCCTCATCCATCGACCTACTTTGCTGGGATATATTGTCTCCTTGAAGGTTTTGACATATTTCTTTTTTTCCTTCTACTTGCAAAAGTCTCTTTTTAGAATTTAAATGAGAACTATAGTCCTGAGGAAACTTTTGGATGGATTCTTACTCGGTTGAAATTTCACAGATTAAAACCCCAGCCCAGCTAGAAGCTGCATTTTCATTTTTATCAAAAACTGCTTCAGAGCGTTTTAAGTTGAATGAATTTGAAGAAGCATGTGGTGTTGGTAGGTTTTATTTTTTATCATCTTGTTGTTGACTTTTTCTAGTTTTTTTGAATCTCTTTTCTTTCATAATTATTTTAAATAACTTTACTATTTGTTCTGGGTATTAGATTTCTTTGATTGGTAACATTCCATTCAAGAGAGTAGATGTTGATAACTTTGTACTTCTAAGCAGGTGTTGAGGTCTCTGTAGAAGATATTGAGCAGACTGTTAATGAAGTTTTTGAACAGAATAAGGAATCAATTTTGGAGCTACGTTATAGAACAAATGGTTGGTATTAATTCTAAATTTATTGCTTATTTTATATATATATATATATATATTTAGTTTTATAATTATATGCTTCACCTTGGATGGGGGCATTGGGTCAGTGTTTGTAATTCTTTACTGCTTGCTTTGTTTATAAGTGCATTTTGAAGACCAATAATTTGTTTTTTTTTCCCAATACAAACTTATTTGGGCATAGGGCCCACATGGAAGAGAGTGAAAGTCGGAAAGAGTGCTCGAATACGTTGCAACGTGCCCTTTAGGAAATAAAATAACAGATGGTCTTTTTTAGTTTTTTTTTTTTTTTTTGGGGGGGGGGGAGGGGGGGGGGAGGCGCTCGGCTGCGGAGAGGGGCGAGCGATAGAAAAGAGAGAGAACCACGCAATTACTTTGCTTTTCTGTGTCTGTTGTTACATGTATGCACATTGACACATGCATGATGATGGTTTACTGCCTCTTGCTGATAATAATAATTTTGGCTTTCTATGATTTGTTACAAGTGGGCGATCTATTTGCGCATGTTCGCAAGAGACTTCCGTGGGCTGATCCAAAGATTGTCAAGGTGAATGTTGATTATGTTTTTACAAAGAATTTGTCAACAGTAAGAATTTACATGTCATGTTTTATTTGTTGACTTTTTCTAATTTCCATGTCTTGTTGTTTGTTAGCAACTCATAGATGCAAAATTATTTGAATTACTTGGTGAAAGGACTGCAGCTGATAATGAGAAGCCCTCGAAGCAGAAGAAGGAAAAGCCTGCTAAAGTTGAGGTGAGCAGTCTTGCTTGCAGCCACATTTGTTGAGTAAAGACAAAAGAGTTTTAATTACTTTTCTCATTCTGTTTTGCCTGTGTTGAAATTGCACAGGATAAAAAAGTTGCTGATGATAATCCAGTGCAGCCGGCTGAGGAAGATCTTAATCCATTTCTGATATTTCCCAATCCTGATGAAAATTTCAAGGTACTTGATTACTAGAGTGTGGTGACATGATTTATTGCCAATAATTGCTGTATGATTGTCTGTGCGTCTGTCAGAGTTCAAAGATTTTTACAAATTTTAATTTGCAAATTAAACATGAGGTGTGCAGAATGATGTGATATGCTTATTAAATATCCATACTAACTGTTTCACATTATCTCTCATGCAGTGAAGGTTTTCATTATGTTATTGCTCATATGATGTTATCTCTTGTGGATTTTCAGGTGCATACTGAAATATTCTTCAGTGATAACTCTGTTTTGAGATGTTGCAACACAAAGGAAATGCTTGATAAACACCTGAAAGCAACAAAGGGGAAAGTCTTTACTCGCTTTCCCCCTGAGCCAAATGGTTATCTACACATTGGTCATGCAAAGGTATCATTTATTATTATGTTGATGTTTGAGATTATTCATAAAAAGGGGAAGAAAAATAATCTTTAAGATTTATCATTTGCCTTATTCATAGTTATTCCTCATTTTGAAAAATGTTTCTCAGGCAATGTTTGTTAGCTTTGGTTTGGCAAAAGAGCAAGATGGATGCTGCTACCTTAGGTGAAGATTGCTATTCTTTCTTTTCGATTTGCAAGGACGCTTTGTGCTAAAATTTAGTGTTTTCTTTTTGACCTTTTGCTAAATTCAATTTGGCTTGAGTTTTTTAATTAATAATATATATTCTGTAATAAATCACAATAATTTATATCTTTGTGCAACAATTTGCTAAAAAAAGGGCAAAAGATGCACCTATGAAGTTCAAACCTGCTTATTTTGCAGCCATGTTCCTGCTGGACACTTTTTGAGCACATATTCTTCTTGGACACGCTTTTGACAGTATCCAAGGTGTTTATGGATTATTATTTATTATTTTAAGTTAAGATATTATGGGACTATGACATCCATGTATCCATATGATGAGCTGGTGTGGGAGGGTGTTTTGTTCGATGATGAAGAGTGAACTAATGAGTCAGACAAGATGTTATGAAGTTTGATTTAGCTGATGTTTGGTGGGCAAATTTTTGTTTCCTATTTTAGGGTAATGTATTAATATATTATTTTAGGAATAAAATTATTACTCTAAAAACATGCCTTATAGATAGGTTTTGCAAATTAACATGTTTCCTTTTTTCTTTTGCTATAAACTATCGCATTTGCATGGATAGTTTGACTTATGGTGCTTGAATTGAAGTGTTATATTAATAGACTGCTATACTTGATCTATGAATTTTTGCATTTTAAATTAGATTAATTCAGATTATCGTGAATATTTAGTGTCTTGTATATATTGTAACATGTGTCCGTAATGTGTTGTAGTTGTGTCAATGTGCCAATGTGATGTGCATTCGTGCAAGTAGGAAGGATATATGACTCAATTCACATTGAAGAACAGGAAAAAAAAAACTAAGTGAATGGAGTAGTTATCTAGATGTTTTGTTTACAAGACTAAGAATGAAAAGTCAATTCACAAGGAAATCCTTATGATTGTGAAAAAGATTGAAATGTTCACAGTTTACTAAAGCAAGTTTATCTTATGATTGGTTGTATATGTTTTACGTAGTCAATTGATTTCCTTTCTAGACTCTTTTGTTATCATTTTTGTACTTGCTAAGCATTGGCTGTGCCTTCTGGAAGTTAGATATTGTTAAAAATGCTTACATATGAGACTGGAGGATCCCATAAAGCCTAGAATCTGCCAGATAACAATAAATAGTTGCTTGAACTTGATTTGGATTCTTGTGATAGGAAATGATTCACGGAGGTTTCACCATCCATTATTTCTTAGTCTTAATCCCTGATCTTTGACACTTTTAGGTATGATGATACAAACCCTGAGGCTGAAAAGAAAGAGTATATTGATCACATTGAAGAGATTGTCGAGTGGATGGGTTGGAAACCTTTCAAGGTGATATTGTTACTCTATTTGATTGGAATGTGTAATGTGTGGATGTGCCTTTTCTGACTTCTATATTCCTTTTGTAGATCACTTACACCAGTGATTATTTCCAAGATCTCCATGATTTAGCTGTTGAGCTGATACGAAGGGGTCATGCATATGTTGATCACCAGGTAGAGACCAAACAATAATAGTTTGGAAATTAATATAGTGTAATTTTGAGTGTGTTAAGGTGTCTGCTGGAGACTCAAAGACCCCAACTCCCTCCACCCCCAACACGCACAAAAAAAAATCCAGTGGCCCCATTCATTGAGCAACTTCATGCTATGTTGGCTGGCTGGCTTTTTCTAGATATTTTCTAGTTGCATGAGTTTTGTTGTTGGCAAGTTCGTATGTGAATGAAAGTGATCTGCATGAACTGAAAATTTGCATTCATGCCATTTTATTTTGAGTTGATTAACGTTGAATTCAGAAGGATTAATTAAGTTAATGCTGGTCCTAGACGCCTGATGAGATCAAGGAATACAGAGAAAAGAAGATGAACAGTCCTTGGAGGGATAGACCTATTGCAGAGTCTTTGAAACTTTTTGATGAAATGAGACGAGGCATGATTGAAGAAGGAAAGGCAACGCTCAGAATGAAGCAAGACATGCAAAGTGATAATTTTAATATGTATGATCTCATTGCTTATAGAATCAAGGCAAGTGTTATCAAATAAACATCATTGACTGTGTGAACTTTTGCTTTTCTTCATATATTAATTGTTTCACTTTGTTTTGTTCAGTTTACTCCCCATCCACATTCAGGAGACAAGTGGTGCATCTATCCAAGTTATGATTATGCTCACTGCATTGTGGATTCTCTTGAGAATATTACTCATTCGGTAAATTGTGTTTGTTCTTCAGGTTTTTTACATGCTTTTATTTTAACATTATGTAACTATTTTTGAAACTAAAAGCCATGTTAATAAGAACATCAAAGGGGGAATACTGCTGATATGCTTAGGAGTAAGCTGGCCCACTCAATCTGAATGAAGAAGCAATTTTTCTGACTTACCTTGCTTTTTACGATGCAAGAATACATTTACTAGATGTGTTCATCAATTTTTCAACTGTGAAAATTTTCCCAGATAGCTTTCCCAAGTGAAGAAGGATATTTTGTAGGCACTTTCATTCTCTAAATAGGGCTCCATGGAAAAGAAAACTGTTCTTGCACTTCACCTCTCTAATATATTGTTCTAAAAGGATTTTACATCATAATCCCTCTTCTTTGTTGACACCTATCTATATCTTGTTTTATCCTCCTTTCCTTACGGCACTTTGGTTTGAAAAGGTTTTCTTAAAATCCAAGACCATCTTCATATTACTGTCTTGGGTTCCTACTGCCATGCCCCTGTCACCTGGTTATCATAATAAGTAATTGCTAATGGAAGATCCCAATCTGAACGCTTCAATAATAGCACCTGGAATTGGTTAAAGAGGTGATTTCTGCATCAATGATCATTCCAGAATTAAATGGAAATTTCTTTGCTCACCTTAAAAGAAGATAATATTATTCTCTAAATCGACTCATATCTTGACATTGAAAAAACCTAAAATTCTCAGCATCAGTAACCTAGATGATAGAATTTTTAGACTTCAAAAAGGTAGGTGAGAAACATGTGGAATCTCCCAACTCTGTATACTTCTCCCTCACAAACCGCATTAACCAAAGAGCTTTTGTTACAAGGATAAGCAAAAAAAAAAAAAAAAGAAGAAAAAGGTCTTTGCCCAACATTGACACATGTTGCAAGAGAAAAATACAGCTGAGCCATCATAAGGACAGAGAATTTGCTTGAAGAAACTCCCATCTTGGGGTGGCCATGGTTCGGTTTTGAACCAGAATCAAACTTGAACCGGCTCGGTCAAAACCGGGATCGGTTTTGAACTAGACCAAAACTGCTCTTCTGTGGTTTGGTTCGGGTTCATATTTTTAGAAATTGTGAACCGACGAAAGAACTCAATAAATACCTCACTCTACTCCTAATTCATTTATATAAATCTCAAATTCTCTACACAATTATTTTCTATAGTCTTTAATGCTTAATACTCTCTTAATTTCTCTAAATTATTTTCTACACTCCTTTTAATTCCCAATAACTCTCTCAATTTTCCTATGTTATTTTTTATACATTCACTGAAATTTTCAATACTATCTCAATTACTCTGTTATTATTTTATATCCTCAATAAAATTTTCAATACCCTCTATTTTAATTTTTTTCCTCTTTTATGTTTTTTTTAATTATCAAATTTTATCGTATGATTTTTAGAAAAAGGGAAAGTAATAGAACTAGAAACTTTGATTTCTTTAAATCCCAAGAGAATACATAGGCAAATTCAGTTCATGCACTTTTGTTTTTAATTTGTTTAAGAAAAAATTAATTTCATCTCTAATTTTTTTTAATTAAGTTCCAAGTCTTTTCTTCTTAAATTTTTCTTAAAGATAAATTAATTTTATTGTTTTTTTTATTCTATTTTGATTGAAATATTTCTAAGAAAAATTAACATATTTTTAAAAATATAACTTAATTCCAAATCAATAAAATTTTCTTTTTTTTTCTTTTTTTTTTTTTTTATCTAAAACTGCCTCCAAGCCGCCCTTCAAACCGTCTTGAACTGTCCTTCTTCAAATTACCCTTCAAACCGTTTTAAACCAGGGCTCAAATCTGAACCGGAGTTCGGGAACTGTCTCACTGCGGTTTGGTTCAGGTCTATGATTTCATTGAACCTGAACCAAAATCATAGACCTGAACCAGCACTACCCCTACTCCCATCCTCAGCCATATCATCTATTTAGCTTCTTTTTTTTTTTTTTCCTCCATAATTGCTATCTTTCTCAATGACTATTCTTCTAACAGTACCTGGATTCTCCCCTTTGACTGTTGAACCCTCTAATTGATTTCCAATGTTGAAAGAATGGAGAATTTTTATTTTTCCACAAAAAATTGTGCTGACTTGCATCATCAAACATCCAACCTTTCTCCTTGAATAATGGCAGGTACTTTGGTAACAATTTATAAGCAATTTCTATAGGGAAAATGAGCGCAAGTTCTCTTTTATATCTTGTCCTATGCTTCTCAGGCGATGTGGCCTTAAAAGTTGCATTCCAATTTCCAGCTGTAAACATTTTCAATCTCAATAAATTCTCTTAGCAATTCCAAAGCATCTTCATTCTCTCTCAACTTGAGAATTTATTGAGATTTAACAATGGATTATGTTTGCAGCTTTTAGGATTTGAAAATACTCAGTTTGTAACTTTTTCTGTTAGGAACTTGTGTTGTCATTTGAGAATAATATAAATGGTCAATTCATCCTCTTAGATGTCAAATTTGAAATGCTAGAAAGTTATGCGCTAGCTTGATTTTTCCCCTCTTTCTGTTAATGGTATGAGCTTAGGACTGGAACTTGGTATTAACTTGTGCTTGATTTGTTTATATATTTTTGAGGGACTGAGTTTTCAAGACACTCCAAGATAGTTTGTGGTTGCCTAATTGAGAAGTTCTTTTTTTTTTTAAATTAATTCCTGGCTTATAATTGTCTGTCATGTAGCTTAGTAGATTTGTAGAGAAGATATGGCAAAACTCAGTGCATTTGGCATAACTTAGTGGCTTTGGCTTGCAAATAATTTATAGATAATAATATTGCCTAACTTAAAATAAACCGAAGTCGTTATGCACATGATTAGACTTCCAATTTCAATACTAAGTTAGCTTGAATTCTCATGTGCTCTATGAAGTTCTATTTCTGAGTTCTGCTTCCAAAATTTCAACCTTGGCAATAAGTTGATTTCTATGTATTTGCGTTTAGTGTTATCTGTGGTTCTGTTTCATTTTTTTTTAATTCTGTGCAGCTGTGTACATTGGAATTTGAGACACGACGTGCTTCTTATTATTGGTTGTTACATGCATTAGGCATTTATCAGCCTTATGTGTGGGAATATTCACGGTTGAATGTTACAAATACTGTTATGTCAAAGCGTAAAGTGAGCAACATTTCTTTGAAAGTTTGAAATTTTGATCTTATCCTGCCATTTTGTGATAAATCTAATTATTGTTGTGTATGCTTGCTGTTGCAGTTAAATTTCTTGGTGACAAAGAAATATGTGGATGGTTGGGATGATCCCCGACTTATGACACTAGCTGGTTTAAGGCGAAGGGGTGTAACTTCAACTGCGATAAATGCTTTTGTCCGAGGAATTGGAATCACTAGAAGGTTTTTACATATCTTTGAATTTATTAGAGCTATAGCTATCATATTTAATTATTTTTTAATAACTAGATGTATCTGTTGTACTCTGTTTCATATATCTTTTCTGTGCGTTGTGCTACAGTGATGGTAGTTTGATACGCTTGGATCGCCTTGAGTATCACATAAGAGAAGAATTGAACAAAACAGCCTCTCGTACAATGGTTGTCCTGCATCCCCTAAAGGTCTGCATCTTACCTTTGTTTTATTATTTTTTTTTATGATCATTGTTTTTTGGTTTTCAATTCAACTTTTCTGTGTTCTTAGGTGGTCATTAACAACCTAGAATCTGGTTCCATTATGGATCTTGAAGCAAAGAAATGGCCCGATGCTCAAACTGATGATACTACTGCTTTTTACAAGGTGAATATATAATTCTGGTTCAAGCCACAGTTTCAGATTTCTATTAGGCAATAGTTTTGTCCAATTTTGAAACGTCTCCACAACATATCTTGCTTCTTAACAGCTGTTGTTGATAGGGTTGCAACTCTGCCTAGTTAGGGCCCTGACGTATCCTAGTGCAAGTTTTAGCCTGCGCTAAGTGCTAACGCAATTAGAGCACAAGTATTCATATTTCAACTATTTACAAATGTAAACATTTGATTTTTTGCTTTGGATAAGCTAATAGCTCTGATCCCATATCATTGAGACTGGGCTTACAATCTAGGTCTTTTCTAAAGCCAGTTCAAACTTGCTAAATGTGAGGATTGAAAGTTAGGCACAGCTTTTTTTTTAAGATAATATTTCTTTCGAAGAGTGCATTGCAGCTTGAAACTAAAAATCTTTAGCCACATTAACCCTGTTCCCCCTTTTAACTGTCTGATCTGGCTTTTGGTGGCCTGGCATGAGCTTAGATAACGTACCTGAGTTGCAAACTGCTTCTGGTCTGACACTTGTACCTTAATTTTAATCTTTGTGATCAGTTGCATTTTTTCTTCAACTGCCCTTCAGGTTCCATTTTCCAATGTTGTATACATTGAACAGTCTGATTTCCGGATGAAAGATTCAAAGGATTACTATGGGCTTGCACCCGGTAAATCTGTCCTACTCAGGTATACTGATTCAAATACATGTATTTTGTGTTTGGATGGAGAGATTTGAAATTAGATTTGGATTTTTTATTGTAAAATAGATTTTTTTTTCCTTCTATTTTTTTTTTATTGATTAGGTTCATGAATCATGAATAGAAGTTACGTTATTAATGTGGATTAAGAAAACCTATTTGAGGTTGGATTTGAAATATCTATAAAAGATGATTTGAAATCCGATCAAATAAGTTATCGTCCACGTGTGATTATAATCAATTAAAAAGTGAATTGAACTTCATTATACAAATTTAATTGAAAATTCATATAAAAGATCCCTTCATTTGAGTCCCCATCCAAGCACAACATTAGAGTAGATTTGATCTCAGAATGACAATCCAGTTATTAGGAAGTTGCATCAACATTAGAGGATACTACTATTGTGCAGGTATGCTTTCCCTATAAAGTGTACGGAAGTGGTCCTAGCTGATGATAACGAGACTATTATTGAGATTCGGGCTGAATATGATCCTACCAAGAAGACGAAACCTAAGGTATTTTTATGTTTCTTTTCTCTCTCATCCCTGCGATTATACTTGCAAAATGAGACTTCATCCAGTGATCATTCTTTTGAGAGTTGGTATTTCTGCTTGTTGCTAATTTATTATAATCTCATTTGTATTTGTGCAGGGGGTTCTGCACTGGGTTGCTGAACCTTCCCCAGGTGTTGATCCACTAAAGGTGGAAGTCAGATTGTTTGACAAACTGTTTAATTCAGAGGTTGGCAATTTTTTAATTTATGTGGGACTTTTTGACATTCTTTTTTCACACTTTCAAATGTGATGTTTGATAACTTCTCCAATCATTGATTGCATCAGAATCCTGCTGAACTTGATGATTGGCTTTCTGATCTGAACCCACGGTCCAAGGTGGTAATGTCCAATGCATATGCTGTACCATCACTTAAAAATGCTGCTGCTGGGGAAAGATTCCAGTTCGAGCGCCTTGGTAAAATTTCAGAACCCTCTTTTTGTCTGAATGTTTTGGATACATGTCACTTAAAAAGTGGAATGTTGATTCCAGTGATGCATCAAGTTCTATCTTCTGTTCATGTTGATGTTTAAATCCTACTGTTGGGAACTATAATTCTTAGTTCTTACATCTTTTGGCTATTCATTGTTGTTGAATGGTCAAGTTGGCGAACCTCTTATTGTCAGAACCAATGCTTGCTGGTTTTTGCTGTTGTTGCAGTAAAAAAAAAAAAGACAATTTTCTTTCTACACGTGACATATTTTTCCTGCGCCATCTGATAATCCATTTCTTTTTATGCAACCCAGGCTATTTTGTCGTTGACAAGGATTCCACACCTGATAAGCTCGTCTTTAATCGCACTGTGACTCTACGAGACGGCTATGGTAAGAGTGGAAAGTAGGTTGTTCGTCCACGAAAACAGAATCCAAATGGGATGAGCAGTTTTAGGGCAGACTGTTATTTATATTGCATACGTGTGTAAATGAATTAGCAGTTTACAAGAATCCATGTATACAATTTTTTCATGGTTAGTGAGATCATTGCAATATTAAAATTTAATGAATATGTGAATTGAAGTTTTACTATACCTTGATGGTTCATCTGCGGTGCAAACTAGAGCAACTCTGGCCTGGTCATCTGCCATAAGTTTATTGTTTTCCTTGTGATATAGCAATTATCTTCTCACGGCGTTAAGAACTTTTTCCTAGCAACATCTCATAATCCCAATTCAATGACATATGGAGGATTATTCGGTCTTATTTTCCTCTCTTTTTTTTTTTTTTTTTTAAATAAACAAATGAAATGCCTTGACGTATTTTTGTGAGGTGATGCATTTGATCAGTTTTACTTAGGAATAGCATTCTGGTTTTCTTTCCCTGATTGAAATCAACCTATGCTAAATTAAGGTATGTGGCCCAAAGTCTAAGGGCAGATCTTTAAATGGATTAATTGTGAAGGTGATTCTATTGAAGATTTTTCTTCATTAAACAATCGTTCTGAAGTGGTGGCCAGCCAGAGCTGGGTGGCAGATGCCTCTCACTTGTTTATGCGAATGTAGTGCCAGTGGCTAAATATTATATAATCGATACCAATCGAGTCATGGAAATGGTGCTTGATAAATTTTTAGTCCATCTTTGCCCAAATTAAAATAAATCACTATATATTATTATTATTATTGCATGAAAGGGAGGTAAGGTAAGTAAGTAGATAATTTCACATCTTGATTGATTAGCCCTTTAGGGGACATAAAGATGAAGATAGTTAAAATTTTGGTGACAATATTCTTATCCATCCCTCCTGAACAGCTATCTGAAGAAGGGATCATTAGAGGACAAATCGTTGCCTTGGCGAGCAAGAAGATGGCTTTCACTTCATTGGACCTACCATCATTGAGAAGGGCCTTAGTTCATGCACCACAATCTAGGAAATTTTCTTTCTAAAAATTTTGGGTTGTAGAAAATTTGAAGGAGGGGACTTTAAGGATCAATAAGGGAGGTCAGTAACGCTTTGCCACTCTTGGAAACAAAGGCCCCTATCATGAGAGTTTAGTCTCTTCACGCTTTATGTGTGATAGTGAAAGGGTGATTTGATAGAAATTTGAAAGGATAAGTATCTAAGCAAATTCCTAAGCTCAAATGATGTGCATCTTTTCTTTTCCAGGGATAGCTAATCTTTACTTGGGAGTCTTCGGAAGATCAATAAAGATGAAGAATAATAAGAGAAATCTTAGAATGGGATGCTGATATAGTGCTCGGAACCATACATATAATTCTTCCTTCAACTTGATATGCTAGCATAAGATCATATGATTGCAACATTAAATCCCTTTTAACCATTTTATTCTCTCTACTTTCCCTCCCCAGATCATTGGCTACACTTATAACATGACACAAGCAGAAGCCCCCCTTTTCTTCTTTTTGGTATGGACCCTCTTTATCAGAATCAAGCAAGACCTTAACAAAAAAACCCAGCTCTCCAAGTTTAGACCCATGTAATAATTTTTCAATTTCAAGACTTGCGTTCTAGTTCTCTTATCTTAATCATAAGGATTATCACAGCTCCTAATGCATATAATTAAAAAAAAAACATAATTTAAAGGAAAAAAATTCCGTAAATTGATGCAACAGTTGATGTGTATGATTGATTGCATCATTAATTTTAATCTTTAATTATTCTCTATATTTTTTATCCTCCCTAGATCCTTACCTGCACACCATGATTAGGAACAAAAATGTCTTCTTTTATTGTGTTTTTATAAATTTCGGTGCAAACTGTACAAGAGACATCATTTTCTCATAGTGAAGTCTAGTTATTGCGTAAGAAATCACATCATATCTTACCTAATAATTTTCAATGTTGTAGCCTTAACCCTACTAGTCAAAGGATATATTTTAGCCACAGCTGGAGCTGAGTGCAATTAAAACCGACAATCTTTCCTTGAATAGCAATAATTTTATCGTATTAGTTGAAGTAACAGTGGATGGTTCTGTTGGATGCATATTTTCACTTGTCAACTTATATCACAGTAATTGGCATGATAATCTTGATACTGAGACAAACAAGCTTTCAATTCTCACTTTTCCAAATGGGTGGATTGCAATTATATATATAAATCCTGAGAGTATCCTTTGAATTATATAAAAGGATCGGATGTTTTGTATAATATTATGTAAATTCAATTCAGCAGACTTTTCAATATATCATTGCATCCAAATTTTTTTTTTTTTTAAATACATTTACTTCGAAATGACGACACTTTGACATTATTGTTATTTTTCATTGAATAATTTATATAATTATATGTTCCTAGAAATGTTATATAATTAGCTTGTTCTTTAAAAGAATGCATCAGATTGTTGATTTTGTCAATATATAAATACAAATATAGAGTGGATTTAATCAAATTTGAGTGAGAAAAAGACTATGATTTAGAAAAAAAATAGTGCGAGTTTGAATAATTTACACGTGGTGATGCATTTCCTAGCATGCTTGTGGATGATGTTGATATCTATTCACAGTCATATCAGCCTCAAATTCGTCCTTTACAGCAATCAATCAATCAATCTTGGATTGGGTTAGGGTTATCTTCTCTACAGCTTTCATATTCTCCGTTAATCAAGCCTAGATGCAACTCACAACTACTTATCATATTCAAATTAAGACTATTCAATATTAAGAGATACATAATTTAACCGTTTAATTCAGTTGATGATGATTAATTAATAATTATGATTATTAGTTGATAATTGATAATTAATAATAATTCATTTATATTAAATATTTAATAAAATTATATTTAATTATTACAGTTAATATATAAAATGATTAAAAAAAAGATATATATCATATAATTTATTTTATTATTAAAATAAATATAAATTTATTTTATATAATTATTAAATTAATATATTATATTATTTATTATATTATTAAAATAAATAAATAATTATTAATCTATTATATTATATCTTTTATTTTATTATTGAAATAAAAAATAATTAAATTTTTTAAAAAAATAATTAAATAACTTTAAAAATATAGATAAAATAATAAAGTATTATTATTATTGATAAAGGAAAAATTTATAATTAATTTTAAGATTTTAGATGTAAATAAATATTTTATATTTTACATTGTCAATAAAAAAATATTTTAACAAAATTAAAATGCATTAATTATGATGTTAAAATTATAAATAAAAAAGATAAAAGTATTAATAATATTAAGTTTCAAATTATATGAAAAAGGATAACATGGTTAAAATAAAAAATCAAATCAGCTATCAGCTGATGAGAAATAATTTTAAAAATAGAGGTGATACAAACTACAGCTGATGAGTATTATATCAGTTACTTATCAACTATCAGCTTTATTTTTTTAACATTACCAAACACTCTAATTCACTTGTTTAGATTAGGGCTGTGCACAGTTCTTGGGGGAATCGAAACGAACCGAAGAACCGTACCTAACCGACAGGAACCGTACTGAATCGAATTTATTTTGATACTTTGATTCGGTTCTTATTCTTCACTAAGAACCGAGCCAGAATTGTATCGAAACTGAACTGAAACAGTACCAAACCAGAACCAAATTTATATATATATATATATATATATTTTTATATTTTTTTAAGATGTATTATGTACTTTTAATATAATTATATATACTTATGTATGTATATATAATTATGAACTAAATAAAACTTAATATTACACTTCATTTTTCTATATTTTTTTAATAATTTTAGTTATAAATACGTTAAATTACCTTATCATTCTTAATTATAAATATACTATTATCTTATATTAAAACAGTACCGAACCAGAACTAAATTTATATATATGCTTTTTTATATTTTTTGAAGATGTATTATATACTTTCAATATAATTATATATACTTATGTATGTATATATAATTATGAACTAAATAAAACTTAATATTACACTTAATTTTTCTATATTTTCTTAATAATTTTAGTTATAAATACATTAAATTACCTTATCATTCTTAATTATAAATATACTATTGTCTTATATATATATATTAATTCTTAATTATATTTGTATCTTATAGTTAAATAATAAATGATTAATAAATAGTTAAAATGTATATTATATGATATACTATTATATTATATAATGCATTTAATCTGAAGTTATATATGCACCTTATAATTAAATACTATATAATTTAGGTATAGCTAAAAGATATATTATATGATATATTATGTATTAATAGCTCAATTCAAAACTTAAATGCTAATTCAAATATGACTTTTTAAGGAAATAATTACATAAAATTGTTTTAAGAATCGAGAACTGTACCGAACTGAAACCGAAACAATGAAGAACCGAACTGGAATTGTACCGAAATTTTGAAATTTCGGTTCAGTTCCGATTCCTAGACAAATTCTAAATTGAATTGGAACCGAACACCCCTAATTTGAATATCTATCGGCTATTAACTGCATTCGATAAGTATATCAAATACCTTCTAAATATATCAGTCCACATACACCACAGTATAAACAAAAAAAATTCAGCAGTCTTGAACATTGTAAGTAATATTAATGGATTCTAAAATTATACTTGAAACATGGGTTTATCTACAACAAAATTAATTAAGGATGTAATAAGGTGAATCCAAATTATAAAAGTGAAAATTATATCGTGTATTTAGAGAAGTTTTCATTCTAATAATTCTGCAATCATAATGAACTAAAAGGGTTCTTTAATTATATTTCCCACATCTAATTTATCCATTACGAATTCAACTTGCCCAATAAAGTTCTAAAGTAGAATATATGCTAGCATCAATTTTTTTTTATATAGATAAAAAATTTTCAAAAGAAAAAGAAACATTAGAATCTCAATTTTAATCTTATATACTCGACCAAGATTACTTCTTAGCTCCTAACATATCATTAAAAAAAAAAAAAGACATAGCACATAGCTTTTAATATTATTTTTTAATATAAAAATTAGAAGAGATATAGGCTATCTCATACTTTAATTTCTACATAAAATTTTATATTAATCATGTCACACCTTACCCCTTTGTAAGGCATAACATGATCCTGTAGTATACCTAATGAATTACCGACTCCATCTACCGATAACCCATTAAATATACTACAAGAGATTTTAAAAATAATTTTCTTACTTTTTGAAAGTGGCGAGCTTTTCTAGCAGGCATTAAAAACATTTAATTGAAGTTTAAAAATTTGATAAAGTTTTTGTTCATTTTTATTTTTTCGCAATTTTTAGAAAATTTCGGCAGAGTGCCGTCAGTAATTGAGAAAAACAAAAAATTTTACCTGTAGAAAATACTTTCAAATATATCACTTCAACTAATCTCAACCACCATTAAAACTCAAGTCAACATAATTTTCCCCAATCTCCACAATTTAAATCAATTTCCAATTCAAATATTTCAAAAATAATACTGAATAGTTTTCATTTACATTCCATTCAAGAAACATTAATTTACATTCATCAGTCTAAATTACATAAAAAAATCCAAAATAATATTATTACAAAATCTGTACAACTGCTCATGACCAATTTACAAATGTACATACAGTCAATTACATCAAAATAAACATGTACAATCAGGGTATAAAATTATACCCGACAAAAGGTCCAGAAGTAACTCTGAAATCCTCAGCAGCTCACTCCGTTGCTCTACTAGTCTCTCTATCTGCGACAGTAATGAAAAGCTATCGCTGAGTATAATGACTCAGTGGTGCACAACATAACAGAAATACAATTTTATGTGTAAATCAAATCACATTTATTCAATTATGGTACTGAAAAGGAAAAATAGATACAAAACACAATTTATACTTTTAGTCAAACCTTCTAATTTCGGAAGTCACAAAATAATTTCATAAAAATACACAGTTATATCATGCCATCAGTACAATGTTCATCTCAATAGCCAGAGGCTTATGAGGAATCTCAAGGCTAGCTAGCTCAATCTATGGGTTTCCATTCAATTTCTTCCTCTACTGGCACACACCTCAACACTTCAGCCAGAGAGAGAATCAAAATTCAAAATTAATTCCTCCCACTAGGCATGCTAGTGAGGCATTCAGATATATGGTCATGACACTGTGGTTTCAAAACTATATTAACATTTTACTAAACATTTATTGACAATTCAAACACATACAATTAAATTTCTAATAATTTAGGTCAAAAGCATAATATTCATTTCAGTCATAAATTTGCAATAAAGATAAATCATAATTTATTCATCAAAACAAATTGTCAAAGAGAATTTATAGAAAAATTTTATGTTGTGCACAAACCTCGTGCGAGTTGCCTCTAGGCCTTGACTCGATGTCTCGGGTTATTTTCCGATATTCTTTTCAATTGAAACATAAAATTTCACAGTGTTTCAGTATCACAACTTATAATAAATCCAATAACAAATTCACATCTATTTATTTCTAGCTCTAATACGCTTAATTTAATGTTCTTTAAAATTTACATTTCGGGGTTACTATTCAAGTCAAAACGTTGACTTTCTTTATGCTTAATAGGTATGAGAATTTCAATTTTACCCACATACCACATTTTGATTACCAAATTTGTTGGTTTTAGTTGCTCCTTCAATTTTTAGGTCTCCTAAGTACAATTTCAAATTTTCAGATTTAGTGTCCTATTTTGCACTGTTCCATTAGTCAAGTTTTTATGGGAATTTAGCTAAGTGTTCTTCATAAAAGTTGTTCCTTATTGTCTTATCTTTAATTCCCTTTTCGAATTACTACATTTGAAGTTTTGTGGTGAAAGATATGGCCATTTGGACATGGCTGGCCAGATTAGTCTAACTTAGATTTCTAGGCATCTAATTTGGTTCTGGCAATTTTGGACCACTGAATTTAAGTGGCAAAATGATTGGGTTATGGGCAGAATTTGGGTTGGTGTTCTTCATGAAAGTTGTAGTGCTAGATCATACCTTTCCAATGCCACTGTATAGCCCAAGTTATGGCCAAATGAATAAACATTCATTTGGTCATTTTGGTACAGTGACAGTGCACTATACCCGGGTTTGACCTAATTATTTACTATGTTAATGTCATTTTTTGGGCATGGTTCCTGAATGAAAAATGTGCCATTATGTGTCTATTTTTATTCCCAATTGGCCTCACACCAATTGGGTTGGTAAATTTTTAGTTTTAGTCCCTGAAAGAGACCTAGGTCAAGCTGTCAGAATAGTGACCCTAATCAATCTGAATTGCACTTGGTTTCTAGCTATTCAAACATATCACAAATGGTCCCAATTGACCATTTCTCACTTCAATTAGGGTCAATTGCACCAATTAACCATTTCTTGTAATTTTTCTCCCAATTTCAACACTCAAGAACCCTAATTCTAATTTTTATTCACTTTAATGAAATCAAAGTGTATATTTTTAATCTATATACTTAATTCAACTCACTTAACCCTTCAATTTCATCAAGTTCAAGAAATTTCACTCCTCCTATATGCTGGCCAAAATTCACAAGAATCCCACACACTTGATTTGTTTCAATTATTTGTTAATTCCAAGTGTAACTTAGCTACTTAACATAAATTCAAAGAGAGAGTGAAGAAAGAACACTAACCTCAGTTCTTTGATTTATAATTCACCAATTCTTTCAATTTCTCCTTTCTTTTTCTTCTTCAATCTTCTTGTCTACTTGTAATAACAAGGTTTTAGTGGAGATTTTGGGGGATTTATGGCTAATTTGGGGGTTTAGAGAGCTTGAAAATCAAGCTTCCATGGTGAGAATATGAGAGAGATAGATGAGGGACGGCAAATGGGTGAGGAAGACACACTTTTTGTCTTTTTTTTTTATTTGATTTTGCATAATTATCTAGCTTTTTGACTTAGTCAAAAATTAAAGAAATTAAATTGATTTTTGACATCATATATGATGTTACCACAATGAGGTCATAAATCCTTTCCTTTTTCCTTTATTTTTCCATAGTTCTTTAATTTAATTCTATATTTTGAAATTTTCATTTCTCTGATTTTATTAGACAGTTAGGTCAGGAGTCACCTCTAGGGGTGAATTGACCAATTTGCCATTCGCCAGTCTGACTCGGTTTGTTAGTTATTCAATATTTCTTCCGAATCCCTGACCTAATTATTTGACCTGGTTAACAATTCTTTTCTATGATTTTCTCTTTTCCACTAGGTTCGCAATAGTCTTAAGGACCGCAGCATCACATTTTCCGGTTCAGAATTCAGGTTAAGACTGACCTCATAGTCACTTAACTGGAAGGTCACCCATCGCTGTGACTCCCGGCTCATTTAACATTTTGTGTTCTGTTTTTCTTATTTATACTTAACTATCTGACAATTACTAATTATTTGTATTCAGGGCTTATCTAGGTATCTTAGATGTGATTCTAATCCCCTTAATTGTCCTGACCAACACCGTTCACTGGACAGTGAAATATACCAGGCTATGCAAATAGGGGTATTACAATTCTCCCCCCCTTAAAATAAATTTCGTCTCAAAATTTTACCTGGTATTAGTCTCTGAACAGTTGTAGGTGTTGTCTCCTCATATCCTCCTCTCGTTCCCAAGTAGCTTTTTGGCCCGAATGATGGTTCCACAGCACTTTTACCAATGGTATTTGCTTGTTCTGTAGCTGCTTTACCTCATAAACCAGAATCTCTATGGGTTCTTCTTCATATGTGAGGTCTGAATTTACTTCAGTTTCTTCCACTGGTAACACATGAGATGGGTCAGATCTGTACCTCCTCAACATGGACACATGGAAGACGTTATGTATCTTCTCTAACTCTGGAGGTAGTGCCAAACGGTATGCCAAAGGAGCCACTCTTTCCAGAACCTCATATGGCCTGATGAAACGACGACTTAGTTTCCTCTTTCTGCCAAATCTCATAATTTTTTTCCAAGGGGAAACCTTGAGAAATACTTTCTCACCTACTGTATACTCAATATCCCTTCTCTTCAGATCAATATAGGACTTCTGACAGTCTGATATAGCCTTAAGTCGATCTCTGATCAATTTGATTTTCTCCTCAGTCTGCTGAATAATTTCGGGCCCAATCATCTTTCTTTCACCCACTTCATCCCAACACAATGGGGTTCTACATTTTCTATCATACAAAGCTTCATATGGAGGCATCCCAATGCTTGATTGGTAGCTGTTGTTATAAGCAGACTCAATCAGAGGCAAGTTTGTGCCCCAATTGCCCTTAAACTCAATCACACAAGCCCGTAGCATGTCCTCCAAGATCTGAATTACCCTCTCAGACTGGCCATCTGTCTGTGGGTGGAATGTCATACTGAAGTTCAATCTGATTCCTAGGGCTCTCTGTAGACTACCCCAGAATCTAGAAGTGAACCTAGGGTCTCTGTCTAATACAATTGATACTGGCACTCTGTGCAATCTCACTATCTCATCAATGTATAGCTTGGCCAATCTTTCCAGGCTATAGTACATTTGGACTGGCAGAAAATGAGCAGACTTGGTCAATCTGTCAACTATAACCCATACTGCATCATGGCTCTTCTGTGTCCTCGGAAGTCCCATCACAAAATCCATCATTAGTCGTTCCCATTTCCATTCCGGTACTGGTAATGGATGTAATAAACCAGCTGGTACTTGATGCTCTGCCTTCACTTGTTGACAAGTTAGGTATTTGGAAACAAATTCTGCTACATCCCTTTTCATACCCATCCACCAGTAATGCTCCTTCAGCCCTCTGTACATTTTAGTACCACCAGGGTGCATAACAAAAGGAGATTCATGTGCTTCCTTCATAATAATCTGTCTCAAGTCAACGTCATTAGGAATGCATGTTCTGTCCTGGTGTAGCAGTAGACCATCATTTCTTACTGAGAATTCTGGTTTCTGGCCCTATATGACTTTTTCTAATAGCTTTTGATTTTTCTGATCATTATGAGTAGCCATTCTGATATGATTAATCAACACTGGTTGTACATGCCATGCAACTGCTGTCTGCCTCTCATCATTAATCTCCAAGCTGGCATGCAATGCTCTCAACTCATGTACCATAGACAAAGGAGAAACTCTTAGACTTGTCATAGTCTTGCGACTTAAGGCGTCAGCCACCACATTAGCTTTCCCTGGCTGATAGTCTATCAGACAATCATAGTCTTTTATCAACTCTAACCATCTCCTCTGTCTCAAATTCAACTCCTTCTAGGTGCCTAAATACTTCAAACTCTTATAATCTGTGTAGATGTAACACTTTTCCCTATACAAATAGTGTCTCCAGATCTTAAGAGTAAAAACAATAGCTGCTAGCTCTAAGTTGTGTGTCGGATAATTCCTCTCATGCGATTTCAGTTGGTGTGATGCATAGGCAATAACATTCCGATCTTGCATCAATACACAGCCTAACCCATTGTGAGAAGCATCACTGTAAACTATGTATTCTTTACTTAGGATAGGTAAAGTAAAGACTGGAGCTTCAGTCAAACACCTCTTCAACTCATCAAAACTCTGCTGACATTGATATGTCCACTGAAATTTCACTTTTTTCCGAAGTAGTTTGATCAATGGAGAAGTTAACATAGAGAACCCCTTCACAAATCGACGGTAGTATTCAGCTAAACCCAGAAAACTGCGAATTTCTGTAACATTTCTGGGTGGCTTCCAATTAAGGACAGCTTCTATCTTGCTGGGATCTACCTTAATGCCTTCTGCCGATACTATGTGCCCCAAGAAGGAAATTTCCTTTAGCCAAAATTCACACTTTGACAATTTTGCATATAGCTATTTCTCCCTCAAAGTCTGCAGTACAATCCGCAGATGTCTATCATGCTCCTCTGTGCTCCTCGATCATCTATGAATACCACCACAAACTGATCGAGGTATGGTCTGAAGATAGTGTTCATCGGATCCATAAATGTAGCTGGAGTATTAGTTAATCCGAATGGCATGACTAAGAACTCATAATGGCCATATCGAGTTCTAAAGGCAGTTTTAGGGATACTCTGCTCTTGCACCTTCAACTAATAATAACCCGATCTCAGGTTAATTTTGGAGAACACAGCTGTACCCCTCAATTGATCAAACAAGTCATCAATGTGGGGCAATGGATATCTGTTTTTTATTGTCACCTTATTCAACTGCCGGTAGTCAATACATAAGCGGAGAGTGCCATCCTTCTTCTTAACAAACAACACTGGCGCTCCCTAAGATGACACACTAGGGCGGATAATACTCTTATCAAGCAACTCTTGCAAATACACTTTCAACTATTTCAATTCTGCTGGTGCCATTCTGTATGGTGTTATGGAGATTGCATCCATACCAGGCATGACATCAATCTCAAACTGCACCTCTCTTTCCAGAGGTAATCCTGGCAACTCATCAGGAAACACATCCGGAAAGTCACATACTGTAGGGATGTCCCTCAATGCTGGACTCCCCACTTGGATGTCTATCACATGTGCTAAGTATGTTTCACACTCTTTTCTGATCATCTTCTTAGCTAGTGTAGCCAAAATGATGTTTGATGGCAATAACTGTCTCTCTCCGTGTATTGCCACATCATCGTACAGAGGGAGACAAAAATGACTATCTTCAGTCTACAGTCAATCATTGCATGATGCTTGGCTAACCAATCCATGCCCAAGATGATATTATAATCTCTGAAGGGCATTTCAATCAAATCTGATAGAAAAATATGTCATTGGTTCACCAAAGGACAATCTCTATACATTTTGTTGACTCTGTCCTCTTGTCCTAACGGAATTGTTACTAGCACCTTAAAACCCATTTTGGCACACCGAACAGCAAGAGAACTGACAATGCTAGCACTAACATACGAATGGGTTGGACTCGGATCAAACAACACAAAGACATCCTGATCAGAGATAGAGAAAGTACCAGCTACAATATCGAAAGTCTCAGCTTCTTCCAGCTGTCTCATTGTGTAAACTCTGGCCGGAGCACTCCCTTGTTCTGATTGGTTAATGGTACCCTAACTGCCAAAAGCATTACCTCTACCTCTGCCTCTTCCTCTGCTAACTGGTTGTGAACCTCTGGTAGCAGAACTCTAAATGGATCCTTCTGCAGTGGTAGGAGCTGGCCCAAATCTACGGGCACTGGTGCAGTCCTTAGCAAGATGGCCCGTGCCTCCACAGTTAAAACAAGCTCCTATAGCCTAATAACAAACACCACTATGGGTCTTGCTACATGTCTCACAAGGGCAGGGAGGGTGAGAACTCCTAGACGTCTACTGACTGGACCAAGGGGGTCTTTGTCCAGAAAATCTATCTCTACCAGACCTTCCACCTCTGCTTGATCCCCCAAATTTCTTTCTTTTTCCAGTATTGCCACTGGAACTTTAATCCACTGCCTTTCCACTTTTTTCTTTTTCTGATTTCTCTATCTTTTTTGTTTTCTCTTTCACTGGTGCCCCTTCTGACTCAATTCTTTCTAACTCAAGTGCTTGAGAGATGAGCTCAAAGAAGTTATTATGTTTGAATCCAACCACTTGCATCTTCAGACTGGGTTTCAAGCCGGCTTCAAAACTTTTATATCTTTCTCTACTGGCAGATAAGAGACCCCCTACATAGTGGCTTAAGCGAGAGAACTCCCTTTCATACTCTGTCACTGATTTATTGCCTTGCTTCAGACTTAAAAATTCTTGCAATTTCTGATCTACATATGCATTTGGGACATATTTCTGTCTAAACTCTATGATGAAGTCGTCCCAGGTCAGTACTGGAGGTTACACCAAGCTATGGGGGATGGTCTTCCACCAATCAGAGGCATCCCCTTGCAGCAAAGACAATGAATACTCAAACTTCAATTCATCTGGACAGTGCAGTTTCTTAAATACTCTGTCCATTCTCTCTAGCCATTGCCTTGCCTCTAGAGGGTCTACTGTACCCTTGAATTCTATAGCCCCATATTTCAATAGCTTGTCATATTGTCTGACTGGAGCCTGAGGTTGCACCGCAGGTGACTGAAGTGGAGCTTGAGCAGGCACACTTCTAGCCATCTGTTGGAACATAGCCACCATCTGCTGGGCAAATTGTGCAGGAAACTGCAGCATTTGTGGGGCCGGTGCCACTGAACCACTTACATTTTGAAGAGCTGGGGCTTCCTCTCGTGCCTCAGCCTCTACAGATTGCTCAACTGAGCGGTCCCCTTCTTCCATTTCAAATTGGGGGTAGGATATCTTCTAGACAAATAACACAATGAGATTTCTCTCCGTTAGTTCATATTTATAATGTAATGCACTGTATGTATCAAATAAGGACATTGAGCAATTGTACTTATCAAAGAAAAAATACAAATTCATAAGTCAAAACATACTTTAAAAATTTGCTTTGATACCACTAAAACATGTTACACCTTACCCCTCTGTAAGGCATAACATGATCTCGTAGTATACCTAATGAATTATCGACTCCGTCTACCGATAATCCATTAAATATACTACAAGAGATTTTAAAACAATTTTCTTACTTTTTGAAAGATAAAATTTTTACATTAAAATTTTCTCATATTTTTGAAGGAATAATAATTTTTTGCTATTTGTTTAGAAAAAAATTTCACTTTTTCCAATAAAAAATTAAAAAACAAAAATTTCTTACATAATTTCATAAAAAATTAATTATCAAAATAAATTAATTTACAAATTATTTATAAAAATTTTTCCAATTAATAATTTTAAATTTCATTGAAAACTTTATTTTTTTTTAAAATCAATAATAATTCAATCCATTAATTTTAAAAAAAAATAATAATTTTATAGAAACTCCAATTCTAAATCAAATTAAAACAATTTATTTTCAAAATATATTAAAACAATCACAAAACAATTTAATTACATTCATAAATAAAAAAAATCCATTAAATTCAATTAAACAAGAATACAAAATAATTCATAAATTAAACATGAACTTACAAATCAAAATCAAAAAAATAATATTACACTAAACTGAACATAAAATAAATGTAATTTACAAAATTACATCCATTTCACTAAACCAAAATAAACAACAATCTAAAAAAATTAAAAATTATACAATCTAATACAATCCAAACAAATTATACAAAAAAAAATTACTCAAGAAAGAATCAAAATTAATCGTCTAGCTCATTCTATTCAACAACATCAAAAAACAAATTCATATCAACTAAAAAAATTATATTAAAAAAACACGATAATAAAACAAAATCATAAAATCAAGTCAAAAATCCAATTCAGAATGGAAAAACATCACATTTGAATTAGTATGCTCATCACCTATACAACAATGGTAAAAACAATTTTTATTAAACTTTATTCATTTCTAAGTTCAACAAAACATCAAAAAAAAAACTCAAATAAATACAGATCAATATCTATTATCAGAATCTATTTATTACACAGCTGTATTCAAACATTTCTTCTTCAAAATAAATTTAAACAATTCAATTTTAAACAAAAACAATTCCTCATAACACACATTAAGTTACACTTCAAAAAATTTCATACAATTAAAACAACATCAAAAATATTTAAATTTTATTAATTAAATTAAAACAAATCATTCAGTATTCATTAAATTTCATATTTACACAAAAAATTCATTTAATCATCAATTTTAGTACCATAATTTAAAATTATTCATTTAAATAAAAATTTAAAAAAAATTTATTTTAAATTCAATAAATAAACACATATATTTTTTATATCATAATTATTAAAATTTTATTTCTAAATTTTTAATAATTATTTTAAAATTTTTTAAATTAATCAATAAATTTTTAAATTTCAAAAATACTAATTTTTTTCAATTTCTTAATTAATTTTCATATTCACTTATAAAATAATTATTTTTTTTATAATCTTTTTTATTTTGTTTCATATAAAAAATAATTTCAATTTTTATTCTTATCATTTTTTAATTTTTCAATTTTTTCAAAATTTGCATTATTTTATTTCAACCTGTTCTAAATTTGTATTTCTTAAAATTTGGCTATTTTAATTTTCAATTTCTATTCCTTTTTGTTTTTTCTTTTTGGTCTTTTTGTACAATTTTTTTATAATTAGGATTTCAATTTTGTTTTTAATTATCTTATGCGTTTGTAAATTTATTTTTCAATTTTTTAGTTTGCTTTTATTTTTTTCAAATTTTGGCTTAAATTCCAAGGGTTCATGTAATATTATGTTATGCATTAGATTTTAATCTTTTTTCATATTTCTTGATTGTAGTTGTGTTTTGATTATAGCTATTTGAACATATATGAATTTTATATCAAAATCTTTGTGAACAATTCTCATTAATTTTAGTTGGTATATTTTATTAAATAACATTTCTTGGCATTCAAATTATATGAATAATTATTTTGTATTTCTGTCAAGTTTCAAATTAATGAATAGACAAATTTTATTTGTCTATTGGTTGTTATTTAATGTTAAATGAAAATATGGTTTTTAGTTTTAGTCATGCCATCATAGTTATTTTAGCATCATTTTTGAAATTAATTCAAATTCAACACGTCTTGTACAATTATTTGATTGCATTTTCACATCACCAATTAATTGTGTATTATTTGTAATTTTTCATTCCCACAAAAAGTCTTCAATCCCAATTAACCATTCAAATTTAGTTTTTTTTCAAATCAAAAGAACTCCAAATTGTAATAACCTAAAATTTCCCAAATTTTAAATTAACTTGCTTTAATTTTTATTAATTACAACTTATCACACTCTTATCTAATTTCTATATTTAATTCAACACTTTTCTACCTTCAATTCAATTAACATTCCAAAATCACACTCAAATTTTTTTTTTTTTATTTTTAAAATTCAAAGTGTAAACTAATAATTTTTCATTTAAAAGTTACTAATTTTTATTTTATCTATTTAATTCATAAATTAACAAACTTTCTTTCAATAAATTCACAAATTCAACTTAATTCTTCTACCTAAATTTCTTTAATTAAAATTTTTCAAGTTTTTTTTTGATTTATTTTTTTCAATTTTATTTATAGTTATAATTACTCAATAACTTTTTTTGAGTGGAAAATTTGAATAGAGAGATTTATTTTTTTTGTTTACTTTCAATTTTTATTTTTTTTTCTTTCTTTTTTTTCTTTTAATCTTTATCTTACTATGGTTTTTAAGTGAGAATTTTTTTTTTTGAATTTTTTTTTTTTATTTTTATTTTAATTTTCAACTTCTTTTTTGAGATTTATTTTGAATTTTTCCATTTATTATGTTTGAACTAATTTTTATTTATAAATTTTTAAATTTTTTTTTGAATTTTTTTTTTTTCTCTTTTTTTATTTAATTTTTAATTTCTTTTTGTTTATAAATAAATTCTTTAATTTATTTTTTTATTCATTTTCATTTCGTCATTTTTTTGTAATTATTTTAATTTTTTTTATTTTTTCTTCTTTAATTATTTTTTATTATATATTTCTTAAGAATATAGACATAATTATTTTTATTAAAATTCATTTTCTTTTATCACACTTCTCTATTATTTTATATCTTAATCAATATTTTCTTTAACTTTTTTATTTTTTTTTAGATATCTTCTTTTATTAAGAATTTTTTTTATTTATAATTCTGTCTTCACTATTTCATTTTTCATTTTATTATTCATTTATTAGATTTATTTTATTTTAGTATATTTTTGATTCATTTTTTGGTTATTAATTATTAATTATTTTTTAAGTCAATTTCATTATTTTGTATATATAATATTAAATTTTTAATTTTTTATTATTTATATTTTTTAATTTAATTTTTAATTTATAAGTATCAATTTTTTATTATTTTATTTATATTAATTTTTGATTTTTTTATTTTTTATTTTTTTTATTTAAAATTTTTTATTTTATTTTTTTTGTTTTTAATAAAATGGTTTTCTTTTTTTTATTATATTAAATCAATTAATTGATTTTAGATTAAACAAAAAATGTGTCGAATTGATTGTATTTGTAAAAGGGATACAGACAAATTTAATGTATTTTGATTTTATGGCATATGCTCGCAATTATTGGCTTATTGAGTATTAACGCCGACACAAACGACAAAAGATTTTTATCACTATGCCCTTTCTAGGGAAAATAAGGCGCGCCCACCTGCCTTTATTTTGTATGCACTTTATTCTTATCGACCTGACCCCTTACCAGCATTCACCTTTTTCACTAGTTAGATAGAAAATCTTTTATCTATCTTTTTTTTCCTTCTTCCAATTTTGTTTTAATTACTTTTTTTTTCTTTTCTAGCAGATCTTCAAGGCTTTTTTTCTTCTGCGAGAAAGATTTATCTTGGAGCATCTTTTTTTTTTATTCATTTCTGGTTTTAGGTTTTATTCATTTTTTTGATCATTTATGATTTTCTTCATCATTTCATTTGGATTTTATTTTATTTTTTTGGGTTTTTCTTTTGATTTTTATTTTTTTAGATTTTGATATTTTATTTTTTTATTTTGTTTTTTGCTGTTTTTTTGATTTTGAATATTTTTTGCTTATTTTTAGTTTTTATTTGATATATTTTGGTATTGCTGATTAAGTTATTTTGATAGACTTGATAATATAATTTTTAAATTTTAATTATTAATCATTTAATGGACTTAGGAATAATCAGATGGGGAATAAATTTCTTTTAATTGACTTTTTTTTGTTGGTGAAAGAAATATTTGGCTTTAATTAAATTTATTAAATCATTAATTAATTGGATAATTTTTTTTTTGATGATTTGAAAAACAGTAATTTTCTTAAATATTTAAAAAAAAAAGAATTTTTTTGGTTTTTCAAAAAAAAATTAAATAAATTAATTAATTGATCAAAATCAACATGTTGAATTAAATCTTTTATTTGATTTATTTTAATTTAACAATATCATAAATCCTTTAAATCAATTAATTTTTCAAATTTTTTTTAATCCAAATCTTATAAATCTCAATTTTTTTAAATTTAATTTAAATTAATTTCATAATTACTTTATTTTTATTTTTAATTTTATTTAATTATTAATTTATTTATTTTTTAATTTATTTTTAATAATCTTTTAAATTTAATTTTTTTTTATAATTGTTTTTTATTAAATTTTATTTTAATATTTTTAATTTTTAATTTTTTTAAATTTTTTTTTTTTTTTTTTTTTTTTTTTTTTTAATTTTTTTTTTTTTTATAATTTTATTTTTATCATTTTTAATTCTTTTATACATTTTTTTATTTAAATCAATTTCTAAATCTTTATTTTTTTTTTAATATTTAAAATGGACTTTAATTTTGTTTTTATTTTTAATTTTTTTTTTTTTATTGTTTTTGTTTATTTTTTTTTTTTTTTTTTTTTATTTTGTTTTAATTTTTTTTTTTAAAATTTTTATTTTTTATTTTTTTTATTGTTCTTGTTATTTTTGATTTTTTTTTTCAAGTTTAATTGAGCTTTAGAAAGCGAAGACAAAAAGTTTTTAAATTAATTTTAAAAATGAAAAAAAAAAATTAGACAGCCAAAATAGTTTAAAAGAAAACAAAAAAAAAAGAAGAGAGAAGAAAGTTGTAATGGAGGAGAGACAAAAGAAAATATGGAGAATCAAAATAGAAAAATTGGAGAGATAATAAAAAGAAATTGCAAAAAAGAAAATGAATCTTTAAAAATAATCTAAATAGAATCAAAAGAGAGCTATTGGAAGAGATAATTGGAAGATGTGAAATTTTGAGCTGAGGAATTTACTATAAAAAAGGTAATTATCAAATAAATCAAATTGTGAATTTTAAAAAATTTTCTATTGACAATTGCATATTAGCCACTTGAAAATCCTCATTCTTGATTGAAGAAATTTTTTTGATGATATGTGGTACACAATTTGAATGGTCAATTTTGTTATTCACACTTTCTTATCCTCATTCTTTTTTTTTTAAATTTTGGATTGGTATGATAATTTTTTCACTCTATTTCAATGCTATATAGCTTATTTTTAGGCTTCATTCTTCTTGATGGTTGCTTAATTTTTTCCACTGATTGAGAACTTGATGGTAGCTTATTTGTGGTTTTAATCTAAAAAAATGGATGATGACTTGGGATGAATTTAGGAACTTGAATCCAAAGTTTGATCCTACGGATGAGTTACCAAATTGATAAATTTGATAGATTTCAAAAAAAGGGAGATTGAAACAAGAGAAATAAGAGATCAGATATGAGGGATTCAACAAGGAAGAATGCAAGAATAAATGATGCTATGAACTAATGATGATCTGCTCTTGCTAAACAAAGCATGAAACACTATTAATGAAACTGTTGAATTCTGAGATGGAAGGATCTGACTGGAAACTATAAAACAACTGCTGAGACTTGATTTAAAAATTTGAACACACTTTTTTTACAAACTACAAACCAACGAACCCAACAAGATGCAAACAAGTTGCCTAGACGGAACAACTACAAGACAAGTGATGATTGCTTGATTTGAGCTTGCTTCTCTGCTTAGAGATTTTGAGTTATGATGATTATTAACTTATGCTAATGTGCATTGCTCAACATGAACACAATGAATGGAAAAAACATGAAACTCAACAAAGCAACAACAACACAAAAAACAGCATGAAACAACAGCGCAAAGCTCTCAGACCATTTCAGCATTCCAGACCTCTCACAATGCAGAACTCACCAACCAGAACAACGCAACAGCACAAGCCTTCACCACTTCCTTCCACAACATGAACTTAACCAATCCCTTGGAGAGCATTAACAAGCCACCCTGATGATTAAAGAAAAGGAGCCAGATTGAGGAGCAAATGACACAAACCAAACAAGCACATGAATCACAAATGCATCACAGAACATGAAGAGCAACATCAAGCATCAACCACAAAGACATGTCACAAAAAACACTAAAGTAGATCACAAAGAACCAACATACCAAATGAAAGAAGAGAACAAACAAGAAGAAAACACAGGTAAGGAGCAAAAGAAGAGAAACAACAAGAGAGCAAAAAGAAGAAAAAAAAAAAGAGAGAGAAAGAGAAAAAGAAAAACAAAAAGAAAAAAAAAAAAAAAAAAGAAAAAGAAAAAAAGAAAAAAGAGAAACCACAGGAGAACTACAAAACTACCAGAAGATGAATCAAGCACCCTCACTCATACAATGACCAAGAGCTCCTCAACAAATTAAAAAGTGCTAAAGAAGTTGTATGAAAGGGAGAATCATCATACAACCAAAGGAAGAAATGCCATACAAATGCCCAAGATTTCCCCAAAGATCCCAAATACAGTAGAATGGCACCAGATTAAGAAGAGAAAAGGAGCAAAGAGTGCAATGATTGCTTTTACAGTTCCTTGCTGCTGAAAAGCAGCAAAAAAAACTCAGTTCGTTTCCATCCCTTAATCCCTTGTCAAATTGGTGATGGCAACCCTTTGGAGCTAAGAATTATCTAATGCCTCTCGTAATATCAAAACTCTTTCAATATATGAGAAGTTACAAATTGAGAGATGAAGCCCATGAACATGTATCTTTCATCAAAGATCACATTCATAAATCTTGTGAAGGCAATCTTGTAAATTGCCTATAAAAAGGTTGAAAAATCTATCAATTTTGGGAATTGTCATTTGAACAATCTAATTGAGAGTTAAAGAAGAACAAAAATCACTTGAAGAGTGGTGCATTGTCAAGAGAAGCATTAATGTGTGTGGCAGGACTTGAGATGAATGAATGGGATAGGATCTTTATCAGATATTCAAATATCATTCAGAGAATGAAGATGAAAAAGAAGAAAAAAAGATCTTGAGACTTGATTTGAAGTTTGTTTTGAAAAAGCAACAAGAAGAAAATCACATTAAAATCAGAAGATGAAGAATTCCATGAGATGATATTGATTATTGATGAGCCCATGAAAACAATATTGATGATAAACCACACATTTTGCAAGCCACAAACCACAACACTTGAAACTTCCAAAAGCTCACAAGCCAATCAAAGAATTCAACATTTGGAGGAGTAAAGGCAGAGGATATCAAACACCCATCATTCTTCAGCTTCCTTCCAACCTCTATCTTTTTGGATATCTCCAAAATTCATTTCCCAAGTTATAATTATGTATTGTTTGAATTATTTTTTGATATTTAAATTGAGTTTTTTTTTAATAGTTAGATTAAATTTGTATTATAATTTTGATAAAATATAGGAATAAGAAGAGTTTTGAGATTGTTATAAGATTTTGAAACATTGAGATAAAATAGAGATTGACTCAAAATCTAATGAGAAGATTGAATAAAAAAATTGTTTGAAAAATAAAATTGAAAATTTAAAGCATTTTATGGTAGGTGAATTTTAACATAATAGGTGAGTTGAAAAAAATGAGGAATTCTGAATTGTTAAAAATAAAAAGTAGGGTTGATAATTGATACAAAAATGAGAATAATGAAACTATAAGAAATGAGACAAAGATAATATAGAAATCAATAAGTAGGAACAAGATCAAATTGTGCAAAGATTATGGAAAGTTTTTTAATGCTACAAGAAAAAAGAAAAATTACCTTTCCTTATTAGCATATTTTGTTACAGATTCAATGGGTATTTTTCTTTGTTACCAAAAACCTTTGATGATGATCCCAAAAATCTAACCTTCCATCATCATGGCACCTTTATTTTCTTTAGAGGTTCCATTGCCATTCACATGTGTTATTTTGAATGTACAGAATGTATCATGGAATTTTTTTTTTTTGGATATTTTATATTTTCAATGATTCATTCATATATTTTTATATATGGATCTTATTGCTGATTTTTTGATTCATATAATTTGAATCTTGATTGTTCTAAATTTAATTGTGAAAAGATGTGTGATTTTAATGATAATGAAATTAAATGGAGGAAAGATTTTTAATAAGCAAATTTAGGGAAAATTGAACTAGAAAAAAATAGAATTAAAAAAATAAAACTAAAAAAAAAAATTGGTAAAAAATCAAGTTTCCAACCATTAAGGGAGTTTCAGGATTTTTTTCAAAATCTTACCTTAATTTGTTATTTATTTCATTTTTTTTCTTTAAAAATTAACAAATTCATTTTTTTTGATTTTTTTTTTTCATTTTTGAATATTTTGATTTGCTGATGAGTTTCTTTGTTTTTATTGATAAACCATGTTGATCAACAAACAAATCCCGCATGTGTCTATTTGACAATTGAAATGATAAATTTTTTTTGATCCAAGAGAGCCTGGAAACACCATCTGATGTGAATACTTTGAACTTGCCATTTAATTTTGAAGCGAAATGAGTAAATTATGCCACAACTTAATAAATTTCATTGTATTATTCTGATAAAGTATTTTTTCCTCATCATTATTTGTCTCTTTGCCACGTAAATGATAAAATTTTTAACATGAGAATTTATTGTATAAGTATAAGATGAGCAAGAAAGAAGCTAAATCTAGGTTGATTAGATGGATATTGTTACTTCAAGAATTTGATTTGGAAATAAGAGATAAAAAGGGTGTTGAGAATGTGGTGGCTGATCACCTTTCTAGGATAAAAACTGAAAATAAAGATGATGAAATTGTGCCAATTGATGAGTTTTTCATGAATGAGCAATTGTATGTGTTGAATTCTGCACTTCCATGGTTTCTTTGATATTGTGAATTTCTTGTCTTGTGGTGTCTTGCCACTGATTTATCTTAAGAAAAGAAAAGATTCTTGCATGATGTTAAATTTTATTCTGGAAGAACCTCTTTGTTTAGAAGATGTAATGATGGAATAATTAGGAGATGTATACCAGAGGAAGAAATGCATGATGTTATTTACCATTGTCATTCCTCTGAATATGGTGGTCATTTTAGTGTCTCAAAAACTGTTGAAAAGGTCTTAACATCAGGTTTCTATTGGCCTAAAATATTTAAACATGTGAGAGACTTTGTAAGCAGGTGTGATAGGTGCCAAAGGGTAGGCAACATTTCCAAGAGAGATGAGATGCCTCAACAGTCTATATTAGAAGTTGAATTATTTGATGTGTGGGGAATTGATTTCATGGGGCCATTTCCATCTTCTTATGGGAATAAATATATCTTGGTAGGGTAGACTATGTATCTAAATGGGTAGAAGCTATTGCTACACCTACCAATGATGCAAAGTTGTGGTGAAATTTACGAAAAATTTGTTTTGACCAGTTTGGTGCCCCACGTAATTAGTGATGGTGGTAGCCATTTTGCAACCACCAATTTGAAAAATTGATGAGAAAATATGGGGTAAAGCATAGGATTGCCACACCATATCACCCTCAAACAAATGGCCAAGTAGAAATCACAAATAGAGAAATCAAGCAAATCTTGGAGAAAACTGTCAATAAGTCCAGAAAAGATTGATTGGTCCCTTAAATTAGATGACACTCTTTGGGCATATAGAACAGCATTTAAAACCCCATAGGAACTACACCTTATAGGTTAGTTTTGGAAATCATGCCATTTGCTAGAGTTAGAACATAAAGCTTATTGGGCCATTGGGCCATAAGAGCAATCAATTTTGATTTACAAGCTTTCTTTGGACACAAAAGACTTTTGCAACTTGATGAGTTAGAAGAATTGAGACTTGATGCTTATGAAAATGCTAGGATCTATAAAGAAAGAACAAAAATGGCATGATAAGCATATCAAGAAAAAGGACTTTAAGAAAGGAGATTTGGTTCTCTTATTCAATTCAAGGTTGAAATTTTTTCCAGAAAATTAAAATCAAGGTGGTCGGCCCATTTAAAATTGTGAAAGTTTTCCCCCATGGTCTTGTTGAAATTTTGGTGAAAAACTGTAATTTCAAGGTAAATGGGCAAAGGTTGAGGCACTATTCAGTTGGTGAGCCAATCGAGAAGATAGCAACTTGCTATCTCTCTCATTCTCCATAACATCTTGAGTGAGTATGGTCAAGCTAAAGACCTAAACTTAGCATTTTTGTGCATAACTTTTTCTTTTCTTTTTTTTTTTTTTTTTTTTATATATATTAGATTGAATTTAACATTGTTCTAATTTCCTTGTGCAGATGGGATGCAATGCATTGCAAGCAAATGAGCAATAAAAATTTTATTTAGCTTTAAATTTTAGGTTTTTAATTTGTTCACTTATAATTTTTATCTCTCTTTTGTTGAGTATTTGCTGGTTCATATTGCTGGATTCATTGCCCTTTTGGTTAATTTTAAGAGAAAATTTTTCCAAATTTTAACATCTTGGTTTAACAAGAAAATTATTTGAAAATGGGTGTGTGAATTGGTGCTTTGAAAAATTATTTTGTGTAAGTATTTAATAAACATAACAGGTTGAACAATTAGAATTCATGTTATGAAGGTTTAATCATTTGAAATCTAATTTGTTTCAATTTTTTTTAGGTGCTATGAAATTTAGTCAAATTGGGCGTTTTAACATAGCAAGGTTTTGCTTGTGTCGCCGCTTGTGTTCGCTGGGCACCCTTTTGGAATAAAAATTCTCTTCACCGGAATGGGCCAGCAGCCACCACAAGCACCACCACCGTCACAACATGGCAAGGGCAAAGGACTTCTCATACCCGACTGACCAGCTTTTATTCTCCATTTACATTTCATGTCTTTAATTTCGTTAATTAGTATTTTGAACTTGTTAATATTTTGCTTGTGTTGTTTTTATTTTAACCATTTACTTATTCAGTTTTTTTAGTTCCTCATAACATACATTTTTCTTTTATGTTTTTAGTACATTGCTCACTCGCTTTAAAATTTACACTTGATAATTATATTATCTGCGCTTAACTTCCCTATTCCAAATTTTTGAGATTAATCGATTTAATGGATTCCATTGTTATTTCTTTTGCAATGAGTGCTGTGAAATCCAAATTTTACCTAATTAAATTGGCTGCACTTCAATGAGGTAACACTTCTTATCTCAGCTTGTGTCACTTTCAACACAAGTTGTGCTATCGCTTATGCAACAGGGTAATAATTTCTCTATGCACATATAGCCAAATTATCCCATTCCTTGCACATTTTTAACATTGAGGACAATGTTCATTCTGAGTATGGGGGAGAGGGTAAATTTTTTGCAAAAATTATTTTTCCTTGCAAAAATTATTTTTCTTTTTCATTTGCATATAGCGACACACTCATTACTTCATACTTGTACATATTCACATACATACACTTGCATATAGCCTCATATACTTAGTTACGCATATTTAGTTGCATATAGGTTGACTTGACATTTACACTCATGCATTTCATTTAAAATTTTTGGATTTTTAAACCAGTCTTTGAATTCCATAAGCCACTTATTCAAGCAAACCAACTTGCCTTTAGATGGTTAGTGGAATGAAAGTTCCAGCTGGGTACAAAGTCTTAAGCATTATTCTTTCTCTTACTTAATAGCTGAAAATTAATACATTCATCTAGGTATATAGATTCTGATTAATTATTTTGAGTTTTGAGTGTCTGGATAAAACCTTTAAGAAAGAAAATGGTCATTGTCGTCTCACCATTCCTAGAACAAGCATCTTAGATCTTTCAAAGCGAAATTTTTAACTTGCATTTGATAAGAATATGATTTAGGCATTCCTTCATATTTTAAACCTCACATTTAGCCTTAACCTACCTTAATTTCATTTCAACCCTTGCAAAACCCCCTTGAACCTTAATTCCCTAATTTCTTTGGAACCCAAATCATTTACCTAGCCATTAAACCTAAACACTACCACCTATCTATGAGAATAATATTTTAGCAATTAAGTGCATAAAATAAATAAATAAAAAAAAATCTCGGAGGATTGAAACATCTTGAAAAGTGCTAGAGTAATTGTGAAAAGTTGAAAAGGTCACCAAAATATCCCAAAGGTAATTTTGGGTGTGACGTGAAATAGGGACACATACAAAATAAAAAAATATATTATAAAAGTAGTCCCTTTATTGTGTTAGCACTTAAGATTCATTGTGAATTTCTTTCCTCTTGATAAAAAAAATTAGTATTATAAAAAATAAAAAAATAAAAAAATATTTGATTTAAAAAAAAAAAAAAAAAAAAAGAAAAAATTGGATGCACTTTGAGTTTCATGATTAATATTATTCTCATATTTTGTTTACCTTATTCCCTTTCTTTGTTAACCACAATCTTACCCTATTTGACCCCATTACAACCCTTAAAAAGACCTAATGATTCTTTGAAAAATGCTTGTTACATTAGTAGAGTTAGATCTTTTATGCTTGCATATGGGTTTGGCAATATAATCTTTCATACATTACTCACCATCTATTTGAGACGCATTGGCTATCTATTTCATTTAGGTTTGTTTTGGCACAATTGACTCTTGTAGCTGGTTGGTATTTGTTGCTTGGGTTGATTGGTTAATTCTTAGCTATTCTGTAATAGTTGAGAGTGCTTGCTTCATTCTTTGTGCTTTTGCTGGTGGGAATTTGGAATGTTGGTGGCTAGAGGTAAGTTGGTAGTTTGGATTAGTGAATTTTGTGTTTTCAAAGACTGATTCTATTCCCTTCCAAATGAGTTTTAATGAAATTTTGCTTGAGGACAAGCAAGAGTTTGAGTATGGGGGAATTTGATGCATGCATTTTAGATCATCATTTAGGAGTAATTTTTGCACATAATTTACCCTTATTCATAGCTATTATTTTAGATATTAGTATATATTTAGTCAATTTTGCAATTTTCACTTTTCTTAGTTTAATTTTTGGAATTCATTTGTTTTGTAGGATAAATTTGGAGAAATTTGATGTATTTTGATCAGAGTAGCCATTTGGAGGAGATTAAAATCGAATTGCAAAAATTTTGAAGTTGAGTTAAAAATGGTAGAAGCGACACAACTGCGGCCTGACAACCGATTAGCTTATGTCGCGAGGTTGTGTCGATCGTCGAATATTCACGCCGAGGCGGCGACACAACCCGCGACACAACTGACTCGGCTTATGTCGTTTTTACTGGAAAATTGTTGACGTGGCATTTCCGTTGCTCCAGCCTTTTTACCTCACTTTCTCTGGATCCTTCCCCCTTTTACCCATTCTAGAACAGTCCCCTTGCCTATATAAAGTGCCCTTTATCACTTTCTTTCCATAGAGAGCAAGGGAGGCATTTTTAGAAAGATAGAAAGAGGGAAAGGGAGGAGCATCTTCTGCATCTTCTTCCGAAAGCAAGGATCACGTTTACGCACTTTTCTGCAGAGATCCTACGCAATTTCTTTGGGTTTTTCTACCCCTTTAGCTTACATTTCCATTATTTCTTCATTTCTTCATTTGGGTTTGTCTTTAAACAATGATTTGTGAGTAGTTTATTGAGATTCTAGAGATGGGTTTGTAAATATTGATTTGTTTTGTGGTTTTGAACTGATTTAGCCATTTAAATGAAGATTGTTATATTTTGATTTATTGCTTGTGTGCTTATTTCCTTGCTTGATGAATGGGCCCTCATTAAGTTAAGTTTTAATCCTTAATAGATGGACTGAAAAGTGAATATTGGGGATGGATAATCTTGCAATAAACTTTATTTTCTTGGTGTTAGAAATAAGCTAAGAAGATTAAGGGGAACTTTCCAAAAATCAATTAGAGCATTAATTGGGTTTTTGTTAGATTTGAAATACCGTGAAAACAGGGTTTGATTTAATGAAAACCAATTTTGAGATGCTTGAAAAAGGTTTCAAAAATTTAAGAATTGATTTCCCTCAAAATTGCAATTCTCATGTGTTTGGCTAAATTAAGGATAAACCACATGCAAACAATATTGAAAATCCAATCTCTAGAATCAATTTAATTTTCATTGAATTTAGATTTAAATCCTCCAAATCTCATAAATAGCAATTTCAATTTAAATCCAATATCTAGAATTACTTTATTTTTTTAGATTTAATTCTTCTTAATTTCATAAATAGAAATTTCAAATTAATTTTTGGTAATCTAGTCTAATTAATTTTAGTTAATTGTTTGATTTAGCATTAATTCCTTAAATACCAATTTTAATTCCAAATTTCATTTTACATCTTTAATTTTTGTCTTAATTTTAATTTTTAGATTTTATTTTCAATATCTTTTAATTTTTGTCATTCTAATTAGCTTATACTTTTATTTCCAATTTAAGCACAATTCCCTGTGGGATCGATATCATTTTTTAAAACTATACTACTGTGACCCGTGCACTTGCGGACACACAACACACCGTATCAGTAATTCTAATCCCCTTAATTATCCAGACTGACACCGATCAGCGAAACAGTGAAATATATCAAGCTATGCAAATAGGGGTATTACAAATCACATATATTTAGAGTTACTTTTATAAATACAAGAATAAAATATAAATATATCTTTAATTTAAAATAATAATAAATAAATTGAATTCTTAAGTTTTAAAATTATTTTCATTGTAATTAATTTGTTTAATATTTATACCCATAAAATATTTTACTGACTATTGTTAAAAATCCCCATAATTAGCCGATACATAAATTCTATTATAAATCTCTAAGTACTCTGTAAATATCTCTTGGTCGTGAAATGAAAATATGCTTTTATCTCTATTTAAAAAAAAAAAAATCCAACATTGATGAAATCATTGTTGCCACCTATAGCATCATTTTCGAACATACGTTCCACGTTTGAGAATACCAGTGGAATAGGACAAGTTGTACATGATTTAATAATGGAATTGGTGACTTGTCAAGAATCATCCCATGGTGGAAAGGAGGACAAGGTTTTAATTAAGTAATGCATTATCTTCTTTATACGTGGAAGCTCCAAGAAAAGAAATTATTATTATTATTATTATTATTATTATTATTATTATTATTATTATTATTATCTCCACTGCTTTTGCACTTGCAAATCTCAGATACATTGCTCTATAGATTATCAACAACTTTATTTGAAGTGATGTGTAAGTGTTTCCCTCCTCTCATTCTAGTTGCTTTTTCTAAGGCAACCCCCCAATCTGGCTAGTTGCAAAAATACAGCCCCCACGCCCTTTCCTCTACTTTCCTCTACTTTCCTCCAGGTCCTCTTAACATGTGAGTGTTTAATATCTACCCTTTAGACACGAGTCCACTTCCGAACCTATTTGTAGTCATGTCCTCCCATCATTTCCTGAATTGACTACCACCTTTCTAGTCTTCTCTTGTTTTTCCGGTTACCATTTGGCGGTCCTGGAATTTTATAATTTTTGTAGAAAATGCAATGAAAACAACCAATTGAGAAAGGGGAAAGAAAAAGAAAATTGGATATATCCTTAAATTAGTCTTTATCATTTTCTTTCCAATAATTATTTTGTTAAATTTCTATGGTTGATCAAAGATTAAGAAAAGAACACTAAATAATTTCTAACCATATATATGAGTATTTTCTTTATGAACTACAAAATGTAAGTTACTAGTTATAATTCCATTACACATCCTTGCAAACCCATTCCAAATCAGTATATGATGTCTGCGTCAAGATGATATACGTGTGGATGTCCCTAACCATAATCACAGAGCTATAGATGGTATATAGATATATGGCCTTCTCATTCCCTTTCTCTAAAGTCTAAACTGCCATATGTCATCCATGTTCCATAGAGTATCCGTCATGTCATAATCAAATACCCAATTGCCTTCTGCCATTTGGCATTCTGATGTTGAATCACCAAAAGTGCCAATTTCAGGCATAGAAGCAGGATTGAATCCGTCCATGTGATAGCCACTGTTCTCCACATAGTAACCGTCACTTAGAATTAGGTTGTTATTGACTGTATTATCAAGTAGAGGTGGACTAATAATTGCCGGGTTTTCGAGAAATTCAGGCTGGCGTGAGATTGGCATGGAATCTGTGGAGAGAACACTAGGGCTAGTGACTGAACTTGAATGTTCACTTGCAAGATTTGAGTATTGTGCCAATTTGGTTTGTGGAGGAAATGATTCTGATGACGAAGAATTGTCAACTGTGAAATTGGTTGATGATGCAGAAGCAATTACATGAGTTTGTGAATCCAGGGTTGATAAAGGATATGATGAATTGCAATTTTGCTCCACTTTTTGAAGCAATCTTGGCATCCAGTAACACCTAACAGCATCCAGGAACCTCTTACTATTAGACTCAATATTAAGCTGACGTGCCTGCCTTTGCACCCTTGTTCTCCAGTAGTTCTTGATTTCATTGTCAGTCCTTCCAGGCAGATGCTGCGCAATTTTTGACCACCTAAATATAAAGAGGACAATAAAAAACTTAGCTATTTAAGAATTGATCTCTTGAGATTAATATAATTAACAAGGTAATTAATTAATTAATTAAGGTTTACCTGTTACCCCACTTGGAGTGCAGTTCGAGGATCAAGAGTTGCTCTTGAGGGGTAAGATTGCCACGCTTAATGTCAGGTTTTAGATAATTCAGCCATCTCAATCTGCAACTCTTTCCAGTTCTCTTCAGTCCTGAAAAGTCATTAATTAAACAAAACATGGTGAATAAAAAAAAAAAAAGTTTGTCAATCGTAATTAGTAGTTTAATTAATTAATTAATTACCTGCATATTTTGCTAACATATTCCAACGTCCTTCGCCATGACGAGCTATGTAATGAGTGAGCAAAGTATCTTCTTCAAGGGTCCAAGGACCTCTTCTTAGCTCGCTTTCCTCCTCACGAGAATTGCAAATCCCCTTTGTAACACTACTAGGCACTGGAGTTCTCATACTGTGCCTCAGGGAGAGAAATCAGAGTAGATTTCTTTTAAGACTCGGATTGGTAAGCTTGGAAACCATAGAGCAGTCTCTCCACAAGCTCTTCCCTTTATATACAAAAATGAATGGAATTTTCTGTGTGTGTCGCATTGCTCATTTCCGATGTGCCAGCCTGAATAGGTGGCAATGAAAATATAGCTAAAGCTATGGTCCACTTCATGGGTCCTACCCATAGCAATAAGATATATATCAATAATCACACTTCAAGTTGGAAAATTCAGAGTTTTTTTTTTTTTTTTTAACCATCAATCAAGAAAGAGGCAAATCACATACCATCATCATGCAAGTACAAAGTGGGGACTGTTCCTCTGCATATATTCCACCAACTTTATAGATAATTTTATGAATTTTAAAAGACTAGCCAGCTATATTCTTCATAGTCATAGGTGGAGAGATCAGTCCAAAGACAAGAGTATCAACAGTCCAATACAGCCAAGTCTTTGCCATATTTCATGATTTATGTTTATTTCTCAAGGGCAATGATTCATTCCTTTTTTTTTTCTTTTCTAAGCTCACTTTGCAAGAAACGTGATTGACTAGACAAAATATATTACAGGTTAAATACAAAACTAAATCTCGGATCATGTATAATTTTCTTTTTTGAAAAAAAAATAAATAAATAAAAGACACATGCAAACTATTTTATACATACGACAAATGAAATATTGTGTTTATTAAAAAACATGAAGTGTAGATTATATATATATATATATATATATATAGCTTAGATTCAATTAGTATTCAAACTCAAATTTCATAATCATTGAGATAACTCTAATATCAATAGGATAAAACTTATTTTTAAAAGTGTAGAGTTTTCTTAATTGATCTTGGACAATTTATTTTAATAAAATTTCAACTCACTTGTGAAAAATAAGGAGTTTCTTAATTAATCAATAGTAATTAAGGGAATATTAATAAGTATTGGATATAGTGGTAAGGCTTATTAAGTTTTAAAAGGGAGAACTTAAGTTTGATTATTAGAAAATATATTATTAAAAAAGATAATTATAAATTGCAAAAGGATTAATCTTTCATTGTAAAATAAAAATAGAAAATATCTTAATAAATGAAAAAAAAGTAATTAAGAAAATATTGAAAACTGTTTGGAACCTTTATATCTAAAAATGAAACCCATCAAAGCTAAGGAAAAAGACCCAAAAGGGTCATATGTAGGGTTTGCTAGGGAAAATGAAATGTTTACTGTTCCTAATGCAATTTAAATTTGACTGTATTTAATTAATAGTTGATTTCCACAGCATATAATATGATTGTCAAAATGATAAGACATGAACCAATGATCTAATGACAGACACTTGACCTTAACGGTGCAATTGATGTCTACATCTTGAGTTCAACTCTTTCGAAAGGATCCACACTCTTATCTCCCTTCTGGGGCTCCTCCGTTGGCAAATCTGCCAAATGAGATGATATTGATTTTTTTAATATATATATAATATAAAATATGGCAAGAAACATTGGGACAAAATGGTACAAGGAGGCCAGGAGGGATTTAAATGTAGAGGAAGCTAGTGGGGGCCTAAGGTATGAGTTTAAAGCTGTGAAAAGATTGGAAAAAGAAGAGTATACAAGAATCAATAATTGAAGCCGAGACAAGGGGTTTTGAACTTGAGCTTAGAGGATAGAGGTTTCCATATTCAGCCAGCCTATAGCTTCCAGTACGAGTGGAAAGAGATGCATTTGTCACTTATACATTTTTGAATGTAAACTGGTAAAGCATCTCATGCGACTCACTCACCTAATAGATAAAAGTATTTCAATTAAAATCAATAATTTTTATAGTTTCATGTGATACATCCCCATAATAACAGTGACTAAAACACATAATATCAATTTTGTCAAAAATATTTAAGATATTGAATGTGTATGCACGTTTGCTCATACAGGTTTGAACTGACTTCGAATTAATTTCATTAACTTGACATTGCTTTTTATTTTCACAACAGAAAGGAGAGGATATTATCTTGTCCCTGCATTGAGATAATGTTCATAATGATGCATTGCATGATTTTGTCTTCTTTGTATATTTTCAATTAATTTCATCATGTATTTATATGATCAAGAATCTAAAATCATACTTCAAACCATTTTCTTGGGCAATTCTTTCCTTAATTAAGAAATTTTTTAGAAGAATTATGAAATCTTTTCAGAATGGTGTAAATTGTAACAACTTAATTAATGAAAGATTTGTATGTTTATTGTCCAAAACTAATTAATGTCATAGAAATTAGGATGCACATAGCCACTTATTTTATGAGTTTGGTCTAAAGGGCTCTCTCTTAGCATTAGATATTTCCACAAATTTTTCGGTGATAAATGTATAGTGGCATGTGATGTTTCAACTTTCCATAGATTTTTTCCTGTTCTCTTGCTCTGGCATTTTGACCTCAAGGGTGCCTGCCCACCGCCACCCCAAAAAGATAAAGAAAGGAGAAGACTTTTGCAGCAGGCTTGCATAACTAACTACTGCTTATTTTATTGGTCGATTCGATTCCCTTGTGTATATGGTTGACGAGTATCTGATTATTTGTTAAATAATTTTGGATGACAATTTTACCTAAAGGAGCCCCTATAGCTCAGTGGTAGAGCGTCAGTCTTGTAAACTGAAGGTCCGTAGTTCGATCCTGCGTGGGGGCAATTCTGACTTTTTAACAATATTTACTTGCGCAAAGATTACTGCTTTAGCCTTGTCCTACAGTTCATTTCTTTGAATCCTTTTGCGTCTTTTTCATATAATTTAAAATTTCTCAGTAGATGCAACGAAAAATTGTAGTTCTGATTTTGCTTGAGAGCTTGGTGATCAAATAGAGGCCTTGAGGAATAAGGATATATACATTGGGCTTTACAAAAATTGCACCCAATTGCCCAATAAGTGCTGAGAATCCCTTAGGCTAGTCATATTAGAAGCCTCAAGCCCCATGCCATGAGACATTTTAGTCTTTAAATGCTAATAATTAATGGGCTATTCAAAACGAGCTGCTCAATATGTACATATATTTTTTTCCATTGGCTTTCAAGATTAAATGATGATACTTTCTCATATTTTATTTATTTGATTTGTCTTGTTTTCTTTTCTTGACCTATGATCTATTTGAGAAAAAAAGCAGAATTGCATTTGTCACTTGCATCTCGTAATATCCATTTGATCTTTTGTCCCCGATCAAATTGCCTAATTAAGGGCCCCAAACAAAACCATAAATTGATAGAACCAAAGAAATTCAATTTGGTTATTTTTATCTTCAATTCAGTTGAGTTCAGCATGAAAATGTACATAATTTTAAGACAATTGAATGAAATCCAAGCATAACCAAAAGAATCATTGAATACCTTTTATGAAGACGGTGACAGTCTCATTTCACATTAACACTAAAACACTGGCTATGGCAAATTACAGTCAATGTGCAGGGCCTTAACAGCCTTTTGGTTTGGTGCACTATTAGGAATCTTGACATATTTGATGAATCTCAGTTTTGAAAGACTAAGTCCTTCCAACTGTTAGAAAACATGTCAAATTTTAGGAGCATGAAAATCGTACGCCCATTCTAGTGAAGATTCTCTTCATATATAGCCCCATGCAATTGCATTTCCCAAGCAAGACATCTATATCCACAAGTTTTGGATTCTAGTATAGGTGATCAAGTTGTCAACAAAACCCTAATTAGAATATGTATTAATTACTGGAATATAATACCATATTAGGATGCTTGAGTCAAATATTAATGTAACATCTCTAATCTATGAGTATCTTTGTTTTCTAGTTTATTGATTAGTGGGAGTTCAAGTGGGAATTGAATGAACATATCTTGGAATCACAAGGAAAATGATACTGATTTTGGGAATTTTTTATTTGCTTTAGTCATATTGATCAGAATTTGAATTAAATACCTAAAATTTATGTAAAAATATTAAAAGAAACTTGTTATTTTAATTTTTTTTAATTAAAAAAAAAAGTAAAACTTTCTCAGTGCAGACAAATCATTAATTTTGTTGATAAATTATAATGGAGTTTATAAATCGTCATCTAAAAGGATAGTAAGAGTACTCGAGCTATCTTACTAACTAAATTGATTTTTGTGGATCTATTATTTTAATTTTTAAATAAGATGAAAAATTCAAAGAAAATTATTATTATTATTATTATATGCTCTATGCAGTGAAAAAATAGATTTAGATTACTCATTAGTTTTGGGCCATACAGAATCAGACTAGTAAATGTGAACAGTGCTTAAAAAATAGAAAATGGTGGCAAGGAATCATGTCATTTCCAAGAATTCTTTTACGGATGCCATGCCCATCAAATTTTACCTCTCAATCATGTGGTTTCAAATACTGAACGTGTAAAACTTATGTTTCCGTATTATGGATAAATTGCACCAATACTAATTGAATTGTCAATGGGTTTATTTGCGTTTATCTTTTTTTTTTTTTTTTTGGTCTATATTTTTGCAAGATAATAAATAAAATATATATAAAAAAAATCAATTGAGTTAAAATTTGGTTATCTAAGTTTTATTTTTTAATAAAATTAACCCTTATTTTATTCATGTAAGTGAGTTTGAAATGATTAATTATCTAAAAAAATATAAGAGGTAATTCCTTATACATTCTCCACATACACACACAAACACATTCAAGTATATATAATTTATGTAATTTTGGCAATGCCTATATCTAGCAGTGGTCTATTTTTTTTTTTTAAAAAAAAAAAAGAAAGAAAATAAAAGAAGTTGTAGGTCCCCAGAAGCTCATTTATATATTGCAATCTTAAGTTTTCCTCTAAGTGCATATGCATATACACAAGATTTATTTAGAATCAGATGGCTCACGAGTTTACTGGGAACGTACAAAACCTTAAGCCACGGTTCTCAGGCATCAACTATTCAAATTTGCATTTGATAGGGAATAACCAGCTGAGAGCATTGGAGAACTTCAGCTCAACTGATGATCAAGAATTTTTAGCTTTCTTCAATGGCAGCAGCTTCTCCAATCATCAACAGCAACCCCATCTCCCTATGAACTTTGCTAATAATATCCAAAGCTTGGTGCACGCATCTCCTACTCCTGCAGTTTTTGGAACTGGGCTGAGTGAAAATATTAAGGTCAGAAATCGATATTGTGTTTCTGCGCTTAATTTGTCTTATATAAGCTTCTGTTGTATTATGTGTGTGCAAGTTTTAGGGTGTCTAACAATTAATGTGATACTTACAGAGCTTCGGAGGAAGAAAAAGAAAGAGAAAGGATGAGAAAGATTTGCAGAAACCAACAGAAGTTGTTCATGTGAGAGCAAAAAGGGGCCAAGCTACAGATAGTCATAGTTTGGCAGAAAGGGTATTAATTTATATTTTTTATAATTTAAGAAAATTAGTCCATAGAATTCTTCTCTATTTTCTCAACTGTTTGGAACTTAGAAGGGAAAAATCCATTACGCTAAAAATTATATGTGAACATATTTCTGCATTGTAGGTAAGAAGAGAGAAAATCAATGAGAAACTCAGGCACTTACAGGACCTGGTTCCAGGATGTTATAAGGTAAATTAATTAAAAAAACAAAACTCGATTTACTCTTTTTGTGTGTGTGTGTGTGTATGGTATATATGGTGATTTATCATATATATGATATATAATTGTAATATACCTTTGCAGACAATGGGATTGGCAGTTATGTTGGATGTCATTATTAATTATGTTCAGTCACTCCAGAATCAAATTGATGTGAGTTACTGAATCATAATTAAAATTAATCTTCTTAGAATATTATTATTTATTTACAATGGAACTCAGTAATTAATTTCCATTTTTATTCTTGTTTGTAGTTTCTCTCAATGAAGCTTTCAGCAGCTAGTATGTACTATGATTTCAACTTGGAGAGGGACGTCATAGAAACAATGCAGGTAATTCATTTAATGCTTTCTTTTTGGATATGGGATTTGTTTATTTCCTTGGCATATCTTAAAAATCTTGTTATTATTGTACAAATACATTCATATTATGATAGTAATTAATCTTTGAAAATGCAGCATCTTATCTTAATAATCTCTTTTAACATATGTTGATGCCATTAATTTATCTTCATTGAAATTAATTATTTCTTAATTATGCTTTAGGGGACAAATGCATATGAAGTAGTGCAAGAGATGGAGAGGATGGGAAGAGAAGGGTATGGGCCGGGTACCTTCTAATAATTTCACTCAGCAAGACCACATTAACTAAAATTATGATATATATTTAATTTCGTCCTCTTTAAATTTACTTATAAGCAGACATAGATGCATGCAAATGAAAATTGTACACCTTATCTATCTGCTTATGGCAATGAATAAACATAGAACATAAAACATAAAATCGTTATTAATGTAATCTTGTACTTTGTCTATAATAATTTATGGTACCTTTATGTTAGAGGTAGTATTAGTTCTTCTATTAGTCTCTTCATAATCATACTGAAGAGGAAACGTATTATTGGGCAAGGACATGAGGAAGATGACATATTTGTTTGGTGATTAGGATTGTCTTAGCCACTTCATGCGATTGAAAATTATTGCTAGGTAGACTATCGCTTCATCAAAGATCCTACATCTTTTTGATGTAAATTGCATCTATGTGATGGTGATAGCCAAAGAAAATGACATTCTCTACTTTCTAGCTAGTTTCTATTTTCTATATTTCCCATCACTTACAGAATTATGTAAATTCTAAGTGATGTTGGCTTGGCAACTTAATATATTATATGATGATGATTATAAATGGTTGAGAAGTGGTAGTTGTGTTGTGTTATATATGGAAGGCAGATTCATTGCATATCTTCAATAACCAAGACCAAGCAGACATGACAGCTTATACAACTTCAGGAATTTCCTTATTGTTTGTCTAATTTTCCATGAAAATGATATATTTTTTTTATAAGCAAATTGTATTAGAATTATAAATACTCGTAACATCCTTTTAATCCTGTCGTCAGACTCCCCAAAACACTAAAGATAATACAAGTAAGTTAAAAAACTTGGAAAACAGGATACAGGAAAACATAAAACAGAACCAAAGTAGCAGGTACAAAACAAACAGAACAACATCAGAACACAATCCAAACCACAAAACAGTACAACAAAGTTACGAAATCAACACAGGAAGACGAGAAGCAACCAGACACAAAACAGATGCTGAAATGATAACTGGGATGGACGCAAGGCACAGCAGCAACATTAGAATCGTAGCAGCCAACATGAAACGCAAAAGCATTATTGAGGAACGAAAACAGCACAGGACACTCGATCACATTATATATAACAGACAAATCAATGGGAAACGAAAATAACATATACCCCATATAGCCGAAGAGAACAACCTGGAGTCAGTGGGAAAACGCCGCAGAATGCAATTTGGGTCAGGCTAGAAATTGAAGCACCGCATATTTACAACCAGGGATGATAAATGCCAAGAAACAAAGTCCTTTATTATTAAATGCCATGCTTTAGAAATCTCATAATCTTGATGGGAGTAGAAATCACTACATCTAATATATGAAAATAATGATATTGTAGAATAATTTTTCTACCCCAGTCAAGATTATGAGATTTCTAAAGAAGTAAAAATTTTTATGGTCTAATTGTAAAATTAAAAATCTAAATCAATAACATATATTACCCATTATAATATGAATTTTATTATACGTAGTGACTCATTATGATGAATAGTATCATGTCTAGTTACAAAAATTTCATATATTTTAATATTTTTTTTACATTTTTTTTTACTAAAGATAGAGACACAAACCTAATATTTAGAAATATGACTCAATATCTTGATAAAACTATAGTAATTTTATTAAGACTCCTCATCTCATATATAAGTGCTATGCACATACTCTCCACAGTCGATATGGGATAAGAAAGACCAACCCCTAAATACGATATTTTTTTATTTATTTTCTACTGTTATTACGATATTATTCACCTTAGTGACTTACGATATCAAACTTTTTTATTATAATATTATGAGATTTAGGTTTCCCTAGAGAACTAGAGGCCACACCATTAATGGGACCATTAAAACAAAAAAAATAATGGTAATATAGTTGACTAAGAGTAGTAATTGGGAGACGAGTTTTATGTATTAGTATATGTATACACTTCATGTGTTAGAAGATTGAAAATTCATGCACCCTACCACCAAGAATGAGGAGAGAGAGAGAGAGAGTGTTAAATATATAAATGGGTCCATTGATGAAAGAAACTAAAAGGATTGGATATTTTTGTTCCTGGAGTTTTATAGTTGGGTTTGGTGCGTGTAAGCTTGTAAATTAAAGAGTGGGGCATTTTAGCTTAGTTAATGTGGGCAGATTCAGCCCCTAATTTACGGTTTTATAGCTTTGCAACGCAGCATTACTCAGCACAGCTAAGTAAAGGAAAAGCAGTTGGAAAGATACAGTTCACAATATCATTTTTTGCTTTGATTCTGAGGACAGAATAATAAGTATACCTAAAGCAGCACTACCAAGGCGGCCATAGCTGCCGGGGTTCTTGGGCCATCCTTTGGCAATTCAGATAGATTTTGAAAGCTCGTTAGCTCTACAATGAAATCGAACTGATAATGGCAATGGGTACTTGCCAATTGGCTAATCCCAACGCCAACAACCAGAGCGCTTCTTTTCGGAAAAAATAAGTTCACATTAGCAGTGCCGCACATCAGTTTTAGGGTCTGTTTGGTATTACTGTTGAAATTACCGTTGAGAAAATCACTTTTTTTAAATATACTTGTTAGATAATGTTAAAAAATAATTAAAAATTAAATTTGATCAGTTTTAGTCATAAGAATACTAAAATAATAAAATAATTTTTTTTAAACTGCTTTTCTCAATGACATCTAAAATAATATTTTTATTCAGAAAATCAGTTTAAGACTTCAAAATTCAATACCAAACAGGAAACATGGTTTTGGCCAACAGTATTATGTTTATCCCTCTAATTTGCTTTAAAAGAACACATTAATCATAATACAAGAAGCAATTTTTGGTTGATTGGTTTATGAGTTTGAGCCAATACTTGCTTCTTTACCTGTGATTAGGTTCCATTTCATAAAACTTACATTTTGGAGATGCCTCGAGTACCCATGAGTTAAAACACAGGTTATGCAATTTGGAAGAAAAAGAAAAAAAGAAAAAAACAATTTGGGTAATGGGCATTTACAACCAGAAATTAGGCCACTTGTTAGTTAATACTGCCATCTCAATTTTTAACAAGTTGCTAGAATTGGACAATAACAATATTTACCTACAATGGAATTAGATTTGAGAAAGGGAAAAAATAACAGAACATGTAATCTGTCTGGAGACGTTCATGAAGCCCAACAATCTCCGCTCCAGCCCATGCTTAGAAGGCAAAATATCACCATATACAAGACGTCAACAAGTGTGGCATTGAAAGAAGCGAAAGGTCTGCCAGAGGTCTTTCTCTGCCTCTTCTGGCAGGGGAAGGCCACCTTTCCCTGATCCGGTAAGTGAATTCTCTCGATATTTATTGGGTTGGGTTGTAAAAATAGGTGTTCTTCATTTTTTTGCAGGCCACAGGTCCAAAGATTGAGGATTCCTTATTGTTTTGGGTCTACTATCTCAGTGTTGGCTTCAAGCCTTGTTGGATTCTAGTGTCTCATTCTGAGTTGTTGATATTTGGCGTGAAATTTTTTAGGAAGTTTGAATTTTTCTGGCGAGCGGTATCTCTGGAGTTCATATACACGTTTGTTGTTGCTGGCTCTTAAAACTTGATGGTTGTTAAGAGCACTACGCTGCTACCTCCAAGCATTGTGGTCTTTATGGTTTCTTTTGGCTATATGGATTTCTGACTTAGTCCATCCATAGTTACTGGGGGTGGTTTTGTTGAAGTTCCTAGATCCAGCTTTAGCCTTGTTTGAGACTCTTGTTCTCCCCGATGCATGCAAAATGTCTTGTGCAAATGTTTCTGCTATTTTACCCAAACTGTTGGTTGTGGGCTTGAATTTTTTATGGATTGAGTGTATGACCATGGGTTTATTTGATTTATAGGTTGTGTTTCATTAATGTTTGCCTGATTGTTTTATGCCTCTTGTATGTTGTAATCGGGCTTCTATCCCTTACACTGCTTTTCGTATCAATGAACTACTACTTACAGTAATAATAATAATAATAATAATAATAATAGTAATAAAAGTAAAAGGTCACATCGCAGAAGCAAAATGCCAGTGCATTGGCAATGTGATATCTAGAAGGATACGGCTGTTGGTAGGCCTGGCCGTGGTTCGGTCCGTTCCCGGAACCAGCAGTTTTGGTTGGGGAAGAAGGAAGAAGGGATTGAGATCGGAATTGTATAGGTACAGTTTTTTTTAACGATTTCGGTCCGGACTAATGATGGGTTTAATTTCAATTAAGGATTTGAGTTTTGTGAGTTGGTTTTGATTTCAATTCTAAATCAGTTAAAAATAATTTAAAACTTACAGAAAATAATTTAAAAATTACAGAAAATAATTTTTTTAGAACAAAATTATTGTGTGCTTAAATTAAAAAAAAAATGCAAGTCTATGTAACTATTGAAAAAAAAATTGCAAAATATAATCTATTGAGTATACAAATTATTATATATGTATGATTTAATTAAAATGAGCAGAAAAATTAAATGAATTTACAAATGAGAAAAAAAAATATACATTTAATGTTTTTATTACAAGAAATTATCTTATTCTTCATTTGTGCCCAATGACCTGTGAAATCATCATTAATGTTCTCTATTGTATATTCTTTTTCGCAATGTTTCGGTTTTTGTCCATGTTTGTACTTCTAATGATTTAGGGTTTATACTAAATTAGTGTTCATTTAGTATTTTTATACTTGTATTAAATGTCTTTTCTATTGTCATCGTAGACACATATTTGAATTTGTGTTTTTCATCCTTGAATATTGGGAGAAACAAAATAAAGTTATAATTGAATTTAAATAAAAAAAATTGAGAAATATACCCATATATATATATATATATATATATATATATATATATAGTTGTAAAAACATTTATTGTCATCGTGGGCCTTGTACGGATTGATGACTCCAATGCCAATGAAGAATTGGGTTAAATTAATTATTGAACAAGCTGCATACTGTATTCCATACGTATCTACTACACTTTATCTCACCTTTTGTGTAATTTTTTAAACATTTACCTATATTCCTATGCTGGCATAATATTTCACTAAAATTTCATATGAGCCATATATTTTTATTTTAGGATGAAAAAAAAAATAGCCGCAAAAATTGAAGAATTTTTTTTTAAAGTAATTGAGCTATTTTTGTTTTATGAAACCAATTTATTCATTAAATTTTTAATTATTTATATAAATAAATTTAAATAGTGATACTTAATATATAAAATTTAAATTTAAAATAAATATTTTTTTTGAATTGGAACGTATCTCAATCTAATTATTTATCACTAAATTCATTTTTAATTGAGTTTAAATATTATTATTTAATTTATCTATTTTAATAAAATTAATTATTAATTTTTTATTTTTAAAAATATATTAATTAATTCTGTATTTTTATTCTATTTAATCTTTGATTACTTTAATTATTTTAAACATTAATTTGAATAAATTTTATTTAATCCTTATAATTTAAAAAATATAATTACATAATTCTTTTATTTTTAACCTTTAAACCATTTTTACCCATAATAATAATTTCTTTCTGTTTAATATATTTATTAATAAAAAATTTAATTTAAACTAAAAAAAATTAAAGAACAAATAAAAAATTACACAAATTAATTAACGTATTTTCAAAATAAAATATTTAGTAGTTAGTTTTATTAAAACAACCCGAGTGAAAAGCGGATTTGAGGTACCCAAACGTGGTTTAGAAATTTAACCAATCATATAAAACGCGTGCTTTTTTACGATTGAACCGCAGCGCCAAACGCACTCTGACTGCAATCTTTTTCTGTCCGTGAGGATCCCACCAGAGCGCCTTAACGGTTGGCAGTTTCCATGGATTGTAACGCCCAGAAAGAAGAAAACATCCCTTTTCCCAATTTCACCCTCCCAACTGACCAATTTCTCATCATCTCCATCGCCTACTCACAGCACAAGCTATGTCCCTGCAGGCATTGGTCTCCCCAGTGCACGTGACTCTTCCTGTCTCACGTGCCAAGATAACTTGGACCCATCTCCGCCGTCCATCATTGCCAGCATCCTTTCGAATTTCCCGGCCGCCTCTGCCGCCACTTGTTCGGTCACTCCCCATCTTGAGGAGCTGCACTGGACTGCCTTTTCTTGATGTCAAAGGTGGCAAAGGGTAAGACTTGGTCCTTTTCTTTTAGATAAATCTAGTGTTATTGTTAGCTCTTAAAACCACCGTATTATTTATGTCGAAATTCGACTTGTAGAATGAGTGGGTTTGTTGAATTTGAGCTGAAGGTGCGTGATTACGAGCTGGATCAATATGGAGTTGTTAACAATGCTGTTTATGCGAGTTACTGTCAACATGGTAATCTTTTTGGTTTCCTTGCCAATTTGGGTAACTACAGCTTCCACAGTTTCGTTTTAAGATAATTTCGTATCAGATTTAGGAGATATGGGAATCTTTTCACTTTCTTTATGCTTTAACAAGGCTCTGCGCCTCTGTCACTGGCTTTGCATTGTGGACAATCAACCTGTTAACTGTTTGTTTAATTGCTTCTTTGAGTTTTTCAGATGTAGAACTGGTTAGTTGCAAATTTGCTCGTTTGATTTGCATTTTTTTTTTTTTGAACATAGATGGTCGCCTCTGTTGCATTGGCATTGGTTGTTGACCTATAATGGAGGTCTTCAAAAATGTTGGATCATGGATCACGTGTTGATGTCATAACTAGAGTCTGTTTTTCGTTGAATCCAGAAAGGCCTGTGACTCTTTGAGTGTGTGCCATATCAGCTTCGGGTTGGAAGCCACTGGCTACCATAACTCTTAGCTTTTTTCGCAAAACTTTGTTCATGACATTAGCTACTGCTTTTGTATTTGAACTTGAAAATGAACACAAAAAAAAATGATGTAGTTTTAATTTCTATATCCTTATTTCTGTTACCTTCTTCTTCCTCCTTTTTCCCTATTTTGCTAGCTTGTTATTGCCACTGATTCTATGATCTGACTGCAATGCTTCCTGGGTCAAACTTTTACTGCTGTTCTAGTTACTTTTGTTAAGCAAAATATTCCAAACAAGTTTCTTAATTCTATTGATTTATTTTAACTTTTAAAATGATAATATATACTTCAACTTCTAATCCTCCTGGTATGTTTCCTTGTGTTTGATTTTTTATTAGCAGTCTTTTTTATGTCCGAGGATCTCCACATTTGTTTTCTATTTCTCAGTACAGCTGATAGAGGAGAGTAAAGCTAGTTTTGAGTCAGTGTAAAATTGGAATTCAAACTAACAATTGAGATTAAACTACTGCATGAAGTTACGAGGTGGTCATCCATATTGGTAAATCAGGGTGTTTTATGTTGTTGGATACTTGGATACTAATCCTGAAGTGATGGAGTGTATTTGTGCAACTTGCGCTTTCTTGTCATTATGTTTATAAGCTCATTAAATGTGAGTCGGTTGTTATTTCTGTTGTATTGTAGAATCCGTATAAAAATGAATTTGATTATGTGGGTTGAGCATATCGTTGCCCAAAGTTGATTTTAGGAAAATGATGACTTTCCATTTTGTCACTCTTCTATATGTTGAATAGTATTATAAATGAAAAGGAAAAATGAATCAGAGTGGAATGCAATAAATATAAATCTCCACTATATAATTATTGATGGCACTGTATTGGAGATATTGCGTTGTCTTTTGCCTAACCCTTGGAAATATCTCTTGTATTTTTCACTGCATGAAAAAGGACCTTCTTGATTCATTTATATGGTTAGCTGATATATATTGATTACTTCTTCTGTTCTTCAATATCTGAATCAGGTCGTCATGAACTTTTGGAGAGGATTGGTGTCAGTGCTGATGCTGTTGCTCGCACTGGTGATGCATTGGCACTGTCAGAGTTGTCACTCAAATTCCTTGCTCCTCTAAGAGTATGTTTTTGGTCTTTATGTTTTTGAACTACTAAACCGAGTTTGTATGTTTATATGATAAGGTACTGAATGCAGATCTATTGTCTGTTGCAATTCTTTGTTGCTTCTATGTTTTCTTCAATACTGAACAAAATAGCAGGCATTGAACACCCATCAATATGTACTATGTTAGCCTTGTTAGGATCTTCTAGAGAATGGAATACTCTTGACTTTAATTTGACGAGTGTTGTTAAAAGGAGGAATGATTTCTCGCTATTAAAAGGGTTTAAAGTTTGAATCTCCTATGGTGTGTACATTTTATCATTAAAACTATCAAAGCTGTATCATAGCCTGCTTTAGCTGGGCTTGTCCCAATTTTATTTCTGCTTAGGGTATATCTTCCATGTGTTTTGCTTATGATCATAAACGAACATTATAAAGAACAAAAAATGTTTTGTTTGATTAAGAAGGGCAGTCAGTGCACAGTACTTATGAAATGTTCTTCAATGGCGAAAGCAAGAAATGGTTTATCATATAAAAGCTTAGTGTGGACTTTGATCATGTCTTTTGTCATTGTTGTCTTTGGGGCCACTAGAGTGGAGACAGGTTTGTTGTCAGGGTGAGGATCTCTGGCTCCTCTGCTGCTCGCTTATACTTTGATCACTTCATCTTCAAACTGCCAAATGAAGAGGTATTAATATCCTTGCACTGGTCATAGTTTTCTTTTACTTGCTAAGTGGCTCTGATTATGTTTTCCGCAGCCTATTTTGGAAGCAAAAGCCACAGCAGTTTGGCTAGACAAAAATTATCGCCCTGTTCGTATTCCATCCGAGTTGAGATCAAAATTGGTTAAATTTCTCAGAAATGAGTCTAATTAGTTTTATCACCACTAGAAATTGCAAAATTTCCATGCTTACTTGTTCTAATCATTTTTACTTGAAAAGAAGACCGGGGGCAGGGGGCGGCGGCGGGGGGACTGGAGGGAATGGGCTGGATGTTAGAAAGGTATTTTCACAGAATTACCTTTAGAACTAGGAAATCCCTTGAAATGGAAATATGGAATTCATCATATTTGTTGAGTTCTTTATTTTTGTATCCGATAAAAACAACTTTCATATGCGCTTGCTAAAGAAAATGTGAGCACTAAGCACTTTTAAATCTTCCTCTTCTGAAATTTTGTATATTTGTTCAGATTCTTAGTTTCATCATATGTCCTGGGAAGAAAGCTTTAATGGAAACATGAAGATCAGACCTTTCAATACTTCTCATTTTACAGTAAAAAAATCTTGGAAACATGATCATAGAACTGAATTTTAATGGAGCGCAAAGTTACTGGAGATAATGATTGGGACTGCATAAATGGTTGCAGGAAGAAAATTAATTAAAAATTGAGAAATTATAAAAAACAAATGGCAGGTTTGGAAGGTGCCCGCACATAGCACAGTCGTGCACGAGATCCAATTCTTACTTTTTAGCCACATGGTTCTCTAGAGACCCAACTACTAATATTTTTATGGCACGTGACTATGTTGATCGTAAGGTATGACCAACGGGCTCAATCATGTACATCATGTTCCACATTGATCTTGCGATCTTCACCATCACGTGGTCCTTGAGCTGTGATCATGTAGCCCATGGACCCAGCCGACCAGTGATCGTCATCATCAGCCGTTACTTTTACGCCAACAGATTTTAAAAAAAGGTTCTACAGTTTGATGATTATAAAAGGGTTTAAGCTGGTATTGCCATAATCGCAAAGAAAGAAAATGGAAGAGGGAAAGAAGGAGAAGAAGAAGGTAATGGTGGCAGTAGATGACAGCGAGTTTAGCCACTACGCTCTCGAATGGGCCCTTGATTTTTTAAAAGACGACATAGCCAACTCTGATCTTGTCATCTTCACTGCTCAGTCCAATTCTAACTTCGGCTATGTTTATGCTTCCTCTTTTGGTTCTGCTCGTCAGTAGTTCCTCTCTCTCTCTCTCTCTCAAAATCTCAATCTCAACATGTGTTTTTATTTTTCTTGATTCTTATTTGTTTCTGAATTTCTTTGTTTTTTCTGGGGGTTGCAGCTCCGGATTTGATTGCATCTATACAAGAAAATCAACACAAGGTTGCATTAGCTCTCCTGGAGAAAGCCAAAAGCATCTGTGCCAACCATGGGGTATAGTATTGCTCTTTTACTTCAGGAAATTTTTTTGGAAATGATGATTTCTGCTAGATATTGTGTGTTATTCTTCAACTTTGTGTTGCCACAGATTGTTGCAGAGATATTGACAGAGATTGGAGATCCCAAAGAGGCTATATGTGAGGCAGTAGAAAAGCACAACGTCCAACTTCTTGTATTAGGCAGTCATAGCCGGGGTGCTATACAGAGGTTTGTTAGTTCTTTTTTTATTTCTTCGAATTCTTGAATCTTTTTTTTTTCTTTTTTTTTTTCTAGTTGCCTGTAACTGCAAGATCAGTTTTATAATCCTGTTTTCTGAAACTCTAACCCAAGTTTGTTCTGGACAGGGCTTTCCTTGGAAGTGTCAGCAACTACTGTATTCACAATGCCAAGTGCCCTGTTCTTGTTGTGAAGAAGCCAGCTTAAGAACATTGCTAAATTATGGTTCCCAGAAGACCAGTAAGTTCAAATTTTATATCTGGTATTACCAAATTGTGTTGTGTGCGCTAATTAAGAAGGGATTGCTGAAGATATGTTGGTTGATGTGGTTGAGATTCAGGTTTTCTCAAACTCTGTAATTTATCAAATATGAAATAAAATGCAGTTCGGTTCATTTTCCTTCTGTTATATAATTCAATCAATTAGCATTTGATTTTCTTCGGAAATATCCCAAAAATCATTGATTTTGTTGCTTATAAACTTTAAAAATCTTGAACATTCAAATTTGGCATCAACATTGATCTTGAATTCCAAAATTTAATGTTGCAACTGGTTAGAGTGTGCTATGTATATATGCTGGCAAGCAATTAAGTACTAGCTTTTTTTTATTCTAAAATTAAATTTGTTATCGTTATCAAGACTATCAAATTTATGTTGTCAATCTACCAGACTTGTGAAGGCAGGGGACCATCTTCATCCTTATCCAACTAGATGAGATTTCATTTGCTGGTTATATTTAGATGATATACATTTTTTTTCTAAGATCAAAAGCTGCAACTTGCATCAAATAAAAGTTCATCATTCAAGAATAAGGAAGAAAAAGAATTCCACTCATCGAATCAGACATAGAAACAGCGGCGCTGTAGCAATCTTTCTCAAAGTTTATCCATTATCTGTATCTAATTACCGGTAAAACCATCTATCTAGGACAGTTGTAAACCAGCTAATTCAGCCGTTCAATAGCTTTACGTGGGACTTCATGTGAGAGTTTTGGCGATATATCGTACGGTCTAACTTGAGACTGCGATATGGCATCCGGTCTAACTTAGGCCACGGTATGGCTTACGGTGCGACTTGAGACCCTGATATGAATTGTGGTATGGAGTCTGGTCTAAATTAAAATCTGCAATGTGACTGCCAATGAACTCTATAGGTGTGACTTGTTAAAAATGGAACTCTATAGGTGTGTGGCAGCCTGTTTCCATAGGCTATATGCGTTTGGATGTATGATGGGTGCAATATTATTTTTATGGAATAAATTGTTATCCTTTCATTTTACATAGCTTAATGAGAAATGATGAGTAGTGAACGCTAAGTTCAAAGTAGCATGAGGTGGGAGGCCCCGAACGGATTGAATGACCTGAAGAGCATCACCTTCTACAACAATATCTTCCATACCTTTTGATTGAGCTGGTAGCAAGGCCTCACGACAAGCCAATGCCTGGATAACTAATGCTGGGAATTTAAGTCCCACGTTGGGAATGGCGAATGTAAGTGATTGGATTGCAATATTGACTTAGTCATTTTAATGTATAAATCAATTTAATTATTTATATAAATCTAAATTAAAATAAATTAAATTATAATTTGACTAATACTTTCTCTAAATTTAACTCTGTTATTACCGGAAAGACGCCTACATTTCCGTCCACAAACTTCACCCGACTGTGTTCTGGCCACAACTGCTAGCGCACCAGCATTCAATCGAGAAGAAGTTGCCCCATCAAAGTTAATTTTAACCACGCCTGGAGGTGGAGGTTCCCAAACTGGAGCACTGGAATTCTCAGCTTCAAGGGGTTCTCTCTCTTGTGGCTGAGCCAAGGTGTACTCCCCTGGAAGGTAGAGCTTTGATTTCTGAAAAGATGGGCATTCCTACTTTTCCATATGTGCCAAAGCAGAAAAACCAGTTTAGGAATGAATTCTTTCCCTTGACCAAGATTCGCACTTGGAGTTGTAAGCTCTGCGCAGCAATCCATCATGGTAATTCCTTATGCAAGAGAGGATCTAATACTAAAAGGAGAATTTATTCAGATTTCTATCACTCTAGGGCACTCTAGGAAAAGATGCTTTGCTGTCTCTCTGGGACCACAAAAAGGGCAATCTGGAGACACTAGAGTAGTCTTTCCTGATTAGAGAATTAGTAGGTAGACTTTCTTTAAGGAGACTCCATAGGAAGATGGACAGCTTTGAGGGAATGGCAATACTCCATACCTTCATCCAAAAAGAGGAGACACCTAAATGAGAGCTAGGTCCCTGTTCTGCTTGATAAGGATTTGCACCACCCCTTTGTAGAAACCGAGCTATGAAGTACCCAGACTTAGCAGAACATTACAACAACTGCGCATGTAAACAATATTGAAATTTAATGGTATTTGTATTTAGAAGATTTAGGGGTTTTCCAAGAATTAATGGACGGAATCTGAATTATTGTGACTTGTCGCATTCTACTTTATCCTTTCTGTTTTTTTCCGTCTTCTTGGAATAGCTCCAACTCCAAATCAGGGCCATCTTTTAGTACTGCATACTTATGTTGGAAGGTACAGTGAACAAGTTGCTTGATGAGTCCCAATCGCAAGTGCACAGGTCGTACAAGTAATATAGAAAAGATATCGTTCCCACAAATAGTTGTATTAATGATCAAATTTTTGATATAAAAATTGACTAATTTGAACTATTTTTGAAATTAAAGCAATAAATTTATCATACTTTATCCCTCTATAAGGCATAACATGATCCCGTAGAATACCTAATGAACTACCGAACTTCACCTACCGATAACTCATTAAATACCCTACAAGGGATTTTAAAATAATTTTTTTACTTTTATAAGAGGTGAGCATTTTCTAATAGGTATTAAAATTATTTATTCGAAGATTTAAAACTAGTAAAAATTTTTGTCCCATTTTATTTTTTTGCAAATTTTAAAAAAATTTCGGCAAAGTGCCGTCTGTATTTTGAGAAAACAGTTCTTCAAATACCTGAAAAAAACACTTACAATGATTTATTTCAACAACTTCTTCAATTTCACAACCATCCCAATCAATTTCAACATCATTTATCAATTTCCAAATTTCAACAATCATCAATTTCATTTAAATTAATACAAAATACTTCCATTCATATTTCGTTAAAGAAAAAATAATTTATATACATCATTATAAAAATTTACATTAAGAGAAATCCAAACCAAAATTTATTACAAGCTTTATACAACTCTATATAACTGCTCATAACCAATTTTATATGTCCATACAGTTACATACATCAAAATAGTTTTTACAATCACGGTATAAAATATACCCGATAGACTTTAAGGCAGGTAGCTCCTCAATCCTCAGCAGCTTACTTTGCTGCTCCTCTAGTCTCTATATCTGCGACAGCAATAACAACCATCGCTGAGTACTAAGACTCAGTGGTGCACAACATATTAAAATAATCTTTATGCAGAATTAAAATATAATTATTCAAAAAATTAACTGAACATGAGATATAAAATTCAAAACATGATTTTAACCCAAATAATTTCATTTCAAAAGTCTCAAAACAAATTTCATAAAAACACACAATTATATCATGCCATTCGAAATAAATATCATCTCAATAGCCAGAGGCTAAGGAGAAGTCACATCACAAGGCTAGCTAGCTCAAGTATATGGGAATCCATTCTTTTTCTTTTTCTACTGGCACACACCTCAATACTTTATCCAGAGAAGGAATAAAAATTCGAAACTGATTTTCCCCACTAGTCATGCTAGTGAGGTATTCAAATATATGGTCATGACACTGTGGTTTCAAAACTTATCTTAACAATTTACTAAACATTTATTGTCATTTCAAACATACACAAATAAACTTTCAACAATTCAAAGCAAAAGCATAATACACATTTCATGCACTTTGTAAATGAATTTTAAAGCATATTGATGTTGTGCACAAACCTTATACGAGTTGCCTCTTGGTCTTGACTCGATGCTTTCCCGGTATTCTTTTCCACTGAAACACACAGTTTCACAGTGTTTCAGTATCATAACTTATTATAAAATCTAAAAATAAATTCAAATTCACTTATACCTAACTTTAATATGCTAAACTTGGTGTTCTTTAAATTTTGTATTTCGGAGTTACTATTCATGACACTATTCAAGTCAATTTGTTGACTTTTTAAGGCTTAATAGGTATGGGAATTCCAACTATACTCACATACCACATTTTGGTCACCAATTTTGTTGGTTTTGATTGTTTTCTCAAATTCTAAGTCTTTTAGGCAAATTTGCAAATTTTTCAGTTTTGGTGTCTTATATTTCACTGTTCCATTGGTCATTTTGCTGTTAGAATTTGGCAAAATTTTCTTCATAGAAAATGTTCCATATTGTCTTAACTTTATTCTCCTTTTTGAACCACTCCAATTGGAGTTTTTTAGCTCAAGTTATAGCCATTTGAATCATGGCTGCCGGATTGGACTTAACCTGCATTTTCAGGCAAATTCAGTTACAGCGGTTCTAGGTCACCAATTTTGGGTGGCTAAATGACTTGGTTAAGGGCATAATTTGGGTTTGTATTCTTCATGAAAGTTTTAGATCTATATCTCAACTTTTCACTGGTAAAATTTCAGGTCATTTAGACTACCTAACCCAAGTTATGGCCAAATGAACAAACACTGTTCATTTGGTCATTTTTGTACAGGGCAGAACACTCACAACCGGATTTGGCCAATTTGTTCACTATGTTTTGGTCACTTTTTGGGCATGATTCCTAAATGAAAAATGTGTCATTTTGTGTCTAGTTTCATTCTTAATTGGCCTCACACCAATTGGGCTTGTAAATTTTCAGTTGTGGTCTCTGAAATACACCTTGGTCATGCTGTCTGCATACTGCCCCCATTCAATCCGAATTTTCATTTGGTTCTAACACTTTCAACATACACCAATTGGTCACAAATGACCATTTCTTACCTCAAACAAGGTCAAACACACCATTTGACCACTTCTCCAATTTTTTCTTCTAAACCCTAGGTGCCAAACCCTAATTCCTAATTGTTACATTCAACTACTACAATGCATTCCAACATCACTTCCATACTCATACTAACTTACCTACACTTTGAATTCAATCAAATTCATGCATACACACATCAAAACCCTAGCTGGCCGAAATTAAGGTTTGGTCCCTCACAATTGTTTTTATTTTATTTCTTTAATTTCTAAGTTACTTTAAGTAACTAAGCATGCATTTAACTAGAAATTAAAAGTTTAGCTTACTAACCTCACTTTGAATTTTCACCTCTTCAAGACTTCTTCCTTTCTTCCTATTTTTATTGTCAAGTTCTCTATCAAAGCTTGAGTTCAAGATTTAATGATGGAAGTTTAAATTTCTATGGTGGGATTTAGGGTTTGATCAAGCTCAAAATGAGCTTCCATGGAGTTTGGTGAGGGAGAGGGACAGAGAGAGACGGCAAAGTGGAAGAGATGAAGACTTTTGCAAAATTTTTTTTTTTCCTTTTATAAATTAATCCCTTATGAAAGACCACAATTATCCAATTTTATTTATTTTATTTATTTAGTGTTTATTACATCATGCATGATGTCACTAATTTTACTTTTCCTTTTTCTCTTTTTTTTTCTATTTATTTTTTCATTAGTTCTTTAATTTAATTCCCGATTCTGAAATTTTCTTTTCTCTGATTTTATTTGACAATTAAGTCAGGAATCAGCTCTCGGGGTCAATTGACCAAATTGCCCCTCTCTGGTTCGACCCGGTTTGCAAATAATTTAATATTTCTTTCGGATCCCTGACCTAATTATTTGACCGGCTTAACAGTTCTTTTTTGTGATTTTCTCTTTTTCACTGTGTTCGCAATAGTCCTAAGGACTGCAGCGTCACATTTTACGGTTCAAAATTTGAGTTTAAATCGACTCCGCAATCCTTCCCGAGAAGGTCACCCATTACTGTAACTCTCGGCTCATTTAACTTCTTATGTTCTGTTTTTCTTATTTATACTTAACTAATTGATAATTACTAATTATTTGTGTTTAAGGCTTATCTAGTTGTCTTAAGTGTGGTTCTAATCCCCTAAATTATCCGGACCGACACCGGTCACCAGAATAGTAAAATACACCAAGCTATACAAATAGGGGTGTTACAAAATTGATAGATATTGAATTGTGGAATCTATATATGCAAAATTAATAATCTATTCAACAATGTAATGATTCAACTAAATTTGCGTCAAATTAAAATAAGCAAATTGAAATATGGCAAGATTTAAAATGGCAAGCAATTAAAATCGATTAGAAATTAACAATGATAAAAGGGGCGATTCCGGAGTTTGGGAGTTCATGTTCAAGCTATTTTGGGATTTTTAAATTGGTTATCTAATTTTAAGGAATTTACGGGTTTTAAGGAGATTAATCCTTAAATCCTTTGAATACTTTTTCGAGTGAGATAAAGAGTGCCTTAATCAATCTAATCCTACTTTCGTGAAGTTAAAATTAATCAAGACTCATTAAGTTCCTTAATTAATTTGTAAATCCTCTTAATCCTTAGTCTATTTCTAGATCTAAGTTAATTAAGTCTAATTTCTTGATTATCTATCACAAGGTTTTCTCCTTTTAGTGCTTCAACTATGGATTAAGAACAATACTTAATGGGATCCTACACTAAGCATGTCATTGAGCACACAAAAAAATGAATAAAACTTCATTAAAACCACAAAATATAGATTACCCAATCAAAATCCATAAAATATCTCAAATATTACATCCCAACTCCAAAATCTAATGAAAACTACTCACTATGCATAATATTTACAAGAAATTCTGAGTTAATATGGAAATAAAACTTGAGTCTATACTAAGAACTAAGAAACCCAATACAAGAAAGGTAGAAAATAGGGAAGAAAAGAAGAAAAATCCAAATCTGGTGCAGAAAAGGAAAAGTGGCCTTTCACTCTCTGTTTTTCTGACTCTCCTCTGCTGCTGCTCTTTTCTTCCCCCCTTCTTTCTTTTTTGAAATGGGATAAAGACAGATATATATATATATATATATATATATATATATATATATATATCTCTGACGAGTAGCCCTAAAATGGTGTGTTTGAGGTGAAGTTCACATGAGGAAAATCTTCTGCCAGCTCATTATGAAGAGTTGCACAGGTTGTGCAAGTTTCTTATGCAGATTCCATGCAAAATTGGTGATTCAAGGTGTTTCCCGTGATGTTGCATAAGCTATGCAGGTTGGTTGTGCAATTTCTTCAAGCTTTAGAGACTTCTATGAAACTGCATAAGTGGATTGCATAAGTTTGCAGGCTCTTATGCAGTTTTTGGCAGGTTTTGGGTTTTCTGCGTGAAGCTGCATAGGCAGAGTGCAAGATTGCATAAGTTATGCAATTTTCTGTGAAGTTGCATAAGCATGACTTGAACTTGCATAAGTCATGCAGAGTAATTATGCAGGTTTCGACAGGTTTTGGAGTTTGCTGCATAAGTTGTGCAAAACTTATGTAGCAGCTTATGCACATTTCGGCCACCTTGCATTTTTCAACTTTCAAACTTTGTTTTTGATATCTTTGGCTGTAGAAATCACTCATCATTGGTAAAATTTCTTTTTGATCCCTCAAAAACACCATTTTTCCTACAAAACAAAGTAAAATTATAAATTAATCCAAAAATTAACAATTATGAAAAACTATCTAAATAACTAATAAAATTGGTTAAAAGTGACTAACAAGTGAATGAAATGGCCATGAAATCTAACCTAAATGACTATGCAAAATGCATGTATCAAATACCCCCAAACTTAAATATTTACTTGTCCTCAAGCAAATTTAAAAATATAATGCAATTTTAGGGGGTGCCTTGTCCAAAGAGCTATGAAAAATCATCTATTTAAGTAACTTAATATACCTTTAGCCATACCAATAATCCATATACCCATCCTTTAAGATGCAAAGAATCTAATGCTTATCCAAGCTTTCACCGCTTAGCCATCAAGTCAATTATCATCCAAAATTTCCAAACCAACCAATCAAAAGAGAAAGTCATGCTCAAAAAGAATCTTAGAATAATCAACAACCAAAGTGTCTCTACATAGAATGTTGGAATTTAATGAGTGAATGAATGAATTTCCAATCCCATAGGCAAACTCCCTACTCCTATCTCCACTAATGTAGCAAGTACTATCAAGAGATCAAAGGTCTTTTTAGGAATGTAATGGGGCTATAGGGTTCAAAATAAGGTTAAGAAGGAAAAGGGTAAAAGGGATTCAAAGCATGAGAATATTTTCAATCTTGAAAACATAAAATACACTTTTTTATATATATATATAAAGAGGAGAGAGATACACAATGAGAATTTTTTCAAGTGCTAGTATATTTTACAAAATACATAAAATGGAGGGACACTTTGATACTTTAAACTTGTATCTTGTATTTTCTTTTGATGATTGTCCCTAAAAATGCCACCCCCAAACTCATTTCTTTTAATTACTTTGGGTGGATTTCTTTCAATTTGAATGACAATAGTGAAAAGCACATATACTAGCACTTTTACAAGATGACAAACATTTCTTCTCCCTTTCTATATATTTTTCTCCTTTTTTTTCCTTTTTTTTTGAATATAAAGTGTACCTAATATTATAAATAATTATTCTCATGAAAAGGGTTGGAGTGTTTGGTTCATTGGCTAGGTAGCAATAAGGTTTTCAAGAAAAATTTAGAATACAAAGGCTCAAAGGGGTTTACAAGAGTTAGTTGTAATAAAGGGAAGGTTAAAAGTTTAAAATAAGAGGTTTGCAGTTAAAAAATGCATAATCATCTCCCTTTTCAAGTATAAGCTAGTATTTCACCTTGAAAGGTTTAGAAAATTTGTTCTAGGATTGGTGAGACATCACTTGACTACCTTTTATCCAATAACTCCCTCTAAACACTTCAATCTCTAAAAGGACTAGTTGGGTGGCTTTTTGGCCAAGAAGATATAGGCAAGGGATAAACACTTCAAAACTTTGTATCTCTTAGGAAACTTTCAATCCACAAACCCAACTTAAGGTAAGTCAAATAACTCTCATAGGCAACTTCTCATTACTCAAGGGATTTGGAAAAAGATTTTATTTCATGATGCATGATTTCTAAAAAGGAGCAATGCATTAACTAAATGGAAGAAATCTATTTGTATGCAATGTGTACAATTTCTAAGTGATGTATAATGTGTATGTGAATGTGTTATGTATATGTATGTATGGATGTGTATGTAAAATATTTACAATATATATATAAATGGAATGGGATGAGATGTTCCTATACTCAAAATGTGAAAAATGTAGCAAAAATCAAAATGCACACACCGCCAAAATCAAAATTGGACATTGTCCTCAATGTCTAAGGCAGTGCAGCATGAAAACTCAAAGCAAAGAGGAATAGTTAAATTTAAAAGCAAAAAGAAAGAGTTACCTGGTATAGAGCAGTGTTTTAGCATCTAAAATGTGAATTTAAAAGATGATGGTGATGGATAAGGAAGCTGCATAGGTTATGCAGAATAAATACTTTGCAAAACAGGTGCATAAGGAGAGTGCATAAGCTATGCAGTATGGCACGAGTTGCATAAGGGACTGCACAGGCTATGCAAAACATTTGCATAAGTAGTTTTATAGCCTGTGCAGTATATTGAAAAGTTGCAGCATAATGATATATCAAGGAAAAACTTGAAAACACCAGCAGAGGTATGTAAATATGTACAATGTATTAACAAGTATGCATAAAGGGGTAGCAAAGGCAATGAGAAGCAATGAAAAACCAATGGAATAGCCATCCAATTGTATTTCAAGAAAACAGAATTCAAGACAGACTAAAATTGTTCCAGCACATCTAAAAAGAAAAGCTCCTAGAAGTTGAACAAGAGCAAGATAAAAACTAATCTATTTCTATGGTCTTGCCATTGTCCAAGGGTGCTACTAGAGGACTGGATGGAGCTGGCTGCTGCTGAAGATGTGGTTCTGGAGGAGGTGATGGAGGTGGAGGTGGCATACCTAGAAAAGCCATGAGCTGCTTCATCATCTCTTTCAACTCTTTCAGCTTATCTCTGGTCTCCATAACAACATCAAAGAGTTAATCATGATAATCTTTAAGGGTATCAAGACTAGATTCAAGCTTCCTATCCACAAAATATACATCATCACTAAGCCTCTCAAGATAAGTGAATAAGGCTTTAGTGTTGAAGAGAGGAGTTGCTGTGGAGGAAGAGGGTCCAACTGCAGATGGTGTTGGTTGTGCAAATTTTGCTGGGGTATCCTGTGCAGATTGAGTAGGTGGTGTAGGTTCAGCAGAAGGCTGTTGGACTGCTGGTGCAAATTGTGCCTCTAGTTATGCAGATGGTCCTGTATCTGCTACTGGTTGTGCAATGTCAGATGGTGGCAAACTGAATCCAGTCTTGTATAAGTGAGAAGCATCAAAATATAGAGTGTCTGAAAGTGCTGGTAGAGGATGCTCTTCCGAATCAAAGCCAAAATGTTTAACTATAACAGTTATAAGTCCACCCATGACTATATCACCTACAGATTTGGTAGCAGTGTGCAACACATGTTCACAAAAGAAGTAACCAGGAGATATTTTGACTTTGTGAAAAGCACACCATAGCATGAATAAGTCAGATTTTCTAACAGTACCAGAACTAGTCCCTCGACCCAAGATAGTGCTAGTAATAACCCTATGGATAAATCTAAGTGCTGCATTTATTATTTGGGAGGTTTTGGATCTGCCAGCATAAAAACCTTGAGATTGATTTCTAATGTTTCTCCAAAACTGAACAGCATTCCAAAGACTTTTATTTGCTACCTCTATGCCTGTGTATGGGACCCTAAACAATCCATCAATAGCAAACCCAAAGATACTGTGAAATTAGTCTAATGATAGCTCTCTATTTTGCCCCAAGCACCTAAATTTCATAGTTGGCTTGTAATCCATCTCATGCAGTTTCAAAGTAGCAGAAAATGAGGAAATAAATTCCAAAACTAGGGCTGGATAAACTAATTCTTGTTTATGCACAAATTCCATCCAACCTAGACCATCAAGGTAAGTAACAACATTATCAAATAAACCAATAGATTAGAGGACATCTGTAAAAATGTACCTAGTGGGTTACACTTTTTTGTCCTTTAGCCTCTTAAAAGTTGCCTTATGGGTTGGATCAAGAAGAGGCCAAGGTAATTTGGATACCTGTGTTGCCCCTGCTGAAGGTTGCTTCTTGCTAGAGGAGGGAGATTTGGCTTGTGGGGTAGAGGTAAAAGCACTAACCCCTTATCGTGTGGAAGCTTAAGTTCTTGGGTTTTTAGGTGTAGGCTCAGAAAGTGGAGTAGCAGGTGGGTCCTTGCGTGTTTACAAGAGGTGGTGCAGATGCCATGGATCGGGTTGATTTAGACTGGATTCTTCTTTTATAGGTGGATGTAGGAGGAGGTGGAGGGGTTTGTTGTGGAGGAGAATTGGGATTGAGGGCTTGCATAGCGAGGGGTGTGACTTGGAGAGGAGAGCCTTGAGGGGAAGGGGGAGGCGTTTCCATGGTAGTGGTGGTTGATGATGGTAGGAATGGAGGAGGGAAGAAGAAAATAAAAGAGATAGAGGGGAAGTTAAGGTATCGATCGGCAAAAAGGTAGGGGGGTGAGGGATTGATGCCGAGAAAAATGAGGAGGGTGGTTGTGAACAGTAATGATGGGAAGTGGGAGGTGGGAAAGTGGGTTGTGCGAAAATTTTGATTTGCACAGGACGTGCGAATTTCTGCATAAGGGGAATATGGGTGTGCATAACTTATGTAGGTGCTTATGCAAGTTTCGGCAAGAATGGGGATTCTGAAAAGTTAGTTGTGCAAAAGTGCATAATTTATGCACACACTTATGCAAGTTTCGACAAAAAAGAAATCCCAGTAAATTTGGTTATGCAATAGTGCATAAGCTATGCACTTGGTTATGTGAAATTCGGTAGAAATGAAAATTTCAGGATTTGAAGTTATGCAAGAGTGCATAAGTTATGCAAGTTTCGATAGAAATGGAAATGGCAAAAATTGTGGTGGTGCAGAATTGCATAAGTTATGCATGCCCTTATGCAGATTTCGGCAAGAAATGAAATGGAAAAAATTTAGTTATGCAGGATTGCATAAGTTATGCAAGAGCTTATACAGCTTTCGGTAGGAATGAAAATTAAAGCAATGTGAGACCCGAAAGCTACATAAGTTATGCAGTTATTTATGCACATTTCAACAAGATTCAGATTACAATAAAAAATGCTTTACAAGTTTGAAAAATACATAAGAATGAAGAAATGTAACCCTGTGAAGCATAAACCATGAGAAATTATCATAAAAAACACATTAACATATGCAAAATCCATCACAATTGCACCATACAAGTTTGTAGAAGTAAGTTCTGCATAAGAGACATTTCTGAATTATCCCATTTCAACTCAAACCCTGCAAATTAACATTTTAGCACATTAAAGCTCAATAAAAATTTGCACAAAGTTGCACTTATCCACAAAAGAAAATAGGCTTTCCAAGTTATGCTAATAAAATGCTGCATGTGCACATTGAATCACACAACCCAATTAAGTTCAAAACCACTAAAATGACCCACTTACCATCATATCAACATGAGAAGCATATATATATAAAATATACATGCCCAACCTCAACAAAGAAGTAAATAGCATATGCTGCAGACCCTTTTTGCTGAAAAATTTTTCGGCATAAGCCAAGAAGGGGTCTTGCACAGGAAGCAATGAAAATAAATCAATCTTGGGAGAGTTAATGGATAAAATATCAAATTAAGAGTAACTCCCCAGCAGTGCAACAACCTTCATCCATTGAAATACATCTACAAAAGACAAAATTCAACAATGTCAAAAATTGAATTTGGGGAGATTTAAGACAAAAACAAAAGTAATGTAAATAAAAGTAAATCAACAAAAGCAAAATAAAAGAACTTGGGGTGCCTCCCAAGAGAGCTAATTTATAGTCCTTAGCTGGACTCTTCATGCATTTCACTAAAAAGGAGGTGTGGGATCAGAGAGCTTGTAACAGCTTGCTCCTTTTATTGGGTCTCCAGTTATGTAATACTTTAATCTATGCCCATTGACCTTAAAATTCCCAAATTTTTGACTCTAAATTTCAATTGCTCCATAAGGGAAAACTTTAGAAACTCTATATGGACCAGTCCACCTTGATTTAAGTTTTCCTAGGAACAATTTCAATCTTGAGTTGAACAACAAAACTGAATCACCTTCTTTAAATTCCTTTTTCCTGAGATGTTTGTCATGCCAAACTTTAGTTCTTTCTTTATAAATACGGGCATTTTCATAGGCATCCATCCTCAATTCTTGAAGCTCATTAAGTTGCAATAGCCTCTTCTCACTAACTTGCTTGAGATTAAAATTCAAGGTAATGGCCCAATATGCTCTATGCTCTAGCTCCACAGGTAAATGACAAGACTTACTGTAGACCCTTATTTTGTGATGAGTATGTGCATTGAGGCCGTGGGAAACCCGATGATGAAAAATTATATGACTGTAAGATGTAATTGGAGGCATGGAGCTGAATTATTAATTCTGTGGCATGATCTTGAAAAAAATAAAAATAATAATAAAATTTTAGGGAAATTAATTTAATTAAATTTAAATAAAATTTTATTTTGTTTAAATTTAATATGGGTAGTTCTTAAATGGATCTAATTAAGTTTAATTGGGCTCTATGGGCCTAAGAAAGCCTAGTTAGGAATTTTAAATGGGACCCATTTAATTATTTTCTAAAAATTAAAATAACAAAATATCTCTCTCCTCCTTGACCCCACTCTCTTCCTCACTCCCTATTGGTGCCTTCCATTTTTTCCTGTCTTCCTATTGGTTGAAACACCTCACCCATATCCCAGTCTTATTCGAATTCTGCAATCGCAGTTGTTTAAGTCATCTGAACTTTATCACCCTAAGACTCCAAATCCTACCACACCTCTTCCTCATTCCCTATTGGTGCCTTCCATTTTTTTCTGTCTTCCTATTGGTTGAAACACCTCACCCATATCCCAGTCTTATTCGAATTCTGCAATTGTAGTTGTTTAAGTCATCTAAACTTTATCATCCTAAGACTCCAAACCCTATCACACCTCTCTCCCAAAACCCTATAAATACCCTACTAGAGAAGAGAAGAAGGGGAGGATGGAAGGAAAGATGTAGAGAAAATTCAGAGCTATAAAAAATATAGAGATATTTAAGACTCTTTGAGTTCTTCCTCCTTATTTTTTTTTTCTTCAAGAAGATTTTCATACAAGATTTCTGGAAGGTCAGTTTTTATTGTTTTCTTTTCAAGATCTATGCCACACAATATTTTAATTCTATGCTCCTTGTCTTCAATTTATTTTATATGTTCATATTGATCATGTAATCATGTTTAATTTGAGGGGATACACAACTCTGCACATGTTTAGTTTCTGTCTCTCTTATTTTTATTATTTTTCTTTATTTTCTGAATCTGTAAAAAATTTGTAAAAATTATATTCATATTTTACACGAAATTCCATTAATTTTAGGCTCAAGAATCACTAAAAAAGCTTTAATATTTTGTAAGTTATGGCTGTTTGAAGTTAGGGTTCCTGTAAAATCTGATTTGCAGGATATCCGACTTGTGGAGCCCATATCTCCCTTGTTCCTTAATATTTTTGTGCAAATCTAGTGTCTAAAATTAACTTCAGAATCTTATGAATCTTTTCCAATTGGTTTTGCATTCATATCTTTTGTGGTTAATGAGTTATGAATTTTACAAAAAAGTAGTACGATTCTGTCACTTAGAAGAGTTACGATTTATGTAGATCATTCGGCTAGGGTTTTGTTTGATTTATAAATTTTATGTTATTGTATGATATGTAGGCTGTCTTCTGTAATTTTTTTATGATTTTTAGGCGTGTTTAACTATTTTTAAAAAATCGAATTTCTTGCTACTGTTAATCTGCCAGAATTTGAAAATTGTATATTTGTGCATGTTCTTGTATTTTCTTAGGTTTTAATTGATATTTGATCTATTTTCTGTATTCTTTTAATTCAAGAAGTGTTATAAAGTGTTTGGATCATGTTAGAAGACTTAGACCATCAGGTAGTTGTAACTAATTAGGAATCTTAACCCTTTAGGAGACTAGAGTTAGAATCCAATGTAAATTGTTATTAATATTTTCTTTATTTCTTTTATTTTCTTTAGTTTCTTTATTTTTTATTACAAACAAAATTGGTAAGTAGCCCTAAGGTAAGTACCAAAGAGGGCATTTGCGTGGAGCTTATATGGAGCTAAACGGGAGTAAGCCAGGGATATCATTGCCATACTAGAAGCGAAGACCCTTTTTTTAAGGGTAGCTTGCCCCAATGGCAACTGCATTTACCAACAAGTAAGTAGTTCTAAACTTCTCAAATAACCATTGGCATGAAATTGTAGTAATAATAGAACTTTCATTTGGTAAATTAAAATTAACTTTGTTTTTAATTTAACTGACTTTTGCATGTAATTAATTTAAATAAATACTTTGTAAATTAAAATCAATCTTGTTTGTAAATTAAACTAACATTGGCATGTAAATAAATTTAATTTAATACTTGGTAATTGTAAAATAAATTTGCATGTTATAAATCTTTATTAGGTTGTGATTGTTTGGGCCTTATGTGATATTAGAATAAATTACACATGTACATAATTAACTTAGTTCAATTATCCTTAGGGTAACTTGGTGAAAATTAATTAATTAGGTTAAATAGAAACGTAGGGTTATTTGAAATTGAATTTGTTTGTAAATTAAATTCTCAATAATAAATTAATTTTAGTCATCTGGTAAATATCACTTAAATAATTAGCAACCCCATAGATAGGAATTACTTGTGCATGAAAATTGTGTGTAAACAACAATCCTTTTGTGAATTACTTGCGTGTGTAGGATTAGAATTGCATCTTTAGGGTAAAGTTTAATAAAGGAATAATAAACAAGACTTCTAGAAACATTAGTAGAGGACTGGCACTCGAATTAACGAGGTTAGACCAGGCGTAAGGGGTGCCTAACACCTTCCCCTTACGTACCCACTATCCCGAACCTAGACATTGGGCTATGGTAACGACGGTTGTGGAAACTCTACAAGGAGTAAGTTGCCATCCATGACCCTCGGAAGAAACACTGAATATGTCCCGGTTATTACCCGGGTGGCGACTCCTGTCTATCTATGCCTTTGTGGCATAAATCCTTAGTACCGTGGTAGTGTTATGGGAAGACGGTACTTACCAGTGGTTTGATTCTATTAGGATTGTATGAAGTGCATGTCTAGGAAATGTTGTCTAAGGAGGTGGTACTTAAGTGAGACCATTGTGACTCCACCATCTTTCCTGGGCATTACCTGGTGCATTTTATATAATTCCAATGGATGATATTTCGCCTCACGCCCCCACCTCCTACAGTTTGGCGACTCCACTGGGGAATAAATAGATAGTTACTCCAACATGTTTCTATTAGTCTAATATTATTCCTCTGTTAAACTTTTGCATTGCACTACACTATCACACGGATCACTCTTACCCTTTTTAGCCCCGTTAGTACTAGCCAAGGAAACCATAGCTCTACTCGAGCTATGACGAATTGGTGAATGCTAGCACCCCATGCCTGTACCTTCGAGTATATAAAAGAGCTACAGCTCCGGCCGTTGTGCTTAATGGATAAGCTCTCGCATGGGTGACCCTTTTCCTACCCAATGAAGCCCATGAGCCATAGATTTCAACTCTAGGTACCCCGTAGATTTTTGTTGTGCTGGATTCGTATCCTTACTGTTCAAACCATAAGTTCTAGTGGTAGTTGAGATGAACCTAGGCCTATGCATAAACCCAATGCGTGTATAGGCCCAAGTCCATTTCAAAACCCATGTTAAGCAAGAGGATGCTTACTTATGGTTAAACTTTAAGGATATAAATCCTTTATTTGTGAGGGAAGGATCATCCTGGACCATCCCCTGTTGGTGTGTCCAGTGTACCATAGCCTAGGATAGAATTTTTTCTTACCCTGCACGTGAGAGTTGAAGGTATAAGGGGGCGAAGATTCAGTTCTGGAGAATTTTTTTTTTTCGATTTTGATTCAGTCTTTGATTCGATTTTAGTTCAGTTTATATGGTCTGGTTTTGGTTCAGTTTTGATTCTATTAGTATGGTTCGGTTTTGGTTTTATAAAAGTAAAGGCAAAAAAAAAAAAAGAAAAAAAAGAAAAAAACGGTTCATTCATGCATTGCATTCATGTACATAGCATGCTTAGGTTAACCCTTAAATCCTATTTTTTTTTGAGCAAACATAGCCTCAAAACACACCAAAGAGACTTTCAGTCAGGTCACTTAGGTTAGGGAAGGGAAGAGACTAGTAAGGATTTCACCTGCACTACTTAAGATGGAAGAAACTATGATCATGCTTTATGAAATATTGAAAGCCGAGATGTTTAAGCTAGAAGAGAAAATTGTGGTCAATTTTAAAAAGAGGCCCCGAGGTAGGCCAATTAAGTGGCATTAAAGTTATTGAGGTTCAAATTGTGTCTCACACCCCAAGGAGATTTTTTTCAATTCAGCTAACCCTTATCTGAAGTTTTGGAGCGTCTCAAAGCTCAAGACCTCCTACAGCTCTTAGCACCCAGACTACTACCAAATCCACTCCCACCTAGCTATGATATCAACCAATGTTGCCAATTTTACAAAGCCCACAGTCATGACACCGACTGATGCTTTCAACTGAAGCATGATATCTAAGACCTAATTGATGCCAAAAGGATAATTGACCTAGAAAATCAATCCAAAAGCCCCATGCCTAGCCAAAATTTCCACCTACACCAGGTCTCTACATGATCTCCATCACCTCAAATAACCCTAACAGAATTATTGACTTTATCCAACCCATCCAAAAGCCCAATGAACTTATCCAACCCATCAAAAAGCCCAGTGAACCTATCCAACCCATCCAAAAGCCCAATGAACCTCAGTCTATAATGGTTATTGACATTTGTGATAATTCTAGCTATGATGAGGGTCCTTTGGATGTCTGGATTGATTCTGATGAGGAGATAGTTGCATTACAACTTATGGTTCAGTTCCACTAGTGTCTGATTTTCAAGTTGTTGGGATCTATAAAAACTAGATGGATCTAAAAGTGACTACTATGAAGAGAGGGCTGAAGTTTTTCCTTAGCATAGGCCTAGGAGAAAGTATAGATGGTCTGGTGACTTTTCTTGAGATGAAGGGGCAGATTACCCTGACATATGATTAGGGGTTACCATATGTGAAAGAGCTAAAGCAGAAAATCAGCACCATTGATCTGAGGACTGCATGAAAAGCCAAACACTTGAAGCTATACCCCTATGTTTGAGTCTATCTTTTGTAATGCTCACAGTAGTGATATTGAAGTTTCCAATTCTGATGTACTTGATAAAGATTTCGAGGCAAAGATCAATAACATTCCCAGTCCTGCTTACTTGTTTGATGTTTATTCTAATGGGCATATGCATGGCATTCATAATCATTTAGAATCTATTTTTATTAATGCATCAAAATCGATCTCTATTAATTTGGGTACACCAAATAATCCTAAAGACATTAAGTTAGCTGAAGATTTAACCCAAGAAGAAAGAGATAAATTTATAGCCTTGTTAACAAAGTACCAAGAAGCACATGCCTTGAGCTTAAAATCAGATGGCCGATTCCCAAGCCACGCTGGTGCCGCTATAGGAAAAGAGTGATCAAAAGTTGACTTAGCTAGTTATTCTAATGAGGAGTAAAATTTTATGCTATGAAGGATTAGTAGTAGCACATGTGGACCTAGAGGGAGAAGGAAAATGATATGAAGATATAAGGAGGTATCTGGAAGTGAGAGAATACTCGCAATAAGCCTACAAAAGAGATAGAGCAACAATTCATAGATTAGCCACTCAACTTACTTTAGCTGGGGGGCAATTCTACAAACTCTTATGTGTGATAGAAAAATAGGCTGAGCAAATAATGAAAGAAATACATGCAGGAAATGTGTGGTCCCCATATGAATGGAAATGTTCTAGTTGGGAAAAAATATTCGAAACATATAAGGATTGGCCTGAAAAACTCCCTTATGTTCTTTAAGGTCATCGTAGTACTGCAAGGACATCCACGGGGGCAACTCCATTCTCTTTAGTGTATGGGACTAAAGCAATGCTATCCATTAAGCAAGAGCTCAGATCCTTAAGAGTGATGCTAGAAGCTAAGATCCTAAAAAAATGAGTGGGCTTAGAAGAGACATGAAGAATTAGCTTTGATTGATGAAAAGAGGATGTGAGCCTTGTATCATATGCAAGCTTATCAGAGGAAGATAGTTAGAGCCTTTAATAAGAAGGTGAAGCCAAGAAAGATCAAATAGGGAGACATGGTTTTGAAATAAGCTTGGCCCATCCCTTTTGATTTAAGAGGAAAGCTTAACCCAAGCTAGGATGGTCCACACATAGTCAAAAAGATCTTGCTACTATAAGAATATCAGACCTGGATGGGAAGGAATTTCAAGAACCAGTCAACTTAGACAAGCTCAAACAATACTTTGTGTGAGATAGGCCCGCTAGGCTGAAAACTTACAAAAGACGGTCTAGGCAAAAATAAGGGTCAAAGAAAAAAAAGAAAAGAAAAGAAAAGAAAATGCTAGATTGAAAACCTGCAAAAGGCAGTCTAGGCAAAAGGAGAGATGAGAGAAGATTTGGATGGAAAACCTGAAAAGGCCATTCAGAAAGTTAGAAATTTAGCAAAACTAAATGTAAGAGGGAGTAATGGTGTACCTGAATAAATAAAGAAGTTTTTATTGCATTAACCAGGAATAGGTTTTATTTAATTATGATTGTGAATGTTTGTGTCTTGAGGGATACATCAAAAGATTAAGTAATTGAACTGCATTGTTTTGATTTAACCTATTGTCTTGTGAGCATGATAGAATAGGTGCTTGATATGAATATCCTGGTGATTGTCTAATTTCAAAGAAAAAAAAAAGAGAAAAAGAACAAGAAAAAGAAAAGAAAAAAGAGAGCTCGCTAAGTGGAAAACCCGAAAGGGCCGCTTAGGCAAAAGTTAGAGCAAACCCGCTGAGATGAAAACCGAAAAAGGCATTTCAGGCAAAAGTTAGGGCACAGAGAATGGAGTTCATGGAAGAGAAATGAGTCAAGGAAGAAACCATAGGGGGAGAGAAGAAAAAGAAAAATCAGAGAGAATTTTGAGACCAAGTTATCCCAATTTTTTTCAAATCACGAATTAGATATTTTTTGGTAAATCCTTAGACGTTGTTTAGGGTGCACGACATAGTTGTGTAAGGCGTAGAAGAACACACATCAACATATCACCTGTAGGTGTGTAAGGCGTAGAAGAACATGCATCACCACAGTTTCAAGTGTCGAACTACGAGTGGGTCTGATTCTTCCTCAGGATAGCGAGGGGGATACGTAGGTAGTTTAGGATCATGGTCCTAAATACGAACCCATAATATTTCATGACAGATGTTTTTTTGGTAAGTCCTTAGACGCTGTTTAGGGCACATGGCATAGTTGTGTAAGGCGTAGAAGAACACGCATCAACATGTCACCTGTAGGTGTGTAAGGTGTAGAATAACATGCATCACCACAGTTTCAAGTGTCGAACTACGAGTGGGTCTGATTCTTCCTTAGGATAATGAGGGGGATACGTAGGTAGTTTAGGACTGCGGTCCTAAATACGAATCCACAACATTTCAAATCACGATTGCCATTGTCATGAGACCGTAGCTAGTCTCATGACACAGAGTGTATCGACAGAGCAAGATGCACTCAATTTTCACATGACACAGTTATCACTGTTATGAGACCGTAGCTAGTCTCATAACACAGAGTGTATCGACAGAGCAAGATGCACTCAATTTTCACATGACACAGTTATCATTGTTATGAGACCGTAGCTAGTCTCATAACACAGAGTGTATCGACAGAGCAAGATGCACTCAATTTTCACATGACACAGTTATCACTGTTATGAGACCATAGCTAGTCTCATGACGCAGAGTGTATCGACAGAGCAAGATACACTCGTTTTTCACATGACACAATTATTACTATTATGAGACCGTAGCTAGTCTCATAACATAGAGTATATCGACCGAGCAAGATATACTTGATCCTCATAGCCAATGTTTCATAGTTATTAGAAATTTGATTTTCACTTTGTGAAACTTGAGCAATGCTTTCGCATTGATTTCAACTTTCGCCAAAGTGGGGGCAAAGTCAGACCCTTATTTTGTGATGTGTATGTGCATTGTGGATGTTTTAATCCCTATGATGAAAAATTATATGACTTTAAGATGTATTTGGAGGCTTGGAGATGAATTATTAATTCTGTGGCATGATCTTGAAAAAAATAAAATTAATAATAAAATTTTAGGAAATTAATTTAATTAAATTTAAATAAAATTTTATTTTGTTTAAATTTAATATGGGTAGTTCTTAAATGGATCTAATTAAGTTTAATTGGGCTCTATGGGCCTAAGAAAGCCTAGTTAGGAATTTTAAATGGGACCCATTTAATTATTTTCTAAAAATTAAAATAACAAAATATCTCTCTCCTCCTTGACCCCACTCTCTTCCTCACTCCCTATTGGTGCCTTCCATTTTTCTGTCTTCCTATTGGTTGAAACACCTCACCCATATCCAGTCTTATTCGATTCTGCAATCGCAGCTTGTTTAAGTCATCTGAACTTTATCACCCTAAGACTCCAAATCCTACCACACCTCTTCCTCATTCCCTATTGGTGCCTTCCATTTTTTTCTGTCTTCCTATTGGTTGAAACACCTCACCCATATCCCAGTCTTATTCGAATTCTGCAATTGTAGTTGTTTAAGTCATCTAAATTTTATCATCCTAAGACTCCAAACCCTATCACACCTCTCTCCCAAAACCCTATAAATACCCTACTAGAGAAGAGAAGAAGGGGAGGATGGAAGGAAAGATGTAGAGAAAATTCAGAGCTATAAAAAATATAGAGATATTTAAGACTCTTTGAGTTCTTCCTCCTTATTTTTTTTTTCTTCAAGAAGATTTTCATACAAGATTTCTGGAAGGTCAGTTTTTATTGTTTTCTTTTCAAGATCTATGCCACACAATATTTTAATTCTATGCTCCTTGTCTTCAATTTATTTTATATGTTCATATTGATCATGTAATCATGTTTAATTTGAGGGGATACACAACTCTGCACATGTTTAGTTTCTGTCTCTCTTATTTTTATTATTTTTCTTTATTTTCTGAATCTGTAAAAAAATTTGTAAAAATTATATTCATATTTTACACGAAATTCCATTAATTTTAGGCTCAAGAATCACTAAAAAAGCTTTAATATTTTGTAAGTTATGGCTGTTTGAAGTTAGGGTTCCTGTAAAATCTGATTTGCAGGATATCCGACTTGTGGAGCCCATATCTCCCTTGTTCCTTAATATTTTTGTGCAAATCTAGTGTCTAAAATTAACTTCAGAATCTTATGAATCTTTTCCAATTGGTTTTGCATTCATATCTTTTGTGGTTAATGAGTTATGAATTTTACAAAAAAGTAGTACGATTCTGTCACTTAGAAGAGTTACGATTTATGTAGATCATTCGGCTAGGGTTTTGTTTGATTTATAAATTTTATGTTATTGTATGATATGTAGGCTGTCTTCTGTAATTTTTTTATGATTTTTAGGCATGTTTAACTATTTTTAAAAAATCGAATTTCTTGCTACTGTTAATCTGCCAGAATTTGAAAATTGTATATTTGTGCATGTTCTTGTATTTTCTTAGGTTTTAATTGATATTTGATATATTTTCTGTATTCTTTTAATTCAAGAAGTGTTATAAAGTGTTTGGATCATGTTAGAAGACTTAGACCATCAGGTAGTTGTAACTAATTAGGAATCTTAACCCTTTAGGAGACTAGAGTTAGAATCCAATGTAAATTGTTATTAATATTTTCTTTATTTCTTTTATTTTCTTTAGTTTCTTTATTTTTTATTACAAACAAAATTGGTAAGTAGCCCTAAGGTAAGTACCAAAGAGGGCATTTGCGTGGAGCTTATATGGAGCTAAACGGGAGTAAGCCAGGGATATCATTTCCATACTAGAAGCGAAGACCCTTTTTTTAAGGGTAGCTTGCCCCAATGGCAACTGCATTTACCAACAAGTAAGTAGTTCTAAACTTCTCAAATAACCATTGGCATGAAATTGTAGTAATAATAGAACTTTCATTTGGTAAATTAAAATTAACTTTGTTTTTAATTTAACTGACTTTTGCATGTAATTAATTTAAATAAATACTTTGTAAATTAAAATCAATCTTGTTTGTAAATTAAACTAACATTGGCATGTAAATAAATTTAATTTAATACTTGGTAATTGTAAAATAAATTTGCATGTTATAAATCTTTATTAGGTTGTGATTGTTTGGGCCTTATGTGATATTAGAATAAATTACACATGTACATAATTAACTTAGTTCAATTATCCTTAGGGTAACTTGGTGAAAATTAATTAATTAGGTTAAATAGAAACGTAGGGTTATTTGAAATTGAATTTGTTTGTAAATTAAATTCTCAATAATAAATTAATTTTAGTCATCTGGTAAATATCACTTAAATAATTAGCAACCCCATAGATAGGAATTACTTGTGCATGAAAATTGTGTGTAAACAACAATCCTTTTGTGAATTACTTGCGTGTGTAGGATTAGAATTGCATCTTTAGGGTAAAGTTTAATAAAGGAATAATAAACAAGACTTCTAGAAACATTAGTAGAGGACTGGCACTCGAATTAACGAGGTTAGACCAGGCGTAAGGGGTGCCTAACACCTTCCCCTTACGTACCCACTATCCCGAACCTAGACATTGGGCTATGGTAACGACGGTTGTGGAAACTCTGCAAGGAGTAAGTTGCCATCCATGACCCTCGGAAGAAACACTGAATATGTCCCGGTTATTACCCGGGTGGCGACTCCTGTCTATCTATGCCTTTGTGGCATAAATCCTTAGTACCGTGGTAGTGTTATGGGAAGACGGTACTTACCAGTGGTTTGATTCTATTAGGATTGTATGAAGTGCATGTCTAGGAAATGTTGTCTAAGGAGGTGGTACTTAAGTGAGACCATTGTGACTCCACCATCTTTCCTGGGCATTACCTGGTGCATTTTATATAATTCCAATGGATGATATTTCGCCTCACGCCCCCACCTCCTACACTTACCATACACCAACCTAAAGGAAGTAGTTCCTATAGGGGTTTTGCAAGCAGTCCTATATGCCCATAAAGCAACATCTAGTTTGACAGACCAATCTTTTCAAGAATTGCTCACTATTTTCTCCAAGATATGTTTGAGTTCCCTGTTAGAAATTTCAACTTGTCCTGAAGTTTTAGGATGGTATGGGGTAGCTATCTTGTGCACTACACCATATACTTCCTCATTAAGCTCTCAAATTGCTTATTACAAAAATGTAAACCCCTATCACTAATTACAGCCCTTGGAGCTCCAAATCTACTTAAGACAAATTTCTTTAAGAATTTCACTACCACCTTAGCATCATTAGTTGGAGTTGCAACAGCTTCTACCCACTTTGACACATAGTCGACTCCAACTAGAATGTATTTATTACCATATGAAAGAGGAAATGGGCCCATAAAATCTATTCCCCATACATCAAATAATTCCACCTCAAGAATATTATTTAGGCGCATTTCATCTCTTTTCGACAGATTTCCGCTCCTTCGACTTTTATCACATTCTAACACAAATTTTCTCACATCCTTGAAAAGGTTTGGCCAAAAGAAACAAGCCTGAAGAATTTTACTAGCTATTTTAGAGATTCCAAAGTGTCCTCCATAATCAGAAGCATGGCAATGATGCATAACACTCTCTATCTCCTCATTAGGAATACATCTTCTTATTAAACCATCACAACATCTCCTAAAGAGTAAAGGATCATCCCATCTATAAAATTTTGTCTCATGCAAAAACTTTTTCTTTTATTGCCATGTCATTCCTAGAGGTAAAACTCCACAAGATAGATAATTCACCAAGTCTGCATACTAAGATAGTTTAGCAATGAGAAAGAAAAATTATTCATCCAAGAAAAACTCATCAATAGGGACTGCATCCATTTCTTCATCATCCAATTTCAACCTACTAAGATTATCTGCAACTACATTTTCAGCTCCCTTCTTATCTCTAATTTCCAAATCAAACTCTTGTAGCATCAGAATCTACCTAATGAGCATAGGTTTAGCCTCCTTTTTACGAAGTAAATACCCAATAGCAGCATGATCTGAAAATACAACCACCTTTGAGTCAATAATGTAAGGTCTGAACTTTTCCAATGCAAAGACAATTGCTAAGAATTCCTTTTCAGTTGTTGCATAATTTGTTTGAGCCTCATCCAATGTTCTACTAGCATAATAAATAGCATAAGCCCTTTTGTCTTTTCTTTGACTAAGAACAGCTCGAATTGCATAATTGCTAGCATCACACATAATTTTAAAAGGTAGACTCTAATCAGGCAGTTGCATGATTGGTGCAGTAATAAGAGCTTGCTTCAACCTACAAAAGGCATCCAAACACTCTTGGTCAAATACAAATGGTGTGTCATGACTTAACAAATTAGACAAAGGTTTAGCTATTTTAGAAAAATCCTTGATAAAGCGTCTGTAGAACCCAACACGCCCTAAAAAACTTTGAATTCCTTTGACATTGGTAGGACGAGCCATCTTCTTTATCACTTCAACCTTGGCTTTATCAACCTCTATGCCTCTGTTAGACACCAAATATCCAAGCACTATCCCTTCCTGAATCATGAAATGACACTTTTTCGAGTTTAACACAAGGTCAGTATCTGCACATCACTGCAAAACTTTAGAAAGGTTAGCCAAACATATGTCAAATGAAGATCTATAAATAGAAAAGTCATCCATAAAAATCTCTATTATATCTTCAATGAAATCTGAGAAGATTGCCATCATGCACCTTTGAAAAGTGGCTGGAACATTACACAACCCAAATGGCATCCTTATATAGGCAAATGTTCCATATGGATAAGTAAAAGTGGTTTTCTCTTGATCATTTGGATGGATAGGGATTTGGAAAAATCCCGAATACCCATCTAAATAGCAAAAATAAGAATGCCTAGCTAGTCTTTCTAACATTTGATCAATGAAGGGAAGTGGAAAATAATCTTTTCTAGTGGCAATATTTAATTTTCTGTAATCTATGCACATTCGCCAACTAGTCACTGTTCTTGTGGGAATTAATTCATTATTTTCATTTTTGACCACTGTCATTCCACCTTTTTTAGGGACAACATGTACTGGACTCACCCAAGCATTGTCTGAGATAGTATATATGATCCCTGCATTAAGCAACTTTAAAATTTCCTTTTTAACAACTTTCATATTTGGGTTCAACCTCCTCTGATGTTTAATAAATGGCTTACAATTTTCTTTCAAAATAACTCTGTGCATGTAAAAGTGTGGACTTATTCCCTTAATGTCATCTATGGTGTATCCTAAAACCTTCATAAATTGCCTCAACACTCTTAACAACTTATCAACCTCTAAAGTGCTCAAGTTTGCATTTACAATTACTGAATAAGTGTCATTGGGGCTAAGAAATTCATACCTGAGCTAAGAAGGAAGTTGCTTAAGTTCTACCTTAGGTGCATCTTCTTCCTTGAATGATGGTTGCTTAGATTCAACTTTTTCCTTCTGGGTGAGTTGAAAAACTGGAGTAGAAATGAATGGTGGACTACCCTCTAAATGTTGAGCATATGCAGCCACATGAGGGTTGTCATTGTCTATGCTTCCTCCATGAGCCAAGCAATTTTCAAGTGGATCTTTTGGATATCCCTTTCTGAAGTGTTCTTCAACCAGCTCATCAATGATATCAATTCTCAAACAAGTATCAGATTCAGAATGATGCTTCTTCATGGTGTTATTAATATTGAAAACCAATTGATCTTCACCAACTCTAAGAGTCAATTTTTCTCCCTTAACATCAATCAATGCTCCTGCTGTAGCTAGAAAGGGCCTTCCCAAGATAATTGGGATATTAGAATCCTCTTCCATGTCCAAGATGACAAAGTCAACAGGTATATAGAACTTCCCAACCTTCAAAGGCACATTCTCCAAAATCCCTTCAGGATACTTAATTGATCTGTCAGCTAACTGAAGAGAAATGTGTGTTGGCTTAAGATCTCCCATATTGAGCTTCTCATAAATGGAGAGGGGCATAAGGCTAACACTAGCCCCTAAATCACATAAAGCTTTTGTAGAACACGACTCTCCAATATGACATGGAATTGAAAAACTTTCGGGGTCTTTAAGCTTAGGAGGAAGTTTCTTCTAGAGTATGGCACTACATTCTTCTGTCAAAGCTACAATTTCATGGTCTTCAAGTCTCCTTTTATTTGAGAGAATTTCTTTTAAGAATTTTGCATAAGAGGGTATTTGTGAAAGAGCATCAATGAAAGGCACATTGATATATAGCTTCTTCAAAACCTCTAAGAACTTCCCAAATTGCTTATCAAGCTTAGCTTTTTGAAATCTTTGTGGAAAGGGAAGTTGTGGTTTGTAAGGCTCTGGAGGTATATACTTCTCTTCCTTCTCTTCAATTTTCTCTTTACCTTTTTCTGCACTTTCTTTCTCACTTTCTTATTTTTCACTCTCATCAATTTCTTTCTCATTTTCTCTCTTCTCACTTTTTTTACTCTTCTCATTATTTACAACCTTCCCACTTCTTTAAGTAATAGCTTGATACTGCTCTTTTGGGTTTTCTGGTCGACTTGGAAGTTTTCGAAAAGATTTGGCACGTGAGGAAGATGCTTGTTGTGCAATCTAATTTTCCAACATTCTGTTATGTGTTTGCATCTGTTCTAGCCTTGCTTTCATCTCTCTCATCTCTTCATCATGCTTAGTTTGGTTAGCAAGAATCTGTTATAATTGTCACACCTTACCCCTCTGTAAGGCATAACATGATCCCGTAGAATACCTAATGAACTATCGCACTTCACCTACCGATAACTCATTAAGTACCCTACAAGGGAATTTAAAACAATTTTCTTACTTTTGTTAAGTGGTGAGCATTTTCTAATAGGTATTTAAAACATTTAATTAAAATTAAAACTAGTTAATATTTTTAGTCCATTTTATTTCTCCGCAAATTTTATAAAAATTTTGCCAGAGTTTCGTCTGTATTTTGAGAAAACAGTTCTTCAAATATCTGAAAAAAAAACACTTCCAAAAATTTTCTCAACCACTACTTCAATTTCACCATCAATCTCAACAATTTCTCAAATCTCAAAATTCAATAGTCAATATTTCTCAATTTTCAAATCTTATTCAAATTAAAATAAAACATTTCCATTCATTAAAGACAACAATCTATATATATGCATCATACCAAAATCTACAGTATGAAAATTCAAACTAAATTTTATTACAACTTTATACAAACTTTGTACAAACTGCTCAAGACCGATTTACATGTCCATACATTTATGTGCAATACATACATCAAAAGAAATATTTACAGTCAGGGTATAAATTATACCCGATAACTTCAAGCTGATAAATCCTCAATCCTCAGCAGCTCAGTTTGCTGCTCCTCTAGTCTCTATATCTGCGACAGTAATAAAAGCTATCGCTGAGTACTAGGACTCAGTGGTGCATAATATACTAAAATAATCTTTATGCAGCACTTAAATCACATTTATTCAAAAATTTAACTGAACATGAGAATTAAATACAAATCATGCATTTTGAGATTTTAATCCCAAATAACTTCATTTTGAAGTATCAAATCACATTTCATAAAACCCACAATTAGATCATGCCATTCGAAACAAATAGAATCTCAATAGCCAGAGGCTAAAGAGAAATCACATCACAAGGCTAGCTAGCTCAAATATATGGATATCTATTCACATCCTCTTCTTATGGCACACCTCAACACTTCTCCAAAGAAGGAATCAAAATTCGAAACTAATTACCCCCACTAGTCATGCTAGTAAGGTGTTTAAATATATGATCATGACACTGTGGTTTCAAAACTTATCTTAACAATTTGCTAAACATTGTCATTTCAAATATACACAATAACTTTCAACAATTTAAATTAAAACTTCATAAATAATATCACAAATAAACTTTCACAATTCAAAGCAAAAGTAAAATACATATTTCATTCACTTTATCAATGAATTTTAAAGAATAGTGATGTTGTGCACAAACCTCAAGCGAGTCACCTCTTGGCCTTGACTCGGTTCCTCGGGTTCTTTTCCAATATTCTTTTCAACTGAAACACACAATTTTACAGTGTTTTAGTACCATAACTTAGCACAAATCCAAAAATAAATTTAACTTCACTTTTATCTAGCTCTAACGTGCTAAACTCGACGTTCTTGAAATTTTGTGTTTCGGAGTTACTATTCACTACACTATTCAAGTCAAATTGTTGACTTTCTAAGGCTTAATAGGTATGGGAATTCCAACTTCACCCACATACCACATTTTGGTCACTAAATTTGTTGGTTTTAGTTGTTTATTCAAATTCTAAGTCTTTTAGGCAAATTTGATAAATTTTCAGTTTTAGTATCTAAGGTTGCACTATTCCATTGGTCACTTTTCTGTTGGAATTTGGCAAAACTTCCTTCATAGAAAATGTTCCCTATTGTCTTAAGTTTATTCTTTTTTTTGAATCACTCAAATTAAAGTTTTGTAGCTCAAGTTATAGCCATTTGAACCATGGCTGTCGGATTAGACACAACCCAGAATTCTGGGCAATTTTTAGTACTGGCAGTTTTGGGTCATCAAATTGGGGTGGCCAAATGACTTAGTTAATGGCATAATTTAGGTTTGTGTTCTTCATGAAAGTTTTAGGTCTATATCTCATCTAACCACTGGTAAAATTTCAAGTCATTTAGACTTGCCTAGCTCGAGTTATGGTCAAATGAACAAACACTATTCATTTTGTCAGTTTGTACAGGGCAGCCTGCAATTTTCTAACTTTGGTCAATTTATTCATTAGGTTTTGGTCACTTTTTGGGCATGCTTCCTAAATGAGAATTGTGTCATTTAGTGTCTATTTTCATTCTCAATTGGTCTCATACCAATTGGACTTGTAAAATTTCATTTTTGGTCCCTTAAAGGAAATTTGGTCATGGTGCCATCCGAATTTGGCTTTGATTAAAACACCTCTAACGCTCTTCATTAGGTCACAACTGACCATTTTTCACTTCACATTAGGTCAAAGACATCATTTACCACTTCCTCACATCTTTGGTCTCTAAACCCTAATGTTCAAAACCCTAATTCACAAACTCATGCATTTAGCTACTTTCAAAACCTTTAATTATAATCATTCATCTAATTAAGGTTCATATACTCCTTCCAATCCATCAAACCAAACAACAATACCCTCATACCCAAGCTGGCCGAAAATCATGCATAGTCCCTCTACAATTTTTTCTTTTCATTTTATATTTATTTACAAGTTAATCAAACTATAAACACAATTACTAAATCTCAAACTTTCAAATTGATGTGCTTACCTCACTTGAATTTGAATTCTCAAATTTTCCTCTTCTTTTCTTCTTTCTTTGATGACCAAGCTTCTTCTCAAGTGCCTAAAAAAAGTTCTAATGAGGTTTCTATGGGAGCTATTGAGGTTTAATGAAGGATTGTAAGCTTGAGAGCAAGCATTAATGGAGGACCATTCATGGAGGAGTGAGGGTGAGTGGAAGGCAACTTGATAAGGAAGAAGACTTTTGATCTCTTTTTTTTTTTTCTTTCTTTTCTTTTTATTTTTATGTCTTTAGGAAGACCAAAAATCTAATTAATTAAATATATTAATCATTATTTTTATGGCATCATGCATGATGTCATCACCTTTTTAACTTTTTCATTTTCTTTTTTTTTTCTATTTATTTTTCTATTAGTTCTTTAATTTAATTCTCGATTTTGAAATTTTCTTTTCTTCGATTTTATTTGACAGTTAGGTCAGGAGTCAGCTCTCGGGGTCAATTGACCAAATTGCCTCTCGCCGGTTCATCCCGGTTTGCAATTAATTCAATATTTCTTTCGGCTCCCTGACCTAATTATCTGACTGGCTTAACAGTTCTTTTTTCGTGATTTTCTCTTTTCCACTGTGTTTATAAGGGTCCTAAGGACCGCAGCGTCACATTTTACGGTTCGAAATTTGAGTTTAAATCGACTTCGCGGTCGTTCCCGAGAAGGTCACCTATCGCTGTGACTCTCGGCTCGTTTAACTTCTTATGTTCTGTTTTTCTTATTTATACTCAACTAATTGAACATTACTAATTATTTGTGTTTATGGCTTCTCTAGTTGTCTTAAGTGTGGTTCTAATCCCCTTAATTGTCCAGACCGACACCGGTCACCGGAACAGTGAAATATATCGGCTATATAAATAGGGGTGTTACAATTCTTCCCTCCTTAAAATAAATTTTGTCTCAAAATTTTACCTGGTATTAATCTCTGAACAGCTGTGGGTGCTGTCTCCTCATGTCCTCCTCTCATTCCCAAGTAGCCTCCTGGCCTGAATGATGGTTCCACAGCACTTTTACCAACGGTATCTGCTTGTTCCGTAGCTGCTTCACCTCATAAGCCAGAATCTCTATGGGTTCTTCTTCATATTTGAGGTCTGGATTCACTTCAATTTCCTCTACTGGTAGTACATGAGATGGGTTTGATCGATACCTCCTCAACATAGACACATGGAAGACATTATGTATCTTCTCCAAGTCTGGAGGTAGTGCCAACCGATATGCCAAAGGACCCACTCTTTCTAGAACCTCATATGACTCAATGAAACGAGGACTCAGTTTTTCCTTTCTGCCAAATCTCATAATTCTCTTCCAAGGAGAAACTTTGAGGAAAACTTTCTCACTCACTGCATATTCAATATCTCTTCTCTTCAGATCAATGTAGGACTTCTGATGGTCTGATACAGTCTTAAGTTGATCTCTGATCAACCTGATCTTCTCCTCAGTTTGCTAAACAATTTCGGGTCCAATCATCTTTCTTTCACCCATGTCATCCTAACATAATTGGGTTTTACATTTTCTGCCATACAATGCTTCATATGGAGGCATCCCAATGCTTAATTGGTAGCTATTGTTGTAAGCAAACTCAATTAAAGGCAAGTGTATATCCCAACTGACCTCAAATTCAATCACACAAACCCGTAGCATATCCTCCAAGATCTGAATTACCCTCTTAGACTGGCCATCTGTCTGTGGGTGGAATGCAGTACTGAAGTTCAATCTAGTTCCTAGGGCTCTCTGAAGACTACCCCAGAATCTAGAAGTGAACCTAGGATCTCTGTCTGATACGATGGATACTGGCACTCCATGTAGTCTTACGATCTCATCAATGTACAACTTGGCCAATCTTTCTAAATTGTAGTCCATCTGGACTGGCAGAAAATGAGTAGACTTGGTCAGTCTATCAACAATGACCCATACTGCATCATGACTCTTCTGTGTCCTCGGAAGTCCCATCACAAAATCCATTGTTATTCTCTCCCATTTCTATTCTGGTACTAGTAGTGGATGTAATAACCCAGCGGGTACTTGATGCTCTGCTTTCACTTGCTGACAAGTTAGGCATTTGGATATAAACTCTGCCACATCTCTTTTCATACCAATCCACCAGTAATGCTCTTTTAGCCCTCTATACATTTTTGTGCCACCAGGGTGCATGGCAAAAGGAGACTCATGTGCTTCTTTCAAAATGATCTGCCTCAAATCAACATCATGAGGAACACACATTCTACCCTGGTGTAGCAATAGACCATCATCTCTTATTGAGAATTTTGGTTTCTTGCCCTGCCGAACTTCTTCCAACAGCTTCTGATATTTCTGATCATTCTGAGCAGCCATTTTGATCTGATCAATCAATATTGGCTGTACATGCCATGCAACTGCTGTCTGCCCATCATCATTAATCTCTAAGCTAGCATACAATGATCTTAACTCATGTACCAAAGACAAAGGAGTAACCCGTAGACTTGCCATAGTCTTGCGACTTAAGGCATCAGCCACAACATTAACTTTCCCTGGCTGATAGTCTATCAGACAATCATAATCTTTTATCAACTCTAACCATCTCCTCTGTCTCAAATTTAGCTCTTTCTGGGTGCCCAAATACTTCAAACTCTTATGATCTGTGTAGATGTATCACTTTTCCCCATACAAATAATGTCTCCAGATCTTAAGAGCAAACAGAATAGCTGCAAGCTCCAAATCATGTGTTGGATAGTTCTCTCATGCGGTTTCAGCTGGCGTGATGCATAGGCAATGACATTTTGATCTTGCATCAGTACATAGCCTAACCCATTGTGAGAAGCATCACTATAAACTGTGTATTCTTTACCTGGAGTAGGTAAAGTCAAGACTGGCGCTTCAGTCAAACATTTCTTCAATTCATCAAAACTCTGTTGGCATTTATCTGTCTACTGAAATTTCACATCTTTTCTAAGTAGCTTGGTCAATGGAGATGCCAACATGGAGAATCCCTTCACAAACCGACGGTAGTATCGGCTAAACCTAAAATCGGGAATCTCTGTGATATTTCTGGGTGGCCTCCAATTAAGGACAGCTTCAATCTTACTTGGATCTACCTTGATGCCCTCTTTTGATACTACATGCCCCAAGAAAGATATTTCCTTCAGCCAAAATTCACACTTTGACAATTTGGCATATAGCTGTTTCTCCCTCAAAGTCTGCAGTACAATCCGCAGATGTCTATCATGCTCTTCTGCATTCCTCGAATAGACCAATATATCATCTATGAATACCACAACAAGCTAGTCGAGGTATGATATGAAGATAGTGTTCATCAGATCCATAAAAGCAGCCGGAGCATTAGTTAACCCGAATGGCATGACCAAGAACTCATAATGGCCATAGCGGGTTCTGAAGGCAGTTTTAGAAATACTCTGCTCTTATACTTTCAATCGATAATAACTCGATCTCGTGTCAATTTTGGAGAACATACCGCACTTCAATTGATCAAATAAGTCATCAATGTGGGGTAATGGATATCTATTATTTATTGTCACCTTATTCAACTGCCGATAATCAATACACAAGCGGAGAGTGCCATCCTTCTTTTTAACAAACAATACTGGCGCTCCCCATGGTGACACACTAGGGCGGATAAAGCCCTTGTCAAGCAATTCTTGCAATTGCACTTTCAACTCTTTCAATTCTGCAGGTGCCATTCTATATGGCGTTATGGAGATTGGGTCCACACCAGGCATAACATCAATCTCAAACTGCATCTCTCTTTCTGGAGGTAATCCTGGCAATTCATCAAGAAATACATCAGAAAATCACATCGTAGGGATGTCCTCGCTTTGGACTCCCCACATGGGTGTCTATCACATGTGCCAAGTATGCTTCACACCCCTTTCTGATCATCCTTCTGGCTAGTGCAATAGAAATGATGTTTGATGGCAGTAAATGCCTCTCCCCATGTATTACCACATCATCATACAAAGGGAGACCAAAAGTGACTGTCTTCAGTCTACAGTCAATCATGGCGTGATGCCTGGCTAACCAATCCATGCCCAAGATGATATCATACTCTCTGAAGGGCATTTCAATCAAGTTTGACAGGAAAACATGTCCTTGGATCACCAAAGGACAGTCTCTATAGATTCTATTGACCTGGACCTCTTGTCCTAATGGACTAGTTACTAGCACTTCAAAATCCATTTGGACACATGGAACAGCAAGTGAACTGATTATGCTAGCACTAACATATGAATGGGTTGAACCCGGATCAAACAATACAAATACTTCTTGATCAGAAATAGAGAATGTACCAACTACCACATCGAAAGTCTCAGCCTCTTCTCGCTGTCTCATAGTGTAGACTCTGGCTTAAGCACTTCCTTGTGCATCGACCAATCGTGCCTTGATCGCTCAAGCGGTGCCTCTACCTCTGCCTCTTCCTCTGCCAACTGATTGTGAACCTCTGGGAGTAGGACTCTGAATAGATCCCTTGGCAGTAGTAGGAGCTGGACCATATCTCGGACACGGAGCACTAGTGCAGTCTTTAGCTATATGGCCCTTGCCTCCACAGTTAAAACAGGCTCCAGTGGCCCAATAGCATTCCCCCCCATGAATCTTGCCACAAGTCTCACAGGGGCAGGCAGAATGTGAACCCCTGCTCGACTGCTGACCAGACCTAGGGGGTCTCTGTCCAGAAAATCTGCCCCTACCAAATCTTCCACCTCGACCCCTGTTGGGTCCACTAAATTTCTTCTTCTTTCCAGAGGTAGCACCAGAACTCTGTTCTACTGACTTTTCTCCTTTGTCTTTTTCTGATTTCTCAGCTTTCTCTGATTTTTCTTTCACTGGGGTTGCTTCTGATTCTATTCTTTCCAGCTCAAGTGCTTGAGACATGAGCTCTGAGAAGTTGTTGTGTCTGAATCCCACAACTTGCATTCTCAAACTGGGCTTCAAACCAGTCTCAAATCTCTTGCATCTTGCCTTGCTAGTAGAGAAGAGACTCCCAGCATAGTGACTTAAGCGGGAGAACTCCCTCTCATACTCTGCCACTGATCGGTTCCCTTGTTTCAAACTCAAATTCTTGCAACTTCTGATCAACATATGCATCTGGGATGTATTTCTGTCTGAATTCTCTGATGAAGTCATCCCAGGTCAGCACTGGTGGTTCAGCCAAGCTGTGGGGGATGGTCTTCCACCAATCATACGCATCCCCTTGTAGTAGAGACACAGAATACTCAAACTTTAGTTCATTTTGGTAGTGCAGCTTCTTAAATACTCTGTCCATTCTTTTAAGCCATTGCTCTGCTTCTAAAGGGTCCACTATACCCTTAAATTATGCAGCCCCATACTTCAATAATTTATCATACTGTCTGGCTGGAGGCAGTGCTTATGCCACAGGTGTCTGGGTTGGAGCTTGAGCAGGCATACCCCCAGCCATTTGTTGAAACATTGCCACCATCTGCTATGTGAACTGTGCAGGAAATTGTGGCATTTGCGGAGCTCGTGCTACAGATCCACTGACATTCTGTAAAGCTGGGGCTTCCCCTTGTGCCTCAGCTTCAACAGATTGCTTAACTGAGCAATCCCCTTCTTCCATTTCAGTCCGAAGTTAGGGTATCTCCTGAACAAGTAACACAAGGAGATTTCCCTCCGTTAGTTCATATTCATGATGTAATGCACTGTATGTAACAAATATGGACATTGAGCAATTGTACTTAACAAGAAAGACACAAATTCTCAAGTTAAAACATACTTCAAAAATTTGCTCTAATACCACTAAAACATGTCACACCTTACCCCTCTGTAAGGTATAACATGATCCCATAGAATACCTAATGAACTACCGCACTTCACCTACTGATAACTCATTAAGTACCTTAAAACAATTTTCTTACTTTTGTTAAGTGGTGAGCATTTTCTAATAGGTATTTAAAATATTTAATTAAAATTAAAACTAGTTAATATTTTTGGTCCATTTTATTTATCCGCAAATTTTATAAAAATTTTGCCAGAGTTCCGTCTGTATTTTGAGAAAACAGTTCTTCAAATACCTGAAAAAAAAAACACTTCCAAAAATTTTCTCAACCACTACTTCAATTTCACCATCAATCTCAACAATTTCTCAAATCTCAAAATTCAACAGTCAACATTTCTCAATTTCCAAAATTCAATCATCAGTAAAATAATATCTATCAATCTCATTCAAATTAAAATAAAACATTTCCATTCATTAAAGATAACAATCTATATATATACATCATACCAAAATCTACAGTATGAAAATTCAAACTAAATTTTATTACAACTTTATACAAACTTTGTACAAACTGCTCAAGACCGATTTACATGTCCATACATTTATGTGCAATACATACATCAAAAGAAATATTTACAGTCAGGGTATAAATTATACCCGATAACTTCAAGCTGATAAATCCTCAATCCTCAGCAGCTCAGTCTGCTGCTCCTCTAGTCTCTATATCTGCGACAACAATAAAAGCTATCGCTGAGTACTAGGACTCAGTGATGCACAACATACTAAAATAATCTTTATGCAGCACTTAAATCACATTTATTCAAAAATTTGACTGAACGTGAGAATTAAATACAAATCATGCATTTTGAGATTTTAATCCAAATAACTTCATTTTGAAGTATCAAATCACATTTCATAAAACCCACAGTTAGATCATGCCATTCGAAACAAATAGAATCTCAATAGCCAGAGGCTAAAGAGAAATCACATCACAAGGCTAGCTAGCTCAAATATATGGATATCCATTCACATCCTCTTCTACTGGCACACTTCAACACTTCTCCAAAGAAGGAATCAAAATTCGAAACTAATTACCCCCACTAGTCATGCTAGTGAGGTGTTCAAATATATGGTCATGACACTGTGGTTTCAAAACTTATCTTAACAATTTGCTAAACATTGTCATTTCAAATATACATAATAACTTTCAACAATTTAAATTAAAACTTTATAAATAATATCACAAATAAACTTTCACAATTCAAAGCAAAAGTAAAATACATATTTCATTCACTTTATCAATGAATTTTAAAGCATAGTGATGTTGTGCACAAACCTCAAGCGAGTCGCCTCTTGGCCTTAACTCGGTTTCTCGGGTTCTTTCCCGGTATTCTTTTCAACTGAAACACACAATTTTATAGTGTTTCAGTACCATAACTTAGCATAAATCCAAAAATAAATTTAACTTCACTTTTACCTAGCTCTAACGTGCTAAACTCGATGTTCTTAAAATTTTGTGTTTCGGGGTTACTATTCACTACACTATTCAAGTCAAATTGTTGACTTTCTAAGGCTTAATAGGTATGGGAATTCCAACTTCACCCACATACCACATTTTGGTCACTAAATTTGTTGATTTTGGTTGTTTATTCAAATTCTAAGTCTTTTAGGCAAATTTGATAAATTTTCAGTTTTAGTGTCTAAGGTTGCACTGTTCCATTGGTCACTTTTCTTTTGGAATTTGGCAAAACTTCCTTCATAGAAAATGTTCCCTATTGTCTTAAGTTTATTCTCCTTTTTGAATCACTCCAATTGGAGTTTTGTAGCTCAAGTTATAGCCATTTCAACCATGGCTACCGGATCGGACACAACCCAAAATTCTGGGCAATTTTTGGTGCTGGCAGTTTTGGGTCACCAACTTGGGGTGGCCAAATGACTTGGTTAATGGCATAATTTGGTTTTGTGTTCTTCATGAAAGTTTTAGGTCTATATCTCATCTAACCATTGATAAAATTTCAGGTCATTTAGATCTAACTAGCTCGAGTTATGGCCAAATGAACAAACACTGTTCATTTGGTCAGTTTGTATAGGTCAGCCTGTAATTTTCTAACTTTGGTCAATTTATTCATTAGGTTTTGGTCACTTTTTGGGCATGCTTCCTAAATACAAATTGTATCATTTAGTGTCTATTTTCATTCACAATTGGTCTCATACCAATTGGACTTGTAAAATTTCATTTTCGATCCCTCAAAAGAAATTTGGTCATGCTGCCAGCAGCATGACCATACTCCATCCGCATTTGGCTTTGATTCAAACACCTCTAACACTCTTCATTAGGTCACAACTGACCATTTTTCACTTCACATTAGGTCAAAGACATCATTTACGACTTCCTCACATCTTTGGTCTCTAAACCCTAATGTTCAAAACCCTAATTCATAAACTCATGCATTTAGCTACTTTCAAAGCCTTTAATTATAATCATTCATCTAATTAAGGTTCATATACTCCTTCCAATCCATCAAACCATACAACAATACCCTCATACCCAAGCTGGCCGAAAATCATGCATAGTCCCTCTATAATTTTTTCTTTTCATTTTATGTTTATTTACAAGTTAATCAAACTATAAACATAACTACTAAATCTCAAACTTTCAAATTGATGTGCTTACCTCACTTGAATTTGAATTCTCAAATTTTCCTCTTCTTTTCTTCTTTCTTTGATGACCAAGCTTCTTCTCAAGTGGCTAAAACAAGTTCTAATGAGGTTTCTATGGGAGCTATTGAGGTTTAATGAAGGATTGTAAGCTTGAGAGCAAGCTTTAATGGAGGACCATTCATGGAGGAGTGAGGGTGAGTGGAAGGCAACTTGATAAGGAAGAAGACTTTTGATCTCTTTTTTTTTTTTCTTTCTTTTCTTTTTATTTTTATGTCTTTAGGAAGACCAAAAATCTAATTAATTAAATATATTAATCATTATTTTTATGGCATCATGCATGATGTCATCACCTTTTTAACTTTTTCATTTTCTTTTTTTTTTCTATTTATTTTTCTATTAGTTCTTTAATTTAATTCTCGATTTTGAAATTTTCTTTTCTCCGATTTTATTTGACAGTTAAGTCAGGAGTCAGCTCTCGGGGTCAATTGACCAAATTGCCCCTCGCCTGTTCATCCCGGTTTGTAATTAATTTAATATTTCTTCCGGCTCTCTGACCTAATTATCTGACTGGCTTAACAGTTTTTTTTCGTGATTTTCTCTTTTCCACTATGTTTATAAGGGTCCTAAGGACCATAGCGTCACATTTTACGGTTCGAAATTTGAGTTTAAATCGACTTCACAGTCGTTCCCAAGAAGGTCACCCATCGCTGTGACTCTCGGCTCGTTTAAATTCTTATGTTCTGTTTTTCTTATTTATACTCAATTAATTGAACATTACTAATTATTTGTGTTTAGAGCTTCTCTAGTTGTCTTAAGTGTGGTTCTAATCCCCTTAATTGTCCGGACAGACACCGGTCACCGGAACAGTGAAATATACCGGCTATATAAATAGGGGTGTTATAGTAATAAAACTTCTGTGGTGGAACTTTGCTCTTGCTATTTTGGTGGAGGATTCATGTTTCTCTGCTGAAAATTAGGCAATGGTTGCCTATTTTGCTGATATGGAATTCCTTGTTGATGTTGTGGTTGAAGATTCTAATTTGGGACTTGATTTTGCTGATTTCCCCATGAAAAGTTGGGATGATTCCTCCAAGCTAGATTATAAGTTTGAGAGTAAGGATTCCCCATTTGTTTATTTCCATAATTACCAACATATGCAGCTTGCTCTCCATACTCTACTCTATAGTTAGTAGTTCCTTTTGCATAAGCAACTTATTGTGAACTTCCAGATGATGATGATGAACTAACCAACATACTTAAATCTTCCATCTTCTTTGCCAAAACATTTGTAAGTGCATCAAACTTTGCATTAATCATGTTGAATGGATCAAGGTCATACATTCTAACAGCTTGCCTCTTTTGAGTTGGAGCTAGTCCTTTTGGACTACTCCAAAGATGAGTATTCTTTGCAATTTTCTCCAATAGCTTATAAGCTTCATCTTCTTGCTTCATAATAAATTCTCCTCCTATTTGAGCATCAATAATCCCTCTAATTACAGGAGCAACATGTTAGTAGTATGCCCTAGAGCATATCATTTAGTATGTATTTTGTACATATTTTTATTAATAAAAGGCATTTCCACTTTTCTGTTTACATAATATATTTATGTGTAATAGAAAAGGTCCATTGATATTTTGTTAGAAATATTATTCTTAAGTTGTTAAGAATATGAGTAACAATATTTCTAGCACGAAGTATCATAAATAGGTTCACAATCGAGGATACTTCATAATAAGGACATGACTTATCCAAAAAGATTGTATTCATGTTTGTTCCCAAGTTATTTATATGAGATATAAATAAGATGGAATGGTGAGTCTCATGCCATATAACAAACATGATAGGCACTTATAAATGATAAGTAGGCCGAACCAGTGACACTTATGACAAGCACATGGAGTTTATTCTTGTCAATGTTTTGTCATAAATCATATCAGTGCATATAATCTTTAGACTTGAGATAGCAGCTTATCTTGTATATAGGTAGTTTGAGTTTGATACTGCTTTCATACTTGTACTGTGTATGGGTATATGGGCATGTGTTGGCTCCTACTAGTTATATATGGAGGTAGGTGTTGATCAAGATGGAATCTGTTCCTCTAAGTAAATAGAGATAAAATCCTATGTTCATTTAATTGTTCTTGATGTTTCAAGTTCCTGGCCAGGACAGATAGATTTATTCAGAAAAGAGTTTCTGATGAGAAAATCTTTTTAATCAAGAACTGGAATTAAAAGAGAACATAATATTCATAGCAAATGGAGTTTGACATAAACCATGACTCGAGCTTGAGTTGGGATTTTGTAACAGAGAGATTCTAGTGCATGGTAACATATGATTATAGGTTCATTTAAGGTAAACCTTATTACTAATTGGGTGGCCATGGCATGCTATGCTAGGTGTTAACCATGGTCTATGAGGTTCATAAAATGATTTAGAGAAATCATTTATGGTAAGAAAGAGTTCTGATGATATTAAGAGTTGATATCATGTCTCATTGCCAATTAGTGATGAGCCTAGTAAGTCACACACATACACAAGTTATCACCTATTTAAATATGATTTAATTAATTAATTAAAGAGTTTAATTGATTAATTAAATAGGTTTGGTTTGCAATTAAATTGCAAAGTCCCTAGCATGACTTGAAACCAAATCTAGATTATTGGATGTATAATATAAGTTAAATTTATATTTAAAGTGTTTAAATATGAATTTAATTAATGAGAAATTAATTAATAGAGATTAATTAATTAATTTATATTTGATATAAATTAATTAGAAGAAGAAAAATAATTATTTTGGGTTGAGAACTCAAAATTAAGACACAGGGGCATTTTGGTCATTTTGCAGTGTGACACGTGGCACCATGAGATGGTGACACATGGCATAACACATAAGCTTGCCAAATGTTTTTTAATCATGTAAGATGATTAAAATCAAGATTAAATATAGGTTTGACACTTGGCACAATGTGATTGGGTCCCTTAAACCTAGAGCTAATCAAAGGGTGACATGTGGCAAGGGTTTAATGTGTTAACCTAGCTATTTAAGTGTTGTTATGAGAAAATAAAATACAACCAGCAGCCACACTCCTTTGTCACTCCACTTTGAGGGTTTTTATCTCTTCTTCTTCATCTCTTATCAATTCAAAGAGATTAGCCATCAATCTCTTGAATTAAGAACACTAGGAATTGTTTCTAGTGTCCTGTTTACATCTCTAATCTCTTAAAAGGCAGAACTTGAATTTCTAATTAATAGAAAAGGCTTTAGAAGCTGTTCAAGGGCTGCCATAGGTGTTCTTGGTGTGGACAAGCTAGAGGGACAACATCTGGTGTCCTGAAGACGAATCTCAAAGGCGCAGACACACTGCAGTGCATCAAGAGGTTAGTGTAATCGTTCTTGATTTAATCTAGGGTTCTAAAATTAATCTGATTAATTTTAAAATCTTAAATGGCAAATACAGATCCAAAAACATATTAAAAGAGTTTTAATATATTATTTATCATTGAAGTCAAATAGATAAAAATAAATCTTGCATGATGCATGTGACCCTTGGTAAACATTTTTGAATTCAATGGTATAAACTTGTGTTTTTCACGCTTCCATTCCTTCAATTGGTATCAGAGCCACTATATTTGCCATTTAGATTGTTGATTGTATGATTTAATTGTGTGTTTGATCATGAGATCAAAAATTCATTGCTGGTTGCAAAGCAAGTTGGCGGCATACTTGAAAAAACACCATCAATGGTGCGCATGGTTTGGCTTCCATGGGTGGTTTAAGGTTTGGCTTTTAATTCTGCAATTGTTGTATGATCTAAGGCCTATTCTTTGACTAATTAAAGTGTTTAATTAGTAGTTTTTATCACACAATTAAATTATGATTCAAATCAGAATTTTAAAAATTGTTTGAATGTGATTCAAATCTGAATTTTAAAAGTTGTTTGAATGTAATTCAAATCTGAATTTTTTAAAGTTGTTTGAATCATATTTAAATCTGATTTTTTAAAATTGATTGAATAAAATTCAGATCTGATTTTTTAAAAAATGTTTGAATGTGATTCAAATCTGATTTTTTAAAAAATGTTTGAATGTGATTCAAATCTGAATTTTTGAAGTTGTTTGAATGTGATTCAAATCTGAATTTTTAAATTTGTTTGAATGAGATTCAAATCTGAATTTTTAAATTTATTTGAATCATATTCAAATCTGGATTTTTAAGTTGAATATGAGATATTCAATTTAATTTAAGTATGTATGTTTTATTTAATTGTTAAATAGTGATATGCATGATGGATAATCATGGACTATAAAATACCAATGTGATTGGATTTATTTCTTTTATGTTTCTTTGGGATTGTAAATTAATTAATTTATTTTAATTTATTTTGGGCATGTATTATTAAGTTTGTAATAATTTTTGGGTTGTAATTTCATTTATTTAAGTTCTTGTAAATTCGCCTTGGTATGCCAAGGATTACTATGTAATATTGGATTGCAAGAAGTTCAAGGAGGTCAAGAGCATTGGTGAGACCAGTGGGAGGAATTCAAGATTAAGTGTTGATTATGTACTCCTTCAGCAACTCTTGTAAAATGAATGAATGAATGAATGAAATGCACCTAGGAATGCCCTGATTCAATTCTTGGTGGCTCAGAATTGAATCCCTTAGAAAGTCCATGATCATACCATATTTACTGCTTATCCATGAATGCATGAGATGTATGGGAATGTATGCAATTATATGATATATGCATGCTAAATGGATAATGTGCAAAGTGAGACCTTAATAGTAAATAGAATGACCATAAAATCTTCCAAACAAATGATTAAGTTGGAAATGCTATAATTAAAGTAATTATAACATAGGCCCTCCATTGGGGCAATTATTTTAAGAAATTTTAAATAGTTGCATAAGATGCAATTTATTTAAGAGATTTTCTTAAGAATAATTGTTAAGCATGAGATGTTGTAAATATGTAAATGGTTTAGTGGCCAATATTGGATGTACCTGAGGACATTAAAATTTATTGCATAATTACTGGCTCAATGGGATCAACTTAACTAATGCAAGATAAGTCAATAATGGATGTACCTGAGATTTTGAGCATTAGGGGCTAGGTAAAGGATTGAACCTCACATGAGATGTGATGGGCAAAGAGTTGCTCACTTATAGTTTATTGTAATTCCAATAATGGATGCACCTGAGGATGATCAATAGAATTATAAGAATTCAATCACCCACTAGAAATCCATCCAACTAGGATTTCCGTTTTCTACTTTGGAAGTGTAGGATTCGCTAAGTTAGTGGGAGGACTAATTTGATTAAAAGACCATAATCATTTTGGTTAATTACATGATACATTTACTAATTAATCTGGTTATTTTCTGCAGTTAATTTTCTGATAAAAATGAGCACAAAACAATCACCACCATCCAATATCCTTGCAAGCATACTTGATCACAATAGGTTGACAGGACCTAATCTGTCTGATTGGCTAAGAAATTTGAAACTTTTCCTGAACCTTGAACATATAGGATATGTTCTAGATTCAAATGTTCCTGGTCCCTTACCTCCAGAGGCCACACAAGAGGAACATGAAACTTTGGACAAGTGGAAGGAGCATGATATGAGAGCTAAGTGTTACATGCTTACTTCCATGAGTAATGAGTTACAGAAGCAACATGAGAACATGCAGAGTGCGAGTGAGATCCTCCTTCACCTACAAGAGTTGTATGGTGAGCACAGCAGGAATGCTAGGTATGAGATATCTAAACAGCTATTCCGTATGAGGATGTTTGAGGGACAGAATGTTGGGGATCATGTCCACAAGATGATTTGGCTGATTGAGCAGTTGGAACATCTTGACTTTAACATGGATTTCCAACTATAGACGGATTTGATCCTTCAGTCCCTTCCTGAGTCTTTTGGGAATTTTGTGACAAATTTCCATATGACTAAACAGGAATGCACCTTAGCTGGTTTACTCAACATGCTGGTTATTGCCCAAAAGAATATGCCAGGCAATAAAGGAAAAGAGGTAGCTTTGGTTGCATCTTCTTCTACTGGAAAGTCCAACAAGAAGAAGGGCAATAAGAAAAAGAAACCTCAGATTCCTGGTCCTTCTAAGAAAATAGCTAAACAGAAAAGGAAGACTAAAGCTGATGGAGGCAAAGGAAAGTGTTTCCACTGCCAAAAGGATGGGCACTGGAAAAGGAACTGCCCAGAGTATCTTACTTCTCTGAAGGATAAGAAGGATACACCTTCGGAAGGTATGTCCATATCTTGTTATTTAGATTCTGATGATACTCATAGTTCATCTACAGCTTGGGTTTTAGATACTGGTGCCAGTTCTCACATTTCTAATGATATGCAGGAACTAGCAAATAGTAGCGACTTGCGTTCTCAAGATGTTAGAGTCGGATTGGCAATGGCTCAACTGTTGAAGCTTTAGCCATAGGATCTAAATCTTTTACATGTTTGGAAATGTTTTGTGTTTGGTTATTATTTGATATGTTACTGATGCTTTTAAGAACAACATTTCTATATCTAGTTTGACTAGAAATGGCTATGAATTTGAACATCGATGATGTTTGCAATATTTATTTTGGAAATAAATATATTGGTTCGTTATATGAATGATGGTCTTTATTATTTGGATAATAATGACAAACACAAATTGAATGCAAGTGATCTAAAAGAATGCAATGCCATGGTGAAAACCAACTCAAGTTCAAAATATATTTGGCACTTAAGATTATGTCATGTTGCAGAAGATAGGGTTGCAAACCGGAGAAAATGGGGATTCTATCCTCATTGGGCTCGAGCCTACTCCAACTTGTGAATCTTGCGTTCAGTGGCAAAATGACTAGATCACCCTTTATTGGACAGGGCTAAGAGTGAAAATATTTTGGAGCTAATACATAGTGATGTATGTGGTCCATTTAAAGAAATGGCTAGGGGGTTTTCATTATTTTATTACCTTTATCGATGATAAATCAAGGTTTGGGTATTTGTATTTGATGAAATACAAACATGAATCTTTTGAAAAGTTAAAAGAATTTAAAACTCAAGTAGAAAATCAAACAAGAAAGAATATTAAAGCTCTTCGATCAGATCGTGGAGGTGAATATTTGAGTACTGAATTTGATGAATACTTGAGAGAGCATGGCATTGTTTCTCAGCTGACTCCTCCAGGAACGCCACAGCTGAATGGTGTATCTGAAAGAAGAAATCGTACCCTGTTGGATATGGTACGTAGTATGATGAGCTATACTGATATGCCAATCTCCTTTTGGGGATTTGCATTAGAATCAGCTTTGTATATTCTGAATAGGATTCCATCAAAATCAGTTTCTTCCACACCTTATGAGATATGGCATGGAAGAAAACCAAGTCTTAAGCATGTTAAGATTTGGGGTTGTCCAGCTTATATCAAAAAGCTGAACACTGATAAATTGGAGACCAGATCAGAAAAAGGTCGATTTGTTGGATATCCAAAAGATAGTTTTGGATATTATTTTTATTTGCCTACTTCACAAAAGGTTGTGATAAGTAGAGATGCCACATTTCTTGAACAACAGTTTGTTCAAGAAGGAGGCAAAGGAAGGCAAATAGAGTTAGAATTGGAGAATTCTGACCAACCAACAGATTAGATGGATATAGATCCATCTAGTCAACCAATACCCGTTGATGAAACATCTACAGCTGTTCCTCGTAGAACAACCAGGGTATCTCACCCACCAGTGAGATATGGTTTTCTTCATGAAGAAGAACAAGAGTTGTCTACTCATGAAGAAGTAGATCATGGAGATGATCCACTTACCTATGAAGAAGCTATATCAGATATAAACTCTTCAAAATGGATTGATGCTATGAAATCCGAGATTGATTCCATGTATAAGAATCAAGTTTGGGATCTTGTTGACCCACCTGAAGGTATTATACCTATAGGGAACAAATGGGTTTTCAAGAAGAAAATTGGTTCTGATGGAAAGGTAGAGACCTATAAGGCAAGGCTAGTAGCGAAAGGGTTTCGCCAAAGGCAAGGAATCGACTATGAGGAGACTTTCTCGCCTGTTGCCATGCTTAAATCAATTAGGATTTTATTAGCAATAGCTGCGTACTATTATTATGAGATTTGGCAGATGTATGTTAAAAAAGCTTTTCTCAATGGATACATTGAAGAAAACATTTTCATGGAACAACCTAAGGGATTTGAATCCCAAGATGGTTCCAAGGTATGCAAGCTAAAGCGATCCATTTATGGGTTGAAACAAGCTTCGAGGAGTTGGAACATCCGTTTTGATGAAGCCATTAAATCCTTTGGTTTTATATAAAATGAGGATGAGCCATGTGTATATAAGAAGGTTAGTGACAGTGCTATCACTTTCCTTGTCTTATATGTGGATGACGATCGTTGATGGGTAATGACACAGTATGTTGACGACTATAAAGCTATGGTTGTCAAATACATTCTCCATGAAAGACTTAGGGAGGCAACCTATATTCTTGGGATTCGCATCTATAGAGATAGAGAAAAGAATAATTGGTTTATCCCAAAGTCTATACTTGGAAAAGGTGTTAAAGAGGTTTAACATGCTTGATTCCAAGAGAGGATTGTTACCAAGTGAGATATGGTATCAATCTTTCTAAAGAGATGTCTCCAAAGACACCAAGAAAGAGATAAGATGGCCAGATTCCATATGCTTGGCTATTGGAAGTTTAATGTATGCAATGTTGTGTACTAGGCCGATATTGCATATCCGTTAGTTTGACTAGCGGTATCAATCCAATCCAGTGTTTGGAACATCGATAGTGTCAAGAATATCCTTAAGTACTTGAGAAGAACTAAGGATTTATTCTTGATTTATGGAGGTGGAGACTTGCAATTGGATGGTTATACCGATTACGATTTCCAATCGATATCGATGATAGAAAGTCTACCTCTGGATATGTGTTCATTTGTAATGGAGGTGCGATCGGTTGGAAGAGTTCCAAGCAGAGCACGCATCGCAGATTCCACTACGTAAGCCGAGTATATTGTTGCATCGATGTCGCAAAGGAAGTCATTTGGATAAAGAAGTTCGTGAGAACTTACAGAGTTCCTTCCATTGAGTCAGCGTTCCACTACACCGTGACAATAATGGAGCGATCATCTGAGCTAAGGAACCAAGGTCTCACCAGAAATCCAAACACATAGAAAGGCGCTACCACATTATCAGAGAAATAGTTGGGCGAGGCGATGTAGCCATGCAGAAAATAGCATCAGCTGAAGATCCAGCTGATCCATTCACTAAGCCTATGTCACAGACTCAGTTAGACCGACATCTTGAGAAGATAGGTCTAAGATATTATAATGAATGGCTCTAGTGCTAGTGGGAGATTGTTAGTGGTATGCCCTAGAGCATATCATTTAGTATGTATTTTGTACATATTTTTATTAATAAAAGGCATTTCCACTTTTTTGTTTACATAATATATTTATGTGTAATAGAAAAGGTCCATTGATATTTTGTTAGAAATATTATTCTTAAGTTGTTAAGAATATGAGTGACAATATTTCTAGCACGAAGTATCATAAATAGGTTCACAATCGAGGATACTTCATAATAAGGACATGACTTATCCAGAAAGATTGTATTCATGTTTGTTCCCAAGTTATTTATATGAGATATAAATAAGATGGAATGGTGAGTCTCATGCCATATAACAAACATGATAGGCACTTATAAATGATAAGTAGGCCAAACCAGTGACACTTATGACAAGCACATGGAGTTTATTCTTGTCAATGTTTTGTCATAAATCATATCAGTGCATATAATCTTTAGACCTGAGATAGCACAGTTATCTTGTATATAGGTAGTTTGAGTTTGATACTGCTTTCATACTTGTACTGTGTATGGGTATATGGGCATGTGTTGGCTCCTACTAGTTATATATGGAGGTAGGTGTTGATCAAGATTTAATCTGTTCCTCTAAGTAAATAGAGATAAAATCCTATGTTCATTTAATTGTTCTTGATGTTTCAAGTTCTGCCAGACAGATAGATTTATTCGTAAAAGAGTTTCGATGAGAAAATCTTTTAATCAAGAACTGGAATTAAAAGAGAACATAATATTCATAGCAAATGGAGTTTGACATAAACCATGACTCACTTGAGTTGGGATTTTGTAATGAGAGAGTCTAGTGCATGGTAACATATGATTATAGGTTCATTTAAGGTAAACCTTATTACTAATTGGGTGGCCATGGCATGCTATGCTAGGTGTTAACCATGGTCTATGAGGTTCATAAAATAATTTAGAGAAATCATTTATGGTAAGAAAGAGTTCTGATGATATTAAGAGTTGTTATCATGTCTCATTGCCAATTAGTGATGAGCCTAGTAAGTCACACACATACACAAGTTATCACCTATTTAAATATGATTTAATTAATTAATTAAAGAGTTTAATTGATTAATTAAATAGGTTTGGTTTGCAATTAAATTGCAAAGTCCCTAGCATGACTTGAAACCAAATCTAGATTATTGGATGTATAATATAAGTTAAATTTATATTTAAAGTGTTTAAATATGAATTTAATTAATGAGAAATTAATTAATAGAGATTAATTAATTAATTTATATTTGATATAAATTAATTAGAAGAAGAAAAATAATTATTTTGGGTTGAGAACTCAAAATTAAGACACAGGGGCATTTTGGTCATTTTGCAGTATGACACGTGGCACCATGAGATGGTGACACATGGCATAACACATAAGCTTGCCAAATGTTTTTTTAATCATGTAAGATGATTAAAATCAAGATTAAATATAGGTTTGACACTTGGCACAATGTGATTAGGTCACTTAAACCTAGAGCTAATCAAAGGGTGACATGTGGCAAGGGTTTAATGTGTTAACCTAGCTATTTAAGTGTTGTTATGAGAAAATAAAATACAACCAGCAGCCACACTCCTTTGTCACGCCACTTTGAGGGTTTTTATCTCTTCTTCTTCATCTCTTATCAATTCAAAGAGATTAGCCATCAATCTCTTGAATTAAGAACGCTAGGAATTGTTTCTAGTGTCCTGTTTACATCTCTAATCTCTTAAAAGGCAGAACTTGAATTTCTAATTAATAGAAAAGGCTTTAGAAGCTGTTCAAGGGCTGCCATAGGTGTTCTTGGTGTGGACAAGCTAGAGGGACAACATCTGGTGTCCTCAAGACGAATCTCAAAGGCGTAGACACGCTGCAGTGCATCAAGAGGTTAGTGTAATCGTTCTTGATTTAATCTAGGATTCTAAAATTAATCTGATTAATTTTAAAATCTTAAATGGCAAATACAGATCCAAAAACATATTAAAAGAGTTTTAATATGTTGTTTATCATTGAAGTCAAATAGATAAAAATAAATCTTGCATGATGCATGTGACCCTAGGTAAACATTTTTGAATTCAATGGTATAAACTTGTGTTTTTCACGCTTCCATTCCTTCACAACATTGGTGTAAAAATTATGATTTATCATCCATTTTGGAATGGCATGATGTGGACATTGTCTCTCTAATTCCTTCCATCTCATCCATGATTCACAGAGAGTTTCATCTTCTCTTGGTTTGAAAGCTGTCATTTGATTCCTCAATTCTTGAGTTTTTCCAGGTGGAAAATATTGTGCAAGAAATGCATCAGTGAGTTGTCCCAATTTGTAATAGAGTTGTGAGGTAAAGAATTAAGCTAATCCAATGCTCTATCTTTCAAAGAGAATGGGAATAGCTTCAATCTTGCTGCATCATCAGATACTCTAGGTTGTTTTTGCATATCACAAATCATAGCAAATTTCTTTAGATGTGTGTGTGGATTTTCGGAAGGATGTCCACCAAATTGGGAATTTTGAATCATTTGAAGAACCCCAAAATCCATCTTGTAGCTATTTGCCTCAATTCTTGGTCTTGCTATACTCTCTCTCAAGTCATCAAAATGAGGAAATGCATGATCCATTATACTTCTCCTAGGCACATTAGCATTTACAACCTCTTCACCTTGGGCTGCATTTTCATTGTTTCTATCATTTCCAGCATTACCACCACCAATTCTAATTCTTTCATCAGTCATTTCTGCTTCAATTTCAGTTGCTCTCAAGGCTTCTTTCCTTTTTCTGATTTCTTTCTTGTTGGCTCTACAAAATTTCTCAATTTCAGAATTAAAAAATAAGGATGTGTCACTTGTGTATCTAACTCTTCTCATAAAAGATTAAGAGTACCTAAAAAGAATAAACAAACACAAAAAATGAAAAGATAACAAAAGTAAAAACTATAAACAACTAAAACAATCAAGAATTCAATCTTAAACAAATAACTCCCCGGCAACAGCGCTAAAAAGTTGATGGGTCCCAATCGCAACTGCACGGGTCATACAAGTAATATAGAAAAGATATCGTTCCCATGAGTTGTGTTAATGATCGAATTTTTGATATAAAAATTGACTAATTTGACTATTTTTGAAATTAAAGCAATAAATTGATAGATATTGAAGTTTGGAATCTATATATGCAAAATTAATAATCTATTCAACAATGTAATGATTCAACTAAATTTGTGTCAAATTAAAATAAGCAAATTAAAATATGGCAAGGTTTAAAATGGCAAGCAATTAAATTCGATTAGAAAATAACAATGATAAAAGGGGTGATTCCGGAGTTTGGGAGTTCATATTCAAGCTATTTTGGGATTTTTAAATTGGTTATCCAATCTTATGGAATTTACGAGTTTTAAGGAGATTAATCCTTAAATCCTTTGAATACTCTTTCGAGTGAGACAAAGAGTGCCTTAATCAATCTAAACCTACTTTCGTGGAGTTAAAATTAATCAAGACCCATTAAGTTCCTTAATTAGTCTGTAAATCCTCTTAATCCTTAGTCTATTTTTAGATCTAAGTTAATCAAGTTCAATTTCTTGATTATCTATCACAAGGTTTTCTCTTTTCGGTGCTTCAACCATGGATTAAGAACAATACTTAATGGAATCGTACACTAAGCATATCATTGAGCACACAAGGAATGAATAAAACTTCATTAAAATCACAAAATATGGATTATCCAATAAAAATCCACAAAATATCTCAAATATTACATCCCAACTCCAGAATCTAATGAAAACTACTCACTATCTATAATATTTACAAGAAATTCTGAGTTTATATGGAAATAAAACTTGAGTCTATGTTAAGAACTAAGAAACTCAATACAAGAAAGGTAGAAAATAGGGAAGAAAGGAAGAAAAATCCAAATCTAGTGCAGAAAAGGAAAAGTGACGTTTCACTCTCTGTTTTTCTGACTCTCCTCTGCTGCTGCTCTTTTCTTCCCCCCTTCTTTTTTTTTTTCTGAAATGGGATAAGGACATATATATATCTTTCTGACAATTAGCCCTAAAATGGTGTGTTTGAGGTAAAGTTCATGTGAGAAAAATCTTCTGCTAGCTCATTATGAAGAGTTACACAGGTTGTGCAAGTTTCTTATGCAGATTCCATGCAAAATTGGTGGTTCCAGGTGTTTCCCGTAATGTTGCATAAGCTATGCAGGTTGGTTGTGCAGTTTCTTCAAGCTTTGGAGACTTCTATGAAACTGCATAAGTGGACTGCATAAGTTATACAGACCCTTATGCAGTTTTCGATAGGTTTTCGGTTCTCTGCGTGAAGCTGCATAGGCAGAGTACTAGACTGCATAAGTTATACAGTTTTTCGTGAAGCTGCATAAGCAGGACTTGAACTTGCATAAGTCATGCAGAGTAATTATGTAGGTTTCGGTAGGTTTTGGAGTTTGCTTATTCTTCTGGTGCAGAACTGCACAACTTATGCAGTAGGTTATGCACATTTCGGCCACCTTGCATTTTTCAACTTTCAAACTTTGTTTTTGATATCTTTGGCTATAGAAATCACTCCTCATTGGCAAAATTTCTTTTTAATCCCTCAAAAACACCACTTTTCCTACAAAACAAAGTAAAATTACAAATTAATCTAAAAATTGACAATTATGAAAAACTATCTAAATAACTAATAAAATTGGTTAAAAGTGACTAACAAGTGAATGAAATGGCCTTGAAATCTAACCTAAATGACTATGCAAAATGCATGTATCATTGCTAAGCATGAGCTCTCAATTGTGAAGACCTTCGGTGAAGTTCTTCAAAAAATAGACAAAATGTCAACTTTAGGTTGATGTTGCTTTCTCCAACAGCAAATTCCATTTTGTTTATAAACTCAAGACTGGCTTGCTTCATCTTTGTCAAAATGGAGAAAGAAAAAGAGGGGTGTGACAGTAAGGTGATGGTGGCCATAGATGAAAGTGAGTCCAGTTACTATGCACTCACTTGGGTTCTTAACAATCTCAAAAACTCGATTGTCAACTCGCCGCTTCTGATCTTTTCTGCACAGCCTATTCCTAAGAATTACAGTGCATATGCTGCACAACTTGGCATCGCTCGCATTTACTTTCCATTCTCACCCAGTTGAGTTTTCCTGCTCTTTTTTCTTCTCTTCAAGCTTTGTTTCGTGGTTTTAGCTATACATTGCTTTTCTTATAGTCTCTTGGTTTCAAAAGTTGGTTTCTGAGTTTTATTAGGCATATAGGGCTATTTGGTTTCAGAATTAAGGATTTTTCACTAGCTTTAATTTTTCAATAGCAGCCTTGGATATGATTAGCACTGTTCAAGAACGAAATAAGAAGGTCTCATTGGGTATCTTGGAGAAAGCTAAGAACATCTGTGCTAGTCGAGGGGTATAGCCATAGTCACTTATCTTTTCTGTGTCTCTACCTTTTCACTTTTCAACCTTATCGGTCATTTTATCAATCCTGCATTCAATAAACTGCAAAGGTAAAAGCGGAGACAATTACAGAACTGGGGGAGCCAGGAGAGCTGATATGCAATGCTGTTAAAAACTACAAAGTTAATCTGCTTGTTCTGGGTAAAAATGAAGGTGGAGCTTTAAAAAGGTTAGTATTTGGCACATTTTCTACTTAATCACCCATACATACGACTAATATTTGAAAAGTTGTTAATGCAGGGCTTTTCTGGGGAGTGTGAGCAGCTATTGCCTGAATAATGCCGAGTGCGCTGTCCTTGTTGTGAAGAAAAACCAGAATGAAAGAGAACATTAACCCATATCAAGCATGGAACTTTTGTGCTGATGAAATCAATATTTTGCTTTCATATATGTACTACTTCTTGTGAATTACTATAAGATACGTTATCATTGTGAATTACTTGCACTCATCTACTAGTTGACAGAGAGGTTTGGAGATCATTATCGAGGAAATCCTGCACGATGACAAAGTGTTTAATGGTTACATAAGAAAAATTTTTATTTTCTTTTGTTTCTTGAATGAGAATGAACATCATGTCTTTCTTTCTTCAACAGTTTCAGATTTTTTATGCATTAACGTACGAAGGCTGCCAGTTGCAGGAGATGAATCCAAAGTAAGATGAAAGTGATACATTTTCTACCACGGGATTTGTTATTGTTTGGTGTCGGGTCTTTTCATTTGACTTACCTGATTTTCATTATTATATATTAATGAATATCATTATCAAAGTTTTATTGGTTTTTGAAAAGCTGGCTGGATCCAAGTTGGTTATAGATTTTTCAACTTCAGTCCCGTCCAAATATTTAATTTTTAGGTCTAACAGTTACCTAGGCCTATTATATATAATAAATCATATATAAAATAATAATTTTTTCTCTAAAAATAATATGCGCAAGTAGATGTTTAGAGGTCAAATCTTAAATTACTCACAAATCAAGTAAGTGCTAATTAGGGAATAGTCTGATTCATCAATCTATGGAGATTTCGAGTTTTTGAGTCCTTTTATTTATTTATTTCATAATTATTCACCTTTATGAATAAAAAATAAGAGGGATGCCTGTAACATGTTAGCCTATCAATTATACCCAATTCATATAAAGCCTTCATTAAATTAGAAAAAAAAAGAAGAAGCAAGCAAGTGATTAAAATCATTCAATTTCATAAAAATAATAAAAGAAAAGCTCAATAAAAAAAACATTAGGGTAGGCATTGTGTATGTAGTATTATTCATTAAATAATATAACAAATCCAAGACATAATTCTAAGACTTCAAGAATTCCAAATACTCAGCTTTGCTATTAAATTAAGAGTAATGCTACATTTAAATAATATTTACATCTTCCTTGTGTAAATATATAATTTGCAATGGTAGAATTATTTAAAATATTATATGAAGAAATAGGTGACATGAGATATCTAAATATACGATTTCTGTAATACCCTTACCTGATCTACAGTGTAGCCGAGCAAGAAATATTACATTCTGTGCCGGAGCATATTATCTTATCTTATTTTAGTCACTTTCAATTTTAATGCCATTTTGATTTATTGCTTAATTTATTTTTATTAGAGAAATTGACAGAATTTCTCCTATTTTATGAATATTTATCGTGTTTCACTATTCACCTGTTTAAAAATAATCTCATATTTCATTATTATCTCAAATATGTCAACATCATAATTTCATTCCATAATCATTTCAATAGAATTCTCGTATCATTCAGCCATATCAAGTTTTACATTCTATTCATACATGAATTCATAAATTTCAATAATTTACATAATGTACAAAATAAATTATACAAGTTCATAATTTACAATACAAATTTTATAAATATTTACAATGTACAAAAAGTGTACTAATATGGCCTAGTGGACTCTACCAAAATATATTGTAGAGGAGGTGACAACTGGACACAAGTGCAGATCTGAACTCCAAAATCCTAGTCTAATGACTATTAGGCTTTATCTTTATCTTCAGTACCTACACGAGGAAAAATCCATGAGCTAAGCATAACGCTTAGTGGTGCAATAATAAAATAAAAATAAACTAAATAATAGAAAATACATATTTCATGTGTGTAAGTTCATATAAAAAAATGTATTTTTATAGCTTATGAGTAATTCAAAATTTATTGTTCTTTTGTATTCATTTATTTAATATTTGATCTTCTTATTTTATTTCATTGTCCAAGTAACCTATGACAGACTAACTGGACTGGATACACGAGTTTCTGAGCACTGGACATCATGGTGCCTCCGGCCGTCATACCATGGGACACATAATGTCAACCATGTATGCAGAATGGCTAGAAGGCTATAGTAGTAATCAGGCATAAAGCCACGCATATCATCATGTAGCAGAATGGCTGGAAGCCATAAATAACAGAATGGCATAAAAGCCATAAGCAGTATTGCTAAACATATCGGTCCCTTCTTGGCATGCCAATCTATCCAAACCATACAAACATGTCTAGGCTTACATGTAGGGGTGAGCAGATTTCGGTTTGAACCGAAAAACTGAACCAAACCGAGTCAATTCGATTCAATCGATTCAGTTTTAAAATTTAATCTATTCGGTTCGGTTTTATATTATAAAAATTTCTGTTATTTAGGTTCGGTTTGATTTTAAAGAGAAAAAAAATCTGTTAAACCGAACCGAATAGTAATTTTATATATTCAAATCAAACCAAATCGAACTGAATCAATTTTTAAATTAGTTTATTTTTATGAGAAATTTATGAATTATATTTAATTATATATATAAATTATTTAATTTCATTGATTAATATTTATTAGGTTCAAACCAAAGTCAAAATTAGATCAAATAACTTAAAAGTCAAGTCTAAATTTAAAAATTAATCAAAAATCAACTAACCAAAGTAAAAAATTTAAAAATTTGAGGTTGTATAGGGTGAGTTATGACTAATTAACTAACCTGGACTCATAATCCTATACATTCAGGATTTCAGGTTTAGGTCAGTCTTTACAATTCATATTTGAGGTTCTTACACTAAAAATTTTAGCAGGGTTTCTAAACCGAAATTGTATCTCTATTTCTTAAGTTTTCAGATCAATTTGGTTCATTCCAATTGGAGTTTTCTACTGAAAGTTATGATTCATTTACTGTCCGCGTGTCAAATGACCAATCTGTCCAGGTGCAAGAATTTCCATATTGGATATTCCTGACTTCTCCTAGCAATTTTCTTAAGTTGCATTTGGTTCTGGGTTTTGGTCAAAATATCAAAATTGTAATTCTAGGTCTTATAAAGATTTTTGGCTTTTGGATCACTACATTTGTAGTTTTGTAGACTAAGTTATGACATTTTTGCCACAACTGGTTGAATGGCCTAAGGTCCAGAATTTCCAGGTCAGATTTGGTTCTGGCAGGTTTGATAGACTAAATTTTCTTAGCAATTTGAATTAGTTAGGGTCAAAAATAAGTCTCCTGATCTTCATAAAAAATGTTCTACTATGTCTAAACTTTTCATAGGTTCAAGAATCAGGTCATTTGGAGCTTTCTATAGTAAGTTATGCCTATTTGAATATTTACTGTTCATATGGTCATTTCTACAGTTCTAGAATATGTCATTCCATATTCAAGCTAATTTTAAGACAATTTGTGATCAGTTTCTGGGCATGGTTTCTTTATGAAATTTATGGCTTTAGGTCTTAAGTTTCATCTCCAATTAGCCTCACACTAATTGGAGCAATGTAGTTCTATTTATGGCCATTTAAATGCACTGGACTCAAGGTCCAAAAATCCCTGTATGGAAACAACACTTCCAATGCAATAATTCAACACTACTACCAACTTCAAAACTCAACCAATTCTCATCAAATGGTCAATATTTGACCTCAACAATCTCAATTGAGCATCAAGGGACAAAACCCCCAAATTCTCTCAAAACCCTAACTTCCATAATCACAATTCATAATACTATATGCAAATCAACACATAATCATGTAATCATTTTGTCTAAGTTAGAATTCATGTTTACATACAATTAAACACATCAATCTCTCCTTTAACTATGGCTGGCCGAATTTCATTCTCAACCTTCATACATAATTTCTTTACTTTTCTTCATAATTTTAACTCAATTCAACTTGTTCTTACAAATTAAACAACTAATTTAAAGTTAAGTTGCACCTACCTTAATTGATGGATTTCTAAGCTTCCCAAACTTCAATTTCTTGGCTTGCTTTTGCTTATAATCGCTCTAGCTAGGTTAAATAGAGAGTTTTAATGAAGATAACTATGGGAAATATAGTGAGTTTTTAAGGGAATTTAAGCTTGGAAGAGTTGGCAATGGTGGAAGGTTTTGGAAGAGAGAGGTTTGGCCAACATATTGAAGAAGAAGATGAAATAAGATGATAAGAATGATTTAATTAAAATTTTCTCTTCCTTTTATTCTTGTCTTCATATTATTGGATTACATTTTTAATGAAGTCATCATAGACCATGCTTAAGTCGTAAATAGGAATTAAATTTCATTAATTCCATTCCATGTTCTTTTCTTAAATTTTCATACATACTTTATGGTTTTAATTCAACTTCAATGTTTTAATCTCTCTCATTTTAGTTGACATTTAGGTCAAAATTCATCTCTGAGGGTGAAATAACTAAAAAGCCCTTCATTGTGTTCATCACATCATAATTGCCTTTACCGATTGGCATTAAAGTTTCTTGCATTTTTTTGACATTTTATTGTCATTTAAACCTCATTAATCCTTCAATTAAGTCCTAAATAAATGTCCCATAGGGTTTCCCATGAGTGTGGAGTTGGTAACTGAACTTTCAGTTATTTTCCAGTAAGGTTACCCATCGTCGGGACCTCTGCTCATTTAACCGACTTGCACTTTGCTTCTTTTATTTTTCTTTAATTTTACTTGATCCTTATTTAATTAATTTATGATTCCTCACTCTAGGTTAAGTGTGGTTCCAGATATCCTGGCTGTTCGAACAGACGTTAGTCATCGAAACAGTAGAATGTACGAAACTACCTAAATTTAGGGCGTTACAATTTCATTCTTATCCACTATTTTATCTAAATGTATATAGTTCCTCCATCTACATTTTCATTAGTTAATCTTAAAATAAATAAATAAATAAAAAGTTTAAAAAGCACGTGAATTCTAAAAATATCATTAGTAATAATTTTTCTTTGAATTTTTGATATTATTTAAAAATTAAAAAATTTGAAAAATGTTTCTTTATATAATTTCTTGGAAAAAAAAAATCTTTCATTAATCAAATATTTTAAAATTTTCACATATATTTTAAAATTTTAATTACTCACTAAAAATGAATGGAGAGATTAAATGATTTATTAAATTATATATAAAAAATTAAGTAATTTAATTTTTTAAAAAAATAAAAATGTAATAATAATTGTGGACTAGTTTTATGATTATTCACCCAAAATATTAATATTTTTTTCCCTATACTATTGAGATACCTTTATCTTTTCTATTGTAATTTATGAATTATAATATGATGATTTTTCAACTTTCTGTATACAACGGCATCTCTTATATCAATAACACTAAAAAAAATATTAAATAAATAGAATTAGGATATAAATGAAATAGAACAAGTTTGAGGTTTCCTATAAAAATGAGACATGAAACAAATATTTGAAGAAATTTTGAAAATTATGAAAGAAACTTTGAGCTTATATTGTCATGGATTGAGAATGAGAATTGAAACAAATATTAGAAGAAATTCTGAGAGTTACTAAAGAAACTTTGAACTTATAGAACTCCACGAAATTTAATCTTTAATGGTTTCTCAATAGCTCAATGGTAAAGCAGTCAGTTGTTAACTGATTGATCATAAGTTGAATCACACTGTCGCAAGGGTTTTTGCAGTCGCCTAGATGAGTTCTCACCGAAGTGGGAAAAGTGAGGAGTCGCCACTTTAATTTTAAGAAAAATTAAAGAAAACCATTTATAAAAGTAAATTAAGAAGAAACCACTTCAAAAACAGAGATTCTAGGTTCGGGGTCCGTATACGGGTGGGGAAGGTATTAGGCACCCCACCTCGTCCCTCAACGAGGGTAAGCAGATTTAACATTATGCTCTTTATAAATTAAAATTGGTAATTTGGGGGTTGGAGTGATGATGTTAATCCTTCATAAGGATAAAAGGAATATTTGATATTTCACTATTCAGGGTTGCCCAAGGACATGAGTACATGAGATGACCCTTAGTGAGTAGGTGTCGGGTAGCGAATTTTTGTTTAGGGGTTACTTTGTATATTAAAGTTGTGATATTTTAATTTGGGTTTTAGTTAAGAGAATTTGGGTAAGGACTCTCTCCCGATCTCTTGATATATTAATTTAAGTGGGAGATTTCGGATAAGAACTCTCATCCGATCTCCACATATTTTATTAAAATTTTGGCTGAGAATCGGGTAAGAACTCTCCCCCGATCTCTTAAAGTATTCTATTTAAAGTTTAAGTGAAGGATTTCGGATAAGATCTCCCCTCCGATCTCCATATATTTTATTGAAATTTTGGACGAGAATCAGGTAAGAACTCTCCCTCGATCTCTTAAAGTATTCTATTTGAAGTTTTAAGTGAAGGATCTCGAATAAGAACTCTCCTCCGATCTCCACATTTTATTAAAATTTTGGATGTGAATCGGGTAAGAACTCTCCCCCGATCTTTTAAAGTATTCTGTTTAAAGTTTTAAGTGAAGGATCTCATATAAGAACTCTCCTCCGATCTCCATATTTTATTAAAATTTTGGATGAGAATCGGGTAAGAATTCTTCCCCGATCTCTTAAAGTATTCTGTAGAATTGCATATCATAAGAATTTGAACTAAGGATTCTGGCAACCGAGGGTGCAAGAAACCCATGCAAAGCTTTTCCTAACCCATTGAGCTTTAAAAATAGAGAGTGGATGCAAGACCGAACTTCCCACCGATCTCATATGTGATTGCTTTATCAGAATTCTTTGATTGGTGATATCCGATCTCTTTTAATCAATAGTTGGGGACCCGATCCTATCTCGATTCCCGTTCTATTATGTTATCACCTGGGCTCGATTCGTAACCTGGCCTCATAACTTATTTGTTTGGTCTACTATTCGACCTTTTGTTACACCTATCCTTTTGTTATTTTTATTTGATTGGAAACTCTCATATCGAAATACCCTGCCTATGTCCTTTTGAGTATATATAAGTTACCTATGGGTTGAACATCTACTCTTGAAGGAAATAAAAACTAAATGATGATAAATGAAATTTGCAAATGAAATAGAAGACACAAGAAATAACTATTGGCTTGGACAATCTATTTTGAGATTTTAATGCAATTGGATTATAGAAGAAATTTCAAAAGAAAGCTGGAGAAAATAAACAAGGGTGTTTGACAAAATGATAGTTTAGACGTTTACCTATGGGAAGTTGAGGAGACAGATAGAATGACTCCAGAATCCACAACTCTTGCAAAGGTGAGAGCTGACGGCCAAAAGACTAATACTTACTCGAAATAACGGGAACCAGGTCGGAATGAAGTTGAGCTTTGGAGAGTAATGTACCGATATTAGGGTGGTGAGAATGAAAATGAACAAAGAAAATGGCCTTACAAAGTAATGAACAAGCATTGACAATGAAAATTTCAGGGTTCAGAACTCCTTCGATGTAGATACTTAAGAAAACTGGTTTCTAAAGTTTCTCAAAAGCTTAGAATGTTAAAGCAGCAAGACTGAATCAAATTTTAGAGTCTTTCCACTATAATCACCACCACCTTTTTTGTCCGTTCATCCTACAGTATTGCATGTAAATATTTATAGGGAACGAGTGCTCATCATAGAGGGTTAGGATCTCATCAAGGGAGACAGAGGGTTTAGATTCAAAAGAACATAATTCGATGTCTGAGAATTAAAGAGAATCAAAATGGAGGGTTAGGATTCTATTCAGAATATCCATCCTTTCTTCTTTTAATCCAACGGCTCAGGGTATTGCCTTACAAGATGAATCCGAAGGCTGGGAATAAAAAGCACCGAACTTGTTGTCTACTTTTTGATCCAAGGGCTCCGGGTCCATCCTTACAATTGTGATCATCGGTGGAGATCGAAATGAATAGGACTGCCATAACTGTTTTGGCGTCTATCAGCTAGGTAGGTGTTTCTACAGATGAAGCGTGTGGTGAAGATTTGATCACGCCTGCAATGCTTTAACTAACTCGGCTTTGATTATGAAGAGAGTTGATTGAAAGTTATTCAATCTCTCTGTGCTTTCCGATCTCTATTTCTTTCGATCTCCCTATTATGACCCTCTCCTTTTCCGATCTCTCTCGTATCGGGTCTCTTCTCATTTCCCGATCTCACCCATTCTAGATTTTTCTTCTTTATCCAACTTGCCTTGGTCAACGCAATTAATTCTTCAGTTACCGATGTATCCGCTTCGGTTTCTGTATGCAATAAATGCCTAGGCCCTATATATATGCACCAACGGGAAAATCCCCTTCACACTTCACTTTTCTCCTTCAGTTTTTTTTTCAATGCTCTTTTTCTCCAATTCAAGCTTCTCTAGTAAAAATTCTGATGATGGCTGTTTTTGATCTTTTCCCGACTATTTTCTTCACTTTTCGCCTGAAAGTTTATGACCCTGGTGATCGGAGAACCATCAGGATGTTATCTGATGACAGTGATAGAACCAGACTAATTTACCGATCAAGATCGAAAGTGACGAACGTACCAATCTCGAATCGGTCTACCGGTATAATTGGTGCGCCGATCTCGGGCAAGAGGACTGTTAATTTCAATCTTAATGTCGGTGACGCCTCTTGAAGTTCATTTGGCCCCTCACCACATCGGGCGTCCCGACTATAGCTCGGTTCTGGTCGATGACATCGACGATGACTCCGCTCACTATCATGAGAGTCATAGTAACCCTATCTGAGCTGCACATCTATCCAATACTTATGGCTGGCTTTCTGATCAAACACATCTTTTGATTCACCCACAAGCCTAGGCTTTGACATAGGCCATTATTAGGTAAGATGTAGTGCTGTTCTTTAGAGATCGCCCAAATGATGTAATCCATTTTAAAGATTCGCCTAATGATGTAATCCGATCTCTTGAGATCGCCCAAATGATATAATCTAATCTTTTAGAAATGAAATGAAATTTTATTTGAATTTTTATTTTATTATTGCATTAGTTATTTTTTCGATCTCTGATATGCATGTCCGATCTGATCCCTAAACGAATTGCCATTAGTCGATCCATGATTTTAGAAGTTTGTTCGATCTGAAGACCTTGGCTAACTGATCTCATTTATTCAGTTTTTTATTATGTTTCTAGAACCTTCTTGCGACGTATAGAGGAAGCAGCCGGTTTCGCTAACCGATGCGTCACTTTGGACTTCGCGAGCATTTAATGCTCAGACGGGTATAAATATGGGCGAGGTGAGTCAATCATTTCTTTATGTCATTTTCAGAACCTTTCTAGCAATCCCAACATTTTCTTTCATTTTCTCAAGTTTTTCCGGCACCGATTGCATTCCAGTAAGGATTTTGATTCTTTTCTCGATTAATTTCTTTTGTTTTCCTAAAAATGAGTGGCGCTAAGGGTCAGAAAGCTGTGAGCCCGCCTTCCGTCCATATTTTGTGGACCTCGGAAGAGGGCGATGTGACTGGGCCAAGCGGACGTCCCAATACAACCATCATTCCTGTTACTAGTCCGGCTACCGGACCGAGGCGAGGAGCATCTTTGAGAAGAGAAAACCTGCCAATTGATGAGTTACCTTCGGTCCTGAGAGAAACCAATCTCCAGCGCATAAGTCAGGAGTATAATATGCGGATCGACTCCTTCGAACTGATTTAGTGCCATGGCGACCATCGGGCCGATCACTTCTTCGATGAAAGTGATCTCATCATGGTGTACGAAGAGCAGCTAAAGGCCGGGCTCTGTTTCCCTTTAGATGAATTTTACAAGGCCGTCCTAAAGTTCCACCACGTCTCGGTAGCTCAAGTGCATCCAAACTCCTGGCAGACTTTGGTAGCCTTCCGGGGCCGCTACCGAGCTAAGAGACTGGAGCCCACAGCTAAAGTTTTTGTTGAGTTGCATAGGCTTGCTTGAAGGAATGATGACGAATTTTGGTTCTTTCAGGCAAAGTCGAACTGTGGGCTCTTCACCGATTTCCCTTCTTCGTTGAAAAACTAGAAAAACCGGTTCTTTATTGATGTGGCCCAACCGCAAGTGCACGGGTCGTATAAGTAATACAGTAAAGATATCGTTCCCACGAGGAGTTGAATTAATGATTGAATTTTTGACATAAAAGTTGACTAAATCGAAGTATTTTTGAAATTAAAGTAATGAATTGATGGGTATTGAGAATGTGAAATCTATATGTGCAAAATTAATATTCTATTCAACAATGTATTAATTAAACTAAAATTGCATCAAATTGAAATAAGCAAGTTAAAATTTGGCAAGATTAAAAATGGCAAGTAATTAAATTCAATTAAAAATTGACAATGATAAAAAGGCGATTCCGGAGTTCGGGATTTCATATTCGAGCTATTTTGGGATTTTAAATTGGTTATCCAATCTTATGAAACTTATGGGTTTTAAGGAGATTAATTCTTAAATCCTTTGAATTCCCTTTCAAGTGAGACAAAGAGTGCCTTAATCGATCTAATCCTACTTTTGTGGACTTAGAGTTAATTAAGACCCATTAAGTTCTTTAATTAATCTGTGAATCCTCTTAATCCTTAGCCTATTTCTAGGTCTAAGTTAATTAAGTCCAATTTCTTGATTATCTGTCACAGGGCCTTCTCCTTTCGGTGCTTCAACCATGGATTAAGAACATCACTTAATGGGATCCTGCACTAAGCATGTCATTAAGCACACAAGAAATGAATAAAACTCATTAAGACCACAAAATATGGATTACCCAATCAAAATCCACAAAATATCTCAAATATTACAACATTTACTCCAGAATCAAAAGTAAACTACTCACTATCCATAATGCTTACAAGATATTATGAGTTTATAAGGAAATAAAGCTTTAATCTAAGCTAAGAAATAAGAAATTAAATACTAGAAATGTAGAAAAATGTAAGGAAAGAAAGAAATCTGCAAATCTTGGTTGAAAATGGTGTGGAAGGTGAAAGTGACTCTTCAAATTCTGCCTCTCCTCTTCCTTTCCTTTTCTGCTCCTTGTCCCCTTTTCTAAAATGGGAAATGGGACTATTTATAGCATTTTCTGACATGGAGCCCTAAAATGGTGTGTTCTAGGAGGAATTTTCTGAGGGAATCTTCTGCCAGCTCATTAATGAAACCTTTATGGGACTGCATAAGTGGACTGCATAAGTTATGCGATCCCTTATGCGATTACTGGTTTCTGGTTCACTTATGCGAAACTGCATGACTTGGTGCATAGGTTATGCACAATTCCGTGAAAGTGCATAAGGGAGGCGTGAATGTGCATAAGCTATGCAGTCTCCTTATGCACATTTCGGCAGGTATAGGAACAGTGATTTTTCTCCTTATGCAGATCCGCATAGCTTATGCGGCAAGTTATGCACAATTTGGTCAATGCATATTTCAGCTTGAAAACTTGTTTTTGACATCTTTGGCTGTAGAAGTCACTCCTCAATGGCAAAATTTCTCTTCAGTCCTTCAAAAACACCATTTTTCCTACAAAACAAAGTAAAAATTACAAATTAATCTAAAATTGACAATTATGAAAAACTAACTAAATAACTAATGAAATTAGCTAAAAAATAACTAATAATAAAATAAAATGGCTATGAAATTAGACCTAAATGACTATGCAAAATGTATGCATCAAATACCCCCAAACTCAAGCTTTTGCTTGTCCTCAAGCAAACTTTAAAATGTGATGCAAAATTTTTAGGGGTGCCTTATCCAAAGAGCTATGAAAATCACCTATTAAAGTAACTTAACACACCTTCAGCCATACCAGCAATCCATATACCCATCCTTCAAAATGCAAAGAATTTAATGCTTATCCAAACTTTCACCGCTTAGCCATCAAGTCAATTATCATTCAAAATCCCCAAACCAACCAATCAAAAGAGAGGGTCATGCTCAAAAGAAATTCTAGGACAATCAATGACCAAAGTGTCTCTATATAGAGTGATGGAATTAAATGAATGAATGGATAATTTTCCAATCCCATAGGCAAATTCCCTACTCCTATCTCCACTAATGTAGCAAGTACTATCAAGAGATCAAAGGTCTTTTTAGGGATGTAATGAGGCTTTGGGGTTCAAAATGAGGCTAAGAAGAAAGATGGGTAAAAAGGATTCAAAGCATGAGAATATTTTCAATTTTGAAACATAAGGTACACTTCTTATTTTATTATATATTTTTTTCTTTTTCTCTTTTTTTTTTATATGGGAGAGAGAGAAATACACAATGAGGATTGTCAAGTGCTAGCATATTTTACAAAACACATAAAATGGAGGGACATTTTGATACTTTAAACTTGTATTTTGCATTTTCTTTTGATGCTTGTCCCTAAAATTTGCCACCCCCAAACTCATTTCTTTTAATACTTTGGGTGGATTTCTTTCATTTTGAATGACAATGGTGAAAAGCACATATACTAGCACTTTTACAAGATGACAAGCATTTCTTCTCCCTTTTATTGTATTTTTTTTTCTTTCTCTCTGTCTTTTTTTTTTTTTTTTAATATCAGAGTATAAAGTGTACCTAATATTCAATTATCCTCATGAAAAGGGTTGGAGTGTTTGGTTCATTGGCTAGGTAGCAATAAGGGTTTCAAGAAAAATTAGGAATCAAAAGGCTCAAAGGGGTTTGCAAGGGTTAATTTTAATTAGAAAAAAGGCCAAAGGTTTAAAATGAGAAGGTTTAAATCAAAGAATGCCTAATCATCTCTCTTTTCAAGTATAAGCTGGTATTTCGCCTTGAAAGGTTTAGAAAATTTGTTCTAGGATTGGTGAGACATCATTTGACTACCTTATATCCAATAACTCCCTCTAAACACTTCCATCTCCAAATGACTAGTTGGGTGGCTTTTTGGCTAAGAAGATATAGGCAAGGGATAGACACTTCAAAACCTTGCACCTCTTAGGAAACTTTCAATCCACAAACCCAACTAAAGGTAAAGTCAAATCACTCTCATAGGCACATTTTCAATACTCAAGGGATTTGGCAAGAGATTTTAATGCATGATGCATGATTCCTAAAAATGAGCAATGCATTAACTAAATGGAGGAAGTCTATTTGTCTATTTGTGTGCAATGTGATGTATAATGTGTATGTAAATGTGTAATGTGTGTGTATGTATGGATGTATATGTAAAATATTTACAATATATGTAAATGGAATGGGATGAGATGCTCCTATACTCAAAATATGAAAAATAAAGCCAAAAATCAAAATGTGCACCCCCAAACTCAAAATTGGACATTGTCCTCAATGTCTCAAGTAGTAGATAACCAAAACTCAAAGCAAATAATATTGACCAGGAATTGTAAAAATTAAGATCAAAAAGAAAGAGTTACCTGGTATGGGGCAGAGGAGAATTCAAGATATAAAGGGATGCATAAGAAGCTGCACAGGTTATGCAGAGTAAAATGCTGTCCAGATCAAGTGTATAAGTAGGGTGCATAAGCCGTGCGGTTCTGCATGAGTGGCAATATGGGTTGCATAGGCTATGCAGGACATTTGCATAAGGGGAATACAGCCTGTGCAGTTCTGCATAAGTAGCAGAAAGGGTTGCACAGGCTATGCAAAATATTTGCATAAGGAAATTCATAGCCTGTGCAGTGTATACAAAAGCTGCTGCATGATGATTAGCAAGAGGAAATGTGCAACCACCAGTAGAAGCATGCAAATATAGACAGAGTATGGACAAATATGCACAAAAAGGGCAGTGAAGGCAATGAAAATCAATGAAAAACTAATGTAAAAGCTATCCAATAAAACTTTAAGAACAACAGAATTCAAAACAAACTAATTCAAAACAAACAAACATAATTCAAAACAAACTACAATTGTTTGAACATATTTACAAAGAAAAAGTCCTACAAGTTTGAACAAAAGTGAAACAGAAACTAATCTAGTTCTATTGTTTTGCCCTTGTCCAAGGATGTTGCTAAGGGGCTGGTAGCTGCTGGTTGCTGTCGAAATGATGGTGCTGGAGGAGGTGATGGAGGTGGAGGTGGCATTCCCAGAAAGATCATGAGTTGCTTCACCATCTCCTTCAATTCTTTCTGCTTGTCCCTGGTTTCCATGACAAGGTCAAATAGTTGATCATGACGATCCTTGAGTGTATCAAGACCAGTGTCAAGTTTCCTATCCACAAAGTATATATCATCACTAATCCTTTCAAGATAGGTGAATAAGGCTTTAGTGTTGAATGCAGGAGGGGCTGTGGATGAGGAAGGTTCAGCTGTAGGAGGTGTGGGTTGAGTAGAAGCTGCTGGGGTCTCCTGTTCAGACTGAGGGGGTGGGTTAGGTTCAGTAGAGTGCTGTGGAATTGATGGGAAAGGTTGGGCTTCTGGTTGTGCAGTGGGTTCAGTTTCTGCTGCTGGTTGTGCAATGTCAGAATGTGGCAAACTAAACCCTGTTTTGGATAGGTGTGCAGCATCAAAATATAAGGTGTCCACAAGTGCTGGTATTGGGTGCTCTTCAGGATTAAAACCAAAATGTTTGGCTATGACAATTATGAGCCCACCCAAGACAATGTCACCTATGGATTTGGTGGCAATATGCAACACATGCTCACAAAAGAAATAACCAGGAGAGACCTTGACCTTGTGGAAAGCACACCATAACATGAATAATTCAGATTTCCCCACAGCACCAGAACTAGTCCCTCTGCCCAAAACAGTGCTAGCAATCAGTCTATGAATAAACCTAAGTGCAGGGTCAAGTATTTGAGAGGTTTTTGATCTGCCAGCAGAAAAAGTCTGAGGTTGGTTTGTGATGATTCTCCAGAATTGTGCAGCATTCCAAATACCCTTATTTGCTACTTCTACCCCAGTATATGGCACTCTAAATAGCCCATCCATTGCAAAACCAAGAATGCTATGAAATTGATCTAATGATAACTCTCTATTTTGCCCCAAACATCTAAATTTCATAGTTGGCTTAAAATCTACATCATGCAATTTCAGGTTGGCAGAGAATGAAGAAATAAATTCCAATACTAAGGCTGGGTAAACAATTTCTTGCTTGTGCACAAATTCCATCCAACCCATACCATCAAGGTAAGCAACCACATTGTCAAATAAACCAAGTGACTGGAGAGAGTCCACAGAAATATACCTAGTGGGTTGCACCTTTCTTTCCTTAAGTCTCTTAAAGGCTGCCTTTTGAACTGCATCAGGAAGAGACCAAGGGAGTTTTGAAACCAATGAGACTGCTGACATTTGCTTTTTGCTGGAAGAGGGTGATTTGGCTTGTGTGGAGGCTGAGGTTTTAGGGGGTAGCGTTGACAATGGCGAGACCTCGAGAGGAGAAGCTGGACGGGAATGGGGAGGCGACTCCATTGCCGATGGAGAAGATGGAGGAGAAGAGGGGAAAAGAAAATATGCACGAAGAGATTAGGGTTTAGGCGGCGGAAATAGGTGTGGAGAAGAAGGGAAGGAGGAAAATGTCGGGAGAAATGGAGGGGAATGGACGGTCAGGAACAAAAAATACGGGAGGCGGGAGAAATGGGTGCCGACAGGAGTTTTGGATTAGGTTGTGTAAGACTGCATAAGTGAAAAGTGAGTGTGCATAACTTATGCACCCTACTTATGCATGTCTCAGCTTGTTTTGGACTTCAAAGAAATAGCTCATGCACAAGTGCATAAGTCATGAACTGTCCTTATGCACTGTTCGGCAAGTTTTGACCTTCAGGGAGAGTGGTCATGCGGAAGTGCATAAGCTATGCACTCTCCTTATGCACCTCTCGGCAAATTTTAGTGTTTGAAAAATGTGGTCATGCAAGTGTGCATAAGCTATGCACTCTGCTTATGCACTCCTCGGTGGGTTTTGATTTTCAGAATGTGAGGTTATGCAGAAGTGCATAAGCTATGCACTCTGCTTATGCATGGCTCGGCAACTTTTGGAATTTTGGGGTGGTGGTCATGTAGTTGTGCATAAGTCATGCACTCTGCTTATGCAGGTCTCGGTAGGTTTTGGTGTTTGTGGAAGGTGGTTATGCAGAAGTGCATAAGTCATGCACTCTGCTTATGCACCCCTCGGCAGGTTTGGAATTTTCGGATTTCTGGTTATGCATAAGTGCATAAGTCATGCACTCTGCTTATGCACCCCTCGGCAGGTTTGGAATTTTCGGATTTCTGGTTATGCAGAAGTGCATAAGTCATGCACTCTGCTTATGCACCCCTCGGCAGGTTTGGAGATTCAGGGTTTTTGGTCATGCAGAAGTGCATAAGTTATGCACCCTCCTTATGCAGACTTCGGTAGAGAGAGAAAATGAAGAATTTGAAGTTATGCAAATGTGCATAAGTCATGCACTCTGCTTATGCAGATTTCGAAAGATATGAAATTTGACAAAATTAGGCTATGCAAAGTTGCATAAGCTATGCACTCTTCTTATGCACTTTGCAATATGAATGAAAATGGCAAGAATTGTGGTTATGCAGGATTACATAAGCTATGCAGTTGCTTATGCACAATTCAACAAGATTAAGATTGCAATGAAACATGATTTGCAAGTGTGAAAAATACCCTAAAATGAATAAATATAATTTTATGAAGCATAAACCATGAGAAATTTTCACCAAAAACACATCAATATATACAAAGTTCATCAAAAATGCATCACACAAGCATGTAGAAATGGATCCTACATAAAAGACCTTTGAGAACCATGCCATTTTTACTCAAATTCTGCAAATCAACATTTAGCACATTAAAACTCAATAAAATCTGCATAAAGTTGCATTTATCTACAAATGATGAAATGAACTCTCCAAGTTATGCCAAGAGAATGCAATATTGTCCACCTTGAATTCCACAACCCAAATAATCTCAAAACTACAAAGATGACCAACTTACCACCATATTAACATTAAAAGCACATATACTTAAAAGTTACACACCCAACCTCACCAAAAACACAAGCCATCTGCTGCAGACACCCTTTTTGTTGCAGATTTCATTTTTCCTCTGCATAAACCAGATAACAGCTCCTGCACAAGTTATGCAGTAAGAACTAATCAGTTTTTTTTTTTTTTTTTTTTGAATAGTTTGAAGGACAAAATTTTCAAGTTAAGAATCACTCCCCAGCAGTTCACCAGCCTTTCTTCATTGAAATACATCTACAAGGGACAAGATTCAACAATGTCAAAAATTGAATTTGGGGAGATTCAAGATAAAAACAAAAGTAATGTAAATAAAAGTAAATCAACAAAAAGGAAAATAAAAGAACTTGGGGTGCCTTCCAAGAGCGCTAATTTATGGTCCTTAGCTTGACCCTTTTCATGCTTCATGGTGGCTGGAATTGGAATTTATTGCCTCTATTGCCAATAGGTCCTTCAATGAATCTATACTTCATTTTCTTTCCATCACATGAGAAGATCCTTGTTGCTTTGTCTAAAGATCCGACCATTTCTTTCTTGACAGCCTTTGGTGCATCTTTTTCTTTGAGAGATAGTTGTTTTACTTCACTTTTCTCCACTTGCTCAACTTGAAAGATTGGTGCCATAGGACAAGATGGATTACTATTCAAATGTTGTGCAAATGCAGCCTCTTTTGGATTTTTATCATTGATACTCCTTTCATGGATAAGACAACTTTCAAGAGAAGCCTTCGGATAGCTCTTTCTAAAGTGCTCTTTTACTAACTCATCAACTATATCAATTCTCAAACAAGAGTCTACATCTTCATGTTGCTTCTTTTTATCATTGCTAATGTTGAAGACTAACTGATCCTCTCCGACTCTAAGAGTAAGCTTTTCACCTTTCACGTCAATCAAAGCACCAGCTGTAGCCAGGAAAGGCCTCCCCAAAATGATTGGGATATTAGAATCCTCTTCCATGTCCAAGATGACAAAGTCAACAGGTATATAGAATTTCCCAACCTTCAGAGGCACATTCTCTAAAATCCCTTCAGGATACTTAATTGATCTATCAGCTAACTGAAGAGAAATGTGGGTTGGCTTAAGATCTCCCATGTTGAGCTTCTCATAAATGGAGAGGGGCATAAGGCTTACACTAGCCCCTAAATCACATAAAGCTTTTATAGAACATGATTCCCCAATGTGGCATGGAATTGAGAAACTCCCTGGATCCTTGAGCTTTGGAGGAAGTTTCCTTTGGAGGATAGCACTACATTCCTCAGTTAAGGCTACAGTTTCATAATCTTCAAGTCTCCTCTTATTTGAGAGAATTTCTTTTAGAAACTTAGCATAAGAAGGCATTTGTGAAAGAGCATCAATAAAAGGCACATTTATGTATAGCTTCTTCAAAACCTCTAAGAACTTTCCAAATTGCTTATCAAGCTTGGCTTTTTGAAATCTCTGTGGAAAGGGAAGCTGTGGCTTATAAGGCTCTGGAGGTATGTATTTCTCTTCTTTCTCTTTTCTTGCACTCTCTTTCTTTTCACTCTCTTGTTTTTCATTTTCATCAACATCTTCCTCATTTTCTCTCTTCTCACTTTTTTCACTCTTCTCATTATGCATTATTTTATCACTTCTCAGTGTAATGGCATGACACTGCTCTCTTGGGTTTTCTAGTTGACTTGGAAGTTTTCCAAAAGACTTGGTACCTGAGGAAGATGCTTGTTGTGCAATCTGATTTTCCAGCATTCTGTTATGTGTTTGCATCTGCTCTAGCCTTGCTTTCATCTCTCTCATCTCCTCATCATGCTTATTTTGATTAGCAAGAATCTGTTGCAATAAAGCTTATGTGGTGGAATTTTGTTCTTGCTGTTTTGGAGGAGGATTCATATTTTTCTGCTGAAAATTAGGCAATGGTTGCCTATTTTGCTGATATGGAACTCCTTGCTGCTATTGTGGTTGAAAATTCTGATTTGGAACTTGACTTTGCTGATTTCCCCATGAAAAGTTGGGATGATTCCTCCAATTTGGATTATAAGTTTGAGAATAAGGATTCCCCATATGTTTGTTTCCATAATTACCAACATATGCTGCTTGCTCTCCATAATCTACTCCACAGCTGGTAGTTCCTTCTGCATAAGCCACTTGTTGTGAACTTCCAGATGATGATGATGAACTAACCAACATACACAAATCTTCCATCTTCTTAGCAAGGACATTTGTAAGTGCATCAAACTTTGCATTAATCATGTTGAATGGATCAAGGTCATACATTCCAGCAGCTTGCCTCTTTTGAGTTGGAGCTGGTCCTCTTGGACTACTCCAAAGATGAGTGTTCTTTGCAATTTCTCCAATAGCTCATAAGCTTCATCTTCATGCTTCATGATAAATTCTCCTCCTGTTTGTGCATCAATAATCCCTCTGATTGCAGGAGTGACATTGGTGTAAAAATTCTGATTTATCATCCATTTTGGAATGGCATGATGTGGGCATAGTCTCTCTAATTCCTTCCATCTCATCCATGATTCATAAAGAGTTTCATCTTCTCTTGGTCCAAAGTCGTCATTTGATTCCTCAGTTCTTGAGTTTTTCCAGGTGGAAAATATTGTGCAAGAAATGCATCAGTGAGTTGCTCCCAATTTGTAATGGAGTTGTGAGGTAAAGAGTCAAGCCAATCCAATGCTCTATCTTTCAAAGAGAATGGGAATAGCTTTAATCTTGCTGCATCATCAGACACTCCAGGTTGTTTTTGCATATCACAAATCATAGCAAACTTTTTCAGATGTGTGTGTGGATTTTCAGAAGGATGTCCTCCAAATTGAGAATTCTGAATCATTTGAAGAACTCCAAAATCCATCTTGTAGCTATTTGAATCGATTCTTGGTCTTGCTATGCTCTCTCTCAAGTCATCAAAACGAGGAAAAGCATGATCCATCATACTTCCCCTAGGCACATTAGCGTTTACAACCTCTTCACCTTGGGCTGCATTTTCATTGTTTCGATCATTTCCAACATTACCACCATCAATTCTAATTCTTTCATCAGCCATGTCTCCTTCAATTTTAGCTGCTCTCAGTGCTTCTTTTCTTCTTCTGGTTTCTTTCTTGTTGGCTCTACAAAACTTCTCAATTTCAGGATTAAACAATAAGGATGTGTCATTTGTGCTTTTAGCTCTTCTCATAAAAGATTAAGAGTACCTAAAAAAAACAAACAAACACAAAATGAAAAGATAACAAAGATAAAACTATAAACAACTAAAATAATCAAGAATTCAATCTTAAACAAACAACTCCCCGGCAACGGCGCCAAAAACTTGATGTGGCCCAACCGCAAGTGCACGGGTCGTACAAGTAATACAGTAAAGATATCGTTCCCACGAGGAGTTGAGTTAATGATTGAATTTTTGATATAAAAGTTGACTAAATCGAAGTATTTTTGAAATTAAAATAATGAATTGATGGGTATTGAGAATGTGAAATCTATATGTGCAAAATTAATATTCTATTCAATAATGTATTAATTAAACTAAAATTGCATCAAATTGAAATAAGCAAGTTAAAATTTGGCAAGATTAAAAATGGCAAGTAATTAAATTCAATTAAAAATTGACAATGATAAAAAGGCGATTCCGGAGTTCGGGATTTCATATTCGAGCTATTTTGGGATTTTAAATTGGTTATCCAATCTTATGAAACTTATGGGTTTTAAGGAGATTAATTCTTAAATCCTTTGAATTCCCTTTCGAGTGAGACAAAGAGTGCCTTAATCGATCTAATCCTACTTTCGTGGACTTAGAGTTAATTGAGACCCATTAAGTTCTTTAATTAATCTGTGAATCCTCTTAATCCTTAGCCTATTTCTAGGTCTAAGTTAATTAAGTCCAATTTCTTGATTATCTATCACAGGGCCTTCTCCTTTCGGTGCTTCAACCATGGATTAAGAACATCACTTAATGGGATCCTACACTAAGCATGTCATTAAGCACACAAGAAATGAATAAAACTCATTAAGACCACAAAATATGGATTACCCAATCAAAATCCACAAAATATCTCAAATATTACAACCTTTACTCCAAAATCAAAAGTAAACTACTCACTATCCATAATGCTTACAAGATATTATGAGTTTATAAGGAAATAAAGCTTTAATCTAAGCTAAGAAATAAGAAATTAAACACTAGAAATGTAGAAAAATGTAAGGAAAGAAAGAAATCTGCAAATCTTGGTTGAAAATGGTGTGGAAGGTGAAAGTGACTCTTCAAATTCTGCCTCTCCTCTTCCTTTCCTTTTCTGCTCCTTGTCCCCTTTTCTAAAATGGGAAATGGGACTATTTATAGCATTTTCTGACATGGAGCCCTAAAATGGTGTGTTCTAGGAGGAATTTTCTGAGGGAATCTTCTGCCAGCTCATTAATGAAACCTTTATGGGACTGCATAAGTGGACTGCATAAGTTATGCAGTCCCTTATGCGATTTCAGCTGATTCTGGTTCACTTATGCGAAACTGCATGACTTGGTGCATAGGTTATGCACAATTCCGTGAAAGTGCATAAGGGAGGCGTGAATGTGCATAAGCTATGCAGTCTCCTTATGCACATTTCGGCAGGTATAGGAACAGTGATTTTTCTCTTTATGCAGATCCGCATAGCTTATGCGGCAAGTTATGCACAATTTGGTCAATGCATATTTCAGCTTGAAAACTTGTTTTTGACATCTTTGGCTGTAGAAGTCACTCCTCAATGGCAAAATTTCTCTTCAGTCCTTCAAAAACACCATTTTTCCTACAAAACAAAGTAAAAATTACAAATTAATCTAAAATTGACAATTATGAAAAACTAACTAAATAACTAATGAAATGAGCTAAAAAATAACTAATAATAAAATAAAATGGCTATGAAATTAGACCTAAATGACTATGCAAAATGTATGCATCATTTATATTGAGGAGCAAAATTCGGAACAGCTTTGAGGGTATCCCACGAAGTTGGCAACACCTGGTCGCTCCGATCCCGAAGAAGATCACCTTAAATAAGGACGAAGATGCCATGGTGAAATAGTTAAGGTCTCAGGCTTCCACCCAAAAATTCTAATGCTTAGACGCGGTTATGGCCGAACTGAAGTATTGGATGATGCGGCTTATCACTGACGAAGACTACGAGTTTCAGCTCTCTGACCTCGGCCCTGGTACCATCCATACCTCTGGCCTTTGAATCTTAGCGAACTCACTGACTTCTTCTCTGTGCAGGTATGGCGGGCGGTGATACTTCCAAGGAGAGCGGCAAGCGAAAGAGGGAGGTCTCTCGAAAAGTGTCGGCGATGAAGGGGGCCACCATTGTTGATGCTCAGAGCCCTCAGCTTGAATTAGTAGAGGTGTCAAGCTCTCCTCCCCGACCTCAGGAGTAGCCGATCCCAGAGATAGAGGTCGTCGCTCCTGCTCCTCAGTAGATCGAACTTCCGCCTCCCCCGCCTCCTCCGATCTCTTCCAATGTGGAAGGGGAGTCCTCGGGTCCTATGGTTAGGACGCTTTCCCGGGGCGCTCAACTCCTGATCCAATAGCTGGAAAGGAACCGCTCTACTTGAGGGAATCCTGGCCTAGCAAAAGTTATGGGTATCTCCATCTGCTTCCAAGAGGATCAGAACAGATTGGCAGAGGAGAGCATTGATGATATTCTAACTCAAACTATGAGTTTGGGCTTGGAGGCCATCGCAAATCAACACGTAATAAGAGAGAAGGCCCATGCCTTAAGGAGGGAGATCCTTAAGGTGGTCTAGGACACCTCAGCTGCACAAGCTCAACTCTCCTCTGCCAATGACTATATTGCCAGATTGGAAGATTAGATAAAGCGCTGCAAAGAGAAAATAGCTGAAGTGGAGCAGGAACTTGAAGTCACCCAGGCTGGTCGATCTGCTGATCTCGCTCGCTTTGATGAGGAACTTCGGGCAAAGGAGGAGGAGCTCCGAGCGAAGGATGAGGAGCTCCAAGCAAAGGATGAGGAAAGCAACACAAAAGAAGCCAGGGCTTATGTGAACGCCCATAATGACTTTCTGGCTGAGCTGAGAAAGCGGTATCCTAAAGAAGACTTCTCCTAAATGAATGAGCTCACCCCAGAGGCCAAAAAGGAGAGCGACGAGGAGCCAGAGAAAGAGAGAGGGGGAGAGAATCAGAGAGTGGATGATGTACCTGGGGAGCAGGCTAGGGGTAACCCACCTGCTGAGTGACTTGTATATTATTTTTCTTTGAAATGAATGGAAATCCTTTTTGTTCAATTTCTTGATGAGATCGGCAAGCGTTCAAATTGTATGAGTACTTTAATTGTTTGAACGTATTGAAACATTAAACTTGAAAGCAACCATTAACCCAAGTATAAGAGATCAGAAAAACATTACACGTAAGTATGAGATCGGACTAAGTCATGACCAAATACCGGGTAAAATTTTAAAACATTAGAATTGGAAAGACTTGACATTGATTTGAATTCTTAAGATCAGGATCGTCATTAGACCGGATAGAAACCTTAACTTCATTTTAAGGAATATCTGGGGCATTCAAGTGAGAAGCCCGATTATAACATTAACCAAATGAAGTTCTGCAATATTTATGCAGAGAGATTGGAGAGTATCCGTAGGCAAGATTAGATGGTTCAAAGACCCAATATTGATTCGAACCCATCTGATAAGAGATCGAAGAACAATTAACTAAGTATGGGATCGGTTTATTCCATGGTTGATCAATCGGTGAGTTCAGAATAGTCATTTGTGATCAAAGGACATCGGCTAAGAGCGGATGATAAAGTCGATTTTAAAGTCCCTTGACTTCGAAAGTCGTCCAAAATATGGTGTCGACAGCTGCCCCTCTTTACATAATTTCTATTGAAGAGACTGAAATTCTCTCTTATAGGAATTTTGTAAAGATTCAGACCCATATTTTGGGAGGTTAGAGTATGGAAAATTAGAACGCTGAGAATCAAAATCAACTTGGATCTAGGAACCAGAAGTTGATAACTAGAAATTAAAATGCTGAAAATTAAAATCAACTTGGATCGAGGAACCAGAGGTTGAAAACTGGAAATTAAAATGCTGAAAATTAAAATCAACTTGGATCAAGGAACCAGAGGTTGATGACCGAAAATTAAAATGCTAGAAATTAAAATCAACTTGGATCAAGGAACCAGAAGTTGATGATAGGAATTTAAAATGCTGGAAATTAAAATCAATTTTGATCAAAGAACTAGAGGTTGATAGCTAAAAATTAAAGTGCTGGGAATTAAAAATCAACTTGGATCAAGGAACCAGAGATTGATAACCAGAAATTAAAATGCTGAGAATTAAAAATCAACTTGGATAAAGAAACCAGAGGTTGATAACAGGAAATTAAAGTGCTAGGAATTAAAAATCAACTTGGATCAAGGAACCAGAGGTTGATAACCGGAAATTAAAATGCTAGAAATTAAAATCAACTTGGATCAAAGAACCAGAGGTTAAAATGCTGAAAATTAAAATCAACTTGGATCAAGGAACCAAAGGTTGATGGCTAGAAATTAAAGTGCTGGGAATTAAAAATCAACTTGGATCAAGGAACTAAAGGTTGATAACTGGAAATTAAAATGCTGGAAATTAAAATCAACTTGGATCAAGGAACCAGGGTTGATAACTGGAAATTAAAATGTTGAAAATTAAAATCAACTTGGATCAAGGAACCAGAGGTTGAAATGCTGAAAATTAAAATCAACTTGGATCAAAGAACCAAAGGTTGATGACAGGAAATTAAAATATTGAAAATTAAAGTCAACTTAGATCAAGGAACCAGAGGTTGATGATGGAAAATTAAAATGTTAAAAATTAAAGCCAACTTGGATCAAGGAACCAGAGATTGATAACAGGAATTAAAATGTTGAAAATTAAAGTCAACTTGGATCAAGGAACCAGAGATTGATAACGGGAAATTAAAATGTTGAAAATTAAAGTAAACTTGGATCAAGGAACCAGAGGTTGATAATAGGAATTAAAACGCAGAGAATTAAAAATGCTGACAAAGTAAGGCAAACCTGACATAAGAAGTTCCTCTGATCGAAGTGTACTTAACAAGGTTCCGAAGATAAATGATTAATGGAGGACTAGCCCAAAGACTTGGCCTACAATTTTCTTCTCTTGGTCACTTCCCAAGACCCCCTTTCTAGTTTCCACTCCCTTCTTATTTGCAAAAAGTACCTTTGCAGGTTTTTACTTTCTCACATTTTGCTAGGAGCGCCCTTTCGGGTTTTTACTCCTACATTTTTTTTAGGCGGCCATCGTTAATTTCCTACAAATCTCACAGCAAAGTACATGAGGTTATCAATATTGAAATCCTGATCTTATGATAAAGTTTCAACGAATTAATAACGCATAAATAAAGGTATATAAGAAAGATAAATTAGAGTGAAGGAATGACTTTATTATGGTTTGAGAACAAAGGTACAGTTTCAAAGGAAAAGGGTACAAGGATAAATTTCACAAATTCCTTGTAGCTAACTTTGAACTCACTTGATTGCCATTATTTCAAGTAATCTTTCGACGAACGTTCGTGCCGTGGTGATTTATTTCCTTTCCTGGTCCTGTGCTTCCTTCCTTATTTCTCTGTTTTCTGGTTCTAGAGACTGCCATTATTTCAAGTAATCTTTCGACGAACGTTCGTGCCGTGGTGATTTATTTCCTTTCCTGGTCCTGTGCTCCCTTCCTTATTTTTCAGTTTTCTGGTTCTAGGGACGCCCTTTCACGTTTTCACCCCTAGATTTTATTATTTTTCGCTCGCTTTTTCAGATGCCTTTTCAGGTTTTTACCCTTCACTCATTTTGCAGAAAGCGCCCTTGCGGGTTTTCTCCCTCTTTCGCGCATTTTGCTAGGAGTGCCCTTTCGGGTTTTCACCCTTACGATTTTTTTTTTTTTAAGTATAATACCTTTTGACAGCATCTGCATTCACGGGTCTCAAGAATTCTTCGCCATCCATATGAGTCAAGATCAGTGCACCACCAGAAAATGCCTTTTTAACCACATAGGGTCCCTCATAAGTTAGTGACCATTTGCCCCATGAATCATTTTGATTTGGGAGGATCTTTTTCAAAACTAGATCTGCTGGTTGGAATTCGTACGGGCGAACGCCTTTGTTAAATGCCCTAGCCATTCTTCTTTGGTACAATTGCCCATGACACGCTGCTGCTAGTCTTTTCTCATCCAGTAAATTCAGTTGGTCCAACTTTGATTGAATCCATTCTGACTCATCGATTCCTGATTCTTTTAGAATTCTCAAGGAAGGAATTTCCACTTCTATAGGTAAAACGGCCTCCATTCCGTAAACCAATGAGTATGGAGTTGCCCCAGTTGATGTTCTTACGGAGGTTCGATAAGCGTGAAGGGCAAAGGGAAGCATATCATGCCAATCTCTATAAGTGATAGTCATCTTCCTGATTATTTTCTTGAGGTTCTTATTAGCGGCCTCCACTGCTCCGTTCATTTGGGGACAGTATAGCGAAGAATTTAGATGCTGAATTTTGTACTGGTCACATAAACTCTGGATCTTTGGACCATTCAAATTCTTAGCATTGTCAGTGACAATTTCGCTGGGGAGGCCATGTCGGCAGATGACATTATTCTTGAGAATTTGAGGAACGTATTCTGTAAGATATGAGCATATGATGTCGCCTCAACCCATTTGGAAAAGTAGTCAATGGCCACCAAGATGAACCTGTGCCCATTGGATGCCTTGGGATTAATGGGACCAATTACGTCGATGCCCCACATTGCAAAAGGCATAAGGTGAGACAAGATTAAACAATTGATGAGGCAGGACATTTATTGGATCTGCATAGATTTGACATTTATGACACTTCCGAAAGTACTCAATGCAGTCTTTTTCCATATTAGTCCAGAAGTATCCCCGTCTCATGATTTGCTTGGCCATCATATGCCCATTAGCATGAGTTGCGCAATTCCCCTCATGAGTCTCAAAAAGGATCCTCCTCGCATCTTTTGCATCTACACATCTCAACAATTCGCCATCGGAGCCTCTTTTGTACAAAATTTCCCCGCTGGGGAAGTATCCCAGTGCTAATCTCCTTATCATTCTTCTTTCGTTTCTGCTTGCCCCCGGAGGGTATTCTCTGATTTTGATGTAGACCTGGATATCATGATACCAGGGTTTACCATTGGTTTCTTCTTCGACTATGAAGCAATAAGCCAGCTCACTCCTTGCTTTGATTTGCAACACCTGCGTTGTCTGTCCCTCTTCCATCTGAGCCATGACAGCCATAGTGGCTAAGGCATCGGCAAACTAGTTCTTTATTGAGATTGAGTTGAATGAAGGAAATCTCTTCAAATTTCTTGATCAATTTCAGGAGGTACTTTTGATATGGGATCAGTTTCGGGTCTTTAGTTTGCCATTCCCCTTTGACTTGGTAAATGATCAAGGCTGAATCTCCGTACACCTCTAACTTCTTGACTTTCATCTCGATGGCAGCCTGTAAACCCATCACACAGGCTTCATATTTCGCAATATTATTGGTGCAGTCGAACCTCAGCTTGATAGCTATCGGGAAGTGCTTTCCGTTAAGGGATACCAATTCAGCTCCAATCCCATTACCTGACAAATTGACTGCTCCGTCGAAATACATTTCCCATATATCAGTAGATTCTTTGTCCTCGCTGCTGACCTCATTGACATGCTCATTGGGGAATTCAAAATCCAAGGCTTCATAATCTTGGATCGGGTTTTCTGCCAGCAAATCCGTAATCACGCTTCCTTTTACTGCATTCCTGGTCATATAGACGATGTCATATTAAGAGAGTATGACTTTCCATTTCGCTATCCTCCCTGACATGAACGGGCTTTCAAATACATATTTGATCGGGTCCATTCGGGAGATGAGCCACGTTTTATGATTCAACATGTAGTGTTTGAGTCAATTTGCCGTCCAGGCTAATGCGCAATAAGTTTTCTCCAGGGATGAGTACCTCGACTCGCAATCGTTGAATTTCTTACTCAAATAGTAAATGGCTCTTTCCTTTAGCCTCGTGTCATCGTGCTGCCCCATAACACAACCCATCGAATTCAGCTGAACTGCCATGTACAGAATCAACAGCCTTCCCGCCACTGGAGGAACCAATATTGGCGAATTTGACAGGTATTGCTTAATCTTTTCAAAAGCCTCTTGACAAACTTGATCTCATCAAGTGGTGTTATTCTTCCTGAGTAGCTTAAAGATGGGCTCAGCTTTAGCAGTGAGGTTGGAAATGAATCTCAAGATGTAGTTCAGCTTTCCCAAAAAACTACGCACCTCCCTTTCTATCTTTGGGGATGGCATTTTTTGAATGGCTCGAACCTTGTCTGGATCTACTTCTATTCCCTTTTCACTTACTATGAATCCCAATAGCTTACCCAACCTGGCCCCAAACACACATTTAGCTGGGTTCAATTTTAGTTGATATTTCCTGAGTCTTTCGAATACCTTTTTCAACACTTGTACATGACTTTCTCCCTCTCTGGACTTGATGATCATATCATCCACATACACCTCCACTTTCTTGTGCATCATGTCGTGGAATAATGTGACCATGGGGCATTGATAGGTAGCTCCAACATTTTTTAATCCAAATGGCATGACCCAATAACAGAATACCCCCCACTGAGTGATGAAAGCAGTTTTGTCTTTGTCATCGTCATCCATGGGGATTTGGTTATACCCTGATGCTCTGTCTATACACGAGCATCTCCCCAGTCTGACAGCATTGTCTACCAGCACATTTATGTGAGGGAGAGGGAAATCATCCTTCAAGCTCGCCTTATTGAGATCCCTATAATCAACACACACTCTGACTCTTCCGTCCTTCTTCATTACTGGGACAACGTTGGCTATCCATTGAGGGTATTTGACCACTTCCAGGAATCCAGCATCATACTACTTTTTGACTTCATCCCTGACTTTGAGCAGTATGTCGGGGTTCATTCTATTTTAACTTATGTTTTACTGAAATCGTCCCAGGAATTAGAGGGATCTTGTGAGTTACTATTTGAGGATCCAATCCAGGCATATCATCATAGCTCCATCAGAATACATCGATGAATTCCTTAATCAAGCTAACCATACTCTCGAATTCCCCATTATTTACGACTTTAAGTTCCTTCTTTATTTCCTCAGTCCCTAAATTTATGGTGTGCATTTTATCCCCACAAGGCACCAGGGAAGGTTCGTCTTTTTCACTCCGTTCTTCTACAGGTTCTTCTTCAGAATCACTTGAAGTAATGGCAATTATGGGAGTTTCAAAATTAACATAAAGAACTTCCGAGTCAATTGAATTATTAGGAGTGAGTCGGTAAATGGTCCTGAAGAAATGAAAGTGGAGTATATTAAAAGAATGGATTTTAAGGAAAAGAGAATTGGATGCAAAACGCGCTATTAATTTATTAATTCATTTATCATAAAAAAAGGGTCCATTTACAGCACTACACTCGTCACCATGGACAAAATGATCAAGTGTTGATAACAAAATGTATTTTACTCGAGATTGAGCACAAGAATGTCTTCTGCTGCCCAATTATCCAGTTCTTGCCCCTCAACAATTGGTGAGATCAATGCTTCAGATAGGGAGTCCAGTTGTATGACATCGAAGGATGGTTCTTCAGGAGATTCTTCACTTTCCTCTGGATTCTCAATGATCGGTTTTGTGAAAACATCTGTGATTTCCAGGACAACTTTCATTTTCCCGACTCTCTGGTCAAACCTTTGATCCCGGAGCGTGTTCCTCATCCAGAACCTCTTATCCATGAGAGCATCTTCCTCATATCCCAGGCCAAAGTGACCGATCTTTTGAATAGCTGGTATGGGTTTAATAATTCCCTGCAACATGGCACCCAATCCCTTGCCCTTCTCGTATCTACTCTTAAGCATCACCTTCGTAACCATAGCCGCAGCCCCTTCATCCCTTGGGGTAGTTTCTTGTAACTCTAGTGCTTAGAAAGAACTTTCCAAGGACTTTTCAGTTATTTTCACATAAGGAACTGATTGAGGCTTGGTGACTAGCATGGCTTCCTCCCCCCTCACTGTGATGATTTTGCTGCCCATGATGTATTTAATTATCTAGTGTAGGGTTGAAGGCACAGCGTTTGCCGAGTGGATCTACGGTCTCCCCAATAGCATGGTGTATGCAGGCTTGATATCCATCATTTGGAAAGTGATGTTGAAGGTGCATGCCTCGATTTGCAGTGGCAAATCAATGTCCCCAAGCACTTCTCTCTTGGTACCGTCAAAGGCTCTTACCACCATAGCACTCTGGTGGATGGCTGAAGAGTCAACGGGTAGTCTTGCCAAGGTGTCATTAGGCAAGACATTGAGGGCAGATCCGTTGTCAATCAGAACCTTGGCAACTATGCATCCTTTGCATTTGACTGTCACATGTAGAGCTTTGGTGTGCTTCAAGCCAGCCAGATCTATCTCGTCTTCCGAGAAAGTAACAAAACTGGACACTTGAATTTATCCCACTATTTTCTCAAATTGCCCCGGTGTGATGTCGGGGTTTACAAAGGCCTGGTCCAAAACCTTTTGCAAGGCTTGGTGATGCACTTCCGAGCTTAGTATCAGCAACAGCAATGAAATTCGAGCAAGGGTCTTTCTCAATTGCTCGATGACATCATACTCACTTTGCTTCATGATTTGCAGCAATAATTCTTCCTCTTCTTTTGGTTCAGCAGGTTCCCCTTTCTCAACTCTCATAGCCCCATCCTCCGTGTTCTCTTGTGGCTCTCCCATTTTTACTTTCCCTTTCTTATTTTCCCTCTCATCATTTTCGTAACATCTCCCACTTCCGGTTATAAATTCTATCTCTTTATCTGGTGGGGAGGAGTTAGTGGTCGTGATAGGTTTTGGGTTTGATTAGGGAGTAGCATCGCTAGAGGGTCCAGCGTAAGTCATTTTAAAGTGCTCGTGGGGAGCAAAGCATGGTTTAGGAGGGGTTATGAGTTGAGTATGTGTATAGTTGAGGGTAGGAGCTGAGATGCTACTGGATGCCTCTTGAGTAAAGACTTGAAGATTATAGTTCCAAGGCATTGCATGGGTGTTTGTGACTAGGAGTTGAGGCGGGGTTCAGATGATTGTTATTGGAGGTGGTGATGTTGGTATGCTGGGAGCAGAAAAGGTTAATCTGGGATTGGAGGTGGAGGCATTCCGGCCAAACCTGGCTGTGTTCACTTCGCCCTCCAACCTCGATCTACGCTGACATCTTAAAGTTTTGAGTGACAGCATCCTCCGGATTTCCTGCCTGAACTCCTCACAGTTTTGCAGCTCATGGTTAGCCGTTCCTTCATGGTAGGGGCATCCTGTACCACCTTCCAACCCGGACGTCTAAGGGCATTGTAACATCCTCCCGGTAGCAACTCCGTACATTCTACTGTTCTGGTGACCGGTGTCGGTCCGGACAGCTAGAACGTCCGGAAAAATATTTAGACTAAAGTGAGGAACCATAATTAACTCAAATATTAATAAGAAAAATTTAGTAAAAATTTTAGAAATAAAATACAACCAAGTTAAACGAGCCGGTGCCCAAGCGATGGGTAACCAGAGGGAAGTTGCGGTTCTCGCAACGAGGAGCCCTAGACCCGGGGAAAAATTCATAAAATAATTATTGGGACTCCAGAAAAGGGTCATTGAGGTTCCTATGGCATTAGAATGCCAAGAAAATATTTAGAAAAATTTTTCAATCGGTACAGACAATTTTGACCCGTTAAGCCAAACGGAGGGCATTTTGGTCATTTCGCCTTCAGAGGTGATTTTTGGCCGACTTGTCCAGTTGAGTAAATAATTAATATGAAATAAAATATGGATAAACATTACTAGAAATTAAATTGAAGATGAGTAGTGGAGGAAAGAAAAGAAAGTGAAGAAAAAGCTTATTTATGACATCATTGTGATGTCATTTAAAATTGCCAACCAATCACCATTAAGTAACCATTTGACTAACTAATAAAAGAGCTAAATAAAGACCAAGGAAGACCAAAAACCAGCTGCCTTCTCTTCAACCAAAAACGTGAGTTTCTCTTCTTCCTCCCTCCATTGATGTTCAATCAAGCAAGCTTAATTTCCTACCTTGTTTCACCATAAAACCCTAACCCCACTTCATTAAAATTTTACCCTACACCTTAAACAAGCTTTTGGCAGCCAAGAAGAGGAAAGAAAGAGAAGTTTGAGTTGGGAAAAAAACTGCCCTATTCAAGGTTAGTGCACTATATACCTAAAACTCTTTAATTTCATGAAATGGAACTTGAATTTAGTAAGAAAATGTAATTTAAATGAACAAAATTCATGTGTATGTGTACATGAGTGTCGACACCATATTTTGGCCGATCCCTAGAATCAATAAACTTCGAAACCGATCCCTAGCACTAAGTCTCTCCTTGCCATCTAACCACGGTTCCGATCTCTCTTCACAGAAAGTTGAGTCAATGCTAAGTCCTCATATCAGTCAAAGCTTTACCGGTCTCTCAAATCATTCACCGATCTCTCAAGCCAATTGTCGAATATCCTGACCAGTTAACTATATTCCCGATCTCTCTTGTTAGATAAGTTTGAATTAACACTAGATCCTTGCTGCCAGTATTCATGGTCGACCTCCCTTTTAAAAGTTTAGGAATAATCGAGCTAAGCTTCTAATTCAGTTTAATGAAGATCCCGATCTTAGATGTTCAAGCAAAATTTTCAATTAAGTTCTGTTTAACGTTGGTTCTTTACCAATCTCATGCATATTGTGTTTTTCGATCTCTCATACTTAGGATAATAATCGTTTCCAGTTATTTCAATATACTCAGACAAACAAGGGTTTAGAAATTTTCCGATCACAACCATTCATCGAACAAAAAGGCATTCTATTTCATTTCATTGCAAAATTTGTACAAGTTATTCGGCTGGGGGATCACCCCCAGCCTGATCTACATTTCGCTCATCCTCTCCTTCCTCTTCACTATCCTCACCCTCGCCCCCGGGAGCCAGGTCGGCCATCCAAGAGAAGTCCTCTTCTGGGTAACGCTTCTGGAGTTCGGCCAAGAGGTCCTTGTGAGCATTCACATAGGCACTAGCTATCCCTGTCACCATTTCTTCGTCTTTCTCCTTAAGCTCCTCGATAAGTTGAGCGACCTGAGAAGCTTCATTGGCCCGGAGTGCCTGGACTTCCCCGAGAGTACGATCCCTTTCCGCCAGAACATGATTCTGTTCGGCCAGCCTGTCTTCATAGAACTTCGCCCGCCCCTCAACTTGAGATATGTAATCCTGAGCGGATGCGAGTTGGGATCGGAGGGAAGTCATTTCCTGATTCTTCTTCTTGATTTCCTTGCCCAGGCGATGAGCCTTTTCCCGAACTATGGTCTGGTTCACCAGACACTCCACGTTCAGGCTCATGGATCGAGTCAAGATATCGTCAAGGCTGTCAGGGGATAGCCTATCCCGATCCTCCCGAAGGCAGATGGAAGACCCCAAGACTTTGGCAAAACCGGGGTTCTCCCGAACAGTCCGGTTATTCTTCAAGGACTCGATCAGCGTTTGAGCGCCACGAGAAGAGGCTCTCACAGAAGATTGAGAAGGACCCCTTTCTGTGCTTGGAGCAACTGGAGGAGGTGGAGCCGGCTCTTCCTGTTGAGGAGGAGATCGGATAGCTTCGGTGATCGGTGGCCCCGAAGGTCGGGACGGGCCTCCTTGCGTCTCCCCTGGTTCATGGCCGGGAGTTCGAAGCTTTTCCGAATGCTTCATCTCCTTTATTTTCCTGGAGATCTCTCTTTCTTTCTTCCGCTTCCTGGAACCCTCATCACCCGCCATACCTGCACAAAGAAGAGGTCAATGAGATCGCTAAGGTCCTGAGATCTGAGATGTAGAAAATACCAATGCCGAGGTCAGAGAGCGGAAGTTCGCGATCTTGGCCGATGAGCAGCTGTATGGTCCAATGGTGCAGCTCGGCAGTCACCGCATCTAAACAGGAATACTTTTGAGTGGCAGCCTGATTCTTCAGATCCATCACTATTAAGCTTTCCTCCTGGTTCAGGGTAACGCGCTTCGGAAGCAAGGGCCCCTGGTGCCACCAGCTACGGGGGAAGTCCTCAAAGCAGGTCGGATTTTTGCTCCTCAGAATAAAGAAGCGGTTCTTCCAATTTTTAAGGGAGGAGGGCAGATCGGTGAAGAGCACGCAATGAGGCTTCGCCTGAAAGAACCAGTGCTCGTCGTCCTTTCGGCGAGTTAGCCTGTGCAGTTCGGTCGAACACCTTAGCCATAGGTCTGATTCCCTTAGCTCGGCATAGGCCTCGGAAGGCTACTAAGATCCGCCACAAGTTAGGGTGAACTTGAGCAATGCACACTCGGTGAAGTTTTAGGACCTCCTTGAAGAAGTCATCCAGAGGGAACCGAAGACCGGCCTTTAACTGTTCCTCGTATACCATAACCAGGTCATTCTCTTCAAAGAAGTGATCGGCTCGGTGATCGCCGTGACACCGGATAAGTTCGTACGAATCAGGACGAATATTATACTCCTGGCTAAACAATTGCAGATCGGATTCTTGCAAGATCGATGGCAGCTCGTCCATAGGGAGATTCTCCCTCCCTGAAGAAGGTACGTGCCTTGATGGTCCGATCCGCCCCTGAGCTGGAACGGAGACCCTAGGAGGTTTTGGTTGCGCGCTTGGCCCGACCACCTCTTCTTCGTCAGACGACCACGAGAACTGAATGGAAGGAGGACTCGCCGCTCTTTGACCCTAAGACCTTGCTCATTTTCAAAGAAAACAAAGAACTTAAACTAAAAAGAAGATCAAAGCCCTTACCGGAGTCTGATCGGCGTCGAAAGAACTTGAGTAAACGAGAGAACTTTGAGGTTGTGAGCGAGAGATTGAAAATGACATACAGGAGCAAATGGCTAACCCCCCACCCCTATTTATACTCGTCCGAGCATTTAATGCTCATGAGGTTCCAGGCGGCGCATCGGTTAGCGGGACTCGCCAGCTGTTCTGACACGTCTCACGAATATTCCCAAGATTCCATAAAGAGATCGGTTAATTATAGAGCGGTAGATCCAGGTGTTTCGAATTACAGATCGGATAATCATATTAGAGCTCGGAAAATAATTAATAAGATAATAATTGACAAAATAAAATCTTTATTTCCAAAAGATCGGATTACATCATTTGGGCGATCTCAAGAGATCGGAGTACATTTCCAAAAATCAAATTACATCATTTGGGCGATCTCAAGATCGGATTACATCTGATTACATCAAAAGGCCGACCTCTAAAGATCAGCGGAACATCCTATCTAAAGAAGCCTATGTCAATAGCCAACATTGTGACTGATCCACAGGGTGTTGCCAATCGGAGCTTAACCCGCTGTCGGAACACCCAATGTGGAGGGAAAATCGCTGTCGGAACACCCAATGTGGTGAAAAGCCGAATAAGCTCGGAAGAGCGATCGCCAGGGATCGGCCGAATATTAACAATCAGCTCACCCGAAATTGGTTCGCTGATTATTCCAGTTGAGCGACTCGAGATCGGCACGATCGAAGTCCGCAACCCAAATCGGTCAATCGATTCAGTTCTCTCACCATCATCAGTTAAAGTTTTCACGATTATTCGATCACCGGGATCGTAAATTTTCAGTCGATGGATAAAGAAGTCCATCGGAAAAAGATCAAAAGCCACAGTCGTAGCCGGAATTACTGCCGGAACAGTTAAAACAAAAAAGAAAAAGCAAGAGAGGAAATCGGATGAAGGGAATTCTCTTTCGTCTGGGGTATATATAGGGGAAAACGAGCATTTATTACTGAGCAGAAAACGAAGCGGACGCTTCGGGAATCGAGGGCAAATTAATGCTTTGACCAAACCAAGGCTAATTAAGGGATCGGAATAATAGAGATCGGAGGATGGGAGATCAGCATGAGAGATCAGAATAGGAGCGTGTCAAGAAGATCGAGAAGGGGGAGGGATCGGAAGACAAAGAGAATAAGACAAATCCCAAATAACCATCGTCAGAATCAGAGCCGAGGTAGTTAAAGCGTGGCAGACGAGATCTCCACCGCATGCCTAAGAATCGCCCGCAATGCTGACAGGTGCCAGGGTATGTCATGACAGTCCTGTACATCCCAATCTCCACCGTTGATCTCACTTGTAAGGACAAGCTCGGAGCCCTTGGATCAAAGAAGAAGACGATAAGACCAGCGCCTTTCACTCCCGGCCCTCGGATCACCTCGGACAAGAAGATTTGGGACCGTCAGATTGAAAGAAGAAAAGGACAAATATTCTGAAGAGCGATCTCGGCCATTCATTTTGATTCTCTTTAATTCCTGAACATCCGATCATGTCCTTCGAAATCTTGACCCTCCATCTCCCTCAAAATAAATCCTGACCCTTCATGGGGAGCACCCGATTCCTATAAATACCTACATGAAAAACTGTTCAAGGGACGGGCAAAAAAAAGAAAGGTAGTTATTATAGCGGAAGAACTCTGAAACTTGATTCAGTTTGTTACTCTGCTACTTTGAAGTTTTGATTTAGAAAGACTTTTGAAACTAGTTTTCTGAAGTGTTTTCTTGAAAAGGATTCTGAATACTGGAACTCTACTTTTTCAGTTTGTTCATTATCTGGTCATACTCTCACTTTCAGCCCTTTATCATCTCTGTCTTCATTCCCATTATCCAAGCTCAACTTCATTTCACTCGGTTTTTATCTTAATCTGATTGCATTTTAGCTAAGCACCCTTCATTTCACAACGAACATCAGCCCTCAAGCTAATCAATCCGCTGTCTTATTACTATTTGTCACCCCATAGTTATTTCAATAGATTTGGCTCCTTACAGGTAAGAGCTCATATCGCCGTTTTATTAAGTGTTTACGTTTACTTTCCGCATTTTCTTTGTTCTTTTTATGTATGTGATTTTCTCCAAATTTATTTAGTGCAAAAGAACCCCAAAGAATGTTACTCCCTCGAGTTATCTCTTTAGTGATCAGTCCATTTTATTAATCTTCGTCATTTCTGAATGCAAGTTTTCTATCTCCTAGTAGCGTGTAAGTAGTTGGGTAAAACGTAGGTAACTGCAACTTAAGGGTCTCTTTTAAGAGAGAGAGCCTGAATAACACGTCAGGAAAATAGCCAAACTATTAGGCTGACGTAAACGGCAATTCGGCAAGATGCCATAAAGTGGAATAAAACCAAAGTAAACGAAACAGAATAGATCGGACATTAATAGGTACTGGTAAAGTGACCTTAGGGGAAGTCAGCAAAATTCAGTCCAGCTTCTCTTATTTAGTCACAAAATATAAATTTTAAGCCTCCCCCCCCCCCCCCCCCAACACCTTAGAATGTCCGAATCCTTAGCTTTAAGACCTTATGACATGTAGCTGAAATTAAAATTTGGGAGATCAGAAAGATCCCATTAAGGTTCCTATTAATTTAAAAAGAGATCGGAAGAGGGTTTTTATCCGATTCTCAACTCAAAACTTTAATTAAATAGAGATCGGAGGAGAGTTCTTATCCGGTCTCAAATCAAAATTTAAATAAATACTTAATAGAGATCGGAAGAGAGTTCTTATCCGATTCTCAAATCAAAATTTAAATAAATACTTAATAAAGATCGGAAGAGAGTTCTTATCCGATTCTCAAATCAAAATTTAAATAAATACTTAATAGAGATCGGAAGAGAGTTCTTATCCGGTCTCAACTCAAAATTTTAATAAATATTAAATAGAGATCGGAGGAGAGTTCTTATCCGGTCTCAACTCAAAATTTTAATAAATATTAAATAGAGATCGGAGGAGAGTTCTTATCCGGTCTCAACTCAAAATTTTAATAAACATTAAAGAGAAATGGGAGGAAAATTCTTATCCGATCCTTGAGCTAAAATTTTAATGAATACTTAAAAGAGATCAGAGGAGAGTTCTTATCCGATTCTCAATCCTAAATTTTAAATACCCCAAGAGAGATCGGAGGAGAATTCTTATCCGGTCTCAACTCAGAATTTTAACAAATATTAAAGAGTTCGGAGAAGGGTTCTTATCCAATTCTTAAATTAAATTTTAATAAAATAGTTCTTTTAAATAAGATTAACATGCAACAGTAACTCACTAAGGTTGTCTCATTTACTTATGTATCTGGGTGATCCAAATTTAGTGAAAAATCAAATGCTCCTTTAGTCAAAAGGATCAACATGTCCATTCAAGCCCTCCTAACTAATGCAAAATTAAATCTACTTACCCTTATTAAGGGACGAGGTGGGGTGCCTAACACCTTCCCCACCCGTTTACGGACCCCGAACCTAGAATCTCTGTCTTGAAGTGGTTTCATTTCAATTTATTTTCACAAATGGTTTTCTTTAGTTTCCCTTAAAACTAAGGTGGCGACTCCTCACTCTTTCCCACTTCGGTGAGGGTTCGTTCAGGCGACCGCAAAATCCCTTGCGACAGCTTGGCGACTCCACTGGGGACACTGCAAAGACTGACTTAACCCCGGTCTAGTGGTCCAAAGTAGATTTAATTTTGTCCGATCAAATTATAGTTAGATGGGCTCATTCAGCGATGTTTTATACGTTAATTATTGTTATTGCGGCTAACTATTTTGCTTGTTTTGCCTGTTTCATTTCCTACAGTGCTCTTCATTTCAAAAAAAAGAAAAAAGGGAAAAATGGAAAAATAAAATCCCCCTGAATTGGGAAGAGGTAAAGGTGTCCCTTCATACACTGAACACTCACACGATGTCCTCACACACTTTGGCCCTATACCCGGGCTTTCTTACCCTTTTAGGAAAGTAGGAGGGAGTCATGTAGCGGTACCTGTGGGTTCTACCCCGTTAGTATCCGTGAAGGCTTCTGCTCAAATTGAAACTTGTTCTTTACACTATGATACTCGTGGAATTTTCCCGATAATATCATTGTTATAGAATGGGGCCCCATCACATGAGGGGCGCTTGGGAACCTGTGGCTTTTAGAAAATTAGATCCTGAGCTAAACTATCACGATAGCTGAAAGCCGTAGTAAGCTACCTTCTAAGATAGAACTATCCAAATAGGTAGCGCTCGTTCGATATCAGGAGTCTCCCTATTATAGGACAAAAGGGGCATACTTACTCTTATCCTTTTCTGCTTTAATTTCCTTTTGTTCATTTTTGTGAGGGTAATCTTGAATTCTACTAAAACACCTACACATTTTCCTACTTTGATAAATGTGTACGTGTCATCCTGTCAACAAGATGATTCAAAATTACCTAATTTATCTTGCTAACGAAGTTTTCCATGAGCATTACCAAACCAAGAGTCCGTGAAAAGGATAGGCATCATATTTATCATGGCATCCTCAAGTCGATCAGCGGAAGAAGTTCGAATGCTAAACTTTGGTCCAAATCGATTCATACTCCAGTACCCCCACAAAATGATGTTTCCAAGGCACATGCTAGCTTACTAACTTCATTAGATCTGAATAAAATTGAAGTCAGAATGAACAGCCTCGAGGGTCTGTCTAATGGATGGAGGTCGCTTCCCGATCAGGTCAAGGCACGATTTGAAGAGAAGTATGGGAGGATTGCAACGTTAATGCGAGTCAAGGTCCAAATCCCGGCATTAAAGGCCATGTTGTCGGTTTGGAACCCTAAGTACGGGGTATTCTCTTTCAATGATATTGATACAGTTCCCACTATGGAAGAATATCAGGCATTATTGGGGATTCCTTATTCAACACAGAATTAGATCTACCTACACCTTGAGCATAGGCAGACCTGGAAACGATTAACACATTTGTTGGGCATCCCTTCGGAGGAGGCAAAGTCAAAAGAAACTGTCAAAGGAAACACACATGGTTGGTATTGGACATATCTCCAGAAGGGGTTAGATCAGTACCTCCAAGAGAAACAGTGGAATCAAACTTCAGTGGCACTCGCCTTGGGAATCTATGGTCTGATTTTGTTCCCGGGACCATTGGGAATCGTAACTTGCAGCGCGGTGGAAGTATTCTGGACGGTAGAAAGGCAGGGGATCAATCCGATACCGGCAATTCTTGCGGAAACCTTGTTAACCCTAACCTACTGCAGACAACAGGGGAAAGGGTCCATTAAGTGTTAGTCTCAGTTGCTATACCTCTGGATTATCAGTCACATGTGTCCTGTGGAGACAAAGGGATTAACTTGGTACCTCGACCAGCCTCCCATCGAAAAGATGACCCGGTTAGTAATCAGTCCGAAGAATGAACAGCAGTGGTGGGAACGAATTTTGAGTTTCAATAGCCATGATTACTGTTAGAGGAAGCTGTGGACATCAGGTCAACCCGTTTTGATCGGTATGGGAGGTAATCAGTCGGTATCCCTAATCGGAGTAACCGGATATACAAGTTACACTCCGGCATTAGTAATGAGGCAGTTTGGCTCAACGCAGTCCATGATCAACATTGAAGAATACCACCAAGGTCGCTTCTACCATGAGCTCAAGGAAGAGGAAGGATTGAAACTGGCACGCAAGTCTTGGGAAAACGTTACTCTGATGGAGAGATCGCCTAAAGGCCCAAGTGCCTCGGGTAATTATCTTAAATGGAGAGCTGACAGGGACCGAGAACATTCAACTACAGAATTCGAGGACAGCAACCCTCGCCAAAACGTCCTATTAGAAGAAGCTGATAATCGTCTACTCGACTCACTATAAAAAGCAAACACCGAGAACTCACAACTGCAAGAACAAATAAAACAGTTGGAGGACCAACAGCAGAAACTTAAAAGAAAAGTGAGAAGGCTCAAGGAAGAGGCAAGGGCCGAAAGGATGGGGTTTGAAGAGCAAGAGGAACAGTGGGAAAAGGAAAAAGACTCTCTCCAAGCTGAGGTAAAAGAAGTGAAAGTGCAGAATAGTAAGCTTCAGGAAAAGATAAAGTACCAAGAGGTGCTCGTTGAAGAGTATAAACAGGAAAACAAAAAGAAGAAGCTCGAATTAAAAGAACAGGCACTACTCATCAACGATATCTTGAAAGAGTGTGCTAAGGAAAGGAAGGAGAAAGAAAAACAAGCTGCTCTCTATCAAGGACTGAAGGAGAATGTTGACCAGCTGGAAAGAACGATAGCACAGGGAAAACAAGAACTATTACCTGAATCCGAATATGCTCTCAAAGCATTCGACCCTGCCAAGCAAGAAGAAAGGTTATATAAGTATCTCAGAAGATGTCATCTTATTATAAAGAACCTTCCAGAGCCTAGGCCAATGTAGAGGATACGATGTACAAATTATTCAGTTAATGAAATGATTTCTGGACCATTGTTTAGTAAATTTGTGAATGAATAATATGACTCCCGTAGGAACTCCCTCGCTAGGGTTATGTGAAAAATTGAATGCGCTATATGGACAGGTATCATAAATGCGCATTCAATCCAGTCATTCACAGTCAGACTATCGAACGATGCCATGATAAAATTGATGCGATTATCCTTTTACAGATTTCAACCTGGCTCTCAAATGCCATCAGATCCTTCGGCCCGCATCAGACTTTTAGTTTCTTTGCAAAATTCAAAGTTCATTTAAAATTTTCTTTTTTTACTCCTTACAGGAAATCAATATTGCTTCAAACAAGGCAAGTCTGACCAAGCACACGGTTCAGCCCAAGCGAGTGTACTTAACAAGATCTCGGACAAAGAAGATAATGGAAGATCAGGAACAAGTACAGAACCTACAGGGGCAAGTTTCCGAATTGAAAGATCAGGTCTCAGAACTTATGAGACTAATGAGGGAAATGTCCCAGAATAAACCCACTTCAGAGCCTAGCCTACCACTACCTCCTCCACCTCCTACAACAAATAATCCTCACCAAGCTTCAACTTCTTTTACCTTTCAGTCTCCCATCCCCGACCCGACAATCACTGTCAATCCGGTTACCACAAATAATGACCTACCTTACTCTCATTACCCAACTATTCCAAACACCAACCCATACCCTTCAAATATAATCCCTCCCATTCACTTCACCCCTCATCTCCCAACTGGGGGAGTATTCCACGCAGTGGGAGGAGAAAATAAGTCAAAAGAAAGTGAGAAACTATCTGCTCTAGAGGAGAGATTGAGAGCAATTGAAGGGCTGAATATGTATGGTTCAGTCGACGTGGCATCGCTTAGATTGGTTCCCGATGTGGTGGTGCCTCCCAAGTTCAAGGTCCCTCATTTCGACAAGTACACAGGGAATTCAGATCCTCGCATTCACTTGGCCACCTATATCGCCAAGATGTCTGCTCTGACAGAGGACGATAGACTGCTGGTCCACTTCTTTCATGAGAGCCTCTCAGGGGCAGCTTTGAGGTGGTGTATCCAGTTGGACAGGAGCAAACTGCACTCCTGGAAGGATTTAGCTGATGCCTTCTTAAAGCAGTATAAATTTAACTGCGATGTGGCCCCCACAAGGAGGGACCTCCAGAACCTGGTATAGAAAGACAGAGAAAGCTTCAAGGAATATGCCCAGAGATGGAGAGAAAAGGCGGCAGAAGTCCATCCTCCGGTGACTGACAACGAGCTATGCTCTCTGTTCGTCGAAACTTTGAAGGCCCCTTACTTCAACTTGATGATTGGAAACACTTCCAACAGCTTCTCTGACATCATACAGGTTGGTGAAAGAATAGAGGCCAACCTAAGAATGGGACGATTGCAGGAGTTGGCTGAGAACCTTGCAAAGAAAACTGCCAATTTTGGCAAGAAAAATGAGGGTGATGTCCATTCAGTCACCCGGCAGAATAATTACTCTCCACTACCTCCAAACAATTATCGGCCATATCCTCCCTCTCATGGCCAAACAGTCGCAAACATTCCACCTCCTTTCCCTAATTATCCACACCCACGCCCACAATACCCTCCACCTACAAATTACCAACTAAGACCATCCCCTCCTCCCGCTCAATCAAGACCACCACTAAACAACCCAAGACCCCCAAGAAACCCTGATCCACCTCTTCCCCTCCCACTCAGTGAAATATACCGATACCTTGTCAGTATAAACCAAATTGTACCAGTTCCCCTAGACCCGATCCAGCCACCATACCCCAGGTGGTATGATGCCACTGCCCGTTGTGAGTACCATGGAGGGGCATAAGGGCACTCAACTGACAACTGCGGAGCACTCAGGGGGAGAGTGCACGCTTTAATCAGAAACGGGTGGTTAAAGATTGAGGGAAATGGTTCCCTCCCCAATGTTACCTCAAACCCACTGCCTAACCATAATGCAGGCAGTGGTGTAAATATGATAGAGCCTGATGAGGAAGGATCAACGCTGGAAGTAGACAACCTGGTTCCTTACTTTAAGAAAATTTTTGCTGTGGCAATGAGGGAAGGCTACCTCTGCCCTCAGGTAGCGGGATTGGAAGAGAGTACGAGGTGTCCTTATCATGGAGAGCGGGCAATGATCACGAGCCACAGTGGTCGTGAGGGATCTGCAAGAGGTTCGGAACTTATTGTCTCTCAAGGTTCTGAGATTCCAGACAAGGTCGAAGACGGAAGAGGGAGTGAATACCACTAGATATAGCTAAAATGCTCCCACCCCTAAACCCAGAATCACTTTCTCACCCCCGGTAGCCTCACCACCAGTAACGGTTATCCGAGCCCCATCTCAGCTCCCTGTTACCAACACCCACGCCATACCTTGGAACTACAATTTCTAAGTCTTCACTCAAGGAGCGTCAAGCAGTACACCGGCTCCTAGCCTTGCTTCACCTCCGGCACCTCCTAAGCCATGTTTCACTCCTCATGCACACTTTCAGATGACTTATGCTGGACCTACCACCAGTGCTACTCCCCATATCGATCCCCAACCCATCACTGCCACAAAGCCCTCCTCCCTTGAGCAAGAGGTCGAGTTCATAACTCTAAGTGGGAGGTGTTACAGTAACGAAGAAAAAGAAAAGAGAAAAGGGAAAGTAAAGGTGGGAGAGTCATGGAAGAATGCAGAAGAGGATGTAGAGAAGACAGAGGAAGCAGAGCCTGCTGAGCATAAAGCAGAGGAGGAGTTGTTACTCCAAATAATGAAACAAAGTGAGTATGATGTGGTGGAACAGTTGAGGAAGACGCCTGCACGGATTTCACTACTGTCACTGATCTTGAGCTCAGAGGTGCACCGTCAAGCCCTGCAGAGAATTCTGGATCAGGCCTTTGTGAGCCCCGACATCACACCGGGGCAGTTTGAAAAGATAGTGGGACAAATCCAGGCATCCAGTTTTGGTACTTTCTCGGAGGACGAGATAGACCCTGCAGGTTTAAGGCACACTAAGGCTCTACACGTAACAGTGAAGTGTAAGGGTTGTATAGTAGCCAAGGTACTTATTGATAACGGGTCAGCTCTCAATGTACTCCCTAGTGCTACCTTGGCCAGGATGCCGGTGGACCAATCTGATATACGTCAGAGTGCTATGGTGGTGAGAGCCTTTGACAGTACCAGAAGAGAAGTGTTGGGAGATATTGACTTACCGCTTCAGATTGGCGCATGCACTTTCAACGTCACATTCCAAGTGATGAACATTGAGCCTGCCTATACTATGCTGCTGGGGAGGCCTTGGATCCATTCTGTGAACGCCGTTCCCTCAACTCTGCACCAGAAAATAAAATACATCATGGATGGCAAAATCATCACAGTGAAAGGAGAGGAGGCCTTGCTAGTCACCAAGCCGCAATCACTTCCCTATGTGGAGGCAGCTGAGGAGTCATTAGAAAGCTCCTTCCAAGCCCTCGAGTTACAAGAAACCATCTCAGAAAATGGAGGGGCTATGGCTATGGTAGCCAAAATAATGACAAGGAGTGGGTACGAAGAAGGCAAAGGCCTAGGCGCCACATTACAGGGAATCGTTGAACCCATACCAGCTATCCAGAAGGTAGGCCATTGCGGTTTGGGTTATGAGGAAGATGCCCTTATGGATGGGCATTTCTGGATGAGGAAAATGCTCCGGGATCAAAGGTTCGATCGAAAAATGGGAAAGATGAAAGTAGTCCCGAGAATTACGGAGATCTTCACTAAACCGGTCATTCAACATCCAGCAAATACAGAAGAATCACCCGATGATCCATCCATAGATGTCATCCAACTGGATTCCTTGTATGAGGCCCTAGTCTCGCCAATGACTGAGGGGCAAGAGCTGAATAACTGGACAACCGAGGACATCCCTGTACTCAATTTCGAGTAAAGTACCTTTGGTTATCTACACTTGATCATTTTGTCCATGGTGACAAGTGTAATACTGTAAATGGACCTTTTCTTATGGCACAAACGTTAATGAATTAATAGCACATTTTAAATCCAATTCTCTCTTTCTTTTGAATTCCATCCTTATAATACATTTTTTTATTCATTCAGGACCATTCATCAATTAACACCTAATAATCCAATAGATTCAGAGATTCCTCTGGTTAATTTTGAAATCCCCATAACTGCCATTACTTCAAATGATTCTGAGGAAGACCCTACATAAGAAGACAGTGAAAAGGATGAGCCCTCCTTCGTGCCTTGTGGAGACGAAACGCGCACCGTAAACTTAGGCACGGAAGAAGTAAAAAGGGAACTTAAGGTAGTGGAGAGTGAAGAATTGGGAGATATGATCAGCCTGCTTAAAGAATTCCTCGACGTATTTTCCTAGAGCTATGATGATATGGTTGGTTTGAACCCCCAGATAGTGACGCACAAAATTCCCCTAATTCCAGGGACAGTCCCGGTAAAGCAGAAGTTAAGGAGAATGAATCCCGACACACTCCTCAAAGTTCGGGATGAAGTCAAGAAACAGTATGACGCTGGGTTCCTGGAAGTGGTCAAATATCCCCAATGGATAGCTAATGTGGTCCCGGTAATGAAGAAGGATGGGAGAGTTCGAAAAGGCCGACATGTGGATCTCAATAAAGCGAGCTTGAAAGACGATTTCCCTCTCCCTCACATTGATGTGTTAGTTGACAATGCTGCGGGATTGGGCAGGTGTTCGTGTATTGATGGGGCATCAGGGTACAATTAGATCCCGATGGACGAGGAAGACAAGGATAAAACTGCTTTCATCACTCAATGGGGAGTATTTTGCTATCGGGTCATGCCTTTTGGGTTGAAGAATGCTGGTGCTACCTACCAGCGTGCAATGGTCACATTATTCCATGATATGATGCATAAAGAGGTGGAAGTGTATGTGGATGATATGATCATCAAATCCCGGGGAGAAGAAAGTCATGTGCAGGTACTGAGGAAAGTATTCGAGAGACTCAGGAAATACCAGTCGAAACTGAACCCTGCCAAATGCATATTCGAAGCTAAATCGGGAAAGTTGTTGGGATTCATAGTAAGCGAGAGGGGAATAGAGGTTGATCCAGACAAGGTTCGAGCTATTCAAGAAATGCCATCCCCAAAAACAGAAAGGGAGGTGCGTAGTTTTCTGGGAAAGTTGAACTACATTTCGAGATTTATTTCTAATCTCACTGCCAAAGCTGAGCCTATTTTCAGACTACTCCGGAAGAATAATTCCACCCAATGGGATTCAGTTTGCCAGGAGGCTTTTGAGAAAATTAAGCAATACTTAACCAGCCCACCAGTATTGGTTCCACCCGTGGTAGGGAGGCCTCTTATTCTGTATATGGCGGTCCAACAGAACTCGATGGGGTGCGTTTTGGGATAACATGATGATATCGGCCGAAAGGAGAGGGCTATTTATTACTTGAGCAAGAAGTTCAATGATTGTGAGTCAAGGTACTCTTTCTTAGAAAAGACTTGCTGCGCGTTAGCTTGGACAGCAAATCGCCTCAAGCACTATATGTTGAATCACAAGACATGGCTCATCTCCAGGATGGATCCTATCAAGTACGTATTCGAAAGCCCATTCGTGCCAGGTAGTATAGCCAAGTGGCAGGTCATACTCTCCCAATATGACATAGTCTATATGACCCGGAAAGCGGTGAAAGGTAGCGTGATCGCTGACCTCCTAGTAGAAAATCCTATCCAGGATTATGAAGCTCTGGATTTTGAGTTCCCTGATGAGCATATTAATGAAGTGCACTGCGAAGAAGAGGGGCCAGCCGATGTATGGGAAATGTATTTGACGAGTCCAATTTGTCCCAGAATGGAATTGGAGCTGTATTGATATCCCCGGATGGAAAACACTTTCCGATAGCCATTAACTTGAGATTTGACTGCACCAACAACGTCACGGAATACGAAGCTTGTGTGATGGGTCTACAGGCTGCCATCGAAATGAAAATCAGGAAGCTGGAGGTATATGGAGACTCAGCCCTGATTATTTATCAAGTCAAGGGAGAATGGCAAACCAAGGATCCCAAGCTAATCCCGTATCAGAAGTACTTATTGGAGTTGATCAAGAAATTCGAAGAAATCTCTTTCACTCACCTTAGTAGGGACAAGAATCAATTTGCTGATGCCTTAGCTACTCTAGCTGTTATGGCTCAAATCGAAGAGGGTCAGATGATTCAGACATTGAAGATTAAAGCAAGAAGTGAGCCAGCATATTGCTTCATGATTGAAGAGGAGCCCGATAGAAAGCCTTGGTATCGTGACATCACGGCTCATCAGAGAACTGCAGAATTCCCTTTGGGGGCAAGCAAAAATGAAAAGAAGATGATTCGGAGATTAGCATTGGGATACTTCCCCAGTGGAGAAACCCTATACAAGAGGAGCTCTAACGGCGAATTATTGAGATGTGTGGATGCAAAGGAGGCGAAGAAGATCCTTTTTGAGACTCATAAGGGAAATTGTGCAACCCATGCCAATGGGCACATGATGGCTAAGTAAATCATGCGACGTGAGTATTTTTGGACCACAATGGAAAAGGATTGCGTCGAGTATTTCCGAAAATGCCATAAGTGTCAAATCTATGCCGATCCGATCAATGTGCCGCCTCACAAGTTGTTCAACCTCGTCTCACCATGGCCTTTCGCAATGTGGGGCATCGACGTGATTGGTCCCATCAATCCCAAGGCAATCAATGGGCACAGATTCATCCTTGTAGCCATCGACTATTTCTCCAAGTGGGTCGAGGCGACATCCTATGCGCACATCACACAGAATACGTTTCTCAAATTCTTCAGAAACAATATTATCTGTCGGCATGGCCTCCCTAATGAAATTCTCACTGACAACGCCAAGAATCTGAATGGTCCAAAGATTCAAAAATTGTGCGATCAATACAAAATCCGACACCTCAATTCCTCCCCATACCGTCCCCAGATGAATGGAGCGGTGGAAGCTGCAAACAAAAATCTCAAGAGGATAATCCGGAAAATGATGGTCACGTATAGGGATTGGCATGATATGCTTCTCTACGCTCTTCACGCATACCGAACTTCCGTGAGAACCTCAACCGGGGCAACTCCATACTCGCTGGTTTACGGCATGGAAGCAGTATTGCCTATTGAAGTTGAAATTCCTTCCCTAAGGATTCTGAAGGAGTCAGGAATTGATGAGTCAGAATGGATCCAGTCAAGGTTGGATCAGTTAAACTTGCTTGATGAGAAAAGGTTAGCAGCAGCATGTTATGGGCAGTTATACCAGATGAGAATGGCTAGAGCATTTGACAGAAATGTTCGCCCGTGCGAATTCCAAACCGGGGACCTAGTTCTGAAGAAAGTGCTGTCGAATCAAAACGATCCCCGGGGCAAATAGTCACCAACCTACGAGGGACCCTATGTGGTTAAAAAGGCATTTTCTGGAGGAGCCTTGATCTTGACCCACATGGACGGTGAAGAGTTTCCGAGACCTGTGAATGCTGACACCGTCAAGAAATACTATGCCTAAAAAAAAAAAAAAAAAAAAAGGGGTAGGAGCGAAAACCCGAAAGGGCGCTCCTAGCAAAATGTGTGAAAGAAGGCGAAAACCCCGAAGGGGCACTTTCTGTAAAATGAGTGAAGGATGAAAACCCGAAAGGGCATCCTGAAAAAGTGGGCCAAAAAAAAAATAATAATAATAATAATAAAAAATCTAGGGGTGAAAACCCGCAAGGGCATCCCAAGAACCAAAAGGGAGAAATAAGGAAAGAAGCATGGGACCGAAAAGGGAAATAAACCGTTGTGACATGAGGCTTCAGAGAATTTGAAATAATGGCAGTTAAGGGATTCCAAAGCCAGCCATAAGGAATATGTGAGATCTATCCTTGTACCCTTCTTCTTTGAAACTCTATCTTTGTTTTTATTAAAATCGTAATAAAGTCATACTTCATTCCCTATGCTTCTATCTTTCCCTTATATTTATTCTTTAACATTATCCTTCTGCAATCTCGTTATTTAAAGCGCTATTAATCAGTTAAAATTTTTGCCACAAGATTAGGATCTAACAATTGATAACTTCACGTACTTTACTATGAGATTTGCAGGGAATGGCCAAAAAAAAAAAAAAGACTAGAGGTGAAAACCTGGAAAGGCACTTCTGTTCATATAGACGAAGGGGAAGTAAAAACCTGCGAGGGTGCTTTTCGGGAGAAAATCTGAAAAATAGAAATGGGGCATTCGAGGAAATGGAGGTCATGGGTCAAGTCTTGCAACTCGTCCTCCATTAATCTTTGGCCTTCGGGTTTCCGTTAAGTACATTTCATCAGGGAAGAACTTCATGTGTCAGGGATAGACTTGCTTTGTAAGTTGATTTTTAATTTCCTGCAGTTTAAATTTCCTGTTATCAACCTCTGGTTCCTTGATCTAAGTTGATTTTAATTTTCTGCAATTTAAATTTCCTGTTATCAACCTCTGGTTCCTTGATCTAAGTTGATTTTAATTTTCTGCAATTTACATTTCCTGTCATCAACCTCTGGTTCCTTGATCTAAGTTGATTTTAATTTTCCTGCAATTTACATTTCCTGTTATCAACCTCTGGTTCCTTGATCTAAGTTGATTTTAATTTTCTGCAATTTACATTTCCTGTTATCAACCTCTGGTTCCTTGATCTAAGTTGATTTTAATTTCCTGCAATTTACATTTCCTGTCATCAACCTCTGGTTCCTTGATCTAAGTTGATTTTAATTTCCTGCAATTTACATTTCTTGTCATCAACCTCTGGTTCCTTGATCTAAGTTGATATTAATTTTCCTGCAATTTACATTTCCTGTCATCAACCTCTGGTTCCTTGATCTAAGTTGATTTTAATTTTCCTACAATTTACATTTCCCGTTATCAACCTCTGGTTCCTTGATCTAAGTTGATTTTAATTTTCTGCAATTTAAATTTCCAGTTATCAACCTCTGGTTCCTTGATCTAAGTTGATTTTAATTTTCCTGCAATTTAAATTTCCTGTTATCAACCTCTGGTTCCTTGATCTAAGTTGATTTTAATGCAATTTACATTTCCTGCTATCAACCTCTGGTTCCTAGATCCAAGTTGATTTTAATTTAACTTCCATTGCCAGTTCCTAGGTCACTAACTTAGGTGTGCTTTGATTCCCTAACTTCGAACGCCTAATCGTCCAAAATATGAGTCTGAATCTTTACATAATTCCTACACGGAAATTTTTCCTTTAATAGAAATTATGTAAAGAGGGGCAGCTGTCGACACCATATTTTGGCCGATCCCTAGAATCAATAAACTTCGAAACCGATCCCTAGCACTAAGTCTCTCTTTGCCATCTAACCACGGTTCCGATCTCTCTTCACAGAAAGTTGAGTCAATGCTAAGTCCTCATATCAGTCAAAGCTTTACCGGTCTCTCAAATCATTCACCGATCTCTCAAGCCAATTGTCGAATATCCTGACCAGTTAACTATATTCCCGATCTCTCTTGTTAGACAAGTTTGAATTAACACTAGATCCTTGCTGCCAGTATTCATGGTCGACCTCCCTTTTAAAAGTTTAGGAATAATCGAGCTAAGCTTCTAATTCGGTTTAATGAAGATCCCGATCTTAGATGTTCAAGCAAAATTTTCAATTAAGTTCTGTTTAACGTTGGTTCTTTACCAATCTCATGCATATTGTGTTTTCCGATCTCTCATACTTAGGATAATAATCGTTTCCAGTTATTTCAATATACTCAGACAAACAAGGGTTTAGAAATTTTCCGATCACAACCATTCATCGAACAAAAAGGCATTCTATTTCATTTCATTGCAAAATTTGTACAAGTTATTCGGCTGGGGGATCACCCCCAGCCTGATCTACATTTCGCTCATCCTCTCCTTCCTCTTCACTATCCTCACCCTCGCCCCCGGGAGCCAGGTCGGCCATCCAAGAGAAGTCCTCTTCTGGGTAACGCTTCTGGAGTTCGGCCAAGAGGTCCTTGTGAGCATTCACATAGGCGCCAGCTATCCCTGTCACCATTTCTTCGTCTTTCGCCTTAAGCTCCTCGATAAGTTGAGCGACCTGAGAAGCTTCGTTGGCCCGGAGCGCCTGGACTTCCCTGAGAGCACGATCCCTTTCCGCCAGAACATGATTCTGTTCGGCCAGCCTGTCTTCATAGAACTTCGCTCGCCCCTCAACTTGAGATATGTCATCCTGAGCGGATGCGAGTTGGGATCGGAGGGAAGTCATTTCCTGATTCTTCTTCTCGATTTCCTTGCCCAGGCGATGAGCCTTTTCCCGAACTATGGTCTGGTTCACCAGACACTCCACGTTCAGGCTCATGGATCGAGTCAAGATATCGTCAAGGCTGTCCGGGGATAGCCTGTCCCGATCCTCCCAAAGGCAGATGGAAGACCCCAAGACTTTGGCAAAACCGGGGTTCTCCCGAACAGTCCGGTTATTCTTCAAGGACTCGATCAGCGTTTGAGCGCCACGAGAAGAGGCTCTCACAGAAGATTGAGAAGGACCCCTTTTTGTGCTTGGAGCAACTGGAGGAGGTGGAGCCAGCTCTTCCTGTTGAGGAGGAGATCGGACAGCTTCGGTGATCGGCGGCCTCGAAGGTTGGGACGGGCCTCCTTGCGTCTCCCCTGGTTCATGGCCGGAAGTTCGAAGCTTTTCCGAACACTTCATCTCCTTTATTTTCCGGGAGATCTCTCTTTCTTTCTTCCGCTTCCTGGAACCCTCATCACCCGCCATACCTGCACAAAGAAGAGGTCAGTGAGATCGCTAAGGTCCTGAGATCTGAGATGTAGAAAATACCAGTGCCGAGGTCAGAGAGCGGAAGTTCGCGATCTTGGCCGGTGAGCACCAGATGGTCCAATGGTGCGTTTCGGCGACACCGCATCTAAACCGGAATACTTTTGAGTGGCGGCGATTCTTGAGATCCATCACTATTAAGCTTTCCTCCCGTTCGTGGTAACGCGCTTGAAGCAAGGGCCCCGTGCCACCACCACGGGGAAGTCCTCAAAGCAGGTTGAATTTTTGCTCCTCAGAATAAAGAAGCAGTTCTTCCAATTTTTAAGGGAGGAGGGCAGATCGGTGAAGAGCCCGCAATGAGGCTTCGCCTGAAAGAACCAGTGCTCGTCGTCCTTTCGGCGATTTAGCCTGTGCAGTTCGGTCGAACACCTTAGCCGTAGGTCTAATTCCCTTAGCTCGGCATAGGCCTCGGAAGGCTACTAAGATCCGCCACGAGTTAGGGTGAACTTGAGCAATGCACACTCGGTGAAGTTTTAGGACCTCCTTGAAGAAGTCATCCAGAGGGAACCGAAGATCGGCCTTTAACTGTTCCTCGTATACCATAACCAGGTCATTCTCTTCAAAGAAGTGATCGGCTCGGTGATCGCCGTGACACCGGATAAGTTCGTACGAATCAGGACGAATATTGTACTCCTGGCTAAACGATTGCAGATCGGATTCTTGCAAGATCGATGGCAGCTCATCCATAGGGAGATTCTCCCTCCCTGAAGAAGGTACGTGCCTTGATGGTTCGATCCGCCCCCGAGCTGGAACGGAGACCCTAGGAGGTTCTGGTTGCGCGCTTGGCCCGACCACCTCTTCTTCATCAGACGACCACGAGAACTGAATGGAAGGAGGACTCGCCGCTCTTTGACCCTCGGCACTGCTCATTTTCAAAGAAAACAAAGAACTTAAACTAAAAAGAAGATCAAAGCCCTTACCGGAGTCTGATCGGCGTCGAAAGAACTTGAGTAAACGAGAGAACTTTGAGGTTGTGAGCGAGAGATTGAAAATGACATACAGGAGCAAATGGCTAACCCCCCACCCCTATTTATACTCGTCCGAGCATTTAATGCTCACGAGGTTCGAAAGATGCATCGGTTAGCGGGACTCGCCAGCTGTTCTGACACGTCTCACGAATATTCCCAAGATTCCATAAAGAGATCGGTTAATTATAGAGCGGTAGATCCAGGTGTTTCGAATTACAGATCGGATAATCATATTAGAGCTCGGAAAATAATTAATAAGATAATAATTGACAAAATAAAATCTTTATTTCCAAAAGATCGGATTACATCATTTGGGCGATCTCAAGAGATCGGAGTACATTTCCAAAAATCAAATTACATCATTTGGGCGATCTCAAGATCGGATTACATCTGATTACATCAAAAGGCCGACCTCTAAAGATCAGCGGAACATCCTATCTAAAGAAGCCTATGTCAATAGCCAACATTGTGACTGATCCACAGGGTGTCGCCGATCGAAGCTTAACCCGCTGTCAGAACACCCAATGTGGAGGGAAAATCGCTGTCGGAACACCCAATGTGGTGAAAAGCCGAATAAGCTCGGAAGAGCGATCGCCAGGGATCGGCTGAACATTAGCAATCAGCTCACCCGAAATTGGTTCGCTGATTATTCCAGTTGAGCGACTCGAGATCGGCACGATCGAAGTCCGCAACCCAAATCGGTCAATCGATTCAGTTCTCTCACCATCATCAGTTAAGGTTTTCACGATTATTCGATCACCGGGATCGTAAATTTTCAGTCGGTGGATAAAGAAGTCCATCGGAAAAAGATCAAAAGCCACAGTCGTAGCCGGAATTACTGCCGGAACAGTTAAAACAAAAAAGAAAAAGCAAGAGAGGAAATCGGATGAAGGGAATTCTCTTTCGTCTGGGGTATATATAGGGGAAAACGGGCATTTATTACTGAGCAGAAAACGAAGCGGACGCTTCGAGAATCGAGGGGAAATTAATGCTTTGACCAGACCAAGGCTGATTAAGGGATCGGAATAATAGAGATCGGAGGATGGGAGATCAGCATGAGAGATCGGAATAGGAGCGTGTCAAGAAGATCGAGAAGGGGGAGGGATCGGAAGACAAAGAGAATAAGACAAATCCCAAATAACCGTCGTCAGAATCAGAGCCGAGGTAGTTAAAGCGTGGCAGACGAGATCTCCACCGCACGCCTAAGAATCGCCCGCAATGCTGACAGGTGCCAGGGTATGTCATGACAGTCCTATACATCCCAATCTCCACCGTTGATCTCACTTGTAAGGACAAGCTCGGAGCCCTTGGATCAAAGAAGAAGACGACAAGACCAGCGCCTTTCACTACTTCGGATCGCCTCGGACAAGAAGATTTGGGACCGTCAGATTGAAAGAAGAAAAGGACAAATATTCTGAAGAGCGATCTCGGCCATTCATTTTGATTCTCTTTAATTCCTGAACATCCGATCATGTCCTTCGAAATCTTGACCCTCCATCTCCCTCAAAATAAATCCTGATCCTTCATGGGGAGCACCCGATTCCTATAAATACCTGCATGAAAAACTGTTCAAGGGACGGGCAAAAAAAAGAAAGGTAGTTATTATAGCGGAAGAACTCTGAAACTTGATTCAGTTTGTTACTCTGCTACTTTGAAGTTTTGATTTAGAAAGACTTTTGAAACTAGTTTTCTGAAGTGTTTTCTTGAAAAGGATTCTGAATACTGGAACTCTACTTTTTCAGTTTGTTCATTATCTGGTCATACTCTCACTTTCAGCCCTTTATCATCTCTGTCTTCATTCCCATTATCCAAGCTCAACTTCATTTCACTCGGTTTTTATCTTAATCTGATTGCATTTTAGCTAAGCACCCTTCATTTCACAACGAACATCAGCCCTCAAGCTAATCAGTCCGCTGTCTTATTACTATTTGTCACCCCATAGTTATTTCAATAGATTTGGCTCCTTACAGGTAAGAGCTCATATCGCCGTTTTATTAAGTGTTTACGTTTACTTTCCGCATTTTCTTTGTTCTTTTTATGTATGTGATTTTCTCCAAATTTATTTAGTGCAAAAGAACCCCAAAGAATGTTACTCCCTCGAGTTATCTCTTTAGTGATCAGTCCATTTTATTAATCTTCGTCATTTCTGAATGCAAGTTTTCTATCTCCTAGTAGCGTGTAAGTGGTTGGGTAAAACGTAGGTAACTGCAACTTAAGGGTCTCTTTTAAGAGAGAGAGCCTGAATAACACGTCAGGAAAATAGCCAAACTATTAGGCTGACGTAAACGGCAATTCGGCAAGATGCCATAAAGTGGAATAAAACCAAAGTAAACGAAACAGAATAGATCGGACATTAATAGGTACTGGTAAAGTGACCTTAGGGGAAGTCAGCAAAATTCAGTCCAGCTTCTCTTATTTAGTCACAAAATATCAATTAGAAGCCTTACCCCCCAACACCTTAGAACGTCAGAATCCTTAGCTTTAGGACCTTATGACATGTAGCTGAAATTAAAATTTGGGAGATCGGAAAGATCCCATTAAGGTTCCTGTTAATTTAAAAAGAGATCGGAAGAGGGTTCTTATCCGATTCTCAACTCAAAACTTTAATTAAATAGAGATCGGAGGAGAGTTCTTATCCGGTCTCAAATCAAAATTTAAATAAATACTTAATAGAGATCGGAAGAGAGTTCTTATCCGATTCTCAAATCAAAATTTAAATAAATACTTAATAAAGATCGGAAGAGAGTTTTTATCCGATTCTCAAATCAAAATTTAAATAAATACTTAATAGAGATCAGAAGAGAGTTCTTATCCGGTCTCAACTCAAAATTTTAATAAATATTAAATAGAGATCGGAGGAGAGTTCTTATCCGATTCTCAATCCTAAATTTTAAATACCCCAAGAGAGATCGGAGGAGAATTCTTATCCGGTCTCAACTCAGAATTTTAACAAATATTAAAGAGTTCGGAGAAGGGTTCTTATCCAATTCTTAAATTAAATTTTAATAAAATAGTTCTTTTAAATAAGATTAACATGCAACAGTAACTCACTAAGGTTGTCTCATTTACTTATGTATCTGGGTGATCCAAATTTAGTGAAAAATCAAATGCTCCTTTAGTCAAAAGGATCAACATGTCCATTCAAGCCCTCCTAACTAATGCAAAATTAAATCTACTTACCCTTATTAAGGGACGAGGTGGGGTGCCTAACACCTTCCCCACCCGTTTACGGACCCCGAACCTAGAATCTCTGTCTTGAAGTGGTTTCATTTCAATTTATTTTCACAAATGGTTTTCTTTAGTTTCCCTTAAAACTAAGGTGGCGACTCCTCACTCTTTCCCACTTCGGTGAGGGTTCGTTCAGGCGACCGCAAAATCCCTTGCGACAATGAGTTTTGGCTGCCCTAGTGAAGGAATAGGAAGGAGTGTTTTTGATGAGCTTGAAGTGAACTAGAATCATGTAAGAAGTTTATAAACATAAGAATAATAAGTTGGTATGCTAACTAAGGCATTTTGTAGAAAACCTAATGGGAAACTAGGGTTTTGGAGAGTGAAATTTGGTTTTGGCTTATGAAGTGGTAAGTAAACCTTATAAGGGTCAATTAGTGACCATTTGAGGTAAGTTCACCATAATTTGAAGAGATTTAGAGTGATGCAAACTGAATTGGTAGGCTGCCTAGGGTAACCAGTAGGGAGGCTGTGATTCCAGCCCACTTGGACTGCCATATCTTTGGCTGTGTTGGTCCAATTGGTGTTTGGCCAATTGGATATGAAACTAGGCTTATAATGGCACATTTTTGCTGAAGAAACCATGCCCAAAAGACTAAAGCAAGAGGACCAAAAGTTGGCCCCATTCTGGACACCCTGCAAACAGCCCCTGCAGAAATGACCAAATGAACAGTAACTGTTCATTTGGCCATAACTCACTGTAGATATGGTCAATCGACCTGAAATTTTTAAAACAACAAGATAAGATATAAAAAAACAACTTTCATGAAGAAACCTACCCCAAATTATGCCATTAACTCAAGCAAATTATTGAGCAAAGTTAAGTTATCAAACCTGCAACTCTGCAGATTTTCATTTGAGCAGTAATGTTTGGATGGCTATAACTCTCTCTAGAAAACTCGGATTTAGGCGATTCTTGAATCGATGGAAACCTAAGGTATGGTAGAACATTTCATAAGAAGAAAGTTAGACCAAATTATGAACTTAACTTGATCAAATTACTGACCAAATTTGGACCAAAAATCGCTGCACTCCAAAATCTCAGCATGAACAGTGCACGTGAACAGTAAACTTATTTTGGCCATAACTTGAGCTACAAAACTCCAAATGGAGTGATTCAAAAAAGGAAATTCAACTATACAAAATAAGGAACAACTTTCATGTCTACTATTTCCTCAAATTCTTACTGCAACAGTGCCCAATGGAATAGTAAAGTTGAGTTACAAAAATTGAAAATTTTGCTTCTCTTGGTTTAAGCTTAGAAATGGTATTAATGCTTAATGCCAACAAGTTTTAAATGCAAAATGTGGTACATTGGAAGTGTTAAAACCAATGCAACTATTTTCTATGCAAAAGTCAACTTTTTGTTGACCAATGAAGTGAATAGTGACACCAAGACTTGAAATTCAAAAATTGTGAAACTTAAAAGTGCAAAATGCCCTAGTAGGCCTAATGTGATTGGTTTGGATAGGTTGGCATGCCAATAGGGTATTGTTTTAGCAGTACTGTGAAAGGCTTTATGCCTGTATTCATGGCTTTATGCCCGTATTCATGGCTTTTATGCCAGTATTCATGGCTTTTATGCCCGATCATGTGATATCATGGCTTTTTAGCCATACTGACTGCATACGTGGTTGACGTTCTGTGTCCCATGGTATGACGGCCCGAGGCATCGCGGTGTCCAGTCCCAATGACCCGTTATCCATCCGATGCTCAAGATAGGTTACTTGGGCATGGAAAAGTATAACTGTAATTAAACTGATTGTTAAAGAAAATACGAAAATTAAATATCAGGAATGATTATGATAGAATACAAAGAAACTCAAGATCATGAAGAAAATAATTAACAAAATGCATGAAGAAGTTAATATCATAAAACGTAATTAGCCCTCGACTAAACATTAAGTTGATAATTATTCAGTTCTTATGAACACAATGGCTAAGAAATTATGATTTTTATTTGCATATTATATTTTCTTGTATTATTGGCACCACTAAGCTTTATGCTTAGCGCGTCGCTTTTGCAACGCGTAGGTACTGAAGATTTGGACAGAGGGCTCAGTAGACCACAGATTGAGTAAGGCCGTTCACAGTTCTGCATAGTGTCTGTGTCACCTCACCGTCTGCAGTGCATTGGTAGGACACTAGGTGTCATTTTGGTATTTTGTAATTGATTTTATTTTCTCATGTGTAAATGAACTTATGAAATGTAATTTGATGTTCATGTAAATAATGAGAATTGTGTTTGTAAATGGAAAAGTGAATGTGTATCTGTAATTTATATATGATTATCACATGTGATGAATGATTGAGAAATGAATGGTTGAAAAATGTTGAGATTTTGATATTGAAGTTTGAGAGTGATGAGATGATTGAATATGATCATAGGAAGTGTTTTTCACAGGTTCCGAAGAACGGTTTTCTCTATTTTTAGCCAGTATTCCGCCGAATTTTCTTTAAAATTTTCGGAACCTCAAATAAATAATAATTTCGATAAATGGCTTAAAATGAAATATATTTCACAAGTTATATTCAAAATTATGATAAAAATTAATTAAGATAAAATAGAGTGCTCCAGCATACTGAGTGGCATTGCTTGCTCGGCTACACTGTAGTCGGGTAAGGGGTGTCACAGGCATAGATATCCCTCTTTTACTGCCATAGCAAAAATTTTCTCGAAATGAGGAATCAGTCGATCTACCTCCAAAATTGAATTTTCATCCTGTGGCTTTATCATATTCACGCCACTGCCTGCATCATGATTAGGTAATGGGTTTGAAGTGACATTGGGAAAAGAGTCATTTCCCTCAATTTTTAACCAACTATTTCTGATCAAGGCCTGTACTCTTCCCCTAAGAGCTCCGTAGTTGTCAGTTGAGTGCTCGAGTGCCTCGCCATGGTATTCACATCGGGCATTGGTATCATACCACCTAGGATATGGTGACTGAATCAGGTCAAGGGAGATAGGCATTATTTGATTTATACCGAGTAAGTACCGGTATATTTCACTGAGTGGAAGAGGGAGAGGTGGATCAAGGTTCCTTTGTGGTCTCGGGTTGGCTTGGGGAGGAGGTGGTCTTGATTGATTTGGTTGGGCGGGCAGTCTGGGGTTGTAAGCTACTTGCGATGGATATTGTGGACGAGAGTGAGGATAATTTGGAAAAGGGGGCTGAATGTTTGTTATTGTAAGGCCTTGAGTAGGGGGGTACGGCCGAAAATTATTCTAAGAGAATGGAGGTTGGGTTTATCGGGTGAGAGAGTGCACATCACCTTCTTTCCTCTTTCTAAAACTGGTGGTCTTCTTTGCAGAGTTCTCAGTCAACTCCTGTAGTCTCCCTAACTTGAGGTTAGCTTTAATTCTTTCGCCAGCTTGAATGATGTCTGAAAAGCTGTTGGAGGTGTTTCCGATCATCTGATTGAAGTACGGAGCCTTCAATGTCTCAATGAATAGAGAGCAGAGTTCATTGTCAGTAACCGGAGGATATACCTCCACTGCTTTCTCTCTCCATCTCTGGGCATACTCTTTGAAGCTTTCCCTTTCTCTCTGCACCAGGTTTTAGAGGTCTCTCCTTGTGGGGGCGACGTCACAGTTGAACTTGTACTGTTTCAGGAAAGCATCAGCCAAATCTTTCCAGGAGCGCAGTTTGCTCCTATCTAGTTAAATGCACCATCGCAGGGCTGCCCCAGAGAGACTCTCATGGAAGAAGTGGACTAGAAGCCTGTCATATTCTGTACAGGCTGACATCTTAGCGATGTAAGTAGCCAAGTGAATACGAGGGTCTGAATTCCCGGTATATTTGTCGAAGTCCGGAACTTTGAATTTGAGTGGTACCACCACATCTGGTACCAATCTCAGTGACAACACATCTATTGAACCGTACATGTTCAGACCCTCTATCGCCCTTAATCTTTCTTTTAGAGTAGTAAACTTCTCATTTTCTTTTGCTCTACTTTCTCCTACTACATGAGGCATTCCCCCAGTTGGGAAATAAGTTGTAGGGTGGACAGGAGGGATCGGTATAGAAGGGTGTAACTCGGCATTTGAGACAGTCGGATGATAAGGGAAAGGTAAGTCATTATTTGTGAGGGTCAGATTCACAGTGATTGTAGGATCGGGGATAGGAGTTTGAAAGGTGAAAGAGGTTGAAGCTTGATGAGAATCAACTGCTGTAGGGAGCGGGGGAGGTAATGGCAAATTTGGTTCGGATGTGGGTCTATTTTGGGATATCTCCTTCATCAGTCTCACGAGCTCTGAGACTTGGTCTCTTAATTCTGAAACTTGTCCCTGTAGGTTCTGTACTTGTTATTGGTCTTCCATTATCTTCTTTATTTGAGACCTTATTAAGTACACTCGTCTTGGTGGAACTGCTTGCTTAGTTGAGTTTGCTTTGCTAGGAGCAATGTTGATTTCCTGTAGGAAGAAATTTTAAATTAGTTTGAAATTCTATTAGAGTTAGGGATCCTAACTGGGCAAAGGATATGATGGCCTATAATCGCTAAAAATGGAGTCTGCAGAAAGATAATTGTGTCAACTTTATCATGGCATCGCTCGATAGTCCGATGGTGAATGACTAGATCAAATGCATGTTTATGATACTTGTTCATATGGCACATTCGTCTTTTCATACAACGCTAGTGAGGATAGTTCCAACGGGAGTTATACTATTCATTCATATTTTGCTAAACAATGGTCCAAAGCGATTCATTAATCAAACAGCTCATACATAGCATTCTTTACAATTGTCTAGGCTCAGGGAGACTCTTTAAAATACAATGACATCTTTTGAGGTACTCATAGAGTCTTTCTTCTTGTCTGGCGAGGTTAAATGTCCTCAAGGCATATTCAGATTCTGGCAGGAGCTCTTGTTTCCCTTGTGCTATCATTTTTTCTAGCTAGTCAACATTTTCTCTCAACTCTTGATGAAGAGTTGCTTGCCTTTCTTTTTCTTTCCTTTCTTTAGCACACTCTTTCAAAATGTCATTGATCAGCTGTGCCTGTTCTTTTAGTTCAAGCTTCTTCTTTTTGCTTTCTTGTTTATACTCTTCCATGAGTATCTCCTGGTATTCCATTTTCTCTTGCAACTTGCCATTCTGAACTCCTGCCTCTCTTATTGCACCTTAGAGGGAAATCTTTTCTTTTACCCATCGTGTTTCTTATTCCTCAAATTCTGACTTTTCTGTCATCGCTTCTTCCCTGAGCCTTTTCACCTCCTTTTTTCAGGATTTGCTATTGCTCTTCCAACTGCCTTGTTCATTCTCGTAGTCGCTAGTTCTCGACATTTGAATTTTGTAGAGAGCTGACCAATTGGGCATTAGCTTCTTCTGAAAGAATTTCCCGATGAGGCACGCTCCCCTTAAGTTCTGCTGGTTTGAGGCATCCTTGGTCGCTGTTGTTTCTCCATCTGAGATAATCTTCTATGGTACTTGGCCCTTTAGGTAACCATTCCATCATAGTGAAGCTCTCCCAGGATTTGCAGAATGCTTTCAGTTCTTCCTCTCCACTGAGTTCATGGTAGAAATGAGTTTGATGGAGTTCTTCAACATTGGGCTCGAATTAGGTTGAACCAAACTGCCTCATTACCAAAGCGGGGATGTAACTTGTGTATCAGGTCACTCCGATCAAAGGTACCAAATGACTACTCCCTGTACTGAACAAAATAGGATGACCCATAGTCCATAACTTTCTCTAGCAGTAGTTGTGACTATTGAAGCTTAGAATCTGCTCTTGCCATTGCAGCTCATTCTTTAGACTTATTGTCAGTTTAGCCATTTTTTCGATAAGTGGCTGGTCAGGATACCAAGTTAATCCCCTAGTTTCAAGAGGACACATGTGATTGAGAATCCAAAGATGTAGCAATTGGGAACAACACTTGATAGATCCCTTGCCTTGTCGTCGGCAATAGGTAAGAGTCAAAAGGGTCTCTGCAAGGATTGCCAGTATTGGGTTAACATTTTGCTTTTCTACTTCCCAGAACACTTTTGTGATGCCGCAGGTTATAATTTCCAAAGGCCCGAGAAATAAAATCAGGCTGTAAATCCCCAGAGCTAGTGTTATCGAAGCCTGTTCCCATTGTTTGTTCTGAATGTGCAGATCTAAACACTTTTTGACATAAGTCCAATACCACCCACGTGTGGTTCCCTTGACAGTTTCCTTTTCCCTCGCTTCCTCAGTAGAGACTCCCAATATATGTGCGAACCGTTTTCAAGTCTATCTACGCTCGAGGTGTAGGTAGATCTGATTCTGTGCCACATAAGGGATTTCTAGCAGCGCCTGATATTCTTCCATAGTGGGAATCGTATCAACATCGTTGAAGGAGAACACCCCATACTTGGGATTCCAAGTCGATAACATGGCCTTTAACGCTGAAACTTGTATTCTGACCCATATCAAGGTTGCAATCCTTCCATACTTTTCCTCAAACTTTGCCTTAACGTGATCGGGAAGTGATTTCCAACTGCTGGATAGCTCCTCGAGACCGGTGATTCTGACTTCAACTTTGTTTGGATCTAACGGAGGTAATAGGCCAAAGTCTGCCCCTATGTTATCAATCTGAGGGGATTCTGAACTATGAAGCGGTTTGGACCATTGTCTAGCATTCTGTTCCTGCCTTGGAACTTCTTCTGTTGACTGACTCGAGGATGCCATATTAAAGTTTTCGTTTATCCTTTCACAGATCCTAATTTATAACGCCTGTGGGAGAAAATTTATTAGCAAAATAAATTTAGGTAATTTTGAATTATACTGTTGGCATGACAATATCTATACACCTATCAAAGTAGGAAGATGTTTATATCATCCTAACAGTATGATTCAAAATTACCCTCAAAAACTTAAAAATACAAACAGAGTAAGGTGAAAGCAAGTATGTCCCTTTTATCCTAAAATAGGGAGAACCCTAGTACCGGGTAGGTCCTGTCCAATTGAATAATTCTATCTTACAAGGTAGTTTGCTATGGCTTTTAGTTAATGTGATTGTTTAGCTCAAGGTCTAATTTTATAAAAGTCACAGGTTCCCAAATTGTTCCTACTGTAAATAGTGGAGCCCCATTCCACCACCATGATACTATCGGGAGAATTCCATGGGTATCACAACAAATGGAACAAGTTCCAATCTGAGCAGAAGCCTTCACGGATGCTAACGGGGTAAAACCCACGGGTACTACTACATGACTCCCTCCTATTTCCTAAAAGAGTAAGAAAGCCTGGGTATAGGGTTGAAGTGTGTGAGGACGTTGTGTAAGTGATCGGTGTGTGAAGCGACATATTTACCTCTTCCCTGTATGGGGGAGTTTTAGACAAAAATTGCAATAACAAATAAGACAACCAAAGTAAGCAAAATGGTTAGAGAGAATAATAATTAATATATCAGGATTTTCAAAATTTGTAAATTAAACCCCCTAATGAGCATAAAATTAAATCTGCTTTTGGACCTCTAAACCAGGGTTAAGGTGGTAAGTCCCCAGTGGAGTCATCAAGCTGTCGCAAGGGTTTTTGCGGTCACCTAGACGAGTTCTCACCGAAGTGGGAAAAGTGAGGAGTTGCCACTTTAATTTTGAGAGAAATTAAAGAAAACCATTTATAAAGGTAAATTAAGAAGAAACCACTTCGAAAACAGAGATTCTAGATTCGGGGTCCGTATACGGGTGGGGAAGGTGTTAGGCACCCCACCTCGTCCCTCAATGAGGGTAAGCAGATTTGACATTATGCTCTTTATAAATTAAAATTGGTAATTTGGGGGTTGGAGTGACGATGTTAATCCTTCATAAGGATAAAAGGAATATTTAATATTTCACTATTCAGGGCTGCCCAAGGACATGAGTACATGAGATGACCCTTAGTGAGTAGGTGTCGGGTAGCGGATTTTTGTTTAGGGGTTACTTTGTGTATTGAAGTTGTGATATTTTAATTTGGATTTTAGTTAAGAGAATTCAAGTAAGGACTCTCTCCCGATCTCTTGATGTATTAATTTAAGTGGAAGATTTCGAATAAGAACTCTCCTCTGATCTCCACATATTTTTATTAAAATTTTGGCTGAGAATCGGATAATAACTCTCTCCTGATATCTTAAAGTATTCTATTTAAAGTTTAAGTGAAGGATCTCAGATAAGAACTCTCCTCCGATCTCCACATTTTATTAAAATTTTGGACGAGAATCGGGTAAGAACTCTCCCCCGATCTCTTAAAGTATTCTATTTAAAGTTTTAAGTGAAGGATCTCGGATAAGAACTCTCCTCCGATCTCCACATTTTATTAAAATTTTGGACGAGAATCGAGTAAGAACTCTCCCCTGATCTCTTAAAGTGTTCTGTAGAATTGCATATCGCAAGAACTTTGAACTAAGGATTCTGCCGACCGAGGGCGCAAGAAACCCATGCAAAACTTTTCCTAACCCACTAAGCTTTAAAACTAGAGAGTGGATGCAAGATCGAACTTCCCACCGATCTCCTATGTGATCGCCTTATCAGAATTCTTTAATTAACGATATCCAATCTCTTTTAATCACTAGTTAGGGACCCGATCCTATCTCGATTCCCACTCTATTATGTTATTACCTAGGCTCGATTCGTAACCTGACCTCATAACTTATTTGTTTGGTTTACTATTCGACATTTTGTTACACCTATCCTTTTGTTATTTTTATTTGATTGGAAACTCTCATATCGAAATACCCCTGCTTACGTCCTTTTGAGTATTTATAAGTTACCTATGGGTTGAACGTCTACTCTTGAAGCAAATGAAAACTAAATGACAATAAATGAAATTTGCAAATGAAATAGAAGACACGGGAAATAACTATTGGCTTGGACAATCTATTTTGAGATTTTAGTGCAACTTGATTGTAGAAGAAATTTCAAAAGAAAGCTGGAGAAAATAAACAAGGGTGTTTGACAAAATGATAGTTTAAACGTTTACCTGTGGGAAGTTGAGGAGACGGATGGAATGACTCCGGAATCCACAACTCTTGCAGAGGTGAGAGCTAACAACCAAAAGACTAATACTTACTCAAAATAACGGGAACATGGTCAGAATGAAGTTGAGCTTTGGAGAGTAATGTACCGATATTAGGGTGGTGAGAATGAAACTGAACAAAGAAAATGGCCTTATAGAGCAATGAACGGGCACTGAAAATGAAAATTTCAGGGTTCAGAACTCCTTCAATGCAGATACTTAAGAAAACTAGTTTCTAAAGTTTTTCAAAAGCTCAGAATGGCAAAGTAGCAAGACTGAATCAAATTTCAGAGTCTTTCTACTATAATCACCACCACCTTTTTTGTCTGTCCGTCCTACAGTATTGCATGCAAATATTTATAGGGAATGAGTGCTCATCATGGAGGGTTAGGATCTCATCAGGGGAGACGGAGGATTTAGATTCAAAAGGACATAATCCGATGTCTGAGAATTAAAGAGAATCAAAATGGAGGGTTGGGATTCTATTTAGAATATCCGTCCTTTATTCTTTTAATCCAACGGCTCAGGGTATTGCCTTACAAGATGAATCCGAAGGCTGGGAATAAAAAGTATCGAACTTGTCGTCTACTTTTTGATCCAAGGGCTCCGGGTCCATCCTTACAATTGTGATCATTGGTGGAGATCGAAATGTACAGGACTGCCATAACTATTTTGGCGTCTGTCAACTAGGTAGGCGTTTCTGCAGATGAGGCGTGTGGTGAAGATTTGATCACTCCTGCAATGCTTTAACTAACTCGGCTCTGATTATGAAGAGAGTTGATTGAAAGTTATTCAATCTCTCCGTGCTTTCCGATCTCTATTTCTTCTAATCTACCTATTATGACCCTCTCCTTTTCCAATCTCTCTCGTATCAGGTCTCTTCTCGTTTCCCGATCTCACCAATTCTAGATTTTTCTTCTTTATCCAACTTGCCTTGATCAACGCAATTAATTCTTCAGTTACTGATGCATCCGCTTCGGTTTCTGTATGCAATAAATGCCCAGGCCCTATATATATGCACTAACGGGAAAATCCCCTTTATACTTCACTTTTCTCCTTCAGTTTTTTTTTCAATGCTCTTTTTCTCCAATTCAAGCTTCTCCGGTAAAAATTCTAATTATGGTTGCTTTTGATCTTTTCTCGACTGTTTTCTTTGCCCTTCGCCTGAAAGTTTATGACCCTGGCGATCGGAGAATCATCAGGACGTTATCTAATGACAGTGATGGAACCAAACTAATTTACCGATCAAGATCAAAAGTGACGAACGTGCCGATCTCGAATCGGTCTACCGGTATAATTGGTGGGCCGATCTCGGGCAAGAGGACTACTAATTTCAATCTTAATATTGGTGACCACCTCTTAAAGTTCATTTGGCCCTTCACCACATCAGGCGTCCCGACTGCAGCTCGGTTCTGGTCGATGACATTGGCGATGACTCTTGTAACATCATCCCGGTAGCATCCGCATACCATCGCTTTGACCTGGCCGGTCCGACAGCTAGAACTTCTGGAAAAATATTTAAACTAAAGTCAGGAACCATAATTAACTCAAATATTGATGAGAAAAATTTAGTAAAAATTTTAGAAATAAAATTCAACCAAGTTAAACAAGCCGGTGCCTAAGCGATGGGTAACCGGAGGGAAGTTGCGGTTCTTGCAACTAGGAGCCCTAGACCCGGGTAAAAATTCATAAAATAATTTTTGGGACTCCAGAGAAGGGTCATTGAGGTTCCTATGGCATTAGAATGCCAAGAAAATATTTAGAAAAATTTTTCAATCGGTACAGACAATTTTGACCCGTTAAGCCAAACGGGGGGCATTTTGGTCATTTCGCCTTCAGAGACGATTTTTGGCCGACTTGTCCAGTTAAGTAAATAATTATTATGATCTAAAATGTGAATAAATATTACTAAAAATTGAATTGAAAATGAGTAGAAAAGAAAAGAAAAAAAATGAATTAAATGGGAATTTATGACATCACATGATGTCATTAGTGTACCTTCACCCAATTATATGGTGACACATGGCTATAACCCATTTAAAATCAATAAAATGGGCAGAAAATGAGAGAAAAATGCAGCTTTCTTCTTCTTCCCAATTTCCATACGTGAACCTTTCTTCCTCCACTAAAATTCATTTCATTTTCTCTCTTCCAAACCTTGAATTCTCACCACTAAACCTTAAATTCTCTTCATTAAAACTTGTCCACTCATCTTGGGAAGGTGTTTGGCAGCCTAGAAAGTGAAGGAAAGGGAAGTTTAAGCTTGGAAAATTTTGCCCTACAAGAGGTTAGTGCTTACTTATGCTAATATTCCTTTACTTCCATGTTAAGGACTTGAATTTAGTATGAAATTGTAAGTTAAATGGACTAAAACTCATGTGTATGTGTACCATAAATT